>NC_054481.1:81324055-81981260 GCF_017639515.1 Carcharodon carcharias | reverse complement strand
GTACATTTCTAGTAAATGCTCGAATTGCAGCTATTTCTCAATCTGCAGATATTTCAGATATCATGTTTGTTTAATACCCCAGTTTCATGTAATTCTCTGTTTGTAGATTCTGCTCCTTCTCTGAATGTCCACGTTTCTCCATTCCCACCAACCTCGTTATCTCTATTAATTTCTACTGCCCTACCTGCATCAATATTTCTAACAATCTCCTCATTTCCAGCAATTCCTCATCCACCTGAACATAAAACTCCTCAAGTTCAGCATTTGATTGTAATTTTGCTTCTCTGCACCTATCTTCCAGCAATGTGTTCGACGCTTCCATTGCAATGAAATTCGTTGAATCAATGAACTTCTCTTTCACCGACGATGCAGGTGTCTCAATTTCAATCAATTTCTCCATTTCCAATAATTTCTAATGTCGCCCTGCATTATTATCTCCAAGTCTAACAATCTACACATCTCTTAATGTTTCTTCTACAACACAGACTTCAATTTCTCCATTTCTCTCTTTTTCAACCAATCTGATTCACTGTATGCAGCAGACACTCAGTTTCTTGCAATTACTCAACATCTGAACATTTACAGCTCCTCTGCATTCACCAAACGTTTGGTTTCTCTGTATCCATTCGATGAAACAAACGTGGCTCCCTTGTTCCTGGCAAAATATCAATTTCCAGCAATTGCTCAAATCCTAGCACTTACTCTATCTGCTAAAGTTACTCATTTGCATTTTTGGATAATCTCCCATTTGAATGTAATTCTTTGCTTGTAGCTTCTGCTCCTTCTACGAATGTACAAATTATTCAATTTCCATCAGTTTCTCTATTGGTACTACTTTCAAATGTCCATCTGCTTAAATCACTATATTTGTAACTTTAGTCACAATTGCAACGACTTGCCATTCAACTCAACCTTTCATTCCTCAAATTCTCTCTTTATAAGCAAATGTAGTCCACTGCATCTGTCAAATTTTCAATTTTCATCATTTTGTCATTTTCATCACATTTGCAGCTTCTCTGCATTCAAGGCAACTTCAGTTTCTCCAAAGCTTTCAAAATCTGAAAAGCGAGCTCTCTGAAATTTCACTTTCAATCAATTGATCAACTTCATGCATTTTCTCTATCTGCAGATGTTTCTCATACCCCATGTTTGCAAAATCTCGCATTTTCAAGAATGCTGCTAATATCATCTGCTCGTTCAGTGACTTTACAAATTTCGCTGTTCATCAACTTCTGCATCACCAATTAATTCTACCGTCAAGCTTTGTTAATATCTTTATTCCTAACAATGTAAATATATCCGAGTTCTCGTTGTTCACCTCGGCCATCAATTTCTCAGTTTCTGTATTTTCAGCTAATCTTTTTCTCTATATCCGGCAAGTACTCAGTTTCTTACAATGAATCAAATTCTGCAAATGTCCAGCTTCTCTGCGTTGACTAAACCTTCAATAACTCCATATCCTTCAAATTAGCAAACCTGGTTCTCTGTATCTAGCAAATAGTACATTTCTAGTAAATGCTCGAATTGCAGCTATTTCTCAATCTGCAGATATTTCTCATTACCCATGTTTGTTTAATACCCCAGTTTCATGTAATTCTCTGTTTGTAGATTCTGCTCCTTCTCTGAATGTCCACGTTTCTCCATTCCCACCAACCTCGTTATCTCTATTAATTTCTACTGCCCTACCTGCATCAATATTTCTAACAATCTCCTCATTTCCAGCAATTCCTCATCCACCTGAACATAAAACTCCTCAAGTTCAGCATTTGATTGTAATTTGCTTCTCTGCACCTATCAAATTATCAGTTTCCAGCAATGTGTTCGACGCTTCCATTGTAATGAAATTCGTTGAATCAATGAACTTCTCTTTCACCGACTATGCAGGTGTCTCAATTTCAATCAATTTCTCCATTTCCAATAATTTCTAATGTCGCCCTGCATTAATATCTCAAGTTCTAACAATCTACACATCTCTTAATGTTTCTTCTACAACACAGACTTCAATTTCTCCATTTCTCTCTTTTTCAACCAATCTGATTCACTGTATGCAGCAGACACTCAGTTTCTTGCAATTACTCAACATCTGAACATTTACAGCTCCTCTGCATTCACCAAACGTTTGGTTTCTCTGTATCCATTCGATTAAACAAACGTGGCTCCCTTGTTCCTGGCAAAATATCAATTTCCAGCAATTGCTCAAATCCTAGCACTTACTCTATCTGCTAAAGTTACTCATTTACCATATTTGGATAATCTCCCATTTGAATGAAATTCTTTGCTTGTAGCTTCTGCTCCTTCTACGAATCTACAAATTATTCAATTTCCATCAGTTTCTCTATTGGTACTACTTTCAAATGTCCATCTGCTTAAATCACTATATTTGTAACTTTAGTCACAATTGCAACGACTTGCCATTCAACTCAAGCTTTCATTCCTCAAATTCTCTCTGTATAAGCAAATGTAGTCCACTGCATCTGTCAAATTTTCAATTTTCATCATTTTGTCATTTTCATCACATTTGCAGCTTCTCTGCATGCAAGGCAACTTCAGTTTCTGTAAAGCGTTCAAAATCTGAAAAGCGAGCTTTCTGTTCCTCGCGAAATGTCAATTTCAATCAATTGATCAACTTCATGCATTTTCTCTATCTGCAGATATTTCTCATTCCCATGTTTGCAAAATCTCGCATTTTCAAGAATGCTGCTAATATCATCTGCTCGTTCAGTGACTTTACACATTTCGCTGTTCATCAACTTCTGCATCTCCAATTAATTCTACCGTCAAGCTTTGTTAATATCTTTATCCTAACCATGTAAATATTTCCGAGTTCTCGTTGTTCACCTCGGCCATCAATTTCTCAGTTTCTGTATTTTCAGCTAATCTTTTTCTCTATATCCGGCAAGTACTCAGTTTCTTACAATGAATCAAATTCTGCAAATCTCCAGCTTCTCTGCGTTGACTAAACCTTCAATTTCTCCATATCCTTCAAATCAGCAAACCTGGTTCTCTGTATCTAGCAAAAATTAAATTTCTAGCAAATGCTCGAATTGCAGCTATTTCTCAATCTGCAGATATTTCTCATTACCCATGTTTGTTTAATACCCCAGTTTCATGTAATTCTCTGTTTGTAGATTCTGCTCCTTCTCTGAATGTCCACGTTTCTCCATTCCCACCAACCTCGTTATCTCTATTAATTTCTACTGCCCTACCTGCATCAATATTTCTAACAATCTCCTCATTTCCAGCAATTCCTCATCCACCTGAACATAAAACTCCTCAAGTTCAGCATTTGATTGTAATTTTGCTTCTCTGCACCTATCATTCAGTTCCAGCAATGTGTTCGACGCTTCCATTGTAATGAAATTCGTTGAATCAATGAACTTCTCTTTCACCGACGATGCAGGTGTCTCAATTTCAATCAATTTCTCCATTTCCAATAATTTCTAATGTCGCCCTGCATTATATCTCCAATTCTAACAATCTACACATCTCTTAATGTTTCTTCTACAACACAGACTTCAATTTCTCCATTTCTCTCTTTTTCAACCAATCTGATTCACTGTATGCAGCAGACACTCAGTTTCTTGCAATTACTCAACATCTGAACATTTACAGCTCCTCTGCATTCACCAAACGTTTGGTTTCTCTGTATCCATTCGATGAAACAAACGTGGCTCCCTTGTTCCTGGCAAAATATCAATTTCCAGCAATTGCTCAAATCCTAGCACTTACTCTATCTGCTAAAGTTACTCATTTCCATATTTGGAAAATTTCCCATTTCCATGAAATTCTTTGCTTGTAGCTTCTGCTCCTTCTACGAATCTACAAATTATTCAATTTCCATCAGTTTCTCTATTGGTACTACTTTCAAATGTCCATCTGCTTAAATCACTATATTTGTAACTTCAGTCACAATTGCAACGACTTGCCATTCAACTCAAGCTTTCATTCCTCAAATTCTCTCTTTATAAGCAAATGTAGTCCACTGCATCTGTCAAATTTTCAATTTTCATCATTTTGTCATTTTCATCACATTTGCAGCTTCTCTGCATGCAAGCAACTTCAGTTTCTCTAAAGCTTTCAAAATCTGAAAAGCGAGCTCTCTGAAATTTCACTTTCAATCAATTGATCAACTTCATGAATTTGCTCTATCTGCAGATGTTTCTCATACCCCATGTTTGCAAAATCTCGCATTTACAAGAATGCTGCTAATATCATCTGCTCGTTCAGTGACTTTACACATTTCGCTGTTCATCAACTTCTGCATCACCAATTAATTCTACCGTCAAGCTTTGTTAATATCTTTATTCCTAACCATGTAAATATATCCGAGTTCTCGTTGTTCACCTCGGCCATCAATTTCTCAGTTTCTGTATTTTCAGCTAATCTTTTTCTCTATATCCGGCAAGTACTCAGTTTCTTACAATGAATCAAATTCTGCGAATGTCCAGCTTCTCTGCGTTGACTAAACCTTCAATAACTCCATATCCTTCAAATTAGCAAACCTGGTTCTCTGTATCTAGCAAAGAGTACATTTCTAGTAAATGCTCGAATTGCAGCTATTTCTCAATCTGCAGATATTTCTCATTACCCATGTTTGTTTAATACCCCAGTTTCATGTAATTCTCTGTTTGTAGATTCTGCTCCTTCTCTGAATGTCCACGTTTCTCCATTCCCACCAACCTCGCTATCTCTATTAATTTCTACTGCCGTACCTGCATCAATATTTCTAACAATCTCCTCATTTCCAGCAATTCCTCATCCACCTGAACATAAAACTCCTCAAGTTCAGCATTTGTCAGTAATTCTGCTTCTCTGCACCTATCAAATTATCAGTTTCCAGCAATGTGTTTTACGCTTCCATTGTAATGAAATTCGTTGAATCAATGACCTGCTCTTTCACCGACTATGCAGGTGTCTCAATTTCAATCAATTTCTCCATTTCCAATCATTTCTAATGTCGCCCTGCTTAATATCTCAAGTTCTAACAATCTACACATCTCTTAATGTTTCTTCTAAAACACAGACTTCAATTTCTCCATTTCTCTCTTTTTCAACCAATCTGATTCACTGTATGCAGCAGACACTCAGTTTCTTGCAATTAATCAACATCTGAACATTTACAGCTTCTCTGCATTCAACAAACGTTTAGTTTCTCTGTATCCATTCGATGAAACAAACGTGGCTCCCTTGTTCCTGGCAAAATATCAATTTCCAGCAATTGCTCAAATCCTAGCACTTACTCTATCTGCTAAAGTTACTCATTTGGATTTTTGGATAATCTCCCATTTGAATGTAATTCTTTGCTTGTAGCTTCTGCTCCTTCTACGAATCTACAAATTATTCAATTTCCATCAGTTTCTCTATTGTACTACTTTCAAATGTCCATCTGCTTAAATCACTATATTTGTAACTTCAGTCACAATTGCAACGACTTGCCATTCAACTCAAGCTTTCATTCCTCAAATTCTCTCTTTATAAGCAAATGTAGTCCACTGCATCTGTCAAATTTTCAATCTTCATCATTTTGTCATTTTCATCACATTTGCAGCTTCTCTGCATGCAAGCAACTTCAGTTTCTCTAAAGCTTTCAAAATCTGAAAAGCGAGCTCTCTGAAATTTCACTTTCAATCAATTGATCAACTTCATGAATTTTCTCTATCTGCAGATGTTTCTCATACCCCATGTTTGCAAAATCTCGCATTTACAAGAATGCTGCTAATATCATCTGCTCGTTCAGTGACTTTACACATTTCGCTGTTCATCAACTTCTGCATCACCAATTAATTCTACCGTCAAGCTTTGTTAATATCTTTATTCCTAACCATGTAAATATATCCGAGTTCTCGTTGTTCACCTCGGCCATCAATTTCTCAGTTTCTGTATTTTCAGCTAATCTTTTTCTCTATATCCGGCAAGTACTCAGTTTCTTACAATGAATCAAATTCTGCGAATGTCCAGCTTCTCTGCGTTGACTAAACCTTCAATAACTCCATATCCTTCAAATTAGCAAACCTGGTTCTCTGTATCTAGCAAAGAGTACATTTCTAGTAAATGCTCGAATTGCAGCTATTTCTCAATCTGCAGATATTTCTCATTATCCATGTTTGTTTAATACCCCAGTTTCATGTAATTCTCTGTTTGTAGATTCTGCTCCTTCTCTGAATGTCCACGTTTCTCCATTCCCACCAACCTCGTTATCTCTATTAATTTCTACTGCCCTACCTGCATCAATATTTCTAACAATCTCCTCATTTCCAGCAATTCCTCATCCACCTGAACATAAAACTCCTCAAGTTCAGCATTTGATTGTAATTTTGCTTCTCTGCACCTATCAAATTATCAGTTTCCAGCAATGTGTTCGACGCTTCCATTGTAATGAAATTCGTTGAATCAATGAACTTCTCTTTCACCGACTATGCAGGTGTCTCAATTTCAATCAATTTCTCCATTTCCAATAATTTCTAATGTCGCCCTGCATTAATATCTCCAATTCTAACAATCTACACATCTCTTAATGTTTCTTCTACAACACAGACTTCAATTTCTCCATTTCTCTCTTTTTCAACCAATCTGATTCACTGTATGCAGCAGACACTCAGTTTCTTGCAATTACTCAACATCTGAACATTTACAGCTCCTCTGCATTCACCAAACGTTTGGTTTCTCTGTATCCATTCGATGAAACAAACGTGGCTCCCTTGTTCCTGGCAAAATATCAATTTCCAGCAATTGCTCAAATCCTAGCACTTACTCTATCTGCTAAAGTTACTCATTTGGATTTTTGGATAATCTCCCATTTGAATGTAATTCTTTGCTTGTAGCTTCTGCTCCTTCTACGAATCTACAAATTATTCAATTTCCATCAGTTTCTCTATTGGTACTACTTTCAAATGTCCATCTGCTTAAATCACTATATTTGTAACTTCAGTCACAATTGCAACGACTTGCCATTCAACTCAAGCTTTCATTCCTCAAATTCTCTCTTTATAAGCAAATGTAGTCCACTGCATCTGTCAAATTTTCAATTTCATCATTTTGTCATTTTCATCACATTTGCAGCTTCTCTGCATGCAAGCAACTTCAGTTTCTCTAAAGCTTTCAAAATCTGAAAAGCGAGCTCTCTGAAATTTCACTTTCAATCAATTGATCAATTTCATGAATTTTCTCTATCTGCAGATGTTTCTCATACCCCATGTTTGCAAAATCTCGCATTTACAAGAATGCTGCTAATATCATCTGCTCGTTCAGTGACTTTACACATTTCGCTGTTCATCAACTTCTGCATCACCAATTAATTCTACCGTCAAGCTTTGTTAATATCTTTATTCCTAACCATGTAAATATATCCGAGTTCTCGTTGTTCACCTCGGCCATCAATTTCTCCGTTTCTGTATTTTCAGCTAATCTTTTTCTCTATATCCGGCAAGTACTCAGTTTCTTACAATGAATCAAATTCTGCGAATGTCCAGCTTCTCTGCGTTGACTAAACCTTCAATAACTCCATATCCTTCAAATTAGCAAACCTGGTTCTCTGTATCTAGCAAATAGTACATTTCTAGTAAATGCTCGAATTGCAGCTATTTCTCAATCTGCAGATATTTCTCATTACCCATGTTTGTTTAATACCCCAGTTTCATGTAATTCTCTGTTTGTAGATTCTGCTCCTTCTCCGTTTCTCCATTCCCACCAACCTCGTTATCTCTATTAATTTCTACTGCCCTACCTGCATCAATATTTCTAACAATCTCCTCATTTCCAGCAATTCCTCATCCACCTGAACATAAAACTCCTCAAGTTCAGCATTTGATTGTAATTTTGCTTCTCTGCACCTATCAAATATCAGTTTCCAGCAATGTGTTCGACGCTTCCATTGTAATGAAATTCGTTGAATCAATGAACTTCTCTTTCACCGACTATGCAGGTGTCTCAATTTCAATCAATTTCTCCATTTCCAATCATTTCTAATGTCGCCCTGCATTAATATCTCCAATTCTAACAATCTACACATCTCTTAATGTTTCTTCTACAACACAGACTTCAATTTCTCCATTTCTCTCTTTTTCAACCAATCTGATTCACTGTATGCAGCAGACACTCAGTTTCTTGCAATTACTCAACATCTGAACATTTACAGCTCCTCTGCATTCACCAAACGTTTGGTTTCTCTGTATCCATTCGATGAAACAAACGTGGCTCCCTTGTTCCTGGCAAAATATCAATTTCCAGCAATTGCTCAAATCCTAGCACTTACTCTATCTGCTAAAGTTACTCATTTACCATATTTGGATAATCTCCCATTTGAATGAAATTCTTTGCTTGTAGCTTCTGCTCCTTCTACGAATCTACAAATTATTCAATTTCCATCACTTTCTCTATTGGTACTACTTTCAAATGTCCATCTGCTTAAATCACTATATTTGTAACTTCAGTCACAATTGCAACGACTTGCCATCCAACTCAAGCTTTCATTCCTCAAATTCTCTCTTTATAAGCAAATGTAGTCCACTGCATCTGTCAAATTTTCAATTTTCATCATTTTGTCATTTTCATCGCATTTGCAGCTTCTCTGCATTCAAGGCAACTTCAGTTTCTCCAAAGCTTTCAAAATCTGAAAAGCGAGCTCTCTGAAATTTCAATTTCAATCAATTGATCAACTTCATGCAGTTGCTCTATCTGCAGATGTTTCTCATACCCCATATTTGCAAAATCTCGCATTTTCAAGAATGCTGCTAATATCATCTGCTCGTTCAGTGACTTTACAAATTTCGCTGTTCATCAATTTCTGCATCACCAATTAATTCTACCGTCAACCTTTGTTAATATCATTATTTCTAACAATGTAAATATTTCCGAGTTCTCGTTGTTCACCTCGGCCATCAATTTCTCCAGTTTCTGCATTTTCAGCAAATCTTTTTCTCTATATCCGGCAAGTACTCAGTTTCTTACAATGAATCAAATTCTGCAAATGTCCAGCTTCTCTGCGTTGACTAAACCTTCAATTTCTCCATATCCTTCAAATCAGCAAACCTGGTTCTCTGTATCTAGCAAAGAGTACATTTCTAGTAAATGCTCGAATTGCAGCTATTTCTCAATCTGCAGATATTTCTCATTACCCATGTTTGTTTAATACCCCAGTTTCATGTAATTCTCTGTTTGTAGATTCTGCTCCTTCTCTGAATGTCCACGTTTCTCCATTCCCACCAACCTCGCTATCTCTATTAATTTCTACTGCCGTACCTGCATCAATATTTCTAACAATCTCCTCATTTCCAGCAATTCCTCATCCACCTGAACATAAAACTCCTCAAGTTCAGCATTTGTCAGTAATTCTGCTTCTCTGCACCTATCAAATTGTCAGTTTCCAGCAATGTGTTCAACGCTTCCACTGTAATGAAATTCGTTGAATCAATGAACTGCTCTTTCACCGACTATGCAGGTGTCTCAATTTCAATCAATTTCTCCATTTCCAATCATTTCTAATGTCGCCCTGCATTAACAACACAAGTTCTAACAATCTACAAATCTCTTAATGTTTCTTCTACAACACAGACTTCAATTTCTCCATTTCTCTCTTTTTCAACCAATCTGATTCACTGTATGCAGCAGACACTCAGTTTCTTGCAATTACTCAACATCTGAACATTTACAGCTCCTCTGCATTCACCAAACGTTTGGTTTCTCTGTATCCATTCGATGAAACAAACGTGGCTCCCTTGTTCCTGGCAAAATATCAATTTCCAGCAATTGCTCAAATCCTAGCACTTACTCTATCTGCTAAAGTTACTCATTTGGATTTTTGGATAATCTCCCATTTGAATGTAATTCTTTGCTTGTAGCTTCTGCTCCTTCTACGAATCTACAAATTATTCAATTTCCATCAGTTTCTCTATTGTACTACTTTCAAATGTCCATCTGCTTAAATCACTATATTTGTAACTTCAGTCACAATTGCAACGACTTGCCATTCAACTCAAGCTTTCATTCCTCAAATTCTCTCTTTATAAGCAAATGTAGTCCACTGCATCTGTCAAATTTTCAATCTTCATCATTTTGTCATTTTCATCACATTTGCAGCTTCTCTGCATGCAAGCAACTTCAGTTTCTCTAAAGCTTTCAAAATCTGAAAAGCGAGCTCTCTGAAATTTCACTTTCAATCAATTGATCAACTTTCATGAATTTTCTCTATCTGCAGATGTTTCTCATACCCCATGTTTGCAAAATCTCGCATTTACAAGAATGCTGCTAATATCATCTGATCGTTCAGTGACTTTACAAATTTCGCTGTTCATCAATTTCTGCATCTCCAATTAATTCTACCGTCAAGCTTTGTTAATATCTTTATTCCTAACAATGTAAATATATCCGAGTTCTCGTTGTTCACCTCGGCCATCAATTTCTCCGTTTCTGTATTTTCAGCTAATCTTTTTCTCTATATCCGGCAAGTACTCAGTTTCTTACAATGAATCAAATTCTGCGAATGTCCAGCTTCTCTGCGTTGACTAAACCTTCAATAACTCCATATCCTTCAAATTAGCAAACCTGGTTCTCTGTATCTAGCAAATAGTACATTTCTAGTAAATGCTCGAATTGCAGCTATTTCTCAATCTGCAGATATTTCAGATATCTGTTTGTTTAATACCCCAGTTTCATGTAATTCTCTGTTTGTAGATTCTGCTCCTTCTCTGAATGTCCACGTTTCTCCATTCCCACCAACCTCGTTATCTCTATTAATTTCTACTGCCCTACCTGCATCAATATTTCTAACAATCTCCTCATTTCCAGCAATTCCTCATCCACCTGAACATAAAACTCCTCAAGTTCAGCATTTGATTGTAATTTTGCTTCTCTGCACCTATCAAATTCAGTTCCAGCAATGTGTTCGACGCTTCCATTGTAATGAAATTCGTTGAATCAATGAACTTCTCTTTCACCGACTATGCAGGTGTCTCAATTTCAATCAATTTCTCCATTTCCAATAATTTCTAATGTCGCCCTGCATTAATATCTCCAATTCTAACAATCTACACATCTCTTAATGTTTCTTCTACAACACAGACTTCAATTTCTCCATTTCTCTCTTTTTCAACCAATCTGATTCACTGTATGCAGCAGACACTCAGTTTCTTGCAATTACTCAACATCTGAACATTTACAGCTCCTCTGCATTCACCAAACGTTTGGTTTCTCTGTATCCATTCGATGAAACAAACGTGGCTCCCTTGTTCCTGGCAAAATATCAATTTCCAGCAATTGCTCAAATCCTAGCACTTACTCTATCTGCTAACGTAACTCATTTCGATTTTTGGATAATCTCTCTTTTGAATGAAATTCTTTGCTTGTAGCTTCTGCTCCTTCTACGAATCTACAAATTATTCCATTTCCATCAGTTTCTCTATTGGTACTACTTTCAAATGTCCATCTGCTTAAATCACTATATTTGTAACTTCAGTCACAATTGCAACGACTTGCCATCCAACTCAAGCTTTCATTCCTCAAATTGTCTCTTTATAAGCAAATGGAGTCCACTGCATCTGTCAAATTTTCAATCTTCATCATTTTGTCATTTTCATCACATTTGCAGCTTCTCTGCATTCAAGGCAACTTCAGTTTCTCTAAAGCTTTCAAAATCTGAAAAGCGAGCTCTCTGAAATTTCACTTTCAATCAATTGATCAACTTCATGCATTTTCTCTATCTGCAGATGTTTCTCATACCCCATGTTTGCAAAATCTCGCATTTTCAAGAATGCTGCTAATATCATCTGCTCGTTCAGTGACTTTACAAATTTCGCTGTTCATCAATTTCTGCATCACCAATTAATTCTACCGTCAACCTTTGTTAATATCATTATTTCTAACAATGTAAATATTTCCGAGTTCTCGTTGTTCACCTCGGCCATCAATTTCTCCATTTCTGCATTTTCAGCAAATCTTTTTCTCTATATCCGGCAAGTACTCAGTTTCTTACAATGAATCAAATTCTGCAAATGTCCAGCTTCTCTGCGTTGACTAAACCTTCAATTTCTCCATATCCTTCAAATCAGCAAACCTGGTTCTCTGTATCTAGCAAAGAGTACATTTCTAGTAAATGCTCGAATTGCAGCTATTTCTCAATCTGCAGATATTTCTCATTACCCATGTTTGTTTAATACCCCAGTTTCATGTAATTCTCTGTTTGTAGATTCTGCTCCTTCTCTGAATGTCCACGTTTCTCCATTCCCACCAACCTCGCTATCTCTATTAATTTCTACTGCCCTACCTGCATCAATATTTCTAACAATCTCCTCATTTCCAGCAATTCCTCATCCACCTGAACATAAAACTCCTCAAGTTCAGCATTTGTCAGTAATTTTGCTTCTCTGCACCTATCAAATTATCAGTTTCCAGCAATGTGTTCGACGCTTCCATTGTAATGAAATTCGTTGAATCAATGAACTGCTCTTTCACCGACTATGCAAGTGTCTCAATTTCAATCAATTTCTCCATTTCCAATAATTTCTAATGTCGCCCTGCTTAATATCTCAAGTTCTAACAATCTACACATCTCTTAATGTTTCTTCTACAACACAGACTTCAATTTCTCCATTTCTCTCTTTTTCAACCAATCTGATTCACTGTATGCAGCAGACACTCAGTTTCTTGCAATTAATCAACATCTGAACATTTACAGCTCCTCTGCATTCACCAAACGTTTGGTTTCTCTGTATCCATTCGATGAAACAAACGTGGCTCCCTTGTTCCTGGCAAAATATCAATTTCCAGCAATTGCTCAAATCCTAGCACTTACTCTATCTGCTAAAGTTACTCATTTGGATTTTTGGATAATCTCCCATTTGAATGTAATTCTTTGCTTGTAGCTTCTGCTCCTTCTACGAATCTACAAATTATTCAATTTCCATCAGTTTCTCTATTGTACTACTTTCAAATGTCCATCTGCTTAAATCACTATATTTGTAACTTCAGTCACAATTGCAACGACTTGCCATTCAACTCAAGCTTTCATTCCTCAAATTCTCTCT
This sequence comes from Carcharodon carcharias, assembly GCF_017639515.1. NCBI lineage: Eukaryota > Metazoa > Chordata > Chondrichthyes > Lamniformes > Lamnidae > Carcharodon > Carcharodon carcharias. Next base: position 81,968,244 of record NC_054481.1, on the reverse strand, counting down.
TTATAAGCAAATGTAGTCCACTGCATCTGTCAAATTTTCAATCTTCATCATTTTGTCATTTTCATCACATTTGCAGCTTCTCTGCATGCAAGCAACTTCAGTTTCTCTAAAGCTTTCAAAATCTGAAAAGAGAGCTCTCTGAAATTTCACTTTCAATCAATTGATCAACTTTCATGAATTTTCTCTATCTGCAGATGTTTCTCATACCCCATGTTTGCAAAATCTCGCATTTACAAGAATGCTGCTAATATCATCTGTTCGTTCAGTGACTTTACAAATTTCGCTGTTCATCAATTTCTGCATCTCCAATTAATTCTACCGTCAAGCTTTGTTAATATCTTTATTTCTAACAATGTAAATATTTCCGAGTTCTCGTTGTTCACCTCGGCCATCAATTTCTCCGTTTCTGTATTTTCAGCTAATCTTTTTCTCTATATCCGGCAAGTACTCAGTTTCTTACAATGAATCAAATTCTGCGAATGTCCAGCTTCTCTGCGTTGACTAAACCTTCAATAACTCCATATCCTTCAAATTAGCAAACCTGGTTCTCTGTATCTAGCAAATAGTACATTTCTAGTAAATGCTCGAATTGCAGCTATTTCTCAATCTGCAGATATTTCTCATTATCTGTTTGTTTAATACCCCAGTTTCATGTAATTCTCTGTTTGTAGATTCTGCTCCTTCTCTGAATGTCCACGTTTCTCCATTCCCACCAACCTCGTTATCTCTATTAATTTCTACTGCCCTACCTGCATCAATATTTCTAACAATCTCCTCATTTCCAGCAATTCCTCATCCACCTGAACATAAAACTCCTCAAGTTCAGCATTTGATTGTAATTTTGCTTCTCTGCACCTATCAAATTATCAGTTTCCAGCAATGTGTTCGACGCTTCCATTGTAATGAAATTCGTTGAATCAATGAACTTCTCTTGCACCGACTATGCAGGTGTCTCAATTTCAATCAATTTCTCCATTTCCAATCATTTCTAATGTCGCCCTGCATTAATATCTCAATTCTAACAATCTACACATCTCTTAATGTTTCTTCTACAACACAGACTTCAATTTCTCCATTTCTCTCTTTTTCAACCAATCTGATTCACTGTATGCAGCAGACACTCAGTTTCTTGCAATTACTCAACATCTGAACATTTACAGCTCCTCTGCATTCACCAAACGTTTGGTTTCTTTGTATCCATTCGATGAAACAAACGTGGCTCCCTTGTTCCTGGCAAAATATCAATTTCCAGCAATTGCTCAAATCCTAGCACTTACTCTATCTGCTAAAGTTACTCATTTACCATATTTGGATAATCTCCCATTTGAATGAAATTCTTTGCTTGTAGCTTCTGCTCCTTCTACGAATCTACAAATTATTCAATTTCCATCAGTTTCTCTATTGGTACTACTTTCAAATGTCCATCTGCTTAAATCACTATATTTGTAACTTCAGTCACAATTGCAACGACTTGCCATTCAACTCAAGCTTTCATTCCTCAAATTCTCTCTTTATAAGCAAATGTAGTCCACTGCATCTGTCAAATTTTCAATCTTCATCATTTTGTCATTTTCATCACATTTGCAGCTTCTCTGCATTCAAGGCAACTTCAGTTTCTCCAAAGCTTTCAAAATCTGAAAAGCGAGCTCTCTGAAATTTCACTTTCAATCAATTGATCAACTTCATGCATTTTCTCTATCTGCAGATGTTTCTCATACCCCATATTTGCAAAATCTCGCATTTTCAAGAATGCTGCTAATATCATCTGCTCGTTCAGTGACTTTACAAATTTCGCTGTTCATCAATTTCTGCATCACCAATTAATTCTACCGTCAAGCCTTTGTTAATATCATTATTACAAACAATGTAAATATTTCCAAGTTCTCGTTGTTCACCTCGGCCATCAATTTCACCATTTCTGCATTTTCAGCAAATCGTTTTCTCTATATCCGGCAAGTATCAGTTTCTTACAATGAATCAAATTCTGCAAATGTCCAGCTTCTCTGCGTTGACTAAACCTTCAATTTCTCCATATCCTTCAAATCAGCAAACCTGGTTCTCTGTATCTAGCAAAGAGTACATTTCTAGTAAATGCTCGAATTGCAGCTATTTCTCAATCTGCAGATATTTCTCATTACCCATGTTTGTTTAATACCCCAGTTTCATGTAATTCTCTGTTTGTAGATTCTGCTCCTTCTCTGAATGTCCACGTTTCTCCATTCCCACCAACCTCGCTATCTCTATTAATTTCTACTGCCGTACCTGCATCAATATTTCTAACAATCTCCTCATTTCCAGCAATTCCTCATCCACCTGAACATAAAACTCCTCAAGTTCAGCATTTGTCAGTAATTCTGCTTCTCTGCACCTATCAAATTATCAGTTTCCAGCAATGTGTTCGACGCTTCCATTGTAATGAAATTCGTTGAATCAATGAACTGCTCTTTCACCGACTATGCAGGTGTCTCAATTTCAATCAATTTCTCCATTTCCAATAATTTCTAATGTCGCCCTGCATTAATATCTCAAGTTCTAACAATCTACACATCTCTTAATGTTTCTTCTACAACACAGACTTCAATTTCTCCATTTCTCTCTTTTTCAACCAATCTGATTCACTGTATGCAGCAGACACTCAGTTTCTTGCAATTAATCAACATCTGAACATTTACAGCTCCTCTGCATTCACCAAACTTTTAGTTTCTCTGTATCCATTCGATGAAACAAACGTGGCTCCCTTGTTCCTGGCAAAATATCAATTTCCAGCAATTGCTCAAATCCTAGCACTTACTCTATCTGCTAAAGTTACTCATTTGGATTTTTGGATAATCTCCCATTTGAATGTAATTCTTTGCTTGTAGCTTCTGCTCCTTCTACGAATCTACAAATTATTCAATTTCCATCAGTTTCTCTATTGTACTACTTTCAAATGTCCATCTGCTTAAATCACTATATTTGTAACTTCAGTCACAATTGCAACGACTTGCCATTCAACTCAAGCTTTCATTCCTCAAATTCTCTCTTTATAAGCAAATGTAGTCCACTGCATCTGTCAAATTTTCAATCTTCATCATTTTGTCATTTTCATCACATTTGCAGCTTCTCTGCATGCAAGGCAACTTCAGTTTCTCTAAAGCTTTCAAAATCTGAAAAGCGAGCTCTCTGAAATTTCACTTTCAATCAATTGATCAACTTCATGCATTTTCTCTATCTGCAGATGTTTCTCATACCCCATGTTTGCAAAATCTCGCATTTTCAAGAATGCTGCTAATATCATCTGCTCGTTCAGTGACTTTACAAATTTCGCTGTTCATCAACTTCTGCATCACCAATTAATTCTACCGTCAAGCTTTGTTAATATCTTTATTCCTAACAATGTAAATATATCCGAGTTCTCGTTGTTCACCTCGGCCATCAATTTCTCCAGTTTCTGTATTTCAGCTAATCTTTTTCTCTATATCCGGCAAGTACTCAGTTTCTTACAATGAATCAAATTCTGCAAATGTCCAGCTTCTCTGCGTTGACTAAACCTTCAATAACTCCATATCCTTCAAATTAGCAAACCTGGTTCTCTGTATCTAGCAAATAGTACATTTCTAGTAAATGCTCGAATTGCAGCTATTTCTCAATCTGCAGATATTTCTCATTACCATGTTTGTTTAATACCCCAGTTTCATGTAATTCTCTGTTTGTAGATTCTGCTCCTTCTCTGAATGTCCACGTTTCTCCATTCCCACCAACCTCGCTATCTCTATTAATTTCTACTGCCCTACCTGCATCAATATTTCTAACAATCTCCTCATTTCCAGCAATTCCTCATCCACCTGAACATAAAACTCCTCAAGTTCAGCATTTGATTGTAATTTTGCTTCTCTGCACCTATCAAATTATCAGTTTCCAGCAATGTGTTCGACGCTTCCATTGTAATGAAATTCGTTGAATCAATGAACTTCTCTTTCACCGACTATGCAGGTGTCTCAATTTCAATCAATTTCTCCATTTCCAATAATTTCTAATGTCGCCCTGCATTAATATCTCCAATTCTAACAATCTACACATCTCTTAATGTTTCTTCTACAACACAGACTTCAATTTCTCCATTTCTCTCTTTTTCAACCAATCTGATTCACTGTATGCAGCAGACACTCAGTTTCTTGCAATTACTCAACATCTGAACATTTACAGCTCCTCTGCATTCACCAAACGTTTGGTTTCTCTGTATCCATTCGATGAAACAAACGTGGCTCCCTTGTTCCTGGCAAAATATCAATTTCCAGCAATTGCTCAAATCCTAGCACTTACTCTATCTGCTAAAGTTACTCATTTGGATTTTTGGATAATCTCCCATTTGAATGAAATTCTTTGCTTGTAGCTTCTGCTCCTTCTACGAATCTACAAATTATTCAATTTCCATCAGTTTCTCTATTGTACTACTTTCAAATGTCCATCTGCTTAAATCACTATATTTGTAACTTCAGTCACAATTGCAACGACTTGCCATTCAACTCAAGCTTTCATTCCTCAAATTCTCTCTTTATAAGCAAATGTAGTCCACTGCATCTGTCAAATTTTCAATCTTCATCATTTTGTCATTTTCATCACATTTGCAGCTTCTCTGCATTCAAGCAACTTCAGTTTCTCTAAAGCTTTCAAAATCTGAAAAGCGAGCTCTCTGAAATTTCACTTTCAATCAATTGATCAACTTCATGCATTTTCTCTATCTGCAGATGTTTCTCATACCCCATGTTTGCAAAATCTCGCATTTTCAAGAATGCTGCTAATATCATCTGCTCGTTCAGTGACTTTACACATTTCGCTGTTCATCAACTTCTGCATCACCAATTAATTCTACCGTCAAGCTTTGTTAATATCTTTATTCCTAACGATGTAAATATATCCGAGTTCTCGTTGTTCACCTCGGCCATCAATTTCTCCAGTTTCTGTATTTTCAGCTAATCTTTTTCTCTATATCCGGCAAGTACTCAGTTTCTTACAATGAATCAAATTCTGCGAATGTCCAGCTTCTCTGCGTTGACTAAACCTTCAATTACTCCATATCCTTCAAATTAGCAAACCTGGTTCTCTGTATCTAGCAAAGAGTACATTTCTAGTAAATGCTCGAATTGCAGCTATTTCTCAATCTGCAGATATTTCTCATTACCCATGTTTGTTTAATACCCCAGTTTCATGTAATTCTCTGTTTGAAGATTCTGCTCCTTCTCTGAATGTCCACGTTTCTCCATTCCCACCAACCTCGTTATCTCTATTAATTTCTACTGCCCTACCTGCATCAATATTTCTAACAATCTCCTCATTTCCAGCAATTCCTCATCCACCTGAACATAAAACTCCTCAAGTTCAGCATTTGACAGTAATTTTGCTTCTCTGCACCTATCAAATTATCAGTTTCCAGCAATGTGTTCGACGCTTCCATTGTAATGAAATTCGTTGAATCAATGAACTTCTCTTTCACCGACTATGCAGGTGTCTCAATTTCAATCAATTTCTCCATTTCCAATAATTTCTAATGTCGCCCTGCATTAATATCTCCAATTCTAACAATCTACACATCTCTTAATGTTTCTTCTACAACACAGACTTCAATTTCTCCATTTCTCTCTTTTTCAACCAATCTGATTCACTGTATGCAGCAGACACTCAGTTTCTTGCAATTACTCAACATCTGAACATTTACAGCTCCTCTGCATTCACCAAACGTTTGGTTTCTCTGTATCCATTCGATGAAACAAACGTGGCTCCCTTGTTCCTGGCAAAATATCAATTTCCAGCAATTGCTCAAATCCTAGCACTTACTCTATCTGCTAAAGTTACTCATTTGGATTTTTGGATAATCTCCCATTTGAATGTAATTCTTTGCTTGTAGCTTCTGCTCCTTCTACGAATCTACAAATTATTCAATTTCCATCAGTTTCTCTATTGTACTACTTTCAAATGTCCATCTGCTTAAATCACTATATTTGTAACTTCAGTCACAATTGCAACGACTTGCCATTCAACTCAAGCTTTCATTCCTCAAATTCTCTCTTTATAAGCAAATGTAGTCCACTGCATCTGTCAAATTTTCAATCTTCATCATTTTGTCATTTTCATCACATTTGCAGCTTCTCTGCATGCAAGCAACTTCAGTTTCTCTAAAGCTTTCAAAATCTGAAAAGAGAGCTCTCTGAAATTTCACTTTCAATCAATTGATCAACTTCATGAATTTTCTCTATCTGCAGATGTTTCTCATACCCCATGTTTGCAAAATCTCGCATTTACAAGAATGCTGCTAATATCATCTGCTCGTTCAGTGACTTTACACATTTCGCTGTTCATCAACTTCTGCATCACCAATTAATTCTACCGTCAAGCTTTGTTAATATCTTTATTCCTAACAATGTAAATATATCCGAGTTCTCGTTGTTCACCTCGGCCATCAATTTCTCCAGTTTCTGTATTTTCAGCTAATCTTTTTCTCTATATCCGGCAAGTACTCAGTTTCTTACAATGAATCAAATTCTGCGAATGTCCAGCTTCTCTGCGTTGACTAAACCTTCAATAACTCCATATCCTTCAAATTAGCAAACCTGGTTCTCTGTATCTAGCAAATAGTACATTTCTAGTAAATGCTCGAATTGCAGCTATTTCTCAATCTGCAGATATTTCAGATATCTGTTTGTTTAATACCCCAGTTTCATGTAATTCTCTGTTTGTAGATTCTGCTCCTTCTCTGAATGTCCACGTTTCTCCATTCCCACCAACCTCGTTATCTCTATTAATTTCTACTGCCCTACCTGCATCAATATTTCTAACAATCTCCTCATTTCCAGCAATTCCTCATCCACCTGAACATAAAACTCCTCAAGTTCAGCATTTGATTGTAATTTTGCTTCTCTGCACCTATCAAATTATCAGTTTCCAGCAATGTGTTCGACGCTTCCATTGTAATGAACTTCGTTGAATCAATGACCTGCTCTTTCACCGACTATGCAAGTGTCTCAATTTCAATCAATTTCTCCATTTCCAATAATTTCTAATGTCGCCCTGCTTAATATCTCAAATTCTAACAATCTACACATCTCTTAATGTTTCTTCTACAACACAGACTTCAATTTCTCCATTTCTCTCTTTTTCAACCAATCTGATTCACTGTATGCAGCAGACACTCAGTTTCTTGCAATTACTCAACATCTGAACATTTACAGCTCCTCTGCATTCACCAAACGTTTGGTTTCTCTGTATCCATTCGATGAAACAAACGTGGCTCCCTTGTTCCTGGCAAAATATCAATTTCCAGCAATTGCTCAAATCCTAGCACTTACTCTATCTGCTAAAGTTACTCATTTGGATTTTTGGATAATCTCCCATTTGAATGTAATTCTTTGCTTGTAGCTTCTGCTCCTTCTACGAATCTACAAATTATTCAATTTCCATCAGTTTCTCTATTGGTACTACTTTCAAATGTCCATCTGCTTAAATCACTATATTTGTAACTTCAGTCACAATTGCAACGACTTGCCATTCAACTCAAGCTTTCATTCCTCAAATTCTCTCTTTATAAGCAAATGTAGTCCACTACATCTGTCAAATTTTCAATCTTCATCATTTTGTCATTTTCATCACATTTGCAGCTTCTCTGCATTCAAGGCAACTTCAGTTTCTCTAAAGCTTTCAAAATCTGAAAAGCGAGCTCTCTGAAATTTCAATTTCAATCACTTGATCAACTTCATGCATTTGCTCTATCTGCAGATGTTTCTCATAACCCATGTTTGCAAAATCTCGCATTTTCAAGAATGCTGCTAATATCATCTGCTCGTTCAGTGACTTTACAAATTTCGCTGTTCATCAACTTCTGCATCACCAATTAATTCTACCGTCAACCTTTGTTAATATCATTATTTCTAACAATGTAAATATTTCCGAGTTCTCGTTGTTCACCTCGGCCATCAATTTCTCCGTTTCTGTATTTTCAGCTAATCTTTTTCTCTATATCCGGCAAGTACTCAGTTTCTTACAATGAATCAAATTCTGCAAATGTCCAGCTTCTCTGCGTTGACTAAACCTTCAATAACTCCATATCCTTCAAATCAGCAAACCTGGTTCTCTGTATCTAGCAAAGAGTACATTTCTAGTAAATGCTCGAATTGCAGCTATTTCTCAATCTGCAGATATTTCTCATTACCATGTTTGTTTAATACCCCAGTTTCATGTAATTCTCTGTTTGTAGATTCTGCTCCTTCTCTGAATGTCCACGTTTCTCCATTCCCACAAACCTCGCTATCTCTATTCATTTCTACTGCCGTACCTGCATCAATATTTCTAACAATCTCCTCAATTCCAGCAATTCCTCCTCCACCTAAACATAAAACTCCTCAAGTTCAGCATTTGTCACTAATTCTGCTTCTCTGCACCTATCAAATTGTTAGTTTCCAGCAATGTGTTCAACGCTTCCACTGTAATGAAATTCGTTGAATCAATGAACTGCTCTTTCACCGACTATGCAGGTGTCTCAATTTCAATCAATTTCTCCATTTCCAATCATTTCTAATGTCGCCCTGCATTAATATCTCCAAGTTCTAACAATCTACAAATCTCTTAATGTTTCTTCTACAACACAGACTTCAATTTCTCCATTTCTCTCTTTTTCAACCAATCTGATTCACTGTATGCAGCAGACACTCAGTTTCTTGCAATTACTCAACATCTGAACATTTACAGCTCCTCTGCATTCACCAAACGTTTGGTTTCTCTGTATCCATTCGATGAAACAAACGTGGCTCCCTTGTTCCTGGCAAAATATCAATTTCCAGCAATTGCTCAAATCCTAGCACTTACTCTATCTGCTAAAGTTACTCATTTGGATTTTTGGATAATCTCCCATTTGAATGTAATTCTTTGCTTGTAGCTTCTGCTCCTTCTACGAATCTACAAATTATTCAATTTCCATCAGTTTCTCTATTGTACTACTTTCAAATGTCCATCTGCTTAAATCACTATATTTGTAACTTCAGTCACAATTGCAACGACTTGCCATTCAACTCAAGCTTTCATTCCTCAAATTCTCTCTTTATAAGCAAATGTAGTCCACTGCATCTGTCAAATTTTCAATCTTCATCATTTTGTCATTTTCATCACATTTGCAGCTTCTCTGCATGCAAGGCAACTTCAGTTTCTCTAAAGCTTTCAAAATCTGAAAAGCGAGCTCTCTGAAATTTCAATTTCAATCAATTGATCAACTTCATGCATTTTCTCTATCTGCAGATGTTTCTCATACCCCATGTTTGCAAAATCTCGCATTTTCAAGAAATATGCTGCTAATATCATCTGCTCGTTCAGTGACTTTACAAATTTCGCTGTTCATCAACTTCTGCATCACCAATTAATTCTACCGTCAAGCTTTGTTAATATCTTTATTCCTAACAATGTAAATATATCCGAGTTCTCGTTGTTCACCTCGGCCATCAATTTCTACACTAATTTTCAACTAATCTTTTTCTCTATATCCGGCAAGTACTCAGTTTCTTACAATGAATCAAATTCTGCAAATGTCCAGCTTCTCTGCGTTGACTAAACCTTCAATTTCTCCATATCCTTCAAATCAGCAAACCTGGTTCTCTGTATCTAGCAAAGAGTACATTTCTAGTAAATGCTCGAATTGCAGCTATTTCTCAATCTGCAGATATTTCTCATTACCCATGTTTGTTTAATACCCCAGTTTCATGTAATTCTCTGTTTGTAGATTCTGCTCCTTCTCTGAATGTCCACGTTTCTCCATTCCCACCAACCTCGCTATCTCTATTAATTTCTACTGCCCTACCTGCATCAATATTTCTAACAATCTCCTCATTTCCAGCAATTCCTCATCCACCTGAACATAAAACTCCTCAAGTTCAGCATTTGTCAGTAATTCTGCTTCTCTGCACCTATCAAATTATCAGTTTCCAGCAATGTGTTCGACGCTTCCATTGTAATGAAATTCGTTGAATCAATGAACTGCTCTTTCACCGACTATGCAGGTGTCTCAATTTCAATCAATTTCTCCATTTCCAATCATTTCTAATGTCGCCCTGCATTAATATCTCCAATTCTAACAATCTACACATCTCTTAATGTTTCAACTACAACACAGGATTCAATTTCTCCATTTCTCTCTTTTTCAACCAATCTGATTCACTGTATGCAGCAGACACTCAGTTTCTTGCAATTAATCAACATCTGAACATTTACAGCTCCTCTGCATTCACCAAACTTTTAGTTTCTCTGTATCCATTCGATTAAACAAACGTGGCTCCCTTGTTCCTGGCAAAATATCAATTTCCAGCAATTGCTCAAATCCTAGCACTTACTCTATCTGCTAAAGTTACTCATTTGGATTTTTGGATAATCTCCCATTTGAATGTAATTCTTTGCTTGTAGCTTCTGCTCCTTCTACGAATCTACAAATTATTCAATTTCCATCAGTTTCTCTATTGTACTACTTTCAAATGTCCATCTGCTTAAATCACTATATTTGTAACTTCAGTCACAATTGCAACGACTTGCCATTCAACTCAACCTTTCATTCCTCAAATTCTCTCTGTATAAGCAAATGTAGTCCACTGCATCTGTCAAATTTTCAATTTTCATCATTTTGTCATTTTCAGCACATTTGCAGCTTCTCTGCATTCAAGGCAACTTCAGTTTCTCAAAAGTGTTCAAAATCTGAAAAGCGAGCTCTCTGAAATTTCAATTTCAATCAATTGATCAACTTCATGCATTTTCTCTATCTGCAGATGTTTCTCATACCCCATGTTTGCAAAATCTCGCATTTTCAAGAAATATGCTGCTAATATCATCTGCTCGTTCAGTGACTTTACAAATTTCGCTGTTCATCAATTTCTGCATCTCCAATTAATTCTACCGTCAAGCTTTGTTAATATCTTTATTTCTAACAATGTAAATATTTCCGAGTTCTCGTTGTTCACCTCGGCCATCAATTTCTCCATTTCTGCATTTTCAGCAAATCTTTTTCTCTATATCCGGCAAGTACTCAGTTTCTTACAATGAATCAAATTCTGCAAATGTCCAGCTTCTCTGCGTTGACTAAACCTTCAATTTCTCCATATCCTTCAAATCAGCAAACCTGGTTCTCTGTATCTAGCAAAGAGTACATTTCTAGTAAATGCTCGAATTGCAGCTATTTCTCAATCTGCAGATATTTCTCATTACCCATGTTTGTTTAATACCCCAGTTTCATGTAATTCTCTGTTTGTAGATTCTGCTCCTTCTCTGAATGTCCACGTTTCTCCATTCCCACCAACCGCGCTATCTCTATTAATTTCTACTGCTGTACCTGCATCAATATTTCTAACAATCTCCTCATTTCCAGCAATTCCTCATCCACCTGAACATAAAACTCCTCAAGTTCAGCATTAGTCAATAATTCTGCTTCTCTGCACCTATCAAATTATCAGTTTCCAGCAATGTGTTCGACGCTTCCATTGTAATGAAATTCGTTGAATCAATGAACTGCTCTTTCACCGACTATGCAGGTGTCTCAATTTCAATCAATTTCTCCATTTCCAATCATTTCTAATATCGCCCTGCATTAATACCTCCAATTCTAACAATCTACACATCTCTTAATGTTTCTTCTACAACACAGACTTCAATTTCTCCATTTCTCTCTTTTTCAACCAATCTGATTCACTGTATGCAGCAGACACTCAGTTTCTTGCAATTAATCAACATCTGAACATTTATAGCTTCTCTGCATTCAGCAAGCTTTTAGTTTCTCTGTATCCATTCGATGAAACAAACGTGGCTCCCTTGTTCCGGGCAAAATATCAATTTCCAGCAATTGCTCAAATCCTAGCACTTACTCTATCTGCTAAAGTTACTCATTTGGATTTTTGGATAATCTCCCATTTGAATGTAATTCTTTGCTTGTAGCTTCTGCTCCTTCTACGAATCTACAAATTATTCAATTTCCATCAGTTTCTCTATTGTACTACTTTCAAATGTCCATCTGCTTAAATCACTATATTTGTAACTTTAGTCACAATTGCAACGACTTGCCATTCAACTCAAGCTTTCATTCCTCAAATTCTCTCTTTATAAGCAAATGTAGTCCACTGCATCTGTCAACTTTTCAATCTTCATCATTTTGTCATTTTCATCACATTTGCAGCTTCTCTGCATTCAAGGCAACTTCAGTTTCTCCAAAGCTTTCAAAATCTGAAAAGCGAACTCTCTGAAATTTCACTTTCAATCAATTGATCAACTTCATGCATTTTCTCTATCTGCAGATGTTTCTCATACCCCATGTTTGCAAAATCTCGCATTTTCAAGAATGCTGCTAATATCATCTGATCGTTCAGTGACTTTACAAATTTCGCTGTTCATCAATTTCTGCATCTCCAATTAATTCTACCGTCAAGCTTTGTTAATATCTTTATTCCTAACAATGTAAATATTTCCGAGTTCTCGTTGTTCACCTCGGCCATCAATTTCTCCGTTTCTGTATTTTCAGCTAATCTTTTTCTCTATATCCGGCAAGTACTCAGTTTCTTACAATGAATCAAATTCTGCAAATGTCCAGCTTCTCTGCGTTGACTAAACCTTCAATAACTACATATCCTTGAAAATAGCAAACCTGGTTCTCTGTATCTAGCAAATATTACATTTCTAGTAAATGCTCGAATTGCAGCTATTTCTCAATCTGCAGATATTTCTCATTACCCATGTTTGTTTAATACCCCAGTTTCATGTAATTCTCTGTTTGTAGATTCTGCTCCTTCTCTGAATGTCCACGTTTCTTCCAAACCCCCAACCTCGCTATCTCTATTCATTTCTACTGCCGTACCTGCATCAATATTTCTAACAATCTCCTCATTTCCAGCAATTCCTCATCCACCTGAACATAAAACTCCTCAAGTTCAGCATTTGTCAGTAATTCTGCTTCTCTGCACCTATCAAATTATCAGTTTCCAGCAATGTGTTCGACGCTTCCATTGTAATGAAATTCGTTGAATCAATGAACTTCTCTTTCACCGACTATGCAGGTGTCTCAATTTCAATCAATTTCTCCATTTCCAATCATTTCTAATGTCGCCCTGCATTAACATCTCAAGTTCTAACAATCTACAAATCTCTTAATGTTTCTTCTACAACACAGACTTCAATTTCTCCATTTCTCTCTTTTTCAACCAATCTGATTCACTGTATGCAGCAGACACTCAGTTTCTTGCAATTACTCAACATCTGAACATTTACAGCTCCTCTGCATTCACCAAACGTTTGGTTTCTCTGTATCCATTCGATGAAACAAACGTGGCTCCCTTGTTCCTGGCAAAATATCAATTTCCAGCAATTGCTCAAATCCTAGCACTTACTCTATCTGCTAAAGTTACTCATTTGGATTTTTGGATAATCTCCCATTTGAATGAAATTCTTTGCTTGTAGCTTCTGCTCCTTCTACGAATCTACAAATTATTCAATTTCCATCAGTTTCTCTATTGGTACTACTTTCAAATGTCCATCTGCTTAAATCACTATATTTGTAACTTCAGTCACAATTGCAACGACTTGCCATTCAACTCAAGCTTTCATTCCTCAAATTCTCTCTTTATAAGCAAATGTAGTCCACTGCATCTGTCAAATTTTCAATCTTCATCATTTTGTCATTTTCATCACATTTGCAGCTTCTCTGCATGCAAGCAACTTCAGTTTCTCTAAAGCTTTCAAAATCTGAAAAGCGAGCTCTCTGAAATTTCAATTTCAATCACTTGATCAACTTCATGCATTTGCTCTATCTGCAGATGTTTCTCATATCCCATGTTTGCAAAATCTCGCATTTTCAAGTATGCTGCTAATATCATCTGCTCGTTCAGTGACTTTACAAATTTCGCTGTTCATCAATTTCTGCATCAGCAATTAATTCTACCGTCAACCTTGGTTAATATCATTATTTCTAACAATGTAAATATTTCCGAGTTCTCGTTGTTCACCTCGGCCATCAATTTCTCCATTTCTGCATTTTCAGCAAATCTTTTTCTCTATATCCGGCAAGTACTCAGTTTCTTACAATGAATCAAATTCTGCAAATGTCCAGCTTCTCTGCGTTGACTAAACCTTCAATTTCTCCATATCCTTCAAATCAGCAAACCTGGTTCTCTGTATCTTGCAAAGAGTACATTTCTAGTAAATGCTCGAATTGCAGCTATTTCTCAATCTGCAGATATTTCTCATTACCCATGTTTGTTTAATTACCCAGTTTCATGTAATTCTCTGTTTGTAGATTCTGCTCCTTCTCTGAATGTTCACGTTTCTCCATTCCCACAAACCTCGCTATCTCTATTAATTTCTACTGCATCAATATTTCTAACAATCTCCTCATTTCCAGCTATTCCTCATCAACCTGAACATAAAACTCCTCAAGTTCAGCATTTGTCAGTAATTCTGCTTCTCTGCACCTATCAAATTATCAGTTTCCAGCAATGTGTTCGACGCTTCCATTGTAATGAAATTCGTTGAATCAATGAACTTCTCTTTCACCGACTATGCAGGTGTCTCAATTTCAATCAATTTCTCCATTTCCAATCATTTCTAATGTCGCCCTGCATTAATATCTCCAATTCTAACAATCTACACATCTCTTAATGTTTCTTCTACAACACAGACTTCAATTTCTCCATTTCTCTCTTTTTCAACCAATCTGATTCACTGTATGCAGCAGACACTCAGTTTCTTGCAATTACTCAACATCTGAACATTTACAGCTCCTCTGCATTCACCAAACGTTTGGTTTCTCTGTATCCATTCGATGAAACAAACGTGGCTCCCTTGTTCCTGGCAAAATATCAATTTCCAGCAATTGCTCAAATCCTAGCACTTACTCTATCTGCTAAAGTTACTCATTTGGATTTTTGGATAATCTCCCATTTGAATGTAATTCTTTGCTTGTAGCTTCTGCTCCTTCTACGAATCTACAAATTATTCAATTTCCATCAGTTTCTCTATTGTACTACTTTCAAATGTCCATCTGCTTAAATCACTATATTTGTAACTTTAGTCACAATTGCAACGACTTGCCATTCAACTCAAGCTTTCATTCCTCAAATTCTCTCTTTATAAGCAAATGTAGTCCACTGCATCTGTCAACTTTTCAATCTTCATCATTTTGTCATTTTCATCACATTTGCAGCTTCTCTGCATTCAAGGCAACTTCAGTTTCTCCAAAGCTTTCAAAATCTGAAAAGCGAACTCTCTGAAATTTCACTTTCAATCAATTGATCAACTTCATGCATTTTCTCTATCTGCAGATGTTTCTCATACCCCATATTTGCAAAATCTCGCATTTTCAAGAATGCTGCTAATATCATCTGCTCGTTCAGTGACTTTACAAATTTCGCTGTTCATCAACTTCTGCATCACCAATTAATTCTACCGTCAAGCTTTGTTAATATCTTTATTCCTAACAATGTAAATATATTCTAGCTCTCGTTGTTCACCTCTGCCATCAATTTCTCCGTTTCTGTATTTTCAGCAAATCTTTTTCTCTATATCCGGCAAGTATCAGTTTCTTACAATGAATCAAATTCTGCAAATGTCCAGCTTCTCTGCGTTGACTAAACCTTCAATTTCTCCATATCCTTCAAATCAGCAAACCTGGTTCTCTGTATCTAGCAAAGAGTACATTTCTAGTAAATGCTCGAATTGCAGCTATTTCTCAATCTGCAGATATTTCTCATTACCCATGTTTGTTTAATACCCCAGTTTCATGTAATTCTCTGTTTGTAGATTCTGCTCCTTCTCTGAATGTCCACGTTTCTCCATTCCCACCAACCTCGCTATCTCTATTAATTTCTACTGCCGTACCTGCATCAATATTTCTAACAATCTCCTCATTTCCAGCTATTCCTCATCAACCTGAACATAAAACTCCTCAAGTTCAGCATTAGTCAATAATTCTGCTTCTCTGCACCTATCAAATTATCAGTTTCCAGCAATGTGTTCGACGCTTCCATTGTAATGAAATTCGTTGAATCAATGAACTTCTCTTTCACCGACTATGCAGGTGTCTCAATTTCAATCAATTTCTCCATTTCCAATAATTTCTAATGTCGCCCTGCATTAATATCTCAAGTTCTAACAATCTACACATCTCTTAAAGATTGTTCCAAAACACAGACTTCAATTTCTCCATTTCTCTCTTTTTCAACCAATCTGATTCACTGTATGCAGCAGACACTCAGTTTCTTGCAATTACTCAACATCTGAACATTTACAGCTCCTCTGCATTCACCAAACGTTTGGTTTCTCTGTATCCATTCGATGAAACAAACGTGGCTCCCTTGTTCCTGGCAAAATATCAATTTCCAGCAATTGCTCAAATCCTAGCACTTACTCTATCTGCTAAAGTTACTCATTTGGATTTTGGGATAATCTCCCATTTGAATGTAATTCTTTGCTTGTAGCTTCTGCTCCTTCTACGAATCTACAAATTATTCAATTTCCATCAGTTTCTCTATTGTACTACTTTCAAATGCCCATCTGCTTAAATCACTATATTTGTAACTTTAGTCACAATTGCAACTACTTGCCATTCAACTCAAGCTGTCATTCCTCAAATTCTCTCTTTATAAGCAAATGTAGTCCACTGCATCTGTCAACTTTTCAATCTTCATCATTTTGTCATTTTCATCACATTTGCAGCTTCTCTGCATTCAAGGCAACTTCAGTTTCTCCAAAGCTTTCAAAATCTGAAAAGCGAACTCAACTCTCTGAAATTTCACTTTCAATCAATTGATCAACTTCATGCATTTTCTCTATCTGCAGATGTTTCTCATACCCCATGTTTGCAAAATCTCGCATTTTCAAGAATGCTGCTAATATCATCTGCTCGTTCAGTGACTTTACAAATTTCGCTGTTCATCAATTTCTGCATCTCCAATTAATTCTACCGTCAAGCTTTGTTAATATCTTTATTTCTAACAATGTCAATATTTCCGAGTTCTCGTTGTTCACCTCGGCCATCAATTTCTCCATTTCTGCATTTTCAGCAAATCTTTTTCTCTATATCCGGCAAGTACTCAGTTTCTTACAATGAATCAAATTCTGCAAATGTCCAGCTTCTCTGCGTTGACTAAACCTTCAATTTCTCCATATCCTTCAAATCAGCAAACCTGGTTCTCTGTATCTAGCAAAGAGTACATTTCTAGTAAATGCTCGAATTGCAGCTATTTCTCAATCTGCAGATATTTCTCATTACCCATGTTTGTTTAATACCCCAGTTTCATGTAATTCTCTGTTTGTAGATTCTGCTCCTTCTCTGAATGTCCACGTTTCTCCATTCCCACCAACCTCGCTATCTCTATTAATTTCTACTGCCGTACCTGCATCAATATTTCTAACAATCTCCTCATTTCCAGCAATTCCTCAACCACCTGAACATAAAACTCCTCAAGTTCAGCATTAGTCAATAATTCTGCTTCTCTGCACCTATCAAATTATCAGTTTCCAGCAATGTGTTCGACGCTTCCATTGTAATGAACTTCGTTGAATCAATGACCTGCTCTTTCACCGACTATGCAGGTGTCTCAATTTCAATCAATTTCTCCATTTCCAATCATTTCTAATGTCGCCCTGCATTAATATCTCAAGTTCTAACAATCTACACATCTCTTAATGTTTCTTCTACAACACAGACTTCAATTTCTCCATTTCTCTCTTTTTCAACCAATCTGATTCCCTGTATGCAGCAGACACTCAGTTTCTTGCAATTACTCAACATCTGAACATTTATAGCTTCTCTGCATTCAGCAAGCTTTTAGTTTCTCTGTATCCATTCGATGAAACAAACGTGGCTCCCTTGTTCCGGGCAAAATATCAATTTCCAGCAATTGCTCAAATCCTAGCACTTACTCTATCTGCTAAAGTTACTCATTTACCATATTTGGATAATCTCACATTTGAATGAAATTCTTTGCTTGTAGCTTCTGCTCCTTCTACGAATCTACAAATTATTCAATTTCCATCACTTTCTCTATTGGTACTACTTTCAAATGCCCATCTGCTTAAATCACTATATTTGTAACTTTAGTCACAATTGCAACGACTTGCCATTCAACTCAAGCTTTCATTCCTCAAATTCTCTCTTTATAAGCAAATGTAGTCCACTGCATCTGTCAACTTTTCAATCTTCATCATTTTGTCATTTTCATCACATTTGCAGCTTCTCTGCATTCAAGGCAACTTCAGTTTCTCCAAAGCTTTCAAAATCTGAAAAGCGAACTCTCTGAAATTTCACTTTCAATCAATTGATCAACTTCATGCATTTTCTCTATCTGCAGATGTTTCTCATACCCCATATTTGCAAAATCTCGCATTTTCAAGAATGCTGCTAATATCATCTGCTCGTTCAGTGACTTTACAAATTTCGCTGTTCATCAATTTCTGCATCACCAATTAATTCTACCGTCAACCTTTGTTAATATCATTATTTCAAACAATGTAAATATTTCCAAATTTTCGTTGTTCACCTCGGCCATCAATTTCTCCATTTCTGCATTTCCAGCAAATCTTTTTCTCTATATCCGGCAAGTACTCAGTTTCTTACAATGAATCAAATTCTGCAAATGTCCAGCTTCTCTGCGTTGACTAAACCTTCAATTTCTCCATATCCTTCAAATCAGCAAACCTGGTTCTCTGTATCTAGCAAAGAGTACATTTCTAGTAAATGCTCGAATTGCAGCTATTTCTCAATCTGCAGATATTTCTCATTACCCATGTTTGTTTAATACCCCAGTTTCATGTAATTCTCTGTTTGTAGATTCTGCTCCTTCTCTGAATGTCCACGTTTCTCCATTCCCACCAACCTCGCTATCTCTATTAATTTCTACTGCTGTACCTGCATCAATATTTCTAACAATCTCCTCATTTCCAGCAATTCCTCATCCACCTGAACATAAAACTCCTCAAGTTCAGCATTTGTCAGTAATTCTGCTTCTCTGCACCTATCAAATTATCAGTTTCCAGCAATGTGTTCGACACTTCCACTGTAATGAAATTCGTTGAATCAATGAACTGCTCTTTCACCGACTATGCAGGTGTCTCAATTTCAATCAATTTCTCCATTTCCAATAATTTCTAATGTCGCCCTGCTTTAACAACACAAGTTCTAACAATCTACACATCTCTTAATGTTTCTTCTACAACACAGACTTCAATTTCTCCATTTCTCTCTTTTTCAACCAATCTGATTCCCTGTATGCAGCAGACACTCAGTTTCTTGCAATTAATCAACATCTGAACATTTATAGCTCCTCTGCATTCACCAAACGTTTGGTTTCTCTGTATCCATTCGATGAAACAAACGTGGCTCCCTTGTTCCTGGCAAAATATCAATTTCCAGCAATTGCTCAAATCCTAGCACTTACTCTATCTGCTAAAGTTACTCATTTGGATTTTTGGATAATCTCCCATTTGAATGTAATTCTTTGCTTGTAGCTTCTGCTCCTTCTACGAATCTACAAATTATTCAATTTCCATCAGTTTCTCTATTGGTACTACTTTCAAATGTCCATCTGCTTAAATCACTATATTTGTAACTTTAGTCACAATTGCAACGACTTGCCATTCAACTCAAGCTGTCATTCCTCAAATTCTCTCTTTATAAGCAAATGTAGTCCACTGCATCTGTCAACTTTTCAATCTTCATCATTTTGTCATTTTCATCACATTTGCAGCTTCTCTGCATTCAAGGCAACTTCAGTTTCTCCAAAGCTTTCAAAATCTGAAAAGCGAACTCAACTCTCTGAAATTTCACTTTCAATCAATTGATCAACTTCATGCATTTTCTCTATCTGCAGATGTTTCTCATACCCCATGTTTGCAAAATCTCGCATTTTCAAGAATGCTGCTAATATCATCTGCTCGTTCAGTGACTTTACAAATTTCGCTGTTCATCAATTTCTGCATCACCAATTAATTCTACCGTCACCCCTTTGTTAATATCATTATTTCAAACAATGTAAATATTTCCAAGTTCTCGTTGTTCACCTCGGCCATCAATTTCTCCATTTCTGCATTTCCAGCAAATCTTTTTCTCTATATCCGGCAAGTACTCAGGTTCTTACAATGAATCAAATTCTGCAAATGTCCAGCTTCTCTGCGTTGACTAAACCTTCAATTTCTCCATATCCTTCAAATCAGCAAACCTGGTTCTCTGTATCTAGCAAAGAGTACATTTCTAGTAAATGCTCGAATTGCAGCTATTTCTCAATCTGCAGATATTTCTCATTACCCATGTTTGTTTAATACCCCAGTTTCATGTAATTCTCTGTTTGTAGATTCTGCTCCTTCTCTGAATGTCCACGTTTCTCCATTCCCACCAACCTCGCTATCTCTATTAATTTCTACTGCTGTACCTTCATCAATATTTCTAACAATCTCTTCATTTCCAGCAATTCCTCAACCACCTGAACATAAGACTCCTCAAGTTCAGCATTAGTCAATAATTCTGCTTCTCTGCACCTATCAAATTATCAGTTTCCAGCAATGTGTTCGACGCTTCCATTGTAATGAAATTCGTTGAATCAATGAACTTCTCTTTCACCGACTATGCAGGTGTCTCAATTTCAATCAATTTCTCCATTTCCAATAATTTCTAATGTCGCCCTGCATTAATATCTCGAGTTCTAACAATCTACACATCTCTTAATGTTTCTTCTACAACACAGACTTCAATTTCTCCATTTCTCTCTTTTTCAACCAATCTGATTCACTGTATGCAGCAGACACTCAGTTTCTTGCAATTAATCAACATCTGAACATTTACAGCTTCTCTGCATTCAACAAACGTTTAGTTTCTCTGTATCCATTCGATGAAACAAACGTGGCTCCCTTGTTCCTGGCAAAATATCAATTTCCAGCAATTGCTCAAATCCTAGCACTTACTCTATCTGCTAAAGTTACTCATTTACCATATTTGGATAATCTCCCATTTGAATGTAATTCTTTGCTTGTAGCTTCTGCTCCTTCTACGAATCTACAAATTATTCAATTTCCATCAGTTTCTCTATTGGTACTACTTTCAAATGTCCATCTGCTTAAATCACTATATTTGTAACTTTAGTCACAATTGCAACGACTTGCCATTCAACTCAAGCTTTCATTCCTCAAATTCTCTCTTTATAAGCAAATGTAGTCCACTGCATCTGTCAACTTTTCAATCTTCATCATTTTGTCATTTTCATCACATTTGCAGCTTCTCTGCATTCAAGGCAACTTCAGTTTCTCCAAAGCTTTCAAAATCTGAAAAGCGAACTCTCTGAAATTTCACTTTCAATCAATTGATCAACTTCATGCATTTTCTCTATCTGCAGATGTTTCTCATACCCCATGTTTGCAAAATCTCGCATTTTCAAGAATGCTGCTAATATCATCTGCTCGTTCAGTGACTTTACAAATTTCGCTGTTCATCAATTTCTGCATCACCAATTAATTCTACCGTCAAGCCTTTGTTAATATCATTATTTCTAACAATGTAAATATTTCCGAGTTCTCGTTGTTCACCTCGGCCATCAATTTCTCCATTTCTGCATTTTCAGCAAATCTTTTTCTCTATATCCGGCAAGTACTCAGTTTCTTACAATGAATCAAATTCTGCAAATGTCCAGCTTCTCTGCGTTGACTAAACCTTCAATTTCTCCATATCCTTCAAATCAGCAAACCTGGTTCTCTGTATCTAGCAAAGAGTACATTTCTAGTAAATGCTCGAATTGCAGCTATTTCTTAATCTGCAGATATTTCTCATTACCCATGTTTGTTTAATACCCCAGTTTCATGTAATTCTCTGTTTGTAGATTCTGCTCCTTCTCTGAATGTCCACGTTTCTCCATTCCCACCAACCTCGCTATCTCTATTAATTTCTACTGCCGTACCTGCATCAATATTTCTAACAATCTCCTCATTTCCAACTATTCCTCATCAACCTGAACATAAAACTCCTCAAGTTCAGCATTTGTCAGTAATTCTGCTTCTCTGCACCTATCAAATTATCAGTTCCCGCAATGTGTTCGACGCTTCCATTGTAATGAAATTCGTTGAATCAATGAACTTCTCTTTCACCGACTATGCAGGTGTCTCAATTTCAATCAATTTCTCCATTTCCAATCATTTCTAATGTCGCCCTGCATTAATATCTCCAATTCTAACAATCTACACATCTCTTAATGTTTCTTCTACAACACAGACTTCAATTTCTCCATTTCTCTCTTTTTCAACCAATCTGATTCACTGTATGCAGCAGACACTCAGTTTCTTGCAATTACTCAACATCTGAACATTTACAGCTCCTCTGCATTCACCAAACGTTTGGTTTCTCTGTATCCATTCGATGAAACAAACGTGGCTCCCTTGTTCCTGGCAAAATATCAATTTCCAGCAATTGCTCAAATCCTAGCACTTACTCTATCTGCTAAAGTTACTCATTTACCATATTTGGATAATCTTTCTTTTGAATGAAATTCTTTGCTTGTAGCTTCTGCTCCTTCTACGAATCTACAAATTATTCAATTTCCAACAGTTTCTTAATTTGTACTACTTTCAAATTTCCATCTGCTTAAATCACTATATTTGTAACTTTAGTCACAATTGCAACGACTTGCCATTCAATTCAACCTTTCATTCCTCAAATTCTCTCTTTATAAGCAAATGTAGTCCACTGCATCTGTCAACTTTTCAATCTTCATCATTTTGTCATTTTCATCGCATTTGCAGCTTCTCTGCATTCAAGGCAACTTCAGTTTCTCCAAAGCTTTCAAAATCTGAAAAGCGAGCTCTCTGAAATTTCAATTTCAATCACTTGATCAACTTCATGCATTCGCTCTATCTGCAGATGTTTCTCATACCCCATGTTTGCAAAATCTCGCATTTTCAAGAATGCTGCTAATATCATCTGCTCGTTCAGTGACTTTACAAATTTCGCTGTTCATCAATTTCTGCATCACCAATTAATTCTACCGTCAAGCTTTGTTAATATCTTTATTCCTAACAATGTAAATATATCCGAGCTCTCGTTGTTCACCTCTGCCATCAATTTCTCCGTTTCTGTATTTTCAACTAAACCTTTTCTCTATATCCGGCAAGTACTCAGTTTCTTACAATGAATCAAATTCTGCAAATGTCCAGCTTCTCTGCGTTGACTAAACCTTCAATAACTCCATATCCTTCAAATCAGCAAACCTGGTTCTCTGTATCTAGCAAATAGTACATTTCTAGTAAATGCTCGAATTGCAGCTATTTCTCAATCTGCAGATATTTCTCATTACCCATGTTTGTTTAATACCCCAGTTTCATGTAATTCTCTGTTTGTAGATTCTGCTCCTTCTCTGAATGTCCACGTTTCTCCATTCCCACCAACCGCGCTATCTCTATTAATTTCTACTGCTTTACTTGCATCAATATTTCTAACAATCTCCTCATTTCCAGCAATTCCTCAACCACCTGAACATAAAACTCCTCAAGTTCAGCATTAGTCAATAATTCTGCTTCTCTGCACCTATCAAATTATCAGTTTCCAGCAATGTGTTCGACGCTTCCATTGTAATGAACTTCGTTGAATCAATGACCTGCTCTTTCACCGACTATGCAGGTGTCTCAATTTCAATCAATTTCTCCATTTCCAATAATTTCTAATGTCGCCCTGCATTAATATCTCGAGTTCTAACAATCTACACATCTCTTAATGTTTCTTCTACAACACAGACTTCAATTTCTCCATTTCTCTCTTTTTCAACCAATCTGATTCACTGTATGCAGCAGACACTCAGTTTCTTGCAATTAATCAACATCTGAACAGTTACAGCTTCTCTGCATTCAACAAACGTTTAGTTTCTCTGTATATCCATTCGATTAAACAAACGTGGCTCCCTTGTTCCTGGCAAAATTTCAATTTCCAGCAATTGCTCAAATCCTAGCACTTTAACTGCTAAATTTACTCATTTGGACAATTTGGATAATCTCCCATTTGAATGAAATTCTTTGCTTGTAGCTTCTGCTCCTTCTACGACTCTACAAATTATTCAATTTCCACCAGTTTCTCTATTGGTACTACTTTCAAATGTCCATCTGCTTAAATCACTATATTTGTAACTTTAGTCACAATTGCAACGACTTGCCATTCAACTCAAGCTGTCATTCCTCAAATTCTCTCTTTATAAGCAAATGTAGTCCACTGCATCTGTCAACTTTTCAATCTTCATCATTTTGTCATTTTCATCACATTTGCAGCTTCTCTGCATTCAAGGCAACTTCAGTTTCTCCAAAGCTTTCAAAATCTGAAAAGCGAGCTCTCTGAAATTTCACTTTCAATCAATTGATCAACTTCATGCATTTTCTCTATCTGCAGATGTTTCTCATACCCCATATTTGCAAAATCTCGCATTTTCAAGAATGCTGCTAATATCATCTGCTCGTTCAGTGACTTTACAAATTTCGCTGTTCATCAATTTCTGCATCACCAATTAATTCTACCGTCAACCTTTGTTAATATCATTATTACAAACAATGTAAATATTTCCGAGTTCTCGTTGTTCACCTCGGCCATCAATTTCTCCATTTCTGCATTTCAGCAAATCTTTTTCTCTATATCCGGCAAGTACTCAGTTTCTTACAATGAATCAAATTCTGCAAATGTCCAGCTTCTCTGCGTTGACTAAACCTTCAATTTCTCCATATCCTTCAAATCAGCAAACCTGGTTCTCTGTATCTAGCAAAGAGTACATTTCTAGTAAATGCTCGAATTGCAGCTATTTCTCAATCTGCAGATATTTCTCATTACCCATGTTTGTTTAATACCCCAGTTTCATGTAATTCTCTGTTTGTAGATTCTGCTCCTTCTCTGAATGTCCACGTTTCTCCATTCCCACCAACCGCGCTATCTCTATTAATTTCTACTGCTGTACCTGCATCAATATTTCTAACAATCTCCTCATTTCCAGCAATTCCTCATCCACCTGAACATAAAACTCCTCAAGTTCAGCATTAGTCAATAATTCTGCTTCTCTGCACCTATCAAATTATCAGTTTCCAGCAATGTGTTCGACGCTTCCATTGTAATGAACTTCGTTGAATCAATGACCTGCTCTTTCACCGACTATGCAAGTGTCTCAATTTCAATCAATTTCTCCATTTCCAATAATTTCTAATGTCGCCCTGCTTAATATCTCAAGTTCTAACAATCTACACATCTCTTAATGTTTCTTCTACAACACAGACTTCAATTTCTCCATTTCTCTCTTTTTCAACCAATCTGATTCACTGTATGCAGCAGACACTCAGTTTCTTGCAATTACTCAACATCTGAACATTTACAGCTCCTCTGCATTCACCAAACGTTTGGTTTCTCTGTATCCATTCGATGAAACAAACGTGGCTCCCTTGTTCCTGGCAAAATATCAATTTCCAGCAATTGCTCAAATCCTAGCACTTACTCTATCTGCTAAAGTTACTCATTTGGATATTTGGATAATCTCCCATTTGAATGTAATTCTTTGCTTGTAGCTTCTGCTCCTTCTACGAATCTACAAATTATTCAATTTCCATCACTTTCTCTATTGGTACTACTTTCAAATGCCCATCTGCTTAAATCACTATATTTGTAACTTTAGTCACAATTGCAACCACTTGCCATTCAACTCAAGCTGTCATTCCTCAAATTCTCTCTTTATAAGCAAATGTAGTCCACTGCATCTGTCAACTTTTCAATCTTCATCATTTTGTCATTTTCATCACATTTGCAGCTTCTCTGCATTCAAGGCAACTTCAGTTTCTCCAAAGCTTTCAAAATCTGAAAAGCGAACTCTCTGAAATTTCACTTTCAATCAATTGATCAACTTCATGCATTTTCTCTATCTGCAGATGTTTCTCATACCCCATGTTTGCAAAATCTCGCATTTTCAAGAATGCTGCTAATATCATCTGCTCGTTCAGTGACTTTACAAATTTCGCTGTTCATCAACTTCTGCATCACCAATTAATTCTACCGTCAACCTTTGTTAATATCATTATTTCAAACAATGTAAATATTTCCAAGTTCTCGTTGTTCACCTCGGCCATCAATTTCTCCATTTCTGCATTCCAGCAAATCGTTTTCTCTATATCCGGCAAGTATCAGTTTCTTACAATGAATCAAATTCTGCAAATGTCCAGCTTCTCTGCGTTGACTAAACCTTCAATTTCTCCATATCCTTCAAATCAGCAAACCTGGTTCTCTGTATCTAGCAAAGAGTACATTTCTAGTAAATGCTCGAATTGCAGCTATTTCTCAATCTGCAGATATTTCTCATTACCCATGTTTGTTTAATACCCCAGTTTCATGTAATTCTCTGTTTGTAGATTCTGCTCCTTCTCTGAATGTCCACGTTTCTCCATTCCCACCAACCGCGCTATCTCTATTAATTTCTACTGCTTTACTTGCATCAATATTTCTAACAATCTCTTCATTTCCAGCAATTCCTCAACCACCTGAACATAAAACTCCTCAAGTTCAGCATATTTCAGTAATTCTGCTTCTCTGCACCTATCAAATTATCAGTTTCCAGCAATGTGTTCGACGCTTCCATTGTAATGAAATTCGTTGAATCAATGACCTGCTCTTTCACCGACTATGCAGGTGTCTCAATTTCAATCAATTTCTCCATTTCCAATCATTTCTAATGTCGCCCTGCTTAATATCTCAAGTTCTAACAATCTACACATCTCTTAATGTTTCTTCTACAACACAGACTTCAATTTCTCCATTTCTCTCTTTTTCAACCAATCTGATTCACTGTATGCAGCAGACACTCAGTTTCTTGCAATTAATCAACATCTGAACATTTATAGCTTCTCTGCATTCAGCAAGCTTTTAGTTTCTCTGTATCCATTCGATGAAACAAACGTGGCTCCCTTGTTCCTGGCAAAATATCAATTTCCAGCAATTGCTCAAATCCTAGCACTTACTCTATCTGCTAAAGTTACTCATTTACCATATTTGGATAATCTCCCATTTGAATGTAATTCTTTGCTTGTAGCTTCTGCTCCTTCTACGAATCTACAAATTATTCAATTTCCATCACTTTCTCTATTGGTACTACTTTCAAATGCCCATCTGCTTAAATCACTATATTTGTAACTTTAGTCACAATTGCAACGACTTGCCATTCAACTCAAGCTGTCATTCCTCAAATTCTCTCTTTATAAGCAAATGTAGTCCACTGCATCTGTCAACTTTTCAATCTTCATCATTTTGTCATTTTCATCACATTTGCAGCTTCTCTGCATTCAAGGCAACTTCAGTTTCTCCAAAGCTTTCAAAATCTGAAAAGCGAACTCAACTCTCTGAAATTTCACTTTCAATCAATTGATCAACTTCATGCATTTTCTCTATCTGCAGATGTTTCTCATACCCCATATTTGCAAAATCTCGCATTTTCAAGAATGCTGCTAATATCATCTGCTCGTTCAGTGACTTTACAAATTTCGCTGTTCATCAATTTCTGCATCACCAATTAATTCTACCGTCACCCTTTGTTAATATCATTATTTCTAACAATGTAAATATTTCCGAGTTCTCGTTGTTCACCTCGGCCATCAATTTCTCCATTTCTGCATTTTCAGCAAATCTTTTTCTCTATATCCGGCAAGTACTCAGTTTCTTACAATGAATCAAATTCTGCAAATGTCCAGCTTCTCTGCGTTGACTAAACCTTCAATTTCTCCATATCCTTCAAATCAGCAATCCTGCTTCTCTGTATCTAGAGCAAAGAGTACATTTCTAGTAAATGCTCGAATTGCAGCTATTTCTTAATCTGCAGATATTTCTCATTACCCATGTTTGTTTAATACCCCAGTTTCATGTAATTCTCTGATTGTAGATTCTGCTCCTTCTCTGAATGTCCACCTTTCTCCATTCCCACAAACCTCGCTATCTCTATTAATTTGTACTGCCGTACCTGCATCAATGTTTCTAACAATCTCCTCATTTCCAACTATTCCTCATCAACCTGAACATAAAACTCCTCAAGTTCAGCATTTGATTGTAATTCTGCTTCTCTGCACCTATCAAATTATCAGTTTCCAGCAATGTGTTCGACGCTTCCATTGTAATGAAATTCGTTGAATCAATGACCTGCTCTTTCACCGACTATGCAAGTGTCTCAATTTCAATCAATTTCTCCATTTCCAATAATTTCTAATGTCGCCCTGCATTAATATCTCAAGTTCTAACAATCTACACATCTCTTAATGTTTCTTCTACAACACAGACTTCAATTTCTCCATTTCTCTCTTTTTCAACCAATCTGATTCACTGTATGCAGCAGACACTCAGTTTCTTGCAATTAATCAACATCTGAACATTTATAGCTTCTCTGCATTCAGCAAGCTTTTAGTTTCTCTGTATCCATTCGATGAAACAAACGTGGCTCCCTTGTTCCTGGCAAAATATCAATTTCCAGCAATTGCTCAAATCCTAGCACTTACTCTATCTGCTAAAGTTACTCATTTACCATTTTTGGATAATCTCCCATTTGAATGAAATTCTTTGCTTGTAGCTTCTGCTCCTTCTACGAATCTACAAATTATTCAATTTCCATCAGTTTCTCTATTGGTACTACTTTCAAATGTCCATCTGCTTAAATCACTATATTTGTAACTTTAGTCACAATTGCAACGACTTGCCATTCAACTCAAGCTTTCATTCCTCAAATTCTCTCTTTATAAGCAAATGTAGTCCACTGCATCTGTCAACTTTTCAATCTTCATCATTTTGTCATTTTCATCACATTTGAAGCTTCTCTGCATTCAAGGCAACTTCAGTTTCTCCAAAGCTTTCAAAATCTGAAAAGCGAACTCTCTGAAATTTCACTTTCAATCAATTGATCAACTTCATGCATTTTCTCTATCTGCAGGTGTTTCTCATACCCCATGTTTGCAAAATCTCGCATTTTCAAGAATGCTGCTAATATCATCTGATCGTTCAGTGACTTGAAAAATTTCGCTGTTCATCAATTTCTGCATCTCCAATTAATTCTACCGTCAAGCTTTGTTAATATCTTTCTTTCTAACAATGTCAATATTTCCGAGTTCTCGTTGTTCACCTCGGCCATCAATTTCTCCATTTCTGCATTTTCAGCAAATCTTTTTCTCTATATCCGGCAAGTACTCAGTTTCTTACAATGAATCAAATTCTGCAAATGTCCAGCTTCTCTGCGTTGACTAAACCTTCAATTTCTCCATATCCTTCAAATCAGCAAACCTGGTTCTCTGTATCTAGCAAAGAGTACATTTCTAGTAAATGCTCGAATTGCAGCTATTTCTCAATCTGCAGATATTTCTCATTACCCATGTTTGTTTAATACCCCAGTTTCATGTAATTCTCTGTTTGTAGATTCTGCTCCTTCTCCGTTTCTCCATTCCCACCAACCTCGTAATCTCTATTAATTTCTACTGCCGTACCTGCATCAATATTTCTAACAATCTCCTCATTTCCAGCAATTCCTCATCCACATGAACATAAAACTCCTCAAGTTCAGCATCTGACAGTAATTTTGCTTCTCTGCACCTATCAAATTATCAGTTTCCAGCAATGTGTTCGACGCTTCCATTGTAATGAAATTCGTTGAATCAATGAACTTCTCTTTCACCTACTATGCAGGTGTCTCAATTTCAATCAATTTCTCCATTTCCAATCATTTCTAATATCGCCCTGCATTAATACCTCCAATTCTAACAATCTACACATCTCTTAATGTTTCTTCTACAACACAGACTTCAATTTCTCCATTTCTCTCTTTTTCAACCAATCTGATTCACTGTATGCAGCAGACACTCACTTTCTTGCAATTACTCAACATCTGAACATTTACAGCTCCTCTGCATTCACCAAACGTTTGGTTTCTCTGTATCCATTCGATGAAACAAACGTGGCTCCCTTGTTCCTGGCAAAATATCAATTTCCAGCAATTGCTCAAATCCTAGCACTTACTCTATCTGCTAAAGTTACTCATTTGCATTTTTGGATAATCTCCCATTTGAATGAAATTCTCTGCTCCTTCTACGAATCTACAAATTATTCAATTTCCATCAGTTTCTCTATTGGTACTACTTTCAAATGTCCATCTGCTTAAATCACTATATTTGTAACTTTAGTCACAATTGCAACGACTTGCCATTCAACTCAACCTTTCATTCCTCAAATTCTCTCTGTATAAGCAAATGTAGTCCACTGCATCTGTCAAATTTTCAATTTTCATCATTTTGTCATTTTCATCACATTTGCAGCTTCTCTGCATTCAAGGCAACTTCAGTTTCTCCAAAGCTTTCAAAATCTGAAAAGCGAACTCTCTGAAATTTCACTTTCAATCAATTGATCAACTTCATGCATTTTCTCTATCTGCAGATGTTTCTCATACCCCATGTTTGCAAAATCTCGCATTTTCAAGAATGCTGCTAATATCATCTGCTCGTTCAGTGACTTTACAAATTTCGCTGTTCATCAATTTCTGCATCTCCAATTAATTCTACCGTCAAGCTTTGTTAATATCTTTATTTCTAACAATGTCAATATTTCCGAGTTCTCGTTGTTCACCTCGGCCATCAATTTCTCCATTTCTGCATTTTCAGCAAATCTTTTTCTCTATATCCGGCAAGTACTCAGTTTCTTACAATGAATCAAATTCTGCAAATGTCCAGCTTCTCTGCGTTGACTAAACCTTCAATTACTCCATATCCTTCAAATCAGCAAACCTGGTTCTCTGTATCTAGCAAAGAGTACATTTCTAGTAAATGCTCGAATTGCAGCTATTTCTCAATCTGCAGATATTTCTCATTACCCATGTTTGTTTAATACCCCAGTTTCATGTAATTCTCTGTTTGTAGATTCTGCTCCTTCTCTGAATGTCCACGTTTCTCCATTCCCACCAACCTCGCTATCTCTATTAATTTCTACTGCCGTACCTGCATCAATATTTCTAACAATCTCCTCATTTCCAGCAATTCCTCATCCACCTGAACATAAAACTCCTCAAGTTCAGCATTTGTCAGTAATTCTGCTTCTCTGCACCTATCAAATTATCAGTTTCCAGCAATGTGTTCGACGCTTCCATTGTAATGAAATTCGTTGAATCAATGAACTTCTCTTTCACCGACTATGCAGGTGTCTCAATTTCAATCAATTTCTCCATTTCCAATCATTTCTAATGTCGCCCTGCATTAATATCTCCAAGTTCTAACAATCTACACATCTCTTAATGTTTCTTCTACAACACAGACTTCAATTTCTCCATTTCTCTCTTTTTCAACCAATCTGATTCACTGTATGCAGCAGACACTCAGTTTCTTGCAATTACTCAACATCTGAACATTTACAGCTCCTCTGCATTCACCAAACGTTTGGTTTCTCTGTATCCATTCGATGAAACAAACGTGGCTCCCTTGTTCCTGGCAAAATATCAATTTCCAGCAATTGCTCAAATCCTAGCACTTACTCTATCTGCTAAAGTTACTCATTTGGATATTTGGATAATCTCCCATTTGAATGAAATTCTTTGCTTGTAGCTTCTGCTCCTTCTACGAATCTACAAATTATTCAATTTCCATCAGTTTCTCTATTGGTACTACTTTCAAATGTCCATCTGCTTAAATCACTATATTTGTAACTTTAGTCACAATTGCAACGACTTGCCATTCAACTCAAGCTGTCATTCCTCAAATTCTCTCTTTATAAGCAAATGTAGTCCACTGCATCTGTCAACTTTTCAATCTTCATCATTTTGTCATTTTCATCACATTTGCAGCTTCTCTGCATTCAAGGCAACTTCAGTTTCTCCAAAGCTTTCAAAATCTGAAAAGCGAACTCTCTGAAATTTCACTTTCAATCAATTGATCAACTTCATGCATTTTCTCTATCTGCAGATGTTTCTCATACCCCATGTTTGCAAAATCTCGCATTTTCAAGAATGCTGCTAATATCATCTGCTCGTTCAGTGACTTTACAAATTTCGCTGTTCATCAATTTCTGCATCACCAATTAATTCTACCGTCAAGCCTTTGTTAATATCATTATTTCTAACAATGTAAATATTTCCGAGTTCTCGTTGTTCACCTCGGCCATCAATTTCTCCATTTCTGCATTTCCAGC
This sequence comes from Carcharodon carcharias, assembly GCF_017639515.1. NCBI lineage: Eukaryota > Metazoa > Chordata > Chondrichthyes > Lamniformes > Lamnidae > Carcharodon > Carcharodon carcharias. Next base: position 81,936,080 of record NC_054481.1, on the reverse strand, counting down.
AAATCGTTTTCTCTATATCCGGCAAGTATCAGTTTCTTACAATGAATCAAATTCTGCAAATGTCCAGCTTCTCTGCGTTGACTAAACCTTCAATTTCTCCATATCCTTCAAATCAGCAAACCTGGTTCTCTGTATCTAGCAAAGAGTACATTTCTAGTAAATGCTCGAATTGCAGCTATTTCTCAATCTGCAGATATTTCTCATTACCCATGTTTGTTTAATACCCCAGTTTCATGTAATTCTCTGTTTGTAGATTCTGCTCCTTCTCTGAATGTCCACGTTTCTCCATTCCCACCAACCTCGCTATCTCTATTAATTTCTACTGCCGTACCTGCATCAATATTTCTAACAATCTCCTCATTTCCAGCAATTCCTCATCCACCTGAACATAAAACTCCTCAAGTTCAGCATTTGATTGTAATTTTGCTTCTCTGCACCTATCAAATTATCAGTTTCCAGCAATGTGTTCGACGCTTCCATTGTAATGAAATTCGTTGAATCAATGAACTTCTCTTTCACCGACTATGCAGGTGTCTCAATTTCAATCAATTTCTCCATTTCCAATCATTTCTAATGTCGCCCTGCATTAATATCTCCAATTCTAACAATCTACACATCTCTTAATGTTTCTTCTACAACACAGACTTCAATTTCTCCATTTCTCTCTTTTTCAACCAATCTGATTCACTGTATGCAGCAGACACTCAGTTTCTTGCAATTAATCAACATCTGAACATTTACAGCTCCTCTGCATTCACCAAACGTTTAGTTTCTCTGTATCCATTCGATGAAACAAACGTGGCTCCCTTGTTCCTGGCAAAATATCAATTTCCAGCAATTGCTCAAATCCTAGCACTTACTCTATCTGCTAAAGTTACTCATTTACCATATTTGGATAATCTCCCATTTGAATGAAATTCTTTGCTTGTAGCTTCTGCTCCTTCTACGAATCTACAAATTATTCAATTTCCATCAGTTTCTCTATTGGTACTACTTTCAAATGTCCATCTGCTTAAATCACTATATTTGTAACTTTAGTCACAATTGCAACGACTTGCCATTCAACTCAAGCTTTCATTCCTCAAATTCTCTCTTTATAAGCAAATGTAGTCCACTGCATCTGTCAAATTTTCAATCTTCATCATTTTGTCATTTTCATCACATTTGCAGCTTCTCTGCATTCAAGGCAACTTCAGTTTCTCCAAAGCTTTCAAAATCTGAAAAGCGAGCTCTCTGAAATTTCACTTTCAATCAATTGATCAACTTCATGCATTTTCTCTATCTGCAGATGTTTCTCATACCCCATGTTTGCAAAATCTCGCATTTTCAAGAATGCTGCTAATATCATCTGCTCGTTCAGTGACTTTACAAATTTCGCTGTTCATCAACTTCTGCATCTCCAATTAATTCTACCGTCAAGCTTTGTTAATATCATTATTTCTAACAATGTAAATATTTCCGAGTTCTCGTTCTTCACCTCGGCCATCAATTTCTCCGTTTCTGTATTTTCAGCTAATCTTTTTCTCTATATCCGGCAAGTACTCAGTTTCTTACAATGAATCAAATTCTGCAAATGTCCAGCTTCTCTGCGTTGACTAAACCTTCAATAACTCCATATCCTTGAAAATAGCAAACCTGGTTCTCTGTATCTAGCAAATATTACATTTCTAGTAAATGCTCGAATTGCAGCTATTTCTCAATCTGCAGATATTTCTCATTACCATGTTTGTTTAATACCCCAGTTTCATGTAATTCTCTGTTTGTAGATTCTGCTCCTTCTCTGAATGTCCACGTTTCTCCATTCCCACCAACCTCGCTATCTCTATTCATTTCTACTGCCGTACCTGCATCAATATTTCTAACAATCTCCTCATTTCCAGCAATTCCTCATCCACCTGAACATAAAACTCCTCAAGTTCAGCATTTGTCAGTAATTCTGCTTCTCTGCACCTATCAAATTATCAGTTTCCAGCAATGTGTTCGACGCTTCCATTGTAATGAAATTCGTTGAATCAATGAACTGCTCTTTCACCGACTATGCAGGTGTCTCAATTTCAATCAATTTCTCCATTTCCAATCATTTCTAATGTCGCCCTGCATTAATATCTCAAGTTCTAACAATCTACACATCTCTTAATGTTTCTTCTACAACACAGACTTCAATTTCTCCATTTCTCTCTTTTTCAACCAATCTGATTCACTGTATGCAGCAGACACTCAGTTTCTTGCAATTACTCAACATCTGAACATTTACAGCTCCTCTGCATTCACCAAACGTTTGGTTTCTCTGTATCCATTCGATGAAACAAACGTGGCTCCCTTGTTCCTGGCAAAATATCAATTTCCAGCAATTGCTCAAATCCTAGCACTTACTCTATCTGCTAAAGTTACTCATTTACCATATTTGGATAATCTCCCATTTGAATGAAATTCTTTGCTTGTAGCTTCTGCTCCTTCTACGAATCTACAAATTATTCAATTTCCATCAGTTTCTCTATTGGTACTACTTTCAAATGTCCATCTGCTTAAATCACTATATTTGTAACTTTAGTCACAATTGCAACGACTTGCCATTCAACTCAAGCTTTCATTCCTCAAATTCTCTCTGTATAAGCAAATGTAGTCCACTGCATCTGTCAAATTTTCAATTTTCATCATTTTGTCATTTTCATCACATTTGCAGCTTCTCTGCATTCAAGGCAACTTCAGTTTCTCCAAAGCTTTCAAAATCTGAAAAGCGAGCTCTCTGAAATTTCAATTTCAATCAATTGATCAACTTCATGCATTTTCTCTATCTGCAGATGTTTCTCATACCCCATGTTTGCAAAATCTCGCATTTTCAAGAATGCTGCTAATATCATCTGCTCGTTCAGTGACTTTACAAATTTCGCTGTTCATCAACTTCTGCATCACCAATTAATTCTACCGTCAAGCTTTGTTAATATCTTTATTCCTAACAATGTAAATATATCCGAGCTCTCGTTGTTCACCTCTGCCATCAATTTCTCCGTTTCTGTATTTTCAGCTAATCTTTTTCTCTATATCCGGCAAGTACTCAGTTTCTTACAATGAAACAAATTCTGCGAAAGTCCAGCTTCTCTGCGTTGACTAAACCTTCAATAACTCCATATCCTTCAAATTAGCAAACCTGGTTCTCTGTATCTAGCAAATAGTACATTTCTAGTAAATGCTCGAATTGCAGCTATTTCTCAATCTGCAGATATTTCTCATTACCAATGTTTGTTTAATACCCCAGTTTCATGTAATTCTCTGTTTGTAGATTCTGCTCCTTCTCTGAATGTCCACGTTTCTCCATTCCCACCAACCTCGCTATCTCTATTAATTTCTACTGCCCTACCTGCATCAATATTTCTAACAATCTCCTCATTTCCAGCAATTCCTCATCCACATGAACATAAAACTCCTCAAGTTCAGCATTTGACAGTAATTTTGCTTCTCTGCACCTATCAAATTATCAGTTTCCAGCAATGTGTTCGACGCTTCCATTGTAATGAAATTCGTTGAATCAATGAACTTCTCTTTCACCTACTATGCAGGTGTCTCAATTTCAATCAATTTCTCCATTTCCAATCATTTCTAATGTCGCCCTGCATTAATACCTCCAATTCTAACAATCTACACATCTCTTCATGTTTCTTCTACAACACAGACTTCAATTTCTCCATTTCTCTCTTTTTCAACCAATCTGATTCACTGTATGCAGCAGACACTCACTTTCTTGCAATTACTCAACATCTGAACATTTACAGCTCCTCTGCATTCACCAAACGTTTGGTTTCTCTGTATCCATTCGATTAACCAAACGTGGCTCCCTTGTTCCTGGCAAAATATCAATTTCCAGCAATTGCTCAAATCCTAGCACTTACTCTATCTGCTAAAGTTACTCATTTACCATATTTGGATAATCTTTCTTTTGAATGAAATTCTTTGCTTGTAGCTTCTGCTCTTTCTACGAATCTACAAATTATTCAATTTCCATCAGTTTCTTAATTTGTACTACTTTCAAATTTCCATCTGCTTAAATCACTATATTTGTAACTTTAGTCACAATTGCAACGACTTGCCATTCAACTCAAGCTTTCATTCCTCAAATTCTCTCTGTATAAGCAAATGTAGTCCACTGCATCTGTCAAATTTTCAATTTTCATCATTTTGTCATTTTCATCGCATTTGCAGCTTCTCTGCATTCAAGGCAACTTCAGTTTCTCTAAAGCTTTCAAAATCTGAAAAGCGAGCTCTCTGAAATTTCACTTTCAATCACTTGATCAACTTCATGCAGTTGCTCTATCTGCAGATGTTTCTCATACCCCATGTTTGCAAAATCTCGCATTTTCAAGAATGCTGCTAATATCATCTGCTCGTTCAGTGACTTTACAAATTTCGCTGTTCATCAACTTCTGCATCACCAATTAATTCTACCGTCAAGCTTTGTTAATATCTTTATTCCTAACAATGTAAATATATCCGAGCTCTCGTTGTTCACCTCTGCCATCAATTTCTCCACTAATTTTCAACTAATCTTTTTCTCTATATCCGGCAAGTACTCAGTTTCTTACAATGAATCAAATTCTGCAAATGTCCAGCTTCTCTGCGTTGACTAAACCTTCAATAACTCCATATCCTTGAAAATAGCAAACCTGGTTCTCTGTATCTAGCAAATAGTACATTTCTAGTAAATGCTCGAATTGCAGCTATTTCTCAATCTGCAGATATTTCTCATTACCCATGTTTGTTTAATACCCCAGTTTCATGTAATTCTCTGTTTGTAGATTCTGCTCCTTCTCTGAATGTCCACGTTTCTTCCAAACCCCCAACCTCGCTATCTCTATTCATTTCTACTGCCCTACCTGCATCAATATTTCTAACAATCTCCTCATTTCCAGCAATTCCTCATCCACCTGAACATAAAACTCCTCAAGTTCAGCATTTGATTGTAATTTTGCTTCTCTGCACCTATCAAATTATCAGTTTCCAGCAATGTGTTCGACGCTTCCATTGTAATGAAATTCGTTGAATCAATGAACTTCTCTTTCACCGACTATGCAGGTGTCTCAATTTCAATCAATTTCTCCATTTCCAATCATTTCTAATGTCGCCCTGCATTAATACCTCCAATTCTAACAATCTACACATCTCTTCATGTTTCTTCTACAACACAGACTTCAATTTCTCCATTTCTCTCTTTTTCAACCAATCTGATTCACTGTATGCAGCAGACACTCACTTTCTTGCAATTACTCAACATCTGAACATTTACAGCTCCTCTGCATTCACCAAACGTTTGGTTTCTCTGTATCCATTCGATGAAACAAACGTGGCTCCCTTGTTCCTGGCAAAATATCAATTTCCAGCAATTGCTCAAATCCTAGCACTTACTCTATCTGCTAAAGTTACTCATTTACCATATTTGGATAATCTCCCATTTGAATGAAATTCTTTGCTTGTAGCTTCTGCTCCTTCTACGAATCTACAAATTATTCAATTTCCATCAGTTTCTCTATTGGTACTACTTTCAAATGTCCATCTGCTTAAATCACTATATTTGTAACTTCAGTCACAATTGCAACGACTTGCCATTCAACTCAAGCTTTCATTCCTCAAATTCTCTCTTTATAAGCAAATGTAGTCCACTGCATCTGTCAAATTTTCAATCTTCATCATTTTGTCATTTTCATCACATTTGCAGCTTCTCTGCATTCAAGGCAACTTCAGTTTCTCTAAAGCTTTCAAAATCTGAAAAGCGAGCTCTCTGAAATTTCACTTTCAATCAATTGATCAACTTCATGCATTTTCTCTATCTGCAGATGTTTCTCATACCCCATGTTTGCAAAATCTCGCATTTTCAAGAATGCTGCTAATATCATCTGCTCGTTCAGTGACTTTACAAATTTCGCTGTTCATCAACTTCTGCATCACCAATTAATTCTACCGTCAAGCCTTTGTTAATATCATTATTCTAACAATGTAAATATATCCGAGTTCTCGTTGTTCACCTCGGCCATCAATTTCACCGTTTCTGCATTTTCAGCTAATCTTTTTCTCTATATCCGGCAAGTACTCAGTTTCTTACAATGAATCAAATTCTGCAAATGTCCAGCTTCTCTGCGTTGACTAAACCTTCAATTACTCCATATCCTTCAAATCAGCAAACCTGGTTCTCTGTATCTAGCAAAGAGTACATTTCTAGTAAATGCTCGAATTGCAGCTATTTCTCAATCTGCAGATATTTCTCATTACCCATGTTTGTTTAATACCCCAGTTTCATGTAATTCTCTGTTTGTAGATTCTGCTCCTTCTCTGAATGTCCACGTTTCTCCATTCCCACCAACCTCGCTATCTCTATTAATTTCTACTGCCCTACCTGCATCAATATTTCTAACAATCTCCTCATTTCCAGCAATTCCTCATCCACCTGAACATAAAACTCCTCAAGTTCAGCATTTGATCAGTAATTTTGCTTCTCTGCACCTATCAAATTTCAGTTTCCAGCAATGTGTTCGACGCTTCCATTGTAATGAAATTCGTTGAATCAATGAACTTCTCTTTCACCGACTATGCAGGTGTCTCAATTTCAATCAAATTCTCCATTTCCAATAATTTCTAATGTCGCCCTGCATTAATATCTCAAGTTCTAACAATCTACACATCTCTTAATGTTTCTTCTACAACACAGACTTCAATTTCTCCATTTCTCTCTTTTTCAACCAATCTGATTCACTGTATGCAGCAGACACTCAGTTTCTTGAAATTACTCAACATCTGAACATTTACAGCTCCTCTGCATTCACCAAACGTTTAGTTTCCCTGTATCCATTTGATGAAACAAACGAAGCTCCCTTGTTCCTGGCAAAATATCAATTTCCAGCAATTGCTCAAATCCTAGCACTTACTCTATCTGCTAAAGTTACTCATTTGCCATTTTTGGATAATCTCCCGTTTGAATGAAATTCTTTGCTTGTAGCTTCTGCTCCTTTTAGGAATATACAAATTATTCAACTTCCATTAGTTTCTCTATTGTACTACTTTCAAATGTCCATCTGCTTAAATCACTATATTTGTAACTTCAGTCACAATTGCAACGACTTGCCATTCAACTCAACCTTTCATTCCTCAAATTCTCTCTGTATAAGCAAATGTAGTCCACTGCATCTGTCAAATTTTCAATTTTCATCATTTTGTCATTTTCATCACATTTGCAGCTTCTCTGCATGCAAGGCAACTTCAGTTTCTCTAAAGCTTTCAAAATCTGAAAAGCGAACTCTCTGAAATTTCACTTTCAATCAATTGATCAACTTCATGCATTTTCTCTATCTGCAGATGTTTCTCATACCCCATGTTTGCAAAATCTCGCATTTACAAGAATGCTGCTAATATCATCTGCTCGTTCAGTGACTTTACACATTTCGCTGTTCATCAACTTCTGCATCACCAATTAATTCTACCGTCAAGCTTTGTTAATATCTTTATTCCTAACCATGTAAATATATCCGAGTTCTCGTTGTTCACCTCGGCCATCAATTTCTCAGTTTCTGTATTTTCAGCTAATCTTTTTCTCTATATCCGGCAAGTACTCAGTTTCTTACAATGAATCAAATTCTGCGAATGTCCAGCTTCTCTGCGTTGACTAAACCTTCAATAACTCCATATCCTTCAAATTAGCAAACCTGGTTCTCTGTATCTAGCAAATAGTACATTTCTAGTAAATGCTCGAATTGCAGCTATTTCTCAATCTGCAGATATTTCAGATATCTGTTTGTTTAATACCCCAGTTTCATGTAATTCTCTGTTTGTAGATTCTGCTCCTTCTCTGAATGTCCACGTTTCTCCATTCCCACCAACCGCGCTATCTCTATTAATTTCTACTGCCCTACCTGCATCAATATTTCTAACAATCTCCTCATTTCCAGCAATTCCTCATCCACCTGAACATAAAACTCCTCAAGTTCAGCATTTGATTGTAATTTTGCTTCTCTGCACCTATCAAATTTCAGTTCCAGCAATGTGTTCGACGCTTCCATTGTAATGAAATTCGTTGAATCAATGAACTTCTCTTTCACCGACTATGCAGGTGTCTCAATTTCAATCAATTTCTCCATTTCCAATAATTTCTAATGTCGCCCTGCATTAATATCTCCAATTCTAACAATCTACACATCTCTTAATGTTTCTTCTACAACACAGACTTCAATTTCTCCATTTCTCTCTTTTTCAACCAATCTGATTCCCTGTATGCAGCAGACACTCAGTTTCTTGCAATTAATCAACATCTGAACATTTATAGCTTCTCTGCATTCAGCAAGCTTTTAGTTTCGCTGTATCCATTCGATGAAACAAACGTGGCTCCCTTGTTCCTGGCAAAATATCAATTTCCAGCAATTGCTCAAATCCTAGCACTTACTCTATCTGCTAAAGTTACTCATTTGCATATTTGGATAATCTCCCATTTGAATGTAATTCTTTGCTTGTAGCTTCTGCTCCTTCTACGAATCTACAAATTATTCAATTTCCATCAGTTTCTCTATTGTACTACTTTCAAATGTCCATCTGCTTAAATCACTATATTTGTAACTTCAGTCACAATTGCAACGACTTGCCATTCAACTCAAGCTTTCATTCCTCAAATTCTCTCTCTATAAGCAAATGTAGTCCGCTGCATCTGTCAAATTTTCAATTTTCATCATTTTGTCATTTTCATCACATTTGCAGCTTCTCTGCATGCAAGCAATTTCAGTTTCTCTAAAGCTTTCAAAATCTGAAAAGCGAGCTCTCTGAAATTTCACTTTCAATCAATTGATCAACTTCATGCATTTTCTCTATCTGCAGATGTTTCTCATACCCCATGTTTGCAAAATCTCGCATTTTCAAGAATGCTGCTAATATCATCTGCTCGTTCAGTGACTTTACACATTTCGCTGTTCATCAACTTCTGCATCACCAATTAATTCTACCGTCAAGCTTTGTTAATATCTTTATTCCTAACCATGTAAATATATCCGAGTTCTCGTTGTTCACCTCGGCCATCAATTTCTCCAGTTTCTGTATTTTCAGCTAATCTTTTTCTCTATATCCGGCAAGTACTCAGTTTCTTACAATGAATCAAATTCTGCGAATGTCCAGCTTCTCTGCGTTGACTAAACCTTCAATAACTCCATATCCTTCAAATTAGCAAACCTGGTTCTCTGTATCTAGCAAATAGTACATTTCTAGTAAATGCTCGAATTGCAGCTATTTCTCAATCTGCAGATATTTCAGATATCCATGTTTGTTTAATACCCCAGTTTCATGTAATTCTCTGTTTGTAGATTCTGCTCCTTCTCTGAATGTCCACGTTTCTCCATTCCCACCAACCTCGCTATCTCTATTAATTTCTACTGCCCTACCTGCATCAATATTTCTAACAATCTCCTCATTTCCAGCAATTCCTCATCCACCTGAACATAAAACTCCTCAAGTTCAGCATTTGATTGTAATTTTGCTTCTCTGCACCTATCAATTTCAGTTCCAGCAATGTGTTCGACGCTTCCATTGTAATGAAATTCGTTGAATCAATGAACTTCTCTTTCACCGACTATGCAGGTGTCTCAATTTCAATCAATTTCTCCATTTCCAATCATTTCTAATGTCGCCCTGCATTAATATCTCCAATTCTAACAATCTACACATCTCTTAATGTTTCTTCTACAACACAGACTTCAATTTCTCCATTTCTCTCTTTTTCAACCAATCTGATTCACTGTATGCAGCAGACACTCAGTTTCTTGCAATTACTCAACATCTGAACATTTACAGCTCCTCTGCATTCACCAAACGTTTGGTTTCTCTGTATCCATTCGATGAAACAAACGTGGCTCCCTTGTTCCGGGCAAAATATCAATTTCCAGCAATTGCTCAAATCCTAGCACTTACTCTATCTGCTAAAGTTACTCATTTACCATATTTGGATAATCTCCCATTTGAATGTAATTCTTTGCTTGTAGCTTCTGCTCCTTCTACGAATCTACAAATTATTCAATTTCCATCAGTTTCTCTATTGTACTACTTTCAAATGTCCATCTGCTTAAATCACTATATTTGTAACTTCAGTCACAATTGCAACGACTTGCCATTCAACTCAAGCTTTCATTCCTCAAATTCTCTCTTTATAAGCAAATGTAGTCCACTGCATCTGTCAAATTTTCAATCTTCATCATTTTGTCATTTTCATCACATTTGCAGCTTCTCTGCATGCAAGCAACTTCAGTTTCTCTAAAGCTTTCAAAATCTGAAAAGCGAGCTCTCTGAAATTTCACTTTCAATCAATTGATCAACTTTCATGAATTTTCTCTATCTGCAGATGTTTCTCATACCCCATGTTTGCAAAATCTCGCATTTACAAGAATGCTGCTAATATCATCTGCTCGTTCAGTGACTTTACACATTTCGCTGTTCATCAACTTCTGCATCACCAATTAATTCTACCGTCAAGCTTTGTTAATATCTTTATTCCTAACCATGTAAATATATCCGAGTTCTCGTTGTTCACCTCGGCCATCAATTTCTCAGTTTCTGTATTTTCAGCTAATCTTTTTCTCTATATCCGGCAAGTACTCAGTTTCTTACAATGAATCAAATTCTGCGAATGTCCAGCTTCTCTGCGTTGACTAAACCTTCAATAACTCCATATCCTTCAAATTAGCAAACCTGGTTCTCTGTATCTAGCAAATAGTACATTTCTAGTAAATGCTCGAATTGCAGCTATTTCTCAATCTGCAGATATTTCTCATTACCCATGTTTGTTTAATACCCCAGTTTCATGTAATTCTCTGTTTGTAGATTCTGCTCCTTCTCTGAATGTCCACGTTTCTCCATTCCCACCAACCTCGTTATCTCTATTAATTTCTACTGCCCTACCTGCATCAATATTTCTAACAATCTCCTCATTTCCAGCAATTCCTCATCCACCTGAACATAAAACTCCTCAAGTTCAGCATTTGATTGTAATTTTGCTTCTCTGCACCTATCAAATTTCAGTTTCCAGCAATGTGTTCGACGCTTCCATTGTAATGAAATTCGTTGAATCAATGAACTTCTCTTTCACCGACTATGCAAGTGTCTCAATTTCAATCAATTTCTCCATTTCCAATAATTTCTAATGTCGCCCTGCATTAACATCTCAAGTTCTAACAATCTACAAATCTCTTAATGTTTCTTCTACAACACAGACTTCAATTTCTCCATTTCTCTCTTTTTCAACCAATCTGATTCACTGTATGCAGCAGACACTCAGTTTCTTGCAATTACTCAACATCTGAACATTTACAGCTCCTCTGCATTCACAAAACGTTTGGTTTCTCTGTATCCATTCGATGAAACAAACGTGGCTCCCTTGTTCCTGGCAAAATATCAATTTCCAGCAATTGCTCAAATCCTAGCACTTACTCTATCTGCTAAAGTTACTCATTTGCATTTTTGGATAATCTCCCATTTGAATGTAATTCTTTGCTTGTAGCTTCTGCTCCTTCTACGAATCTACAAATTATTCAATTTCCATCAGTTTCTCTATTGTACTACTTTCAAATGTCCATCTGCTTAAATCACTATATTTGTAACTTCAGTCACAATTGCAACGACTTGCCATTCAACTCAAGCTTTCATTCCTCAAATTCTCTCTTTATAAGCAAATGTAGTCCACTGCATCTGTCAAATTTTCAATCTTCATCATTTTGTCATTTTCATCACATTTGCAGCTTCTCTGCATTCAAGCAACTTCAGTTTCTCTAAAGCTTTCAAAATCTGAAAAGCGAGCTCTCTGAAATTTCACTTTCAATCAATTGATCAACTTCATGCATTTTCTCTATCTGCAGATGTTTCTCATACCCCATGTTTGCAAAATCTCGCATTTTCAAGAATGCTGCTAATATCATCTGCTCGTTCAGTGACTTTACACATTTCGCTGTTCATCAACTTCTGCATCACCAATTAATTCTACCGTCAAGCTTTGTTAATATCTTTATTCCTAACCATGTAAATATATCCGAGTTCTCGTTGTTCACCTCGGCCATCAATTTCTCAGTTTCTGTATTTTCAGCTAATCTTTTTCTCTATATCCGGCAAGTACTCAGTTTCTTACAATGAATCAAATTCTGCGAATGTCCAGCTTCTCTGCGTTGACTAAACCTTCAATAACTCCATATCCTTCAAATTAGCAAACCTGGTTCTCTGTATCTAGCAAATAGTACATTTCTAGTAAATGCTCGAATTGCAGCTATTTCTCAATCTGCAGATATTTCAGATATCTGTTTGTTTAATACCCCAGTTTCATGTAATTCTCTGTTTGTAGATTCTGCTCCTTCTCTGAATGTCCACGTTTCTCCATTCCCACCAACCTCGTTATCTCTATTAATTTCTACTGCCCTACCTGCATCAATATTTCTAACAATCTCCTCATTTCCAGCAATTCCTCATCCACCTGAACATAAAACTCCTCAAGTTCAGCATTTGATTGTAATTTTGCTTCTCTGCACCTATTTTCCAGCAATGTGTTCGACGCTTCCATTGTAATGAAATTCGTTGAATCAATGAACTTCTCTTTCACCGACTATGCAGGTGTCTCAATTTCAATCAATTTCTCCATTTCCAATAATTTCTAATGTCGCCCTGCATTATTATCTCCAATTCTAACAATCTACACATCTCTTAATGTTTCTTCTACAACACAGACTTCAATTTCTCCATTTCTCTCTTTTTCAACCAATCTGATTCACTGTATGCAGCAGACACTCAGTTTCTTGCAATTACTCAACATCTGAACATTTACAGCTCCTCTGCATTCACCAAACGTTTGGTTTCTCTGTATCCATTCGATGAAACAAACGTGGCTCCCTTGTTCCTGGCAAAATATCAATTTCCAGCAATTGCTCAAATCCTAGCACTTACTCTATCTGCTAAAGTTACTCATTTGGATTTTTGGATAATCTCCCATTTGAATGTAATTCTTTGCTTGTAGCTTCTGCTCCTTCTACGAATCTACAAATTATTCAATTTCCATCAGTTTCTCTATTGTACTACTTTCAAATGTCCATCTGCTTAAATCACTATATTTGTAACTTCAGTCACAATTGCAACGACTTGCCATTCAACTCAAGCTTTCATTCCTCAAATTCTCTCTTTATAAGCAAATGTAGTCCACTGCATCTGTCAAATTTTCAATTTCATCATTTTGTCATTTTCATCACATTTGCAGCTTCTCTGCATGCAAGCAACTTCAGTTTCTCTAAAGCTTTCAAAATCTGAAAAGCGAGCTCTCTGAAATTTCACTTTCAATCAATTGATCAACTTTCATGAATTTTCTCTATCTGCAGATGTTTCTCATACCCCATGTTTGCAAAATCTCGCATTTACAAGAATGCTGCTAATATCATCTGCTCGTTCAGTGACTTTACACATTTCGCTGTTCATCAACTTCTGCATCACCAATTAATTCTACCGTCAAGCTTTGTTAATATCTTTATTCCTAACCATGTAAATATATCCGAGTTCTCGTTGTTCACCTCGGCCATCAATTTCTCAGTTTCTGTATTTTCAGCTAATCTTTTTCTCTATATCCGGCAAGTACTCAGTTTCTTACAATGAATCAAATTCTGAGAATGTCCAGCTTCTCTGCGTTGACTAAACCTTCAATAACTCCATATCCTTCAAATTAGCAAACCTGGTTCTCTGTATCTAGCAAATAGTACATTTCTAGTAAATGCTCGAATTGCAGCTATTTCTCAATCTGCAGATATTTCAGATATCTGTTTGTTTAATACCCCAGTTTCATGTAATTCTCTGTTTGTAGATTCTGCTCCTTCTCTGAATGTCCACGTTTCTCCATTCCCACCAACCTCGTTATCTCTATTAATTTCTACTGCCCTACCTGCATCAATATTTCTAACAATCTCCTCATTTCCAGCAATTCCTCATCCACCTGAACATAAAACTCCTCAAGTTCAGCATTTGATTGTAATTTTGCTTCTCTGCACCTATTTTCCAGCAATGTGTTCGACGCTTCCATTGCAATGAAATTCGTTGAATCAATGAACTTCTCTTTCACCGACGATGCAGGTGTCTCAATTTCAATCAATTTCTCCATTTCCAATAATTTCTAATGTCGCCCTGCATTATTATCTCCAATTCTAACAATCTACACATCTCTTAATGTTTCTTCTACAACACAGACTTCAATTTCTCCATTTCTCTCTTTTTCAACCAATCTGATTCACTGTATGCAGCAGACACTCAGTTTCTTGCAATTACTCAACATCTGAACATTTACAGCTCCTCTGCATTCACCAAACGTTTGGTTTCTCTGTATCCATTCGATGAAACAAACGTGGCTCCCTTGTTCCTGGCAAAATATCAATTTCCAGCAATTGCTCAAATCCTAGCACTTACTCTATCTGCTAAAGTTACTCATTTGGATTTTTGGATAATCTCCCATTTGAATGTAATTCTTTGCTTGTAGCTTCTGCTCCTTCTACGAATCTACAAATTATTCAATTTCCATCAGTTTCTCTATTGTACTACTTTCAAATGTCCATCTGCTTAAATCACTATATTTGTAACTTCAGTCACAATTGCAACGACTTGCCATTCAACTCAAGCTTTCATTCCTCAAATTCTCTCTTTATAAGCAAATGTAGTCCGCTGCATCTGTCAAATTTTCAATTTTCATCATTTTGTCATTTTCATCACATTTGCAGCTTCTCTGCATGCAAGCAACTTCAGTTTCTCTAAAGCTTTCAAAATCTGAAAAGCGAGCTCTCTGAAATTTCACTTTCAATCAATTGATCAACTTTCATGAATTTTCTCTATCTGCAGATGTTTCTCATACCCCATGTTTGCAAAATCTCGCATTTACAAGAATGCTGCTAATATCATCTGCTCGTTCAGTGACTTTACACATTTCGCTGTTCATCAACTTCTGCCTCACCAATTAATTCTACCGTCAAGCTTTGTTAATATCTTTATTCCTAACCATGTAAATATATCCGAGTTCTCGTTGTTCACCTCGGCCATCAATTTCTCAGTTTCTGTATTTTCAGCTAATCTTTTTCTCTATATCCGGCAAGTACTCAGTTTCTTACAATGAATCAAATTCTGCGAATGTCCAGCTTCTCTGCGTTGACTAAACCTTCAATAACTCCATATCCTTCAAATTAGCAAACCTGGTTCTCTGTATCTAGCAAATAGTACATTTCTAGTAAATGCTCGAATTGCAGCTATTTCTCAATCTGCAGATATTTCAGATATCTGTTTGTTTAATACCCCAGTTTCATGTAATTCTCTGTTTGTAGATTCTGCTCCTTCTCTGAATGTCCACGTTTCTCCATTCCCACCAACCTCGTTATCTCTATTAATTTCTACTGCCCTACCTGCATCAATATTTCTAACAATCTCCTCATTTCCAGCAATTCCTCATCCACCTGAACATAAAACTCCTCAAGTTCAGCATTTGATTGTAATTTTGCTTCTCTGCACCTATTTTCCAGCAATGTGTTCGACGCTTCCATTGCAATGAAATTCGTTGAATCAATGAACTTCTCTTTCACCGACGATGCAGGTGTCTCAATTTCAATCAATTTCTCCATTTCCAATAATTTCTAATGTCGCCCTGCATTATTATCTCCAATTCTAACAATCTACACATCTCTTAATGTTTCTTCTACAACACAGACTTCAATTTCTCCATTTCTCTCTTTTTCAACCAATCTGATTCACTGTATGCAGCAGACACTCAGTTTCTTGCAATTACTCAACATCTGAACATTTACAGCTCCTCTGCATTCACCAAACGTTTGGTTTCTCTGTATCCATTCGATGAAACAAACGTGGCTCCCTTGTTCCTGGCAAAATATCAATTTCCAGCAATTGCTCAAATCCTCGCACTTACTCTATCTGCTAAAGTTACTCATTTGGATTTTTGGATAATCTCCCATTTGAATGTAATTCTTTGCTTGTAGCTTCTGCTCCTTCTACGAATCTACAAATTATTCAATTTCCATCAGTTTCTCTATTGTACTACTTTCAAATGTCCATCTGCTTAAATCACTATATTTGTAACTTCAGTCACAATTGCAACGACTTGCCATTCAACTCAAGCTTTCATTCCTCAAATTCTCTCTTTATAAGCAAATGTAGTCCGCTGCATCTGTCAAATTTTCAATTTTCATCATTTTGTCATTTTCATCACATTTGCAGCTTCTCTGCATGCAAGCAACTTCAGTTTCTCTAAAGCTTTCAAAATCTGAAAAGCGAGCTCTCTGAAATTTCACTTTCAATCAATTGATCAACTTTCATGAATTTTCTCTATCTGCAGATGTTTCTCATACCCCATGTTTGCAAAATCTCGCATTTTCAAGAATGCTGCTAATATCATCTGCTCGTTCAGTGACTTTACACATTTCGCTGTTCATCAACTTCTGCATCACCAATTAATTCTACCGTCAAGCTTTGTTAATATCTTTATTCCTAACCATGTAAATATATCCGAGTTCTCGTTGTTCACCTCGGCCATCAATTTCTCAGTTTCTGTATTTTCAGCTAATCTTTTTCTCTATATCCGGCAAGTACTCAGTTTCTTACAATGAATCAAATTCTGAGAATGTCCAGCTTCTCTGCGTTGACTAAACCTTCAATAACTCCATATCCTTCAAATTAGCAAACCTGGTTCTCTGTATCTAGCAAATAGTACATTTCTAGTAAATGCTCGAATTGCAGCTATTTCTCAATCTGCAGATATTTCAGATATCTGTTTGTTTAATACCCCAGTTTCATGTAATTCTCTGTTTGTAGATTCTGCTCCTTCTCTGAATGTCCACGTTTCTCCATTCCCACCAACCTCGTTATCTCTATTAATTTCTACTGCCCTACCTGCATCAATATTTCTAACAATCTCCTCATTTCCAGCAATTCCTCATCCACCTGAACATAAAACTCCTCAAGTTCAGCATTTGATTGTAATTTTGCTTCTCTGCACCTATTTTCCAGCAATGTGTTCGACGCTTCCATTGCAATGAAATTCGTTGAATCAATGAACTTCTCTTTCACCGACGATGCAGGTGTCTCAATTTCAATCAATTTCTCCATTTCCAATAATTTCTAATGTCGCCCTGCATTATTATCTCCAATTCTAACAATCTACACATCTCTTAATGTTTCTTCTACAACACAGACTTCAATTTCTCCATTTCTCTCTTTTTCAACCAATCTGATTCACTGTATGCAGCAGACACTCAGTTTCTTGCAATTACTCAACATCTGAACATTTACAGCTCCTCTGCATTCACCAAACGTTTGGTTTCTCTGTATCCATTCGATGAAACAAACGTGGCTCCCTTGTTCCTGGCAAAATATCAATTTCCAACAATTGCTCAAATCCTAGCACTTACTCTATCTGCTAAAGTTACTCATTTGGATTTTTGGATAATCTCCCATTTGAATGAAATTCTTTGCTTGTAGTTTCTGCTCCTTCTACGAATCTACAAATTATTCAATTTCCATCAGTTTCTCTATTGTACTACTTTCAAATGTCCATCTGCTTAAATCACTATATTTGTAACTTCAGTCACAATTGCAACGACTTGCCATTCAACTCAAGCTTTCATTCCTCAAATTCTCTCTTTATAAGCAAATGTAGTCCGCTGCATCTGTCAAATTTTCAATTTTCATCATTTTGTCATTTTCATCACATTTGCAGCTTCTCTGCATGCAAGCAACTTCAGTTTCTCTAAAGCTTTCAAAATCTGAAAAGCGAGCTCTCTGAAATTTCACTTTCAATCAATTGATCAACTTTCATGAATTTTCTCTATCTGCAGATGTTTCTCATACCCCATGTTTGCAAAATCTCGCATTTTCAAGAATGCTGCTAATATCATCTGCTCGTTCAGTGACTTTACACATTTCGCTGTTCATCAACTTCTGCATCACCAATTAATTCTACCGTCAAGCTTTGTTAATATCTTTATTCCTAACAATGTAAATATATCCGAGTTCTCGTTGTTCACCTCGGCCATCAATTTCTCAGTTTCTGTATTTTCAGCTAATCTTTTTCTCTATATCCGGCAAGTACTCAGTTTCTTACAATGAATCAAATTCTGCGAATGTCCAGCTTCTCTGCGTTGACTAAACCTTCAATAACTCCATATCCTTCAAATTAGCAAACCTGGTTCTCTGTATCTAGCAAATAGTACATTTCTAGTAAATGCTCGAATTGCAGCTATTTCTCAATCTGCAGATATTTCAGATATCTGTTTGTTTAATACCCCAGTTTCATGTAATTCTCTGTTTGTAGATTCTGCTCCTTCTCTGAATGTCCACGTTTCTCCATTCCCACCAACCTCGTTATCTCTATTAATTTCTACTGCCCTACCTGCATCAATATTTCTAACAATCTCCTCATTTCCAGCAATTCCTCATCCACCTGAACATAAAACTCCTCAAGTTCAGCATTTGATTGTAATTTTGCTTCTCTGCACCTATCAAATTATCAGTTTCCAGCAATGTGTTCGACGCTTCCATTGTAATGAAATTCGTTGAATCAATGAACTTCTCTTTCACCGACTATGCAGGTGTCTCAATTTCAATCAATTTCTCCATTTCCAATCATTTCTAATGTCGCCCTGCATTAATATCTCCAATTCTAACAATCTACACATCTCTTAATGTTTCTTCTACAACACAGACTTCAATTTCTCCATTTCTCTCTTTTTCAACCAATCTGATTCACTGTATGCAGCAGACACTCAGTTTCTTGCAATTACTCAACATCTGAACATTTACAGCTCCTCTGCATTCACCAAACGTTTGGTTTCTCTGTATCCATTCGATTAAACAAACGTGGCTCCCTTGTTCCTGGCAAAATATCAATTTCCAGCAATTGCTCAAATCCTAGCACTTACTCTATCTGCTAAAGTTACTCATTTGGATTTTTGGATAATCTCCCATTTGAATGTAATTCTTTGCTTGTAGCTTCTGCTACTTCTACGAATCTACAAATTATTCAATTTCCATCAGTTTCTCTATTGTACTACTTTCAAATGTCCATCTGCTTAAATCACTATATTTGTAACTTCAGTCACAATTGCAACGACTTGCCATTCAACTCAAGCTTTCATTCCTCAAATTCTCTCTTTATAAGCAAATGTAGTCCGCTGCATCTGTCAAATTTTCAATTTTCATCATTTTGTCATTTTCATCACATTTGCAGCTTCTCTGCATGCAAGCAACTTCAGTTTCTCTAAAGCTTTCAAAATCTGAAAAGCGAGCTCTCTGAAATTTCACTTTCAATCAATTGATCAACTTTCATGAATTTTCTCTATCTGCAGATGTTTCTCATACCCCATGTTTGCAAAATCTCGCATTTTCAAGAATGCTGCTAATATCATCTGCTCGTTCAGTGACTTTACACATTTCGCTGTTCATCAACTTCTGCATCACCAATTAATTCTACCGTCAAGCTTTGTTAATATCTTTATTCCTAACCATGTAAATATATCCGAGTTCTCGTTGTTCACCTCGGCCATCAATTTCTCCGTTTCTGTATTTTCAGCTAATCTTTTTCTCTATATCCGGCAAGTACTCAGTTTCTTACAATGAATCAAATTCTGCGAATGTCCAGCTTCTCTGCGTTGACTAAACCTTCAATAACTCCATATCCTTCAAATTAGCAAACCTGGTTCTCTGTATCTAGCAAATAGTACATTTCTAGTAAATGCTCGAATTGCAGCTATTTCTCAATCTGCAGATATTTCAGATATCTGTTTGTTTAATACCCCAGTTTCATGTAATTCTCTGTTTGTAGATTCTGCTCCTTCTCTGAATGTCCACGTTTCTCCATTCCCACCAACCTCGTTATCTCTATTAATTTCTACTGCCCTACCTGCATCAATATTTCTAACAATCTCCTCATTTCCAGCAATTCCTCATCCACCTGAACATAAAACTCCTCAAGTTCAGCATTTGATTGTAATTTTGCTTCTCTGCACCTATCAAATTATCAGTTTCCAGCAATGTGTTCGACGCTTCCATTGTAATGAAATTCGTTGAATCAATGAACTTCTCTTTCACCGACTATGCAGGTGTCTCAATTTCAATCAATTTCTCCATTTCCAATCATTTCTAATGTCGCCCTGCATTATTATCTCCAATTCTAACAATCTACACATCTCTTAATGTTTCTTCTACAACACAGACTTCAATTTCTCCATTTCTCTCTTTTTCAACCAATCTGATTCACTGTATGCAGCAGACACTCAGTTTCTTGCAATTACTCAACATCTGAACATTTACAGCTCCTCTGCATTCACCAAACGTTTGGTTTCTCTGTATCCATTCGATTAAACAAACGTGGCTCCCTTGTTCCTGGCAAAATATCAATTTCCAGCAATTGCTCAAATCCTAGCACTTACTCTATCTGCTAAAGTTACTCATTTGGATTTTTGGATAATCTCCCATTTGAATGTAATTCTTTGCTTGTAGCTTCTGCTCCTTCTACGAATCTACAAATTATTCAATTTCCATCAGTTTCTCTATTGTACTACTTTCAAATGTCCATCTGCTTAAATCACTATATTTGTAACTTCAGTCACAATTGCAACGACTTGCCATTCAACTCAAGCTTTCATTCCTCAAATTCTCTCTTTATAAGCAAATGTAGTCCACTGCATCTGTCAAATTTTCAATCTTCATCATTTTGTCATTTTCATCACATTTGCAGCTTCTCTGCATGCAAGCAACTTCAGTTTCTCTAAAGCTTTCAAAATCTGAAAAGCGAGCTCTCTGAAATTTCACTTTCAATCAATTGATCAACTTTCATGAATTTTCTCTATCTGCAGATGTTTCTCATACCCCATGTTTGCAAAATCTCGCATTTTCAAGAATGCTGCTAATATCATCTGCTCGTTCAGTGACTTTACACATTTCGCTGTTCATCAACTTCTGCATCACCAATTAATTCTACCGTCAAGCTTTGTTAATATCTTTATTCCTAACCATGTAAATATATCCGAGTTCTCGTTGTTCACCTCGGCCATCAATTTCTCCGTTTCTGTATTTTCAGCTAATCTTTTTCTCTATATCCGGCAAGTACTCAGTTTCTTACAATGAATCAAATTCTGCGAATGTCCAGCTTCTCTGCGTTGACTAAACCTTCAATAACTCCATATCCTTCAAATTAGCAAACCTGGTTCTCTGTATCTAGCAAATAGTACATTTCTAGTAAATGCTCGAATTGCAGCTATTTCTCAATCTGCAGATATTTCAGATATCTGTTTGTTTAATACCCCAGTTTCATGTAATTCTCTGTTTGTAGATTCTGCTCCTTCTCTGAATGTCCACGTTTCTCCATTCCCACCAACCTCGTTATCTCTATTAATTTCTACTGCCCTACCTGCATCAATATTTCTAACAATCTCCTCATTTCCAGCAATTCCTCATCCACCTGAACATAAAACTCCTCAAGTTCAGCATTTGATTGTAATTTTGCTTCTCTGCACCTATTTTCCAGCAATGTGTTCGACGCTTCCATTGCAATGAAATTCGTTGAATCAATGAACTTCTCTTTCACCGACTATGCAGGTGTCTCAATTTCAATCAATTTCTCCATTTCCAATCATTTCTAATGTCGCCCTGCATTATTATCTCCAATTCTAACAATCTACACATCTCTTAATGTTTCTTCTACAACACAGACTTCAATTTCTCCATTTCTCTCTTTTTCAACCAATCTGATTCACTGTATGCAGCAGACACTCAGTTTCTTGCAATTACTCAACATCTGAACATTTACAGCTCCTCTGCATTCACCAAACGTTTGGTTTCTCTGTATCCATTCGATTAAACAAACGTGGCTCCCTTGTTCCTGGCAAAATATCAATTTCCAGCAATTGCTCAAATCCTAGCACTTACTCTATCTGCTAAAGTTACTCATTTGGATTTTTGGATAATCTCCCATTTGAATGTAATTCTTTGCTTGTAGCTTCTGCTCCTTCTACGAATCTACAAATTATTCAATTTCCATCAGTTTCTCTATTGTACTACTTTCAAATGTCCATCTGCTTAAATCACTATATTTGTAACTTCAGTCACAATTGCAACGACTTGCCATTCAACTCAAGCTTTCATTCCTCAAATTCTCTCTTTATAAGCAAATGTAGTCCACTGCATCTGTCAAATTTTCAATTTTCATCATTTTGTCATTTTCATCACATTTGCAGCTTCTCTGCATGCAAGCAACTTCAGTTTCTCTAAAGCTTTCAAAATCTGAAAAGCGAGCTCTCTGAAATTTCACTTTCAATCAATTGATCAACTTTCATGAATTTTCTCTATCTGCAGATGTTTCTCATACCCCATATTTGCAAAATCTCGCATTTTCAAGAATGCTGCTAATATCATCTGCTCGTTCAGTGACTTTACACATTTCGCTGTTCATCAACTTCTGCATCACCAATTAATTCTACCGTCAAGCTTTGTTAATATCTTTATTCCTAACCATGTAAATATATCCGAGTTCTCGTTGTTCACCTCGGCCATCAATTTCTCCGTTTCTGTATTTTCAGCTAATCCTTTTCTCTATATTCGGCAAGTACTCAGTTTCTTACAATGAATCAAATTCTGTGAATGTCCAGCTTCTCTGCGTTGACTAAACCTTCAATAACTCCATATCCTTCAAATTAGCAAACCTGGTTCTCTGTATCTAGCAAATAGTACATTTCTAGTAAATGCTCGAATTGCAGCTATTTCTCAATCTGCAGATATTTCAGATATCTGTTTGTTTAATACCCCAGTTTCATGTAATTCTCTGTTTGTAGATTCTGCTCCTTCTCTGAATGTCCACGTTTCTCCATTCCCACCAACCTCGTTATCTCTATTAATTTCTACTGCCCTACCTGCATCAATATTTCTAACAATCTCCTCATTTCCAGCAATTCCTCATCCACCTGAACATAAAACTCCTCAAGTTCAGCATTTGATTGTAATTTTGCTTCTCTGCACCTATCAAGTTATCAGTTTCCAGCAATGTGTTCGACGCTTCCATTGTAATGAAATTCGTTGAATCAATGAACTTCTCTTTCACCGACTATGCGGGTGTCTCAATTTCAATCAATTTTTCCATTTCCAATCATTTCTAATGTCGCCCTGCATTATTATCACCAATTCTAACAATCTACACATCTCTTAATGTTTCTTCTACAACACAGACTTCAATTTCTCCATTTCTCTCTTTTTCAACCAATCTGATTCACTGTATGCAGCAGACACTCAGTTTCTTGCAATTACTCAACATCTGAACATTTACAGCTCCTCTGCATTCACCAAACGTTTGGTTTCTCTGTATCCATTCGATTAAACAAACGTGGCTCCCTTGTTCCTGGCAAAATATCAATTTCCAGCAATTGCTCAAATCCTAGCACTTACTCTATCTGCTAACGTTACTCATTTACCATATTTGGATAATCTCTCATTTGAATGAAATTCTTTGCTTGTAGCTTCTGCTCCTTCTACGAATCTACAAATTATTCAATTTCCATCAGTTTCTCTATTGTACTACTTTCAAATGTCCATCTGCTTAAATCACTATATTTGTAACTTCAGTCACAATTGCAACGACTTGCCATTCAACTCAAGCTTTCATTCCTCAAATTCTCTCTTTATAAGCAAATGGAGTCCACTGCATCTGTCAAATTTTCAATCTTCATCATTTTGTCATTTTCATCACATTTGCAGCTTCTCTGCATGCAAGCAACTTCAGTTTCTCTAAAGCTTTCAAAATCTGAAAAGCGAGCTCTCTGAAATTTCACGTTCAATCAATTGATCAACTTTCATGAATTTTCTCTATCTGCAGATGTTTCTCATACCCCATGTTTGCAAAATCTCGCATTTTCAAGAATGCTGCTAATATCATCTGCTCGTTCAGTGAAATTACACATTTCGCTGTTCATCAACTTCTGCATCACCAATTAATTCTACCGTCAAGCTTTGTTAATATCTTTATTCCTAACCATGTAAATATATCCGAGTTCTCGTTGTTCACCTCGGCCATCAATTTCTCCGTTTCTGTATTTTCAGCTAATCTTTTTCTCTATATCCGGCAAGTACTCAGTTTCTTACAATGAATCAAATTCTGTGAATGTCCAGCTTCTCTGCGTTGACTAAACCTTCAATAACTCCATATCCTTCAAATTAGTAAACCTGGATCTCTGTATCTAGCTAATAGTACATTTCTAGTAAATGCTCGAATTGCAGCTATTTCTCAATCTGCAGATATTTCAGATATCTGTTTGTTTAATACCAAAGTTTCATGTAATTCTCTGTTTGTAGATTCTGCTCCTTCTCTGAATGTCCACGTTTCTCCATTCCCACCAACCTCGTTATCTCTATTAATTTCTACTGCCCTACCTGCATCAATATTTCTAACAATCTCCTCATTTCCAGCAATTCCTCATCCACCTGAACATAAAACTCCTCAAGTTCAGCGTTTGATTGTAATTTTGCTTCTCTGCACCTATCAAATTATCAGTTTCCAGCAATGTGTTCGACGCTTCCATTGTAATGAAATTCGTTGAATCAATGAACTTCTCTTTCACCGACTATGCAGGTGTCTCAATTTCAATCAATTTCTCCATTTCCAATCATTTCTAATGTCGCCCTGCATTATTATCACCAATTCTAACAATCTACACATCTCTTAATGTTTCTTCTACAACACAGACTTCAATTTCTCCATTTCTCTCTTTTTCAACCAATCTGATTCACTGTATGCAGCAGACACTCAGTTTCTTGCAATTACTCAACATCTGAACATTTACAGCTCCTCTGCATTCACCAAACGTTTGGTTTCTCTGTATCCATTCGATTAAACAAACGTGGCTCCCTTGTTCCTGGCAAAATATCAATTTCCAGCAATTGCTCAAATCCTAGCACTTACTCTATCTGCTAACGTTACTCATTTACCATATTTGGATAATCTCTCTTTTGAATGAAATTCTTTGCTTGTAGCTTCTGCTCCTTCTACGAATCTACAAATTATTCAATTTCCATCAGTTTCTCTATTGTACTACTTTCAAATGTCCATCTGCTTAAATCACTATATTTGTAACTTCAGTCACAAATGCAACGACTTGCCATTCAACTCAAGCTTTCATTCCTCAAATTCTCTCTTTATAAGCAAATGGAGTCCACTGCATCTGTCGAATTTTCAATCTTCATCATTTTGTCATTTTCATCACAATTGCAGCTTCTCTGCATGCAAGCAACTTCAGTTTCTATAAAGCTTTCAAAATCTGAAAAGCGAGCTCTCTGAAATTTCACGTTCAATCAATTGATCAACTTTCATGAATTTTCTCTATCTGCAGATGTTTCTCATACCCCATGTTTGCAAAATCTCGCATTTTCAAGAATGCTGCTAAATATCATCTGCTCGTTCAGTGAAATTACACATTTCGCTGTTCATCAACTTCTGCATCACCAATTAATTCTACCGTCAAGCTTTGTTAATATCTTTATTCCTAACCATGTAAATATATCCGAGTTCTCGTTGTTCACCTCGGCCATCAATTTCTCCATTTCTGTATTTTCAGCTAATCTTTTTCTCTATATCCGGCAAGTACTCAGTTTCTTACAATGAATCAAATTCTGTGAATGTCCAGCTTCTCTGCGTTGACTAAACCTTCAATAACTCCATATCCTTCAAATTAGTAAACCTGGATCTCTGTATCTAGCTAATAGTACATTTCTAGTAAATGCTCGAATTGCAGCTATTTCTCAATCTGCAGATATTTCAGACATCTGTTTGTTTAATACCAAAGTTTCATGTAATTCTCTGTTTGTAGATTCTGCTCCTTCTCTGAATGTCCACGTTTCTCCATTCCCACCAACCTCGTTATCTCTATTAATTTCTACTGCCCTACCTGCATCAATATTTCTAAAAATCTCCTCATTTCCAGCAATTCCTCATCCACCTGAACATAAAACTCCTCAAGTTCAGCGTTTGATTGTAATTTTGCTTCTCTGCACCTATCAAATTATCAGTTTCCAGCAATGTGTTCGACGCTTCCATTGTAATGAAATTCGTTGAATCAATGAACTTCTCTTTCACCGACTATGCAGGTGTCTCAATTTCAATCAATTTCTCCATTTCCAATCATTTCTAATGTCGCCCTGCATTAATATCTCCACTTCTAATTTTCTACACATCTCTTAATGTTTCTTCTACAACACAGACTTCAATTTCTCCATTTCTCTCTTTTTCAACCAATCTGATTCACTGTATGCAGCAGACACTCAGTTTCTTGCAATTACTCAACATCTGAACATTTACAGCTCCTCTGCATTCACCAAACGTTTGGTTTCTCTGTATCCATTCGATTAAACAAACGTGGCTCCCTTGTTCCTGGCAAAATATCAATTTCCAGCAATGGCTCAAATCCTCGCACTTACTCTATCTGCTGACGTTACTCATTTACCATATTTGGATAATCTCTCTTTTGAATGAAATTCTTTGCTTGTAGCTTCTGCTCCTTCTACGAATCTACAAATTATTCAATGTCCATCAGTTTCTCTATTGTACTACTTTCAAATGTCCATCTGCTTAAATCACTATATTTGTAACTTCAGTCACAATTGCAACGACTTGCCATTCAACTCAAGCTTTCATTCGTCAACTTCTCTCTTTATAAGCAAATGGAGTCCACTGCATCTGTCAAATTTTCAATCTTCATCATTTTGTCATTTTCATCACAATTGCAGCTTCTCTGCATGCAAGCAACTTCAGTTTCTATAAAGCTTTCAAAATCTGAAAAGCGAGCTCTCTGAAATTTCACTTTCAATCAATTGATCAAGTTTCATGAATTTTCTCTATCTGCAGATGTTTCTCATACCCCATGTTTGCAAAATCTCGCATTTTCAAGAATGCTGCTAAATATCATCTGCTCGTTCAGTGAAATTACACATTTCGCTGTTCATCAACTTCTGCATCACCAATTGATTCTACCGTCAAGCTTTGTTAATATCTTTATTCCTAACAATGTAAATATATCCGAGTTCTCGTTGTTCACCTCGGCCATCAATTTCTCCGTTTCTGTATCTTCAGCTAATCTTTTTCTCTATATCGTGCAAGTACTCAGTTTCTTACAATGAATCAAATTCTGCGAATGTCCAGCTTCTCTGCGTTGACTAAACCTTCAATAACTCCATATCCTTCAAATTAGCAAACCTGGTTCTCTGTATCTAGCAAATAGCACATTTCTAGTAAATGCTCGAATTGCAGCTATTTCTCAATCTGCAGTTATTTCAGATATCTGTTTGTTTAATACCCCAGTTTCATGTAATTCTCTGTTTGTAGATTCTGCTCCTTCTCTGAATGTCCACGTTTCTCCATTCCCACCAACCTCGTTATCTCTATTAATTTCTACTGCCCTACCTGCATCAATATTTCTAACAATCTCCTCATTTCCAGCAATTCCTCATCCACCTGAACATAAAACTCCTCAAGTTCAGCATTTGATTGTAATTTTGCTTCTCTGCACCTATCAAATTATCAGTTTCCAGCAATGTGTTCGACGCTTCCATTGTAATAAAATTCGTTGAATCAATGATGTTCTCTTTCACCGACTATGCACGTGTCTCAATTTCAATCAATTTCTCCATTTCCAATCATTTCTAATGTCGACCTGCATTAATACCTCCAATTCTAACAATCTACACATCTCTTAATGTTTCTTCTACAACACAGACTTCAATTTCTCCATTTCTCTCTTTTTCAACCTATCTGATTCACTGTATGCAGCAGACACTCAGTTTCTTGCAATTACTCAACATCTGAACATTTATAGCTCCTCTGCATTCACCAAACTTTTAGTTTCTCTGTATTCATTCGATTAACCAAACGTGGCTCCCTTGTTCCTGGCAAAATATCAATTTCCCGCAATTGCTCAAATCCTAGCACTTACTCTATCTGCTAAAGTTACTCATTTACCATATTTGGATAATCTCCAATTTGAATGAAATTCTTTGCTTGTAGCTTCTGCTCCTTCTACGAATGTACAAATTATTAAACTTCCATCCGTTTCTCTATTGGTACTACTTTCAAATGTCCATCTGCTTAAATCACTATATTTGTAACTTTAGTCACAATTGCAACGACTTGCCATTCAGCTCAAGATTTCATTCCTCAAATTCTCTCTGTATAAGCAACTGTATTCCAATGCATCTGTCAAATTTTCAATCTTCATCATTTTGTCATTTTCATCACATTTGCAGCTTCTCTGCATTCAAGCAACTTCAGTTTCTCTAAAGCTTTCAAAATCTGAAAAGCGAGCTCTCTGAAATTTCACTTTCAATCAATTGATCAACTTTCATGAATTTTCTCTATCTGCAGATGTTTCTCATACCCCATGTTTGCAAAATCTCGCATTTTCAAGAATGCTGCTAATATCATCTGCTCGTTCAGTGACTTTACACATTTCGCTGTTCATCAACTTCTGCATCACCAATTAATTCTACCGTCAAGCTTTGTTAATATCTTTATTCCTAACAATGTAAATATATCCGAGTTCTCGTTGTTCACCTCGGCCATCAATTTCTCCGTTTCTGTATTTTCAGTTAATCTTTTTCTCTCTATCCGGCAAGTACTCATTTTCCTACAATGAATCAAATTCTGCCAATGTCCAGCTTCTCTGCGTTGACTGAACCTTCAATTTCTCCATATCCTTCAAAGCAGCAAACCTTGTTCTCTGTATCTAGCAAATAGAACATTTCTAGTAAATGCTCGAGTTGCAGCTATTTCTCAATCTGCAGATATTTCTCATTACCCATCTTTGTTTAATACCCCAGTTTCATGTAATTCTCTGTTTGTAGCTTCTGCTCCTTCTCTGAATGTCCACGTTTCTCCATTCCCACCAACCTCGTTATCTCTATTAATTTCTACTGCCCTACCTGCATCAATATTTCTAACAATCTCCTCATTTCCAGCAATTCCTCATCCACCTGAACATAAAACTCCTCAAGTTCAGCATTTGATTGTAATTTTGCTTCTCTGCACCTATCAAATTATCAGTTTCCAGCAATGTGTTCGACGCTTCCCTTGTAATGAAATTCATTGAATCAATGAACTTCTCTTTCACCGACTATGCAGGTGTCTCAATTTCAATCAATTTCTCCATTTCCAATCATTTCTAATGTCGCCCTGCATTAATATCTCCAATTCTAACAATCTACACATCTCTTAATGTTTCTTCTACAACACAGACTTCAATTTCTCCATTTCTCTCTTTTTCAACCAATCTGATTCACTGTATGCAGCAGACACTCAGTTTCTTGCAATTACTCAACATCTGAACATTTACAGCTCCTCTGCATTCACCAAACTTTTAGTTTCTCTGTATCCATTCGATTAACCAAACGTGGCTCCCTTGTTCCTGGAAAAATATCAATTTCCAGCAATTGCTCAAATCCGAGCACTTACTCTATCTGCAAACGTTACTCATTTACCATATTTGGATAATCTCACTTTTGAATGAAATTCTTTGTTTGTAGCTTCTGCTCCTTCTACGAATCTACAAATTATTCAATTTCCATCAGTTTCTCTATTGGTACTACTTTCAAATGTCCATCTGCTTAAATCACTATATTTCTAACTTTAGTCACAATGGCAACGACTTGCCATTCAACTCAAGCTTTCATTCCTCAAATTCTCTCTGTATCAGCAAATGTAGTCCACTGCATCTGTCCAATTTTCAATTTTCATCATTTTGTCATTTTCATCGCATTTGCAGCTTCTCTGCATTCAAGGCAACTTCAGTTACTCCAAAGCTTTCAAAATCTGAAAAGCAAGCTCTCTGAAATTTCAATTTCAATCACTTGATCAACTTCATGCTCTATCTGCAGATGTTTCTCATATCCCATGTTTGCAAAATCTCGCATTTTCAAGAAATATGCTGCTAATATCATCTGCTCGTTCAGTGACTTTACAAATTTCGCTGTTCATCTATTTCTGCATCACCAATTAATTCTACCGTCAACCTTTGTTAATATCATTATTTCTAACAATGTAAATATTTCCGAGTTCTCGTTCTTCACCTCGGCCATCAATTTCTCCATTTCTGCATTTTCAGCAAATCTTTTTCTCTCTATCCGGTAAGTACTTATTTTCCTACAATGAATCAAATTCTGCCAATGTCCAGCTTCTCTGCGTTGACTGAACCTTCAATTTCGCCATATCCTTCAAAGCAGCAAACCTTGTTCTCTGTATCTAGCAAAGAGTACATTTCTAGTAAATGCTCAAATTGCAGCTATTTCTCAATCTGCAGATATTTCTCATTACCCATGTTCGTTTAATACCCCAGTTTCATGTAATTCTCTGTTTGTAGATTCTGCTCCTTCTCTGAATGTGCACGTTTCTCCATTCCCACCAACCTCGTTATCTCTATTAATTTCTACTGCCCTACCTGCATCAATATTTCTAACAATCTCCTCATTTCCAGCAATTCCTCATCCACCTGAACATAAAACTCCTCAAGTTCAGCATTTGATTGTAATTTTGCTTCTCTGCACCTATAAAATTATCAGTTTCCAGCAATGTGTTCGACGCTTCCATTGTAATAAATTTCGTTGAATCAATGACGTTCTCTTTCACCGACGATGCAGGTGTCTCAATTTCAATCAATTTCTCCATTTCCAATAATTTCTAATGTCGCCCTGCATTAATATCTCCAATTCTAACAATCTACACATCTCTTAATGTTTCTACTACAACACAGACTTCAATTTCTCCATTTCTCTCTTTTTCCACCTATCTGATTCACTGTATGCAGCAGACAATCAGTTTTTTGCAATTACTCAACATCTGAACATTTATAGCTTCTCTGCATTCACCAAACTTTTAGTTTCTCTGTATCCATTCGATTAACCAAACGTGGCTCCCTTGTTCCTGGCAAAATATCAATTTCCAGCAATTGCTCAAATCCTAGCACTTACTCTATCTGCTAAAGTTACTCATTTGGATTTTTGGATAATCTCCCATTTGAATGAAATTCTTTGCTTTTAGCTTCTGCTCCTTCTACGAATGTACAAATTATTAAATTTCCATCAGTTTCTCTATTGGTACTACTTTCAAATGTCCATCTGCTTAAATCACTATATTTGTAACTTTAGTCACAATTGCAACGACTTGCCATTCAACTCAAGCTTTCATTCCTCAAATTCTCTCTTTATAAGCAAATGGAGTCCACTGCATCTGTCAAATTTTCAATCTTCATCATTTTGTCATTTTCATCACATTTGCAGCTTCTCTGCATTCAAGCACTCCAGTTTCTCTAAAGCTTTCAAAATCTGAAAAGCGAGCTCTCTGAAATTTCACTTTCAATCAATTGATCAACTTTCATGAATTTTCTCTATCTGCAGATGTTTCTCATACCCCATGTTTGCAAAATCTCGCATTTTCAAGAATGCTGCTAATATCAACTGCTCGTTCAGTGACTTTACACATTTTGCTGTTCATCAACTTCTGCATCACCAATTAATTCTACCGTCAAGCTTTGTTAATATCTTTATTTCTAACAATGTAAATATATCCGAGTTCTCGTTGTTCACCTCGGCCATCAATTTCTCCGTTTCTGTATTTTGAGCTAATCTTTTTCTCTATATCCGGCAAGTACTCAGTTTCTTACAATGAATCAAATCTGCGAATGTCCAGCTTCTCTGCGTTGACTAAACCTTCAATAACTCCATATCCTTCAAATTAGAAAACCTGGTTCTCTGTATCTAGTTAATAGTACATTTCTAGTAAATGCTCGAATTGCAGCTATTTCTCAATCTGCAGATATTTCAGATATATGTTTGTTTAATACCCCAGTTTCATGTAATTCTCTGTTTGTAGATTCTGCTCCTTCTCTGAATGTCCACGTTTGTTCCATCCCACCAACCTCGCTAACTCTATTAATTTCCACTGCCGCACCTGCATCAATATTTCTAACAATCTCCTCAATTCCAGCAATTCCTCATCCACCTAAACATAAAACTCCTCAACTTCAGCATTTGTCAGTAATTCTGCTTCTCTGCACCTATCAAATTATCAGTTTCCAGCAATGTGTTCGACGCTTCCATTGTAATAAAATTCGTTGAATCAATGACGTTCTCTTTCACCGACTGTGCAGGTGTCTCAATTTCAATCAATTTCTCCATTTCCAATCATTTCTAATGTCGCCCTGCATTAATATCTCCAATTCTAACAATCTATACATCTCTTAATGTTTCTACTACAACACAGACATCAATTTCTCCATTTCTCTCTTTTTCCACCTATCTGATTCACTGTATGCAGCAGACAATCAGTTTTTTGCAATTACTCAACATCTGAACATTTATAGCTCCTCTGCATTCACCAAACTTTTAGTTTCTCTGTATCCATTCGATTAACCAAACGTGGCTCCCTTGTTCCTGGCAAAATATCAATTTCCAGCAATTGCTCAAATCCTAGCACTTACTCTATCTGCTAAAGTTACTCATTTGGATTTTTGGATAATCTCCCATTTGAATGAAATTCTTTGCATGTAGCTTCTGCTCATTCTACGAATGTACAAATTATTCAATTTCCATCAGTTTCTCTATTGGTACTACTTTCAAATGTCCATCTGCTTAAATCACTATATTAGTAACTTTAGTCACAATTGCTATGACTTGCCATTCAACTCAAGCTTTCATTCCTCAAATTCTCTCTTTATAAGCAAATGGAGTCCACTGCAACTGTCAAATTTTCAATCTTCATCATTTTGTCATTTTCATCACAGTTGCAGCTTCTCTGCATTAAATCAACTTCAGTTTCTCAAAAGCTTTCAAAATCTGAAAAGTGAGCTCTCTGAAATTTCAATTTTCAATCAATTGATCAACTTTCATGAATTTTCTCCATCTGCAGATGTTTCTCATACCCCATGTTTGCAAAATCTCGCATTTTCAAGAATGCTGCTAATATCATCTGCTCGTTCAGTGACTTTACACATTTCGCTGTTCATTAACTTCTGCATCACCAATTAATTCTACCGTCAAGCTTTGTTAATATCTTTATTCCTAACCATGTAAATATATCCGAGTTCTCGTTGTTCATCTCGGCCATCAATTTCTCCGTTTCTGTATTTTCAGCTAATCTTTTTCTCTATATCCGGCAAGTACTCAGTTTCTTACAATGAATCAAATTCTGCGAATGTCCAGCTTCTCTGCGTTGACTAAACCTTCAAGAACTCCATATCCTTCAAATTAGAAAACCTGGTTCTCTGTATCTAGCAAATAGTACATTTCTAGTAAATGCTCGAATTGCAGCTATTTCTCAATCTGCAGATATTTCAGATATATGTTTGTTTAATACCCCAGTTTCATGTAATTCTCTGTTTGTAGATTCTGCTCCTTCTCTGAATGTCCACGTTTCTCCATTCCCACCAACATCGTTATCTCTATTAATTTCTACTGCCCTACCTGCATCAAATTTCTAACAATCTCCTCATTTCCAGCAATCCCTCATCCACCTGAACATAAAACTCCTCAAGTTCAGCATTTGATTGTAATTTTGCTTCTCTGCACCTATCAAATTATCAGTTTACAGCAATGTGTTCGACGCTTCCAAAATAATGAAATTCGTTGAATCAATGAACTTCTCTTTCACCGACTATGCAGTTGTCTCAATTTCAATCAATTTCTCCATTTCCAATCATTTCTAATGTCGCCCTGCATTAATATCTCCCCAATTCTAACAATCTACACATCTCTTAATGTATCTTCTACAACACAGACTTCAATTTCTCCATTTCTCTCTTGTTCAACCAATCTGATTCACTGTATGCAGCAGACACTCAGATTCTTGCAATTACTCAACATCTGAACATTTATAGCTCCTCTGCATTCACCAAACTTTTAGTTTCTCTGTATCCATTCGATTAACCAAACGTGGCTCCCTTGTTCCTGGCGAAATATGAATTTCCAGCAATTGCTCAAATCCTAGCACTTACTCTATCTGCTAAAGTTACTCATTTGGATTTTTGGATAATCTCCCATTTGAATGAAATTCTTTGCTTGTAGCTTCTGCTCCTTCTACGAATGTACAAATTATTCAATTTCCATCAGTTTCTCTATTGGTACTACTTTCAAATGTCCATTTGCTTAAATCACTATATTTGTAACTTTAGTCACAATTGCAACGACTTGCCTTTCAACTCAAGCTTTCATTCCTCAAATTGTCTCTTTATAAGCAAATGTAGTCCACTGCATCTGTCAAATTTTCAATCTTCATCATTTTGTCATTTTCATCACATTTGCAGCTTCTCTGCATTGAAGCAACTTCAGTTTCTCTAAAGCTTTCAAAATCTGAAAAGCGAGCTCTCTGAAATTTCACTTTGAATCAATTGATCAACTTTCATGAATTTTCTCTATCTGCAGATGTTTCTCAGACCCCACGTTTGCACAATCTTGCATTTTCAAGAATGCTGCTAATATCATCTGCTCGTTCAGTGACTTTACACATTTCGCTGTTCATCAACTTCTGCATCACCAATTAATTCTACCGTCAAGCTTTGTTAATATCTTTAACCCTAACAATGTAAATATATCCGAGTTCTCGTTGTTCACCTCGGCCATCAATTTCTCCGTTTCTGTATTTTCAGCAAATCTTTTTCTCTATATCCGGCATGTACTCATTTTCCTACAATGAATCAAATTCTGCCAATGTCCAGCTTCTCTGCTTTGACTGAACCTTCAATTTCTCGATATCCTTCAAAGCAGCAAACCTTGTTCTCTGTATCTAGCAAATAGTACATTTCTAGTAAATGCTCGAATTGCAGCTATTTCTCAATCTGCAGATACTTCTCATTACCCATGTTTGTTTAATACCCCAGTTTCATGTAATTCTCTGCTTGTAGATTCTGCTCCTTCTCTGAATGTCCACGTTTCTTCGATCCCACCAACCTCGCTAACTCTATTAATTTCTACTGCCCTACCTGCATCAATATTTCTAACAATCTCCTCATTTCCAGCAATTCCTCATCCACCTGAACATAAAACTCCTCAAGTTCAGCATTTGACAGTAATTTTGCTTCTCTGCACCTATCAAATTATCAGTTTCCAGCAATGTGTTCGACGCTTCCATTGTAATGAAACTCGTTGAATCAATGAACTTCTCTTTCTCCGAGTATGCAGGTGTCTCAATTTCAATCAATTTCTCCATTTCCAATAATTTCTAAAGTCGCCCTGCATAAATAACTTCAATTCTAACAATCTACACATCTCTTAATGTTTCTTCTACAACACAGACTTCAATTTCTCCATTTCTCTCTTTTTCAACCAATCTGATTCACTGTATGCAGCAGACACTCACTTTCTTGCAATTACTCCACATCTGAACATTTACAGCTCCTCTGCATTCACCAAACTTTTAGTTTCTCTGTATCCATTCGATTAACCAAACGTGGCTCCCTTGTTCCTGGCAAAATATCAATTTCCAGCAATTGCTCAAATCCGAGCACTTACTCTATCTGCTAAACTTACTCATTTACCATATTTGGATAATCTCCCATTTCAATGAAATTCTTTGCTTGTTGCTTCTGCTCCTTCTACGAATGTACAAATTATTAAATTTCCATCAGTTTCTCTATTGGTACTACTTTCAAATGTCCATCTGCTTGTATCACTTTATTAGTAACTTTAGTCACAATTGCAACGACTTGCCATTCAACTCAAGCTTTCATTCCTCAAATTCTCTCTTTATAAGCAAATGTAGTCCACTGCATTTGTCAAATTTTCAATCTTCATCATTTTGTCATTTTCATCACATTTACAGCTTCTCTGCATTCAAGCAACTTCAGTTTCTCTAAAGCTTTCAAAATCTGAAAAGCGAGCTCTCTGAAATTTCATTTTCAATCAATTGATCAACTTTCATGAATTTTCTCTATCTGCAGATGTTTCTCATACCCCATGTTTGCAAAATCTCGCATTTTCAAGAATGCTGCTAATATCATCTGCTCGTTCAGTGACTTTACACATTTCGCTGTTCATCAACTTCTGCATCACCAATTAATTCTACCGTCAAGCTTTGTTAATATCTTTATTCCTAACAATGTAAATATATCCGAGTTCTCGTTGTTCACCTCGGCCATCAATTTCTCCGTTTCTGTATTTTCAGCTAATCTTTTTCTCTATATCCGGCAAGTACTCAGTTTCTTACAATGAATCAAATTCTGCAAATGTCCAGCTTCCCTGCGTTGACTAAACCTTCAATAACTCCATATCCTTCAAATTAGCAAACCTGGTTCTCTGTATCTAGCAAATAGTACATTTCTAGTAAATGCTCCAAATGCAGCTATTTCTCAATCTGCAGATATTTCTCATTACCCATGTTTGTTTAATACCCCAGTTTCATGTAATTCTCTGTTTGTAGATTCTGCTCCTTCTCTGAATGTCCACGTTTCTCCATTCCCACCAACCTCGTTATCTCTATTAATTTCTACTGCCCTACCTGCATCAATATTTCTAACAATCTCCTCATTTCCAGCAATTCCTCATCCACCTGAACATAAAACTCCTCAAGTTCAGCACTTGACAGTAATTCTGCTTCTCTGCACCTATCAAATTATCAGTTTCCAGCAATGTGTTCGACGCTTCCATTGTAATGAAATTCGTTGAATCAATGAACTTCTCTTTCACCGACTATGCAGGTGTCTCAATTTCAATCAATTTCTCCATTTCCAATAATTTCTAATGTCGCCCTGCATTAATATCTCCAATTCTAACAATCTACACATTTCTTAATGTTTCTTCTACAACACAGACTTCAATTTCTCCATTTCTCTCTTTTTCAACCAATCTGATTCACTGTATGCAGCAGACACTCAGTTTCTTGCAATTACTCAACATCTGAACATTTACAGCTCCTCTGCATTCACCAAACTTTTAGTTTCTCTGTATCCATTCGTTTAAACAAACGTGGCTCCCTTGTTCCTGGCAAAATATCAATTTCCAGCAATTGCTCAAATTCTAGCACTTACTCTATCTGCTAACGTTACTCATTTACCATATTTGGATAATCTCTCTTTTGAATGAAATTCTTTGCTTGT
The DNA here is from genome assembly GCF_017639515.1 of Carcharodon carcharias. Taxonomy (NCBI): domain Eukaryota; kingdom Metazoa; phylum Chordata; class Chondrichthyes; order Lamniformes; family Lamnidae; genus Carcharodon; species Carcharodon carcharias. The sequence continues at coordinate 81,898,953 of NC_054481.1, read as the reverse complement.
AGCTTCTGCTCCTTCTACGAATCTACAAATTATTCAATTTCCATCAGTTTCTCTATTGGTACTACTTTCAAATGTCCATCTGCTTAAATCACTATATTTCTAACTTTAGTCACAATGGCAACGACTTGCCAATCAACTCAAGCTTTCATTCCTCAAATTCTCTCTGTATCAGCAAATGTAGTCCACTGCATCTGTCAAATTTTCAATTTTCATCATTTTGTCATTTTCATCGCATTTGCAGCTTCTCTGCATTCAAGGCAACTTCAGTTTCTCCAAAGCTTTCAAAATCTGAAAAGCGAGCTCTCTGAAATTTCAATTTCAATCAATTGATCAACTTCATGCTCTATCTGCAGTTGTTTCTCATATCCCATGTTTGCAAAATCTCGCATTTTCAAGAAATATGCTGCTAATATCATCTGCTCGTTCAGTGACTTTACAAATTTCGCTGTTCATCTATTTCTGCATCACCAAATAATTCTACCGTCAACCTTTGTTAATATCATTATTTCTAACAATGCAAATATTTCCGAGTTCTCGTTGTTCACCTCGGCCATCAATTTCTCCATTTCTGCATTTTCAGCAAATCTTTTTCTCTCTATCCGGCAAGTACTCATTTTCCTACAATGAATCAAATTCTGCCAATGTCCAGCTTCTCTGCATTGACTGAACCTTCAATTTCTCCATATCCTTCAAAGCAGCAAACCTTGTTCTCTGTATCTAGCAAAGAGTACATTTCTAGTAAATGCTCGAATTGCAGCTATTTCTCAATCTGCAGATATTTCTCATTACCCATGTTCGTTTAATACCCCAGTTTCATGTAATTCTCTGTTTGTAGATTCTGCTCCTTCTCTGAATGTCCACGTTTCTTCCATCCCACCAACCTCGATAACTCTATTAATTTCCACTGCCGTACCTGCATCAATATTTCTAACAATCTCAATTCCAGCAATTCCTCATCCACCTAAACATAAAACTCCTCAATTTCAGCAATTGTCAGTAATTCTGCTTCTCTGCACCTATCAAATTATCAGTTTCCAGCAATGTGTTCGACGCATCCATTGTAATAAAATTCGTTGAATCAATGACGTTCTCTTTCACCGACTATGCACGTGTCTCAATTTCAATCAATTTTTCCATTTCCAATAATTTCTAATGTCGCCCTGCATTAATACCTCCAATTCTAGCAATCTACACATCTCTTAATGTTTCTTCTACAACACAGACTTCAATTTCTCCATTTCTCTCCTTTTCCACCAATCTGATTCACTGTATGCAGCAGACACTCAGTTTCTTGCAATTACTCAACACCTGAACATTTATAGCTCCTCTGCATTCACCAAACATTTAGTTTCTCTGTATCCATTCGATTAACCAAACGTGGCTCCCTTGTTCCTGGCAAAATATCAATTTCCAGCAATTGCTCAAATCCTAGCACTTACTCTATCTGCTAAAGTTACTCATTTGGATTTTTGGATAATCTCCCATTTGAATGAAATTTTTTGTTTGTAGCTTCTGCTCCTTCTACGAAGCTACAAATTATTCAAATTCCATCAGTTTCTCTATTGATACTACTTTCAAATGTCCATCTGCTTAAATCACTATATTTGTAACTTTGGTCACAATTGCAACGACTTGCCATTCAGCTCAAGCTTTCATTCCTCAAATTGTCTCTGTATAAGCAACTGTAGTCCAATGCATCTGTCAAATTTTCAATCTTCATCATTTTGTCATTTTCATCACATTTGCAGCTTCTCTGCATTCAAGCAACTCCAGTTTCTCTAAAGCTTTCAAAATCTGAAAAGCGAGCTCTCTGAAATTTCACTTTCAATCAATTGATCAACTTTCATGAATTTTCTCTATCTGCAGATGTTTCTCATACCCCATGTTTGCAAAATCTCGCATTTTCAAGAATGCTGCTAATATCATCTGCTCGTTCAGTGACTTTACACATTTCGCTGTTCATCAACTTCTGCATCACCAATTAATTCTACCGTCAAGCTTTGTTAATATCTTTATTCCTAACAATGTAAATATATCCGAGTTCTCGTTGTTCACCTCGGCCATCAATTTCTCCGTTTCTGTATTTTCAGCTAATCTTTTTCTCTATATCCGGCCAGTACCCCCCTCCCTCCATCTTCCCCCCCCAGATTAACTCCCAGTAGGCTCCTACTTCCCTCCCTCCCACTTTTCCCCTTCCTCCCACTTCACCCTCCCTCCCATTTCCCCCCCACATCACCCCCCACCACTTCTGCCCTTTATCCCTCCAGCCCACCCACTTGCTCCCTCCCTGCCTCCCACCAATCCACTTCCCCAATGCTCCCACCCTCCCACTTCCCCTATCTCACTTTACCATTCCCTCCTTCCCACTACCACCACACTCCTCCAAATTACACCCTCCCTCCCACTACCCCCACCATCCCACCTACTTTCCACCACCCCCCACCATCCCACTTTCCCCCTCTCTTCCTCCCACTTTCCCCCACCCTCCATCCCACTTCTCTCCTCAATCCCTCCATTCCTCCCTCCCACTTCCCACCCCCTCTCTCCCACTTCCCCACTTCCTACCCAGCTCCCCCACACTTGCCCACTCCCTCCCTCCCTACTTCCCTCCCTCCCACCCTCCCACTTAACCCTCACACCCTCCCAATTATCCCTTCCTCCCTCACACATCCCTCTCCCTCCCTCCCACTTCCTCCCTCCTTCCCAATTTCCCCCTCCCTCACAAGCTCCGAATTCCCCCTCCCTCCAACATTCCCCTGCCTTCAAATTGCCCAATCCCTCCCTCCCACTCAGCCCTACCTCCACCCCACCTTCACAACCTCCCTCCCTCCAACTGCCCCATCCCTCCAACTGCACACACCCTCCAACTAACTCCCATTAGCCTCCTACCTTCCTCCCTCCCACTTCCCCCTCCCTTGCTCCCTGCCAATTACCCCCTCCCACTTCCCCCTCACTCGCTCCCTGCCATTTATCTCTTCCCACTTCCCTCCCACCACTTCCGCCCTCTCTCCCTCTGGCCCACTCAGTTGCCCCCTCCCTGCCTCCCACCAACACACTTCCCCAATCCTTCCGCCCTCCCACTTCCCCCTACCTCCCTCACACTTGCCCCTCCCTCTCTCCCAATTCACTCTCCCTCCCGCTCACTTCCTCCCACGCTCCCTCCCACTTCACGCTACCCTCCTTCCCAGTACCAGCCACACTTGATCCCAATTACACCCTCCTTCCCCTCCCATTTCCCCTACCCCTGCCTCCCACTTCCCCCTCCCTCCAACTTCCCTCCTCCCTCCCTCCCTTCCTCCCTCCCATTTCCCACCACCACCCTCTCACTTCCCCACTCCCTACCTCCTTCCCTCCCACTACCCCTTCCCTCCCTCCCTCCCACTTCCCAACATGCAATTCCACCCCTCCAACATCCCCCCTCGCACTTACCCCAGCTCAGTTACCCCTCCCACCCCCTCCCACTTCCCACTCCCTCCCACTTCACCCTCTCTCCCACCCTCACTCTTAGATGCCCCAAACATTTGCTCCCTCACTGACTCCCACTTCCCCCACCCACACACTTACCCCTCACACACTCCCACTTACCTGTGCCTCCGTCCCAATTCCTCCCTCCCTCTCACTTACCCCCACCCTCCAACTTCTACCTTCCTCCAAATTCATCCAACCTAACTCCCATTTCCCTCCTACCACCATCCATCCATCCCACAACTCCCACTCCATCCCACTTCCCCCTCATGCCCCCCTCCCACTTACTCCCCTCCCACTTACTCCCCTCCGACTTACCCCCTTCCCACTTCCACCCTCCCTCCCTCCCACCCACTTGCCCCTCTCCCTGCCTTCCACCAACCCACTTCCCCAAACCTCCCGCCCTCCCACTTCCCACCCTCCCTCCCACTTCCCATTCCCTCCCACTTCACCCTCACTCCCACCCTCACTCTTAGATGCCCAAACATTTTCTCCCTCACTGACTCCCACTTCCCCCACCCACACACTTACCCCTCACACACTCCCAATTACCTGTGCCTCCGTCCCACTTCCTCCCTCCCTCTCACTTACCCCCACCCTCCAACTTCTACCTTCCTCCAAATTCCTCCAACCTAACTCCCATTTCCCTCCTACCACCATCCATCCATCCCACAACTCCCACTCCATCCCACTTCCCCCTCATGCCCCCCTCCCACTTACTCCCCTCCCACTTACTCCCCTCCGACTTACCCCCTTCCCACTTCCACCCTCCCTCCCTCCCGCCCACTTGCCCCTCTCCTACCTTCCACCAACCCACTTCCTCAAACCTCCCACCCTCCCACATCCCCTTCACTCCCTCACACTTACCCCTCCCTCCCACCCACTTCACCCTTCCCTCCTTCCCACTACCTCCACACTCCCTCCAAATTAGACCCTCTCTCCCAATACACCCACCCTCCCTCCCACTTTCCCCCTCCCTCCCACTTTTCCCCTCCCTCCATCCCACCTCCCTCCATTCCTCCCTCTACACACCCACCCACTTCCCCACAACCTACCTCCCTCCCTCCCACTTCAGCACTCCCTACCTCCCTCCTTCCCTCCCTCCCTCCCACTTACCCCTCAAACCCACTTAAACTTCCCTCCCTCCCACATCCCTCTCCGTCTCCTACCTCCTCCCTCCCTCCCTCACACTTCACCCTACCCACCCTGCCTCCCACTTCTACCCTCCCTCCTAATTGCCCCCTCCCTCACAAGCTCCCAATTTTCCCCTCTAACATTCCCCTGCCTCCATATTGTCCACCCCCTGCGTCCCACTCACCCTTCCCTCCATCCAGCCTTCACAACCTCCTTCCATCCCTCCAAATTCCCCTCCCTGAATCTTCTCACCACACTAACTCGCATTAGCCTCCTACCTCCCTCCCACTTCTCCCCCTCACTCCCTCCACACTTATCCCCCTCCAATTCTCCCCAACACTTCCGCCCTCTCACCCTCCCTCCCTTCCTGCCACTCCCCCTCCCTGCCTCCCACCAACCCACTTCCTCAATCTAACCACCCTCCCACTTCCCCCACACCCTTACCCCTCCCTCACACTTCCCTCCCTCCCACTTCACCCGTCCCTCCTTCCCACTACCTCCACACTCCCTCCCAATTACACCCACCCTCCCACTTCCCCCACCCTATGTCCCACTTTCTCCCTCCCACTATCCCACTTTCCCCCTCCCTCCCTCCCACTTTCCTCCTCTCACTCCATTCCTCCATCCCATTTCCCAAACCCTCCCTCCGACTTCCCCAGTCCCTACCTCCCTCCCACTATCACTTCCCTCCCTCCCTCCCACTTCCCCCACCCATCCGCCCACCCACTTACCCCTCACACACTCCCAATTACCCCTTCCACCCTCCCAAATGCCTCCCGTGCCTCGCACCTTCCCCAACTGCCCTGCATCCCACTTTCACCCTCCATCTAAATTGCCCCCTCCCTCACAAGCTCCCACTTCCACCTCCCTGCAACATTCTCCTGCCTCCAGGTTGCCCACTCCCTCCCTCTTACTCACCCCCCCCTCCATCATAACTTCACAACCTCCCTCCCTCCAACTTCCCCCCTCCAACTTCCCCCTCCCTCCAACTTCCCCTTCCCTCCAACTTCCCCCTCCCTCCCACTTCCACCCTCCCTTCCAATTGCTCCTCCCTCACAACCTTCAACTACCCTCCCTTCAACTACCCTCCCTTCAACTACCCCCCTTTCAACTTCACCCCTCCAACCTCTCCCCCTCCAACTTCAATTCCCCTCCAACTTCAACCCCCCTCCAACTTCCCCCTCCAACTCCCCCCTCCAACTTCCCCCCTCCAACTTGTCTCCTCCCTCCCCACACCCCTCCAACCTCCCCCACTCCCACCCTCCCTCTCATAAACCCCCTCCCTCCCATATTCCCTCCCATTTCCACCATCCCTACTTCTTATTTCCCCATCCCTCCCTCCCATTTCCACCCTCCTTCCCATTTCCCCACTTACTCTCACTACGATCTCCCTCCCAGTTTCCCCCCTCCCTACCAGTTTCCCCCTCCCTCCCACTTCCCCTTCCCACCCACTTCCCCCCTCAAACCCACTTGCCACTTCATCCCCCCCTCCCAATTACCCCAAGCTCCCAACCTCACACTGCCCCCTCAGTCCCTCCCACTTCAACCCTACATCCCAATTTTCCATTCCCCCCTCCCACCCTGCCACTTGCTGCCTCCCTCACGCCCTCCCACTTCACCACTCCTTCTAACTTCTCACCTCCCTCCCACTTGCCCCCTCTCTCCCTCACACCCTCCCACATCTCCTTCACTCATTCCTAAATCCCCTTCCTTCCCTCCAACTTCCTCCCTCACTCCATTCCTCCCTCCTACTTCACCCCTCCCTTTTACCCACTACACCCAACCATCCCTCACAATTACACTTACCCTGCCTCCCACTTCCCCCTCACTCACTCCCAATTTCCCCATCCCTCCCTCCCACTTCCCTCCTCCCTCAATCGTTTCCGCACTCCCAATTCCCACAACCGCTCCCACTTCCCCCTTCCCTACCTACCTCCCACTTCCCCTCCCTCCCACTTCCCCTCCTTCCCACCTACCCGACCCTCCCACCTACCCCGCCCTCCCACTTACCCCGCCCTCCCTGCCACTAAGTCCCTCTCCATCCCACTTCATCCCAATCTCGCACTTCCAACTCTCTGCCTTCCTCCCACTGTCTCCATCCTTCCCTCCCACTTGCCCCCTCCCTCCCTCCCACCCACTTGCCAATTCCCTCCCTTCCTACCACTTCCCCGATGCTCCCGCCATCCCACTTCCCCCTCACACACTCCCACTTCCCCTCACACCCTTCCACTTGCCCCTCCCACCCACATTACTGCTCTCTCCCTCCCACATCACCACTCCCTCCTTACCTCCCACTTCCCCCTCCCACCCTGCCACTTGCCGCTTCCCTCACACCCCCCTCCATCCAACTTCCCCACTCCCACCCTGCCACTTGCCACATCCCTCACACCCTCCCACTTCCCCCTCCCTCCAACTACCCCCACCCTCCAACTTCCCCCCTCCTCCAACATCCCCCCTCCTCCAACTTCCCCCCTCCTCCAACTTCCCCATCCTCCAACTTCCCCCCTCCAACTTCCCCCCTCCAACTTCCCCCCTCCTCCAACTTCACCCCTCCTCCAACTTCACCACTCCTCCAACTTCCCCCTCCTCCAACTTCCCCCTTCCTCCAACTTCCCCCCTCCTCCAACTTCCCCCCTCCTCCAACTTCCCCCCTCCTCCAACTTCTCCTCACCCTCCCTCCCACTTCCCTCCTCCCTCCCTCCCTGCCTCCCACTTCACCCTCCTTCCCACTTCACCCCTCCCTTCTTCAAACTACTTCCCCCTCCCTCCCACTTCACAACTCCCTCCCATTTCACAACTCCCTCTCACTACCCCTTCCCTCCCACTACCCCCTCCCTCCCACTATACCCTCCCTCCCTCTTCCCCATCCCTCCCACTTCACCATGCCTCGCACTTCCCCATCCCTCCCACTACCTCATCCCTCTGACTTCCAAACCTTCCCAATTCAACCTCTCTCCCACCCTCAATCCTACTTGCCTCCACCCTCTTGACCCCTCACTGACTCCCAATCCCCCACCCTCCCTCCTTCCCACTCACCCCTCACACCCTTCCACAACCTTCTTCCTCCCTCCCACATACTTCTTCCTCCCGCCTACATCCCTCTTCCGCCCTCCCACATGCCTCTTCCTCCCTCCCACATTCCTCTTCTTCCCTCCCACTTCCTCCCTCCCTCCCTTCTTCCCACTTACCGCCACCCTCGCTGCCTCCCACTTCCACTCTCCATCCCAATTGTCCCGTCCCTCACAACCTCCCTCTATCCACTCCCTCCAACTTCCCCATGCCACCAAATTTGCCCACTCCCTCCCTCCCACTCACCCCTCCCTGCATCCTGCCTTCCCACCCTCCCTCTGTCCCACTTCACAACTCCGTCCCACTTCACAATTCTGTCCCACTTCCCCCCCACCTAACTCCCAATGCCCTCCTCCCTCCCTCCCAATCTCCCACATCCCTCACACTTGCCCGCATTCCCTCCCTCACACTTACACCCTCCCACTTCCCACCACCACTTCTGCCCTCTCTCCCTCCTTCCCAACCACTTGCCCCCTCTTTGCCTCCCACCAACACACTTCCCCAATCCTCCAGCCCTCTCACTTCTTCAGTCCTCCTGCCTTCCCATTTCCAAACTCACTCCCTTCCTCCAACTGCCCCCTTTCTCCAACTTCCACCTCATCCAACTTCCCCTCAGCCTCCCTCCCATTGCCCTCCTCCCTCCCTCCCTGCCTCCCACTTCCCCCTGCATCCCACTTACTGTACCCCTCCCTACCTTCGACTTCCCCATCCCTCCCACTTGCCCCTCTCTACCTCCCTCCTTACCACTAGTCCCCTCCCTCCCACCCACCCAATTTAACAAGGCTCCCGCCCTCTCATTTCCCTCCATCCCACTTGCCTCCCTCCAACTTCCCACCCTCCAACTTCCTTCACTCCCACTTCCCACCCTCCATCCCTCCAAATTGCCCCTCAAACATTGCCCCTCAGACATCCCCCCCCACTACTTCACCCCTACCACCGCATCCCACCCCTACCGCTTCCCACCCCTACCGCTTCCCAACCCTACCGCTTCCCACCCCTACCACTTCCCCCCTACCACTTCCACCTTCCCAATTCCACCTTCCCAGTTCCCCCCACTCACTTTCCCCTCCCACTTCCTCCCTCCCACTTCCCTCCCACGTGCCCCAATCCCTCCCTACACCCCTCCAACTTCCCCCGCTCCCACCTTCTCACTTCCCCCCTCCCCCCACATTCTCTCCAATTTCCACCCTCCTTCCCTCCTTCACTCCCATTTCCACCTTTCTTCCCTCTATTTCCCCATCCCTCCCTCCCATTTCTACCCTCCTTCCCATTTACCTACTCGCTCACACTACGCCCCTCCATCCCACTTGCCCCCTCCCTCCCTACCACTTGCCCACTACCTCCCTCTCCCCAAATTCCCCCATGCTCCCGCCCTCCCACTTCCCCCTCACTCCCTCCCACTTACTCCACCCACCCTCTGACATCACCGCGCCCTCCCTCCCTCCGACATCACCGCTCCCTCCCTCCATCCCACAACACTGCTCACTCCCTACCTCCCATTTCCCCCTCCTACACTGCCACTTGCTACCTCCCTCACACCCTCCCACTTCACCCCTACCTCCAACTTCCCCTACCTCCAAATTGCACACTCCTTCCCTCCCTCCTGCCTTCCCAACCTCACTCCCTCCAACTTCCCCCTCCCTCCATCTTCCCACCTCCCTCCAACTTCCCCCTCCCTCCTACTTACCCCCTCCCTCCAACTTCTCCTCACCATCCCTCCCATTTCAGTCCTCCCTCCTTCACTGCCTCCCACTTCCCCCTCCTTTCCTCTTACCTCTCTCTCTCTCCCATCCCCCCACTACCCCCTCACTCCCTCCCACTTCCCACTCACTCGCTCACACTTCCCCCTCACTCCCTGCCAATTACCCCTCCCTCCCACTTACCGTCCCTCCCTCCTACATCTTCCTCCCTCCCTCCCACTTCCTCTCTCACTCCTTCTCTCCCACTTCATCCCTCCCTCCTTCCCACTACCCCTCACAATCCCTCACAATTACCCTGTCCTCCCTCCCATGCCCCCATCCCTCCCACGTCCCCCTTCCTCCCTATTGCTAAACCTCCCATGTCCCCCTCCCTCCCACGTCCCCCTTCCTCCCTATTGCTAAGCCGCACACCATCCCACTTCATCCCTCCCTCCCACAGTCCCCCTCCCTCCCTCCCAATGTCCCCTCCCTTACCTCCCACTTCCACCATCCCTCCCTTCCACTTCCACCCTCCCTTCCACTTCCACTCTCCCTCCCTTCCACTTCCCACTCCTACCTTCCCACTACACACCTCCCTCCCACTTATCCCTCCCTCTCAATTAAAGACCCTTTCACTTCCCCCTCTCTCCCACTGTCCCCCTACCTCACTCCCACTGTCCCCAACCCTCCCTCCCTCCCACTGTCAAACACCCTCCCTCCCACTGTCAAACACCTTCCCTCCCACTCTCAAACACACTCCTTCCCAGTGTCCCCCTCCCTCCATCCCACTGTCCCCCTCCCTCCATCCCACTGTCCCCCTCCCTCCGTCCCACTGTCCCCCTCCCTCCTTCCCACTGTCCTCCTCCCTCCTTCCCACTGACCCCTCCCCACTTTCCCCTCCCTGCCACTTGCCCCTCCCTAACTCCCTCCTGCTTCCTCCTCCCTCCCACTGTCCCCTTCCCGCACTCCGACTGCCCCCTCCGCGCTCCCACTGTCCCCCTCCCACCTTCCCACTGTCCCACTCCCACATTCCCACTGACCCCACCCTCCCTACCTCATACCCCTCCCTCCCACTTAACATCTCCCTTCCACTTCACATCTCCCTCCCATTTCACACATCTCCCGCTCACTTCCACCTCCCTCCCACTTCTGCCTCCAACCCTCTTCCGCCTCCCTCCCACTTCCGCCTCCCTCCCACTTCCGCCTCCCTCCCACTTCCGCCTCCCTCCCACTTCCGCCTCCCTCCCACTTCCGCCTCCCTCCCACTTCCGCCTCCCTCCCACTTCTCCCTTCCTCCCCTTCCCCCTTCCTCCCACTTCCCCCTTCCTCCCTCTTCCCGCACCCTCCCACTTCTCCCTCCCTTACTCCCACTTACCGCATCCCTCCCTCCAACCCTCCTACTATGCTCCTCCCTCCCTCCCACTATGCTCCTCCCTCCCTCCCACTATCCCCCTCGCTCCCTCCAACTATCCCCTTCTTCCCTCCCACTATCCCACTCTCTCCTTCAATCCCCCTCCCTCCCACTTCCCACTCTTTCCCTCCCTAACTCCTACACCCTCCCATTACCCCTCTCTCCCAGTGCCCCTCCCTCCCTCCCATTGTCTCCATCCCTCCCTCCCATTGTTCACCTCACTTCCACCCACTCTATCCTCCCTCCCTCCCACTCTCCCCTTCCTCCCTACCACTAAGCACACCAACATCACAGTCCATTCCTCCATCCCACTTCCGACTCCCTGAATCCCTCGCACTATCCCCTCCCTCCCATTGAGCCCCTCCGTCCCACTATTCCCCTCGCTCCCTCCAACTATCCCCTTCTCTCCCTCTATCCCCCTCCCTCCCACTTCCCCTCTTTCCCTCCCTAACTCCTACTCCCTCCCATTACCCCTCCCTCCCAGTGCCCCTCCCTCCCACTTCCCCCTCCCTCCCTCCCATTGTCTCCCTCCCCCCGCCCATTGTTCCCCTCACTTCCACCCACTGTACCCTCCCTCCCTCCCACTCTCCCCTTCCTCCCTACCTCTGAGCACACCACAATCACAGTCCATTCCTCTATCCCAGTTCCGACTCCCTGACTCCCTCCCACTGTCCCCTCCCGCCCACTATACCCTCCCTCCCATTGACCCCCTCCCTCCCTCCCAATGACCCCCTCATTCCCTCCCACTGTCTGCCTCCCTCACTCCCTCCCACTATCCGCCTCCCACCCACTGTCCCCTCCTGCCTTCTTTCCCCTCCCTCCCTCCCTTCCACTTCAACCCTCCCTCCCTCCAACTTCCCCCTCCCTCCCACTACACCCCTCGCTCCCATTACACCCCTCCCTCCCACTACACCCCTCCGTCCCACTAGCCACTCCCTCCCACAAGCCCCTCTCTCCCACTCTCACTCTTAATTGCCCCCTCCCTACCTGCCTCCTCCATCCCTCCCAGTCCCCCTCCCTGTCTACCACCCTACCACTGTCCCCCTACCTCCCTCCCACTTCACCACTCACTCTCTCCCACTGCACCCCTCACTCCCTCCCACTTCACCCCTCACTACCTCCCACTTCACCCCTCACTCCCTCCCACTTCCCCACTCACTCCCTCCTACTTCACTCCTCAATCCTTCCCAGTACCCCCACACTCGCTCACAATTACACCCAAACTCCCTCCTACTTCCCTCAATTCCTTCCTCCTTCCCATTTCATACAACCTCCCTCCTACTTCCCTCCCTCCCAATTCCTCTCCCAACCAATTCCCCTCCCTCTCAATTCCCCTCCCTCCCAATTCCCCAATGTCCCACTGCCCTCTACCCCTTCCTCCTTCCCATTTCCCACCTCCCATCCCTCCCACTATCGAACACCCCACTTCCCACTCCCTTCCTCCTACATCCCCCTCCCTCCATCCCACTTCACCCCTCACTCCTTCCCACTACCCCCCACACTCCCTCACAATTACACCCAAACTCCCTTCTACTTCCCTCAATCCCTTCCTCCTTCCCATTTCCCACAACCTCCCTCCTACTTCCCTCCCTCCCAATTCCCCTCCCTCCCACTATCCATCTCCCCCACTTCCCCCCTTCTCCCTCCTACATCCCCCTCCCTCCCTCCCACTTCACCCCTCACTCCTTCCCTCTACGTCCCACACTCCCTCACAATTACACCCAAACTCCCTCCTACTTCCCTCAATCCCTTCCTCCTTCCCATTTCCCACAACCTCCCTCCTACTTCCTTCCCTCCCAATTCATCTCCCTGCCAATTCCCCTCCCTCCCAATTCCCCTCCCTCCCAATTCCCACAACCTCCCATTAACCCACCCTCCCACTAAAGCACCCTCCCACTAAAGCACCCTCCCACTAAAGCACCCTCCCACTTACCCCTCCCTCCCACTTCCCAATCCCTCCCTAACACTAAGCCCCCCACCATCCCACTCCATCACTACCTCCCTCCCACTTCCAACTCCCTCCCTCCCTCCCACATACCCATTCCTACCTAACACTAAGCCCCCCACCATCCCACTCCATCCTTCCCTCCCTCGCACTTCCAACTCCCTCCCACCCTTCCAATGCACCCTCCTTCCAACTGTCCCCATCCCGCCCTCCCGCCGTCCCCCTCCTGCCCGCCCGCCATCCGCCTCCTGCCCTCCTGCCGTCCCCCTCCTGCCCTCCCGCCGTCCCTCTCCCTACCTCCCACTTCCCTCTTCACGCCCACTTCATCCCTCCCGCCCACTTCCCCTCCCTCCCTTCAACTTCCGCCCTCCATTTCTCCCAATTCCCCCCATCACACTTCTACCCCATCCAACTTACCCCTCTATCCCACTCTCACTCCTACTTGCCCACTACCTACCTCCCTACCGCTTCCTCCCTCCCACCGTCCCCCTCCCTCCCACCCACTGTCCACCTCCCTCCTTCCCACTGTCACCCTCTCTCCTTCCCACTGTCCCCCACCCACATTCCCACTGTCCCCTACACTCCCTACCACATCACCCTACCTCCCACTTCCCCCTCCTCCGAGTTCCACACTGTCCCACTTCCCTCTCCCTCACTCCCTTATACCCCATCCCTCCCTCCCTCCCTCCTACACTCCTTCCCAATGTCTCCCTCCCTCACTCCCACTTCCCCCACCCTCCCACTTCACAACTCCCTCCCACTTCACAACTCCCTCCCACTAACCCCTCCCTCCCACTTCCCCCTCCCTCCCACTTCCCCATCCCTTCCACTTCCCCATCCCTTCCACTTCCCCATCCCTCCCAATTCCCCATCCCTCGCACTTCCCCATCCCTCCCACTACCCCATCCCTCAGACTTCCAAACCCACCCACTTCACCCTCTCTCCCTCCCTCAATCCTACTTGCCTCCATCCACTTGCCCCCTCACTGACTCACCCACCCTCCCTCCCTCCCTCCCACTTACCCCTCACACTCTTCCACATCGCTCTTCCTCCCTCCCACATCCTTCTTCCTCCCTCCCACATCCCTCTTCCTCCCTCCCACATCCCTCTTCCTCCCTCCCACATCCTTCTTCCTCCCTCCCACATCCCTCTTCCTCCCTCCCACATTCCTCTTCCTCCCTCCCACTTCCTCCCTCCCTCCCTTCCTCCCACTTACCACCACCTTCGCTGCCTCCCAGTTCCACCCTCCATTCCAATTGTCCCCTCCCTCACAACCGCCCTCTATCCCCTTGCTCCCAATTCCCCATGCCACAAAATTTGCCCACCCCCTCCCTCCCTCCCACTCACCACTCCCTGCATCCTGCCTTCCCACCCTCCCTCCGTCCCACTTCACAACTCCGTCCCACTTCACAACTCCGTCCCACTTCACAACTCCGTCCCACTTCACAACTCTGTCCCACTACCCCCTCCGTCCAACATTCCCCTCAATCCCACATCACCCCCAACCTAACTCCTAATTCCCTGCTCCCTCCCTCCCACTCTCCCATATCCCTCACACTTGCCTGCATTCCCTCCCTCGCACTTACACCCTCCCACTTCCCACCACCACTTCCGCCGTCTCTCCCTCCCTCCCACCCACTTGCCCCCTCTTTGTCTCCCACCAACTCACTTCCCCAATCCACCAGACCTCCCACTTCTTCAGTCCTCCCGCCCTCCCATTTCCACCCTCACTTCCTTCCTCCAACTGCCCCCTTTCTCCTACTTCCACGTCATCCAACTTCCACTCACCCTCCCTCCCATTGCCCTCCTCCCTCCCTCCCTGCCTCCCACTTCCCCCTGAATCCCACTTACCCTATCCTTCCCTTCCTTCCACTTCCCCATCCCTCCCACTTGCCCTCTGATCCTTACTCCTTCCCACTTGTCCCCTCCCTCCCACCCACCCAATTCCACAACACTCCCACCCTCAAACTTCCCCACTCCCTCCCACTTGCATCCCTCCCCCTTGCCTCCCTCCCTCTTGCTTCCCTACCACTTGGCTCCCTCGCACTTGCCTCCCTCCAACTTGCGTCCCTCCAACTTGCCTCCCTCCAACTTCCTTCCTTCCCACTTCCCTCCCTCCATCCCTCCAAATTGCCCCTCAAACATTGCCCCTCACACTTCCCCCCCACCACTTCGCCCCTACCACCGCTTCCCCTTACCGCTTCCCCCCTTACCGCTTCCCACCCCTAACACTTCCCACCCCTACTGCTTCCCACCCCTACCACTTCCCACCCCTACCGCTTCTCACACCTACCACTTCCCACCCCTACCGCTTCCCCCCTACCACTTCCACCTTTCCAATTCCACCCTCCCATTTCCCCCCACTCACTTCCCCCTCCCACTTCCCCCTCACTGCCTCCCACTTACTCCTCCCTCCCTCTGACATCACCGCTCCCTCCCTCCATCCCACAACACTACTCACTCCCTACCTCCCACTTCCCCCTCCCAACCTGCCACTTGCTGCCTCCGTCACACCCTCCCACTTCACCCCTCCCTCCAAATTCCCCTACCTCCAAATTGCACTCTCCTTCCCTCCTTCCTGTCTTCCCAACCTCCCTCCCTCCAACTTCCCACCCCCCTCCAACTTCCCCCTTCCTCCTACTTCGCCCCTCCCTCCTACTTCCCCTCACCATCCCTCCCATTTCTGTCCTCCCTCCTTCACTGCCTCCCACTTCCCCTTCCCTTTCACTTACCTCTGTCTCTCTCCCACCCTCCCACTTCCCCCTCACTCCCCCAACTTCCCCCTTACTCGCTCACTCCTCCCCCTCACTCCCTCCCACTTACCCTCCCTCCCTCCTACATCCCCTTCCCTCCCTCCCACTTCCTCCCTCACTCCCTCTTTCCACTTCACCCCCCCTTCCCACTACCCCTCACAATCCCTCACAATTATCCCTGTCCTCCCTCCCATGCCCCATCCCTCCCACGTCCCCCTTCCTCCCTATTGCTAAACCTCCCATGTCCCCCTCCCTCCCACGTCCCCCTTCCTCCCTATTGCTAAGCCCCACACCATCTCTCCCTCCCACAGTCCCCCTCCCTCCCTCCTAATGTCCCCTCCCTTACCTCCCACTTCCACCCTCCCTCCCTTCCACTTCCCACTCCTACCTTCCCAATACACACCTCCCTCCCACTTATCCCTCCCTCTCAATTAAATCCCCTCTCACTTCACCCTCTCTCCCACTGTCCCCCTAACTCACTACCACTGTCCCCAACCCTCCCTCCCTCCCACTGTCAAACACCCTCCCTCCCACTGTCAAACAACCTCCCTCCCACTCTCAAACACACTCCTTCCCACTGTCCCCCTCCCTCCGGCCCACTGTCCCCCTCCCTCCTTCCCACTGTCCTCCTCCCTCCTTCCCACTGACCCCTCCCCACTTTCCTCTCCCTCCCACTTGCCCCTCCCTAACTCCCACCTGCTTCCTCCTCCCTCCCACTGCCCCCCTCCCGCACTCTCACTGCCCCCCTCCCGCACTCTCACTGCCCCCCTCCCGCACTCCGACTGCCCCTCTCCCGCACTCCCACTGCCCCCCTCCCACCTTCCCACTGTCCCCCTCCCACATTCCCACTGACCACACCCTCTCTACCCCATACCCCTCCCTCCCACTTAACATCTCCCTTCCACTTCACATCTCCCTCCCACTTCACATCTCCCTCCCACTTCACATCTCCCACCCACTTCCGCCTCCCACCCACTTCCGCCTCCCTCCCACTTCCGCCTCCCTCCCACTTCCGCCTCCCTCCCACTTCCGCCTCCCTCCCACTTCTCCCTTCCGCCCCCTTCCCCCTTCCTCCCACTTCCCCCTTCCTCCCTCTTCCTGCACCCTCCAACTTCTGCCTCCCTTACACCCACTTACCGCATCCCTCCCTCCAACCCTCCCACTATGCTCCTCCCTCCCTCCCACTATGCTCCTCCCCTCCCTCCCACTATGCTCCTCCCCTCCCTCCCACTGTGCTCCTTCCTCCCTCCCACTGTGCTCCTCCCTCCCTCCCACTATGCTCCTCCCTCCCTCCCACTATGCTCCTCCCTCCCTCCCACTATCCCCCTTGCTCCCTCCCACTATCCCCCTCCCTCCCTCCCACTAGCCCACTCTCTCCCTCTTTCCCCCTCCCTCCCACTTCCCCCCTCTTTCCCTCCCTAACTCCTACACCCTCCCATAACTCATCCCTCCCAGTGCCCCTCCCCCCATTTCCCCTCCCTCCCATTGTCTCCCTCCCTCCCTCCCATTGTTCCCCACACTTCCACCCACTGTACCCACCCTCCCTCCCACTTTCCCCTTCCTCCCAACCAGTAAGCACACCACCATCACAGTCCATTCCTCCAGCCCACTACCGACTCCCTGAATCCCTCCCACTGTCCCCTCCCTCCCAATATCCCCTCCCTCCCATTGTCCCCCTCCCTCCCTCCCACTATCCCCCTCACTGCCTCCCACTATCCCCCTCCCTCCCTCCCACTATCACCCTCTCTCCCTCTTGCCCCTCCCTCCCACTTCCCCCTCTTTCACTCCCTAACTCCTACACCCTCCCATTAACCCTCCCTCCCAGTGCCCCTCCTCCCCACTTCCCCCTTCCCTCCCTCCCATTGTCTCCCTCCCTCCATTGTTCCCCTCACTTCCACCCATTGTACCCGCCCTCCCTCCCACTCTCCCCTTCCTCCCTACCACTAAGCACACCACCATCACAGTCCATTCCTCCATCCCACTTGCGACTCCCTGACTCCCTCCCATTGTCCCCTCCCTCCCACTATCCCCACCCCCCCATTGCCCCATCCCTCCCTCCCACTGAACCCCTCCGTCCCCTCCACTGTCCGCCTCCCTCACTCCCTCCCACTATCCGCCTCCCACGCCCTGTCCCCTCCTGCCTTCTTTCCCCTCCCTCCCTCCCTTCCACTTCAACCCTCCCTCTCTCCAACTTAACTCCTCCCTCCGTCCAATTACACCCCTCGCTCCCATTACACCCCTTGCTCCCATTACACCCCTCCTTCCCACTACACCCCTCTGTCCCACTAGCCCCTCCCTCCCACTAACCCCTCTCTCCCACTCACACTCCTCCCTCCCACCGTCCCCCTCCCTCCCACCCACTGTCCACCTTCTGCCTTCCCACTGTCACCCTCTCTCCTTCCCACTGTCCCCCACCCGCAATCCCACTGCCCCCTACACTCCCTACCACGTCACCCTACCTCCCACTTCCCCCTCCTCCGAGTTCCACCCTGTCCCACTTCTCTCTCCCTCACTCCCTTGTACCCCATCCCTCCCTCCCTCCCTCCCACTATCCCCCTCCTTCACTCCTTCCTACTGTCCCCCTCCCTCCCTCCCACTTCCCCCTCCCTCCCACTTCCCCTTCCCTCCCACTTCACAACTCCCTCCCACTTCACAACTCCCACCCACTAACCCCACCCTCCCACTACCCCCTCCCTCCCACTACCCCATCTCTTCCACTTCCCCATCCCTCCCAATTCCCGATCCCTCGCACTTCCCCATCCCTCTGACTTCCAAACCCACCCACTTCACCCTCTCTCCCTCCCTTAATCCTACTTGCCTCCACCCACTTGCCCCCTCATTGACTCCCAATCCCCCCACCCTCCCTCCCTCCCACTTACCCCTCACACCCTTCCACATCCCTCTTCCTCCCTCCCACATCCTTCTTCCACCCTCCCACATCCCTCTTCCTCACTCCCACATCCCTCTTCCTCACTCCCACTTCCTCCCTCCCTCCCTTCCTCCCACTACCGCCACCTTCATTGCATCCCAATTCCACCCTCCATCCCAATTGTCCCCTCCCTCACAACCTCCCTCTAACCCCTCCCACCAACTTCCCCATGCCACAAAATTTGCCCACACCCTCCCTTGCCTCCCACTCACTCCTCCCTGCATCCTGCCTTCCCACCCTCCCTCCATCCCACTTCACAACTCCGTCCCACTTCACAACTCCGTCCCACTTCACCCTCCGTCCCGCATCCCCCCAACCTAACTCCCAATTCCATCCTCCCTCCCTCCCACTCTCCCATATCCCTCACACTTGCCCGCATTCCCTCCCTCGCACTTACACCCTCCCACTTCCCACCACCACTTCCACCCTCTCTCCCTCCCTCCCACCCACTTGCCCCCTCTTTGCCTCCCACCAACCCACTTCCCCAATCCTCCAGCCCTCCCACTGCTTCAGTCCTCCCGCCCTCCCATTTCCACCCTCACTTCCTCCCTCCAACTGCCCCCTTTCTCCAACTTCCATGTCATCCAACTTCCACTCAGCCTCCATCCCATTGCCGTCCTCCCTCCCTCACTGCCTCCCACTTCTCCCTGAATCCCACTTACCCTATCCCTCCCATCCTTCC
This sequence comes from Carcharodon carcharias, assembly GCF_017639515.1. Lineage (NCBI taxonomy): Eukaryota > Metazoa > Chordata > Chondrichthyes > Lamniformes > Lamnidae > Carcharodon > Carcharodon carcharias. The sequence continues at coordinate 81,879,886 of NC_054481.1, read as the reverse complement.
ACTTCCCCATCCCTCCCACTTGCCCTCTCCCCCTCCCTCCTTCCCACTTGTCCCCTCCCTCCCACCCACCCAATTCCACAACCCTCCCGCCCTCCCACTACCCCACTCCCTCCCACTTGCCTCTCTCCCACTTGCCTCCCTCCCACTTGCCTCCTTCCCAGTTGCCTCCCTCCCACTTGCCTCCCTCGCACTTGCCTCCCTCGCACTTGCCTCCCTCGCACTTGCCTCCCTCGCACTTGCCTCCCTCCAACTTGCCTCCATCCAACTTGCCTCCCTCCAACTTCCTTCCTTCCCACTTCCCTGCCTCCATCCCTCCAAATTGCCCGTAAAACATTGCCTCTCACACTTTCACCCCACCACTTCGCCCCTACCACCTCTTCCCCCCTACCACTTTCCCCCTACCGCTTTCCCCCTACTGCTTCCCCCCTACCGCTTCCCACCCCTACCGCTTCCCACCCCTACCGCTTCCCACCCCTACTGCTACCCACCCCTACCGCTTCCCACCCCGCCGCTTCTCACACCTACCGCTTCCCACCCCTACCGCTTCCCCTCTACCACTTCCACCTTCCCAATTCCACCCTCCCAGTTCCCCCCACTCATTTCCCCCTCCCGCTTCCTCCCTCCCACTTCCCACCCACTTGCCCCAATCCCTCCCTACACCCCTCCAACTTCCCCAGCTCCCACCTTCTAATTTCCCCCTCCCTCCCACTCTCCCTCCCATTTCCACCCTCCCTCCCTCCACTCCCATTTCCACCCTCCCTCCCTCTGATTTCCCCAAACCTCCCTCCCATTTCTACCCTCATTCCCATTTACCCACTCCCTCACACTTCTCCACTCCATCCCACTTGTCCCCTCCCTCCCTCCCTCGCACCCACTTGCCCCCTACCTCCCTCCCCCCAAATTCCCCCATGCTCCCATCCTTCCACTTACCCCTCACTCCCTCCCACTTACTCCTCCCTCCCTCCGACATCACCACTCCCTCCCTCCCTCCGACAACACCGCTCCCTCCCTCCATCCCACAACACTGCTCACTCCCTACCTTCCACTTCCACCTCCCACCCTGCCACTTGCTGCCTCCCTCAGACCCTCCCACTTCACCCCTCAATCCAACCTCCCCTACCTCCAAATTGCCCACTCCTTCCCTCCCTCCTGCCTTCCCAACCTCCCTCCCTCCAACTTACCCCTCCCTCCAACCTCCCCCTCCCTCGTATTCCCCCCTCCTTCCAACTTCCCTTCACCCTCCCTCCCATTTCTGTCCTCCCTCCTTCGCTGCCTCCCACTTCCAGCTCCCTTCCACTTACCTCTCTCTCTCTCCCACTGTCCCACTTCACCCTCACTCCCTGCCACTTCCCCCTCACTCCCTCCCACCGTCTTGTCAAATCAAATGAGGGGAAAGTCATACCAAGTCACACTGTGTCTAGCCACGTGATGGGCAAATCATGCAAAGTTACGTCTTGTCAAGCCACGTGATGTGAACGTCATGCCAAGCCTTGTTATGACATGTCACATGATGGGAAAGTCATATCATGTCATGTCATGTTAAGTCATGTGATGGGGTAGGCATGCCAAGTCACGTCATTTCAATCCAGGTGATTGTAAATTCACTTCAAGTCGTTTCCTGTCAATTCAGGTGATGGGTCAGTCTGACTTGACACGACATGTTTTGGCCTGACTGTTCCATGAAATGTCTTGGTACAACGTGACTTGGCGTGACTGTCCCATCACATGGTTTGATTACTTTCCCATCAAATGATTTGACACAACTTTCCCATCACATGACATGTCTTTCCCTTCAAATTACTTGACTCCGATATGACCTGACATGACTTTCCCATCACATGAATTGACATGACATGACTTTCCAAAAATATGACTTGACATTACATGATATGATATGACTTTCCCATCAAGTGACTTGACACATAGTGACTTGGCAAGACATTCCCATCGCGTGGCTTTACATAATGCGAATTGGCATGATTTTCCCATCACGCGGCTTGACACGAGGCGACTGTGCGTGACATTCCCATCATGTGGCTTGACATGATGCGACATGGCATGACATTCCCATCATGTGGGTTGACATGACGCGACTTGGCGTGATATTCCCATCCTGTTGCTTAACACGACACAAAATGGCGTGACTGTCCTATCACATAACTTGACGTGGACAAACTTGCCGTGACTGTCCCATCACATGACGACACAATGCTAGTTGGCATGACAGTGCCATCTCACGATTTGAGACGGCGCAACTTGTGATTTTCACATTACATGACATGACAAGACGCGACTTGGCTAGACTGTTCCATCACATGACTTGATATAATGCGACTTGGCATGACTATAACATCAGATGACTTGACACAATGCGATTTAGCATGACTCGCTTCACGTGCCTTGATACGACGTGACTTGGCTTGACTGTCCCATCACATTAATTGACACGACGCGAATTGGCTTGATTGTCACATCACATGACATGACACAATGCGAATTGGCTTTATTGTCCCATCATATTACTTGACACAACATGACTTGGCATGACTGTCCCATGACATAACTTGACATGACATGCCATGACATGTCTTTCTCATCACATGACTTGACTCGACATGACATGATATGACTTTCCCAAAACATGACTTGGCAAGAATGATATGACATGAATTTCCCATCATGTGGCTTGACATGACATAACTTGGTTTGACATACCCATCCCATGGCTTGACATGCTGTGACTTGGCTTGACATTCCCACCACGTGAATTGACATGCCATGACTTTCCCAGAAGATGACATGAAATGACATGATATGACGTGACTTTCCTATCATGTGTCTTGACCCGAGGCGACTTGGAATGACTTTCCCATCATGTGGCATGACACAGCGTGACCTGGCATGACCATCCCATTAAGTAGATTTACATGATGCAAATTGGCCTGAATTTCCCATCACGTGGCTTGACACGACGAGACTTGTGCTGACTTTCCCATCATCTGGCTTGACATGACTTGATGTGGCATGACTGTGCCATCAGATGAGTTGACACGATGCGACATGCCATGACGTTCCCATTTAGTACTTTGACATGATGCGACTTGGCATGACTTTCCCTTTGCCTGGTTTGACACAACGGAACTTCACGGTCCTTTCCCATCACTTTGCTTGACACGGCGTGACTTGGCATGACTTTCCCATTGCTCTGCTTTACATGATGCGACCTGGCCTGAATTACCCATCATGTGACTTGACAAATCACAACTTGATGTGACTTTCCCCTCATGAGATTTGACATGATGCAATTTGGCATGACTTTCCCATCACGTGGTTTGACACGACGAGAATTGGCATGAGTTTCCCATCACGTGGTTTAAGACAACGTGACTTCACGTACCTTGCCCATCACATTGCGTGACACGACGCAAAATCGAGTGGCTGTCCCATCACATGACCTGATGCAAATTGGCCTGAATTTCCCATCACATGGCTTGACATGATGTCTCTTGACCTGACTTTCCCCTCATGTGAGTTGACATGACGTGACTTGGTGTGTCTGTCCCATCACCTGACTTGACACGGCGCGACTTGGCATGAATTTCCCATCACATGGCTAGGCACAATGCCACTTGCATGACTTTCCCATCACATCGATTGACACGATGCCACTTGGCATGACAGTCTTATTACATGGCTTGACACGACGTGACTTGGCATGACATTCCTATCATCTGGCTTCACATGACCCGACGTGGTGTGACTGTGCCATCAGATGATTTGACACAATGTGACTTGGCATGATGGACACATCACATGACTTCACACGAAGCAACTTGGCTGGACTGACCCATCACATGACTTGACTCAACATGCAATTTTGTGACTGACCCAACATCTGAATTGACAGGACGCGACTTGAAGTGAATTTACAATCACCTGGATTGACATGACGTGACTTGGCATGCCTGTCCCATCACGTGGTTTGACACAACATGACTTGATGTGACTTTCCCCTCAGTCATTTGACATGACGCAATTTGGCGCGACTTTCCCATAATGTGGATTGACACGACGCGACTTGGCATGACTTTCCCATCACCTGGTTTGACACGACGTGACTTTATGTACCTTTCCCATCACGTGGCTTGACACGATGCAAAATGGCGTGACTGTTCCATGACATGACATGACATGGACAAACTTGCCGTGACTTTGCCATCACATGAATTGAAGCAAATTGGCTAGAATTTCCCATCACGTGGCTTGACACATCAAAACTTGGCATGACATTCCAATTACATGGCTTGACACAACATGTATTGACCTGATTTTCCCCTCACATGTGTTGACACGACATGAATTGGCATGTCTGACCCATCACCTGACTTGACACGTCGCGACTTGGCGTGACTTTTCCATCATATGGCTTAACACGATGCCACTTGGCATGACAGTCGCTTTACCTGGCTTGACACGACGTGACTTGGCACGACTTTCCCATCATATGGCTTGACACATCACAACTTGGTGTGACATTCAAATCACATGGCTTGTCATGATGTCACTTGACGTGACTTTCCCCTCGTGTGAGTTGACACAACATGAGTTGGCTTGTCTGTCCCAACAACTGACCTAACCCGTCGCAACTTGGCATGAATTTCCAATCAAATGGCTTGATACGACACCACTTGGTGTGACTTTCCCATTACATGGCTTGACACGACGAGACTTGGCATGACTTTCCCATCATGCGGCTTGACACGACTCGACTTGGCGTCACTGTCCCATCACATAACTTGACATGACATGTCTTTCCCATCACATGACTTGACAAGACATGATATGACTTCAATTTCACATCTTGTGGCTTGACATGACACGACTTGGCGTGACTTTCCCATCGCATGGCTTGACATGCTGCAACTTGGCTTGACTTTACCAACATGTGAATTGACATGCCATGACTTTCCCAAAACATGACGTGACATGACATGATATGATTTGACTTTCCTATCATGTGTCTTCACCTGAGGCGACTTGGCGTGACTTTCCCATCATGTGGCTTGACACGGCATGACTTGGCATGACGTTCCCATTGCACAGCTTTACATGATGCAAATTGGCCTGACAAAACACAACTTGGCATGACTTTCCGGTCACGTGGCTTGACATGACATCTCTTGATGTGACTTTCCCTTCACGTGCATTGACACGACGTGACTTGACATGTCTGTCCCATCACCTGACCTGAAATGTCGGGACTTGGCATGAATTTCCCATCACATTCCTTGACATGACGCCACTTGGCATGTCTTTCCCATCACATGGCTTGACACAATGTCACTTGGCATGACAGTCGCATTACATGGCTGGACAGCACGTGACTTGCTGTGATGGACACATCACATGATTTCACACGACGCAACCTGGCTTGACTTACCCATCGCAAGATTTGACTCAACGTGAATTTTTGTGACTGACCCATCACCTGTATTGACAGGACGCGACTTGAAGTGAATTTACAATCACCTGGATTGACATGACGTGACTTGGCATGTCTGTCCCATCACATGACATGACATATGACTTTCCCACCATGTGACGTGTCACAACAAGACTTACATGACTTACACATCACATGGTTTGATACGACGTGACTTGGCATGACTTTCCCATCACGTGGCTTGACACAACATAACTTGGCATAATTTTCCCATCACGTGGCTTTCCCCTCATGTCATTTGACATGAAACAATTTGGCGTGACTTTCCCATAATGCGGATTGACGTGATGCGACTTGGCATGACTTTCCCATCACGTGGTTTGACACAACAAGACTTGGCATGATTTTCCCATCACATGGCTTGACAGGACATGACTTGGCATGACTTTCCCGTCATGTGATTTGACAAGATGAAATTTGTCGCGACTTTCCCATAATGTGGATTGACATGACGCGACTTGGCATGACTTTCCCATCACTTGGTTTGACACGACGCGACTTGGCATGACTTTCCCATCACATGGTTTGACACGACGTGACTTGGCATGACTTTCCCATCACATGGTTTGTCACAACACGAATTCACGTGCCTTTCCAATCACGTTGCTTGACACGACATGACTTGATGTGACTTTCCCCTCATGTCATTTGACATGATGCAATTTGACATGACTTTCCCATAATGTGGCTTGACATGACACGACTTGGCATGACTTTCCCTTCATGAGGTTTGACACGACGCGACTTCACGTACCTTTCCCATCACGTTGCTTGAAATAACGCAAAATGGCGTGACTGTCCCATCACATGACTTGACATGGACAAACTTGCCGTGACTTTGTCATCACATGACTTGATGCAAATTGGCCGGAATATCCCATCACATGGCTTGACACATCTCAACTTGGCATGACATTCCGATCACATGGCTTGACACGACGTCTCTCAACGTGTCTTTCCTATCACATGAGTTGACATGACATGACTTGGCGCGTCTGTCCCATCACCTGACTTGACACGTCGCAACTTGGCATGAATTTCCAATCATATGGCTTGATACGACGCCACTTGGTGTGACTTTCCCATCACATGGCTTGACACAATGAGACTTGGCACGACATTCCCATCATGTGGCTTGACACGATGCGACTTGGTGTGACTGTGCCATAAGATGATTTGACACAATGTGACTTGGAGTGACTAACACAGCATATGGCTTCTCATGGCTCAGTTTGGCTTGACAGTCCTATCACATGACTTTAGTCAACGCAAATTTACATTACTATCCCATCGCTTGACTTGACAGGACATGACTTGAAGTGAATTTACAATCACCTGGATTGACATGACTCAACTTGTCATGAATGTCCCATCATATGACTTGGCACAGCGCGACTTGGCGTGACTGTCCCATCACATGTACTCACATGGCATGAATTTCCCATCACGTGGCTTGACACGGCGTTACTTGGCATGACATTCCCATTGCGCGGCTTTACATGATGTGACTTGGCCTGAATTACCCACCACGTGGCTTGACATGACTTTCCCATCATCTGGCTTGACACGACCTGACGTGGCGTGACTGTGCCATCAGATGATTTGACACAACATGACTTGGCATGACGGACACATCACATGACTTCACATGACGCAACTTGGCTTGACTGACCCATCACAAGACTTGACTCAACGTGAATTTTCGTGACTGACCCATCACCTGAATTGACACGACGTGACTTGAAGTAAATTTACAATCACCTGGATTAACATGTCGTGACTTGGCATGCCTTTCCCATCACATGACTTAACATGACATGACACAGGACTTTACCATCTTGTGACGTGTCATGACAAGACTTGACATGATTTTCCCATCACGTGGTTTGATACGACGCGACTTGGCATGACTTTCCCATCACGTAAATTGACACAAGATAACTAGGCATGATTTTCCCATCACGTGGCTTGACACGACATGACTTGGTGTGACTTTCCCCTCATGTCATTTGACATGACACAATTTGGCGTGACTTTCCCATAATGTGGATTGACATGACGTGACTTGGCATGACTTTCCCATTATGTGGCTTGACACAACTACTCTTGATGTGACTTTCCCCTCACGTGAGTTGACATGACATGACTTGGCGTGTCTGTCCCATCACCTGACTTGACCCGTCGTGACTTGGCATGAATTTCCCATCACATGGCTTGATATGACGCCACTTGGTGTGACTTTCTCATCACATGGCTTGACACAACGAGACTTTGCATGACTTTCCCATTAAGTGGCTTGACACGACGCGACTTGGCGTGACTGTCCCATCACATATACTGACATGGCATGAATTTCCCATCACGTGGCTTGACACGGCGTGACTTGGCATGACATTCCCATTGCGTGGCTTTACATGATGCGACTTGGCCTGCATTACCCATCATGTGGCTTGACAAATGTCAACTTGGCATGAATTTCCCATCACGTGGCTTGACACGACATCTCTTGACATGACTATCCCCTCCCGTGAGTTGACACGACATGACTTGGCGTGTCTGTCCCATCACCTGACTTGACACGTCATGACTTGGCGTGAATTTCCCTTCACATGGCTTGACATGATGCCACTTGGCATGACTTTCCGATCACATGGATTGACACGATGCCACTTGGCATGACAGTCCAAATACATGGCTTGACACAACATGACTTGACATGACTTTCCCATCATCTGGCTTGACATGACCCAATGTGGCGTGACTGTGTCATCAGATGATTTGACACAACATGACTTGGCATGACAAACACATCACATGACTTTACACGACACAACTTGGCTTGACTGACCCATCACATGACTTGAATCAACGTGAATTTTCATGACTGACCCATCACCTGAATTGACAGGACACGACTTGAAGTGAAATTACAATCACCTGGATTGACATAACGTGATTTGGCATGCCTGTCCCATCACATGACTTAACATGACATGACATGATATGACTTTCCCATCATGTGACGTGTCACGACGAGACTTGGCATGACTTTCCCATCACGTGGCTTGACGTGACATAACTTGGCATGATTTTCCCATCACGTGGCTTGACATGACATGACTTGATGTGACTCTCCCCGCATGTCATTTGACATGACGCAATTTGGCATGACTTTCCCATCATGTGGATTGACACGACGTGACTTGGCATGACTTTTCCATCACATGGTTTGACACGACGTGACTTGGCATGACTTTATCATCTCGTGGTTTGACACGACGCGACTTCACGTATCTTTCCCACCATGTTGCTTGACATGACACAAAATGGCGTGACTGTCCCATCACATGACTTGACATGGACAAACTTGCCGTGACTTTGCCATCACATGACTTGATGCAAATTGGACGGAATTTCCCATCACATGGCTTGATACATCTCAACTTGGCATGACATTCCCCTCACATGGCTTGACACGACATCTTGTGATGTGACTTTCCTCTAACATGAGTTGACAGGACATTTCTTGGCATGTCTTTCCCATCACCTGACTTGACACATCGTGACTTAGCATGACTGTTTGATCACATGGCTTAATACGACGCCACTTAGCATGACTTTCTCATCACATGGCTTGACATGCCAGCACTTGGCATGACATTCCCATTACATGGCTTGACACGATGAGACTTGGCATGACTTTCCCAGCATCTGACTTGATATGACACGACTTGGCGTGACATTGCCATCAGATGATTTGACATAATTTGACTTGGAGTGACCGTCCCATCACATAACTTTTCATGGTGCATCTTGGCCTGACAGACCAATCACATGACTTGACTCAACATGAATTTTATGTGACTGTCCCATCACTTGACTTGACAGGACATGACTTGAAGTGAATTTACAATTACCTGGATTGACATGACGCGACCTGGCAAGAGTTTCCCATCACGTGGTTTGACACGACACAAAATGGCGTGACTGTCCCATCACATGACTTGACATGGACAAACTTGCCGTAACTTTGCCATCACATGACTTGATGCAAATTGGCTGAATTTCCCATCACATGTATTGACACATCACAAAATGGTATGACATTCCGATTACATGGCTTGACATGACATCTCTTGACCTGCCTTTCCACTCATGTGAGTTGACACGACATGAAATGGCTTGTTTGACCCATCACCTGACTTGACACATTGCGACGTGGCGTGAATTTCCCATCACATGGCTTGACACGGTGCCACTTGGCGTGAATTTCACATCACATGGCTTGACAGGATGCCAGTTGGCATGACAGTCGCATTACATGGCTTGACACGATGTGACTTGGCACGACTTTCCCATCATGTGTTTTGAAACGATGTGACTTGGTGTGACGGACACATCACATAACTTCACATGACGCAACTTGGCTTGACTGACCCATCACATGACTTGAATCAACGTGAATTTTCGTGACTGACCCATCACCTGAATTGACAGGACGCGAAGTGAATGTACAATCACCTGGATTGACATGATGTGACTTGGCATACCTGTCCCATCACATGACTTAACATGACATGACATATGACTTTCCCATCATGTGACATGGCTTGACACAATATAACTTGGCTTGACACAATATAACTTGACATGATTTTCCCATAATGTGGCTTGACACAACATGGCTTGGTGTGACTTACCCCTCATGTCATTTGACATGACACAATTTGGCATGACTTTCCCATATTGTGGATTGACATGACGCGACTTGACATGACTTTCCCATCACGTGGTTTGACACGATGCGACTTGGCATGACTTTCCCATCACGTGGTTTCACACAACGCGACTTGGCATGACTTTCCCATCACATGGTTTGACACGACGCAAATTCACGTGCTTTCCAAGCACCTTGCTTGACACGACACAAAATGGCATGACTGTCCCTTCACATGACTTGACATGCACAAACTTGCTGTGACTGTGCCATCACATGACTTGATGCGAATTGGCCTGAATTTCCCACCTCATGGCTTGACACATCACAACTTGGTGTGACATTCCCATCACATGGCTTGAAACGACTTCACTTGATGTGACTTTGCACTCATGTGAGTTGACATGACATGACTTGGCGTGTCTGTCCCATCAACAGACTTTACCCGTCGCGACTTGGCATGAATTTCCCATCACATGGCTTAATACCACACCACTTGGTGTGACTTTCCCATCACATGGCTTGACACAACGAGACTTTGCCCGACTTTCCCAACATGTGGCTTGACCTGACACGACTTGGCGTGACTGTGCCATCAGATGATTTGACACAATGTGACTTGGAGTGAATGTCCCATCACATGACTTCTCAGGGCGCAGTTTGGCTTGACAGTCCCATCACATGACTTTAGTCGACGTGAATTTACTTAGCAGTCCCATCACTTGACCTGACGGGACTTGACTTGAAGTGAATTTACAATCACCTGGATTGACATGACTCAACATGGCATGACTGTCCCATCACATGACTTGGCATGACACGACTTGGCGTGACTGTCCCATCACGTATACTGACATGGCATGACTGTCCCATCATGTGGCTTGACACGGTGTGACTTGGAATGACATTCACATTGCGCGGCTTTACATGATGCGATTTGGCCTGAATTACCCATCACGTGACTTGACAAATCACAACTTGGCATGACTTTCCCATCACGTGGCTTGACACGACATCTCTTGACATGACTTTCACCTCACTTGAGTTGACACGACATGACTTGCCGTGTCTGTCCGATCACCTGACTTGACACGTCGCGACTTGGCGTGAATTTCCGATCACATGGCTTGAAATGACGCCACTTGGCATGAAATTCCCATTACATGGCTCGACATGATGAGACTTCGCATGAAATTCCCAGCATCTGACTTGACATGACGTGTCTTGGCGTGACTGTGACATCAGATGATTTGACACAATTTGACTTGGAGAGACCGTCCCATCACATAACTTTTCATGGTGCATCTTGGCCTGACAGACCAATCATATGACTTGAATCAATGTGAATATTGTGTGACTGTCCCATGACTTGACTTGACAGGACAGGACTTGAAGTGAATTTACAATTACCTGGATTGACACGATGCGACCTGGCATGAGTTTCCCATCACGTGGTTTGACATGACACAAAATGGCATGAATGTCCCATCACATGACTTGACATGTTCAAACTTGCCGTAACTTTGCCATCACATGACTTGATGCAAATAGGCTGAATTTCCCATCACATGGCTTGACACATCACAAAATGGCATGACATTCCGATTACATGGCTTGACATGATGTCTCTTGGCCTATCTTTCCCCTCACATGAAATGACACGACATGAAATCGCGTGTCTGACCCATCACCTGACTTGACGCGTCGCGACTTGGCGTGAATTTCCCATCACATGGCTTGACACGGTGCCAGTTGGCATAACAGTCGCATTACAAGGCTTGACATGACGTGACTTGGCCCGACTTTCCAATCATGTGTTTTGAAATGATGTGACTTGGTGTGATGGACACATCACATAACTTCACATAACTCAACTTGGCTTTACTGACCCATCACCTGACTTGAATCAATGTGAATTTTCGTGACTGACCCATCACCTGAATTGACAGCATGCTACTTGAAGTGAATTAACAATCACCTGGATTGACATGACGTGACTTGGCATGCCTATCCGATCACATGACTTAACATGACATGACGTGATATGACTTTCCGATCTTGTGATGTTTCACGACAAGACTTGGCATGACCATCCCATCACGTGGCTTGACATGAAATAATTGGCATGATTTTCCCATCAAGTGGTTTGACACGACGTGACTTGGTATGACTTTCTCGTCATGTGATTTGACAAGACGCAATTTGGCGTGACTTTCCCATAAGGTGCATTGACACGACGTGACTTGGAATGAATTACCCATCATGTGGTTTGACATGACGTGACTTGGCATTACTTTCCCTTCACGTGGTTAGACATGAAGCGAATTCACTTGCCTTTCCAATCACGCTGCTTGACACGACGCAAAATGGCGTGATTGTCCCCTCACATGACTTGACATGGACAAACTTAATGTGACTGTGCCATTACGTAACTTGATGCGAATTGGCTTGAATTTCCCATTACATTGGTTGACACGTCACAACTTGGCATAACATTCCCATCACATGGCTTGACACGATGTTTCTTGAAGTGACTTTCCCCTCATGTTAGTTGACACAACATGACTTGGCATGTCTGTCCCATCAACTGACTTGACTCGTCGCAACTTGGCATGAATTTCCAATCACCTGGCTTGATACGACGCCACTTGGTGTGACTTTCCCATCACATGGCTTGACACGACGAGACTTGGAACGACTTTCCCCTCATGTGGCTTGACACAATGTGACTTGGAGTGACTGTGCCATCAGATGATTTGACGCAATGTGACTTGGAGTGACTGTACCATCACAAGACTTCTCATGGTGCAGCTTGGCTTGACAGTCCCATCACATGACTTAACTCAACGTGGATTTTCGTGACTGTCCCATCACTTGATTTGACATGACATGAATTGAAGTGAATTTACAGTCACCTGGATTGACATGAATCAAAATGTCATGACTTTCCCATCACATGACATGACATGACGTGACGTGGCCTGAGTGTCCCATCACATGTATTGACATGACATGACTTTCCATAAAGTGGCTTGACACGAAGTGAATTCACATGCCTTTCCAATCACGTTGCTTGACACAATGCAAAGTGGCGTGACTGTCCCATCACATGACTTGACATGGACAAACTTAACGTGACTGTGCCATCACATGACTTGATGCGAATTGGCCTGAATTTCCCATCACATAGCTTGACACGGCATCTCAAAATATAACTTTCCCGTCACATGAGTTGTCACGACTTGACTTGGCATGTCTATCCCATCACCTGACATGACACGTCATACCTTGGTGTGAATTTCCCATCACATAGCTTGACACGATGCCACTTGGCATGACAGTCCCATTATATGGCTGACACGACGTGACTAGGCACAACTTTCCCATCATCTGGCTTGACATGACATGACGTGGCCTGACTGTACCATCAGATGATTTGACACAATGTGACATGGCTTGACTGACCCATCATATGACTTTACTCAATGTGAATTTTCGTGACTGACCCATCAACTGAATTCACAGGACGCGACTTGAAGTGAATTTACAATCAACTGGAATGACATGATGTGACTTGGAATGCCTGTCCTATCACGACTTAACATGACATGACATGATATGACTTTCCCATCATGTGGCGTGTCACGATGAGACTTGGCATGAATTTCCCATCACATGGTATGACATAACATGACTTGATGTGACTTTCCCCTCGTCATTTGACATGATGCAATTTGGCATGACTTTCCCTAACGTGGATTGACACGACGCGACTTGGCATGAATTTCCCATCACATAGTTTGACAGGACGCGACTTCAAGTACATTTACCATCACATGCTTGACAGACCGCAAAATGGTGTGACTTTCCCATCACATGACTGGACATGGACACACTTGCCGTGAATTTGCCATCACATGACACATCACAACTTGGCATGACATTCCGATTAGATGGCTTGACACGCCGTCTCTTGAGGTGACATTCCCCTCACTGGAGTTGACACGACATGACTTGGCGTTTTTGCCCCATCTCCTGACTTGACACGTCGCGACTTGGATTTTATTTCCCATTACATGGCTTGATACGACGCCACTGGGCATGACTTTCCCATCACATGGCTTGACATGGACAAACCTACCGTGACTGTACCGTCACATGACTTGATACGAATTGGCCTGAATTTCCCATCACATAGCTTGACACGGCATCTCTTGATGTAACTTTCCCGTCACATGAGTTGTCACGACTTGACTTGGCGTGTCTATCCCATCACCTGACATGACACGTCACACCTTGGCGTGAATTTCCCATCACATAGCTTGACACGATGCCACTTGGCATGACAGTCCCATTATATGGCTGACATGACGTGCCTTGGCACAACTTTCCCATCATCTGTCTTGACATGACATGACGTGGCCTGACTGTACCATGAGATGATTTGACACAAGGTGACATGGCTTGACTGACCCATCACATGGCTTGACTCAATGTGAATTTTCGTGACTGACCCATCAACTGAATTCACAGGACGCGACTTGAAGTGAATTTACAATCAACTGGATTGACATGATGTGACTTGGAATGCCTGTCCTATCACGACTTAACATGACATGACATGATATGACTTTCCCATCATGTGACGTGTCACGATGAGACTTGGCATGAATTTCCCATCACGTGGTATGACATAACATGACTTGATGTGACTTACCCCTCATGTCATTTGACATGAAGCAATTTGGCATGACTTTCCCTAATGTGGATTGACATGACGCGACTTGGCATGACTTTCTCATCACGTAGTTTGACACGATGTGACTTCAAGTACATTTACCATCACATGCTTGACACACCGCAAAATGGTGTGACTTTCCCATCACATGACTGGACATGGACACACTTGCAGTGAATTTGCCATCACATGACTTGACACATCACAACTTGGCATGACATTCCGATTAGATGGCTTGACACGCCGTCTCTTGACGTGACATTCCCCTCACATGAGTTGACACGACATGACTTGGCGTTTCTGTCCCATCTCCTGACTTGACATGTCGCGACTTGGATTTTATTTCCCGTTACATGGCTTGATACGACGCCACTGGGCATGACTTTCCCATCACATGGCTTGACACATCAGCACTTGGCATGACATTCACCTTACATGGCTTGACACGACAAGACTTGGCATGACTTTCCCAGCATATGGCTTGACACGGCGTGACTTGGTGTGCCTGTGCCATCAGATGATTTGACACAATGTGACTTGGAGTGACTGTCCCATCACATAACTTCTCATGGTGCATCTTGGCTTGACAGACCCATCACATGACTTGACTCCACATGAATTATCATGACAGTCCCATCACTTGACTTGACAGGACATGACTTGAAGTGAATTTACAATCACCTGGATTGACATGACTCGACCTGGCATGACTGTCCTATCAGATGACTTAACATGTCATGACATGATATGACTTTCCCATCACATGACCTGATACGACACGGTTTGGCTTGACTGTCCCATCACATGGATTGACATGACATGACATGACATGAACTTCCCATCACATGACTTGACACGACTTTCCCATCACATAACATGACTTTCCTTGCAAATGACTTGTCTTGATATGACATGACATGACTTTCCCATCACTTGAATTGAAGTGTCATGACTTTCCCAAAATATGACTTGATATGACATGATATGACGTGACTTTCCCATGATGTGGCTTGACATGAGGCAACTTGGAATGACTTTCCCATCACGTGGCTTGACACATCGTGCCTTGGCTTGACATTCCCATCGTGTGGATTCACGTGATACAAATTGGCGTGACGTTCCATTAAGTGGCTTGATATGACGCGGCTTGGTGTGACATTCCCATCATGAGGCTTAACGTGACGCCAAATGGTACGACTGTCTTATCACATAACTTGACATGGACAAGCTTGCCGTGACTGTCCCATCACATGACTTCATCCAAAGCTACTTGTCATGACAGCGCCATCACACAACCTGAGACGGCACAATTGTTCTGATTTTATCATCACATGACATGACAAGGATGGACTTGGCGAGACTGTACCATCACATGACTTGATATAATGTGACTTGGCATCACTATGCCATCAGATGACTTGACACAATGCGATTTAGCATGACTGTCCCATCACGTGCTTTGATACGATGTGACTTCACTTGACTGTCCCATCACATTAATTGTCACAACGCGAATTGGCTTGATTGTCACATCACATGACGTGACAAGATGCAAATTGGCTTGATTCAACGCCACTTGGTGTGATTTTCCCATCACATGGCTTGACACAACAAGACTTGGCACGACTTTCCCATCATGTGGCTTGACACAACGCGACTTGTCTTGACTGTGCCATCAGATGATTTGACACAATGTGCATTGGAGTGACTTTCCCATCACATGACTTCTCATGGCGCATCATGGCTTGACAGTCCCATCACATGACTTAACGTGAATTTTCGTGATTGTCCCATCACTTGACTTGACAGGATGTGAATTGAAGTGAATTTACAGTCACCTGGATTGACATGAATCGACATGGCATGACTGTCCCATCACATGACTTGGCATGACGTGACGTGGCCTGAGTGCCCCATCACATGTACTGACATGACATGACTTTCCATAATGTGGCTTGACACGAAGTGAATTCACATGCCTTTCCAATCACGTTGCTTGACACAATGCAAAGCGGCGTGACTGTCCCTTCACATGACTTGACATGGACAAAATTACCATGACTGTGCCATCACATGACTGGATGCGAATTGGCCTGAATTTCCCATCACATAGCTTGACACGGCATCTCTTGACGTAACTTTCCCGTCACATGAGTTGTCACGACTTGACTTGGCATGTCTATCCCATCACCTGACATGACACCTCACACCTTGGCGTGAATTTCCCATCACATAGCTTGACACGATACCACTTGGCATGACAGTCCCATTACATGGCTGACACGACATGACTTGGCAGAACTTTCCCATCATCTGGCTTGTCATGACATGACGTGGCCTGACTGTACCATCAGATGATTTGACACAAGGTGACATGGCTTGACTGACCCATCACATGACCTGACTCAATGTGAATTTTCGTGACTGACCCATCACCTGAATTCACAGGACGCGACTTGGCGTGAATTTACAATCAACTGGATTGACAGGATGTGACTTGGAATTGCCTGTCCTTTCACGACTTAACATGACATGACATGATATGACTTTCCCATCATGTGACGTGTCACGATGAGACTTGGCATGAATTTCCCATCACGTAGTATGACATAACATAACTTGATGTGACTTTCCCCTCGTCATTTGACATGATGCAATTTGGCATGACTTTCCCTAATGTGGATTGACACGCCGAGACTTGGCATGACTTTCCCATCACGTGGTTTGACACGATGCGACTTCAAGTACATTTACCATCACATGCTTGACACACCGCAAAATGGTGCGACTATCCCATCACATGACTGGACATGGACACACTTGCCGTGAATTTGCCATCACATGACTTGACACATCACAACTTGGCATGACATTCCGATTAGATGGCTTGACACGACGTCTCTTGACGTGATATTCCCCTCACATGAGATGACCCGACATGACTTGGCGTTTCTGTGCCATCTCCTGACTTGACACGTCGCGACTTGGATTTTATTTCCCATTACATGGCTTGATACGACGCCACTGGGCATGACTTTCCCATCACATGGCTTGACACGTCAGCACTTGGCATGACATTCACCTTACATGGCTTGACACGACAAGACTTGGCACGACTTTCCCAGCATATGGCTTGACATGGCGCGACTTGGTGTGCCTGTGCCATCAGATGATTTGACACAATGTGACTTGGAGTGACTGTCCCATCACATAACTTCTCATGGTTCATCTTGGCTTGACAGACCCATCACATGACTTGACTCCACATGAATTATCATGACAGTCCCATCACCTGACTTGACAGGACGCGACTTGAAGTGAATTTACAATCACCTTGTTTGACATAACTCGACTTGGCATGACTGTCCTATCAGATGACTTAACATGACATAACATGATATGACTTTCCCATCATGTGACGTGTCACGATTAGACTTGGCATGAATTTCCCATCACATGGTATGACATAACATGACTTGATGTGACTTTCCCCTCATGTCATTTGACATGATGCAATTTGGCATGACTTTCCCTAATGTGGATTGACACGACGCGACTTGGCATGACTTTCTCATCACGTGGTTTGACACGATGCGACTTCAAGTACATTTACCATCACATGCTTGGCACACCGCAAAATGGTGTGACTATCCCATCACATGACTGGACATGGACACACTTGCCGTGAATTTGCCATCACATGACTTGACACATCACAACCTGGCATGACTTTCCAATTAGATGGCTTGACACGACGTCTCTTGACGTGATATTCCCCTCACATGAGATGACCCGACATGACTTGGCGTTTCTGTGCCATCTCCTGACTTGACACGTCGCGACTTGGATTTTATTTCCCGTTACATGGCTTGATACGACGCCACTGGGCATGACTTTCCCATCACATGGCTTGACACGTCAGCACTTGGCATGACATTCACCTTACATGGCTTGACACGACAAGACTTGGCACGACTTTCCCAGCATATGGCTTGACACGGCGCGACTTGGTGTGCCTGTGCCATCAGATGATTTGACACAATGTGACTTGGAGTGACTGTCCCATCACATAACTTCTCATGGTTCATCTTGGCTTGACAGACCCATCACATGACTTGACTCCACATGAATTATCATGACAGTCCCATCACTTGACTTGACAGGACATGACTTGAAGTGAATTTACAATCACCTTGTTTGACATAACTCGACTTGGCATGACTGTCCTATCAGATGACCTAACATGACATAACATGATATGACTTTCCCATCATGTGACGTGTCACGATTAGACTTGGCATGAATTTCCCATCACGTGGTATGACATAAAATGACTTGATGTGACTTTCCCCTCATGTCATTTGACATGATGCAATTTGGCATGACTTTCCCTAATGTGCATTGACACGACGCGACTTGGCATGACTTTCTCATCACGTGGTTTGACACGATGCGACTTCAAGTACATTTACCATCACATGCTTTACACACCGCAAAATGGTGTGACTATCCCATCACATGACTGGACATGGACACACTTGCCGTGAATTTGCCATCACATGACTTGACACATCACAACTTGGCATGACTTTCCGATTAGATGGCTTGACACGACGTCTCTTGACGTGATATTCCCCTCACATGAGATGACCCGACATGACTTGACGTTTCTGTCCCATCTCCTGACTTGACACGTCGCGACTTGGATTTTATTTCCCATTACATGGCTTGATACGACGCCACTGGGCATGACTTTCCCATCACATGGCTTGACACGTCAGCACTTGACATGACATTCACCTTACATGGCTTGAAATGAAAAGACTTGGCACGACTTTCCCAGCATATGGCTTGACACGGCGCGACTTGGTGTGCCTGTGCCATCAGATGATTTGACACAATGTGACTTGGAGTGACTGTCCCATCACATAACCTCTCATGGTGCATCTTGGCTTGACAGACCTATCACATGACTTGACTCCACATGAATTATCATAACAGTCCCATCACTTGACTTGACAGGACATGACTTGAAGTGAATTTATAATCACCATGTTTGACATGACTCGACTTGGCATGACTGTCCTATCAGATGACTTAACATGACATGACATGATATGACTTTCCCATCACAAGACTTGATACGACATGGTTTGGCTTGACTGTCCCATCACCTGGATTGACATGACATGACATCACGTGAATTATCCATCACATGACTTGACACGACTTTCCCATCACATAACATGACTTTCCTTGCAAATGACTTGTCTTGATATGACATGACATGACTTTCCCATCACTTGATTTGACGTGTCATGACCTTCCCAAAATATGACTTGATATGACATGTTATGACGTGACTTTCCCATGATGTGGCTTGACATGAGGCAACTTGGAATGACTTTCCCATCACGTGGCTTGACACATCGCGCCTTGGCTTGACATTCCCATCGTGTGGATTTACATGATGCAAATTGGCGAGACGTTCCATTAAGTGGCTTGACATGACGCGGCTTGGTGTGACATTCCCATCATGAGGCTTAACGTGACGCCAAATGGCATGACTGTCTTTTCACATAACTTGACATGGACAAGCTTGCCGTGACTGTCGCATCACATGACTTGACACAAAGCTACTTGGCATGACAGCGCCATCACACAACCTGAGACGGCACAACGTGTTCTGATTTTACCATCACATGACATGACAAGGATGGACTTGGTGAGACTGTACCATCACATGACTTGATATAATGTGACTTGGCATCACTATGCCATCAGATGACTTGACACAATGCGATTTAGCATGACTGTCCCATCACGTGCTTTGATACGATGTGACTTCACTTGACTGTCCCATCACATTAATTGTCACAACGCGAATTGGCTTGATTGTCGCATCACATGACGTGACAAGATGCAAATTGGCTTGATTCAATGCCACTTGGTGTGACTTTCCCATCACATGGCTTGACACAACAAGACTTGGCACGACTTTCCCATCATGTGGCTTGACACAACGCGACTTGTCGTGACTGTGCCATCAGATGATTTGACACAATGTGATTTGGAGTTACTGTCCCATCACATGACTTCTCATGGCGCATCTTGGCTTGACAGTGCCATCGCATGACTTAACTCAACGTGAATTTTCGTGACAGTCCCATCACTTGACTTGACAGGACGTGACGTGGCCTGAGTGTCCCATCACATGTATTGACATGACATGACTTGACACGACTTGACATGACCTGGATTGACATGACTCGACATGGCATAACTGTCCCATCACATGACTTGGCATGACGTGACGTGGCCTGAGTGTCCCATCACATGTATTGACATGACAAGACTTACTAAAATGTGGCTTGACACGAAGTGAATTCACATGCCTTTCCAATCACGTTGCTTGACACAATGCAAAGTGGCGTGACTGTCCCATCACATGACTTGACATGGACAAACTAACCGTGACTGTGCCATGACATGACTTGATGCGAATTGGCCTGAATTTCCCATCACATAGCTTGACACGGCATCTCTTGATATAACTTTCCCGTCACATGAGTTGTCACGACTTGACTTGGCGTGTCTATCCCATCACCTGACATGACACCTCACACCTTGGCGTGAATTTCCCATCACATAGCTTGACACGATACCACTTGGCATGACAGTCCCATTACATGGCTGACACGACGTGACTAGGCACAACTTTCCCATTATCTGGATTGACATGACATGACGTGGCCTGACTGTACCATCAGATGATTTGACACAAGGTGACATGGCTTGACTGACCCATCACATGACTTGACTCAATGTGAATTTTCGTGACTGACCCATCACCTGAATTCACAGGACGCGACTTGAAGTGAATTTACAATCAACTGGATTGACATGATGTGACTTGGAATGCCTGTCCTATCACGACTTAACATGACATGACATGATATGACTTTCCCATCATGTGACGTGTCACGATGAGACTTGGCATGAATTTCCCATCACGTGGTATGACATAACATGACTTGATGTGACTTTCCCCTCATGTCATTTGACTGATGCAATTTGGCATGACTTTCCCTAATGTGGATTGACATGACGCGACTTGGCATGACTTTCCCATCATGTGGTTTGACACGATGCGGCTTCAAGTACATTTACCATCACATGCTTGACACACCGCAAAATGGTGTGAATATCCCATCACATGACTGGACATGGACACACTTGCCGTGAATTTGCCATCACATGACTTGACACATCACAACTTGGCATGACATTCCGATTAGGTGGCTTGACACGACGTCTCTTGACGTGACATTCCCCTCACATGAGATGACCCGACATGACTTGGTGTTTCTGTCCCATCTCCTGACTTGACACGTCGCGACTTGGATTTTATTTCCCATCACATGGCTTGACACGTCAGCACTTGGCATGACATTCACCTTACATGGCTTGACACGACAAGACTTGGCACGACTTTCCCAGCATATGGCTTGACACGGCGTGACTTGGTGTGCCTGTGCCATCATATGATGTGACACAATGTGACTTGGAGTGACTGTCCCATCACATAACTTCTCATGGTGCATCTTGGCTTGACAGACCCATCACATGTCTTGACTCCACATAAATTATCATGACAGTCCCATCACTTGACTTGACAGGCCATGACTTGAAGTGAATTTACAATCACCTGGATTGACATGACTCGATTTGGCATGACTGTCCTATCAGATGACTTAACATGACATGACATGATATGACTTTCCCATCATGTGACGTGTCACGATGAGACTTGGCATGAATTTCCCATCACGTGGTATGACATAACATGACTTGATGTGACTTTCCCCTCATGTCATTTGACATGATACAATTTGGCATGACTTTCCCTAATGTGGATTGACACGACGCGACTTGGCATGACTTTCCCTTCACGTGGTTTGACACGATGCGCCTTCAAGTACATTTACCATCACATGCTTGACACACCGCCAAATGGTTTGTCTATCCCATCACATGACTGGACATGGACATACTTGCCGTGAATTTGCCATCACATGACTTGACACATCACCACTTGGCATGACATTCCGATTAGATGACATGACACGACGTCTCTTGACATGACATTCCCCTCACATGAGTTGACACGACATGACTTGACGTTTCTGTCCCATCTCCTGACTTGACACGTCGCGACTTGGATTTTATTTCCCGTTACATGGCTTGATACGCGCCACTGGGCATGACTTTCCCATCACATGGCTTGACACGTCAGCACTTGGCATGACATTCACCTTACATGGTTTGACACGACAAGACTTGGCATGACTTTCCCAGCATGTGGCTTGACACGGTGTGACTTGGTGTGCCTGTGCCATCAGATGATTTGACACAATGTGACTTGGAGTTACTGTCCCATCACATAACTTCTCGTGGTGCATCTTGACTTGACAGACCCATCACATGGCTTAACTCCACATGAATTATCATGACAGTCCCATCACTTGACTTGACAGGACATGACTTGAAGCGAATTTACAATCACCTGGATTGCCATGACTCGACTTGGCATGACTGTCCTATCAGATGACTTAACATGACATGACATGATATGACTTTCCCATCACATGACTTGATACGACACGGTATGGCTTGTCTGTCCCATCACATGGATTGACATGACATGACATGAATTTCCCATCACATGACTTGACACGACTTTCCCATCACATGACATGACTTTCCTTTCAAATGACTTATCTTGATATGACATGACATGACTTTCCCATCACTTGAATTGATGTGTCATGACTTTCCCAATATATGACTTGATATGACATGACTTTCCCATGATGTGGCTTGACATGAGGCAACTTGGAATGACTTTCCCATCACGTGGCTTGACACATCGCGCCTTGGCTTGACATTCCCATCGTGTCAATTTACATGATGCAAATATGCGTGACGTTCCATTAAGTGGCTTGACATGACGCGGCTTGGTGTGACATTCCCATCATGAGGCTTAACGTGACGCCAAATGGCATGACTGTCTTATCACATAACTTGACATGGGCAAGCTTGCCATGACTGTCCCATCACATGACTTGACACAAAGCTACTTGGCATGACAGCGCCATCACACAACCTGAGACGGCACAACTTGTTCTGATTTTATCATCACATCACATGACAAGGATGGACTTGGCGAGACTGTACCATCACATGACTTGATATAATGTGACTTGGCATCACTATGCCATCAGATGACTTGACACAATGCGATTTAGCATGACTGTCCCATCACGTGCTTTGATACGATGTGACTTCACTTGACTGTCCCATCACATTAATTGTCACAACGCGAATTGGCTTGATTGTCGCATCACATGACGTGACAAGATGCAAATTGGCTTGATTCAATGCCACATGGTGTGACTATCCCATCACATGGCTTGACACAACAAGACTTGGCACGACTTTCCCATCATCTGGCTTGACATGACCTGACGTGGCATGACTGTGCCATCAGATGATTTGGCACAACATGACTTGGCAAGACTTTCCCATCACGTGGCTTGACATGACATCTCTTGATGTGACTTTCCCCTCATGTGAGTTGACATGACGTGACTTGGCATGTCTGTCCCATCACCTGACTTGACATGGCATGACTTGGCGTGAATTTCCCATCACATGGCTTGACATGATGCCACTTGCCATGACTTTCCCATCACATGGATTGACACAACGTGACTTGTTTGACTTTCCCATCATCTGGCTTGACATGACCCGACGTGGCATGACTGTGCCATCAGATGATTTGGCACAACATGACTTGGCTTGACTGACCCATCTCATGACTTGACTCAATGTGAATTTTCAAGACTGACCCATCATCTGAATTGACAGGATGCGACTTGAAGTGAATTTACAATTATCTGGATTGACATGACATGACTTGGATTGCCTGTCCCATCACATGACTTGACATGACATGACATGATATGACTTTCCCATCATGTGACGTGTCACGACGAGACTTGGCATGATTTTCCCATCACGTGGCTTGACACGACATGACTTGATGTGACTTTCTCCTCATGTCATTTGACATGACGCAATTTGGCGCGACTTTCCCATAATGTGGATTGACACGACGCGACTTGGCATGACTTTCCCATCACGTGGTTTGACAAGAGGTGACTTGGCATGACGTTTCCGTCATGTGTTTTGACACGACGCGACTTCACCTACCTTTCCCATCATGTTGCTTGATACGATGCAAAATGGCGTGACTGTCCCATCACATGACTTAACATGGACAAACTTGCCGTGACGTTGCCATCACATGACTTCATGCAAATTGGCATGAATTTCCCATTACATGGCTTGACAAATCACAACTTGGCATGACATTCCGATTACATAGCTTGACATAGACCTGACTTTCCCCTCATACGAGTTGACAGGACATGACTTGGCGTATCTGTCCCATCACCTGCCTTGACGCGCCGTGACTTGGCATGAATTTCCAATCACATGGCTTGATACGACGCCACTTGGCATGACCTTCTCATCACATGTCTTGATACGATGGCACTTGGCATGACATTCCCATTACATGGCTTGACACGACGAGACTTGGCATGACTTTCTCAGCATGTGGCTTGACATGAAGTGACTTGGTGTGAGTGTGCCATCAGATGATTTGACACAATGTGAATTGGAGTGACTGGCCCATCACTTGACTTGACAGGACATGACTTGAATTGAATTTACAATCACCTGGATTGACATGACTCGACTTAGCATGACTGTCCCATCACATGACTTAACATAACATGACTTGATATGACTTTCCCATCATATGACTTGACACGACACGGTTTGGCCTGATTGTCACATCACATGACTTGGTACGACGTGACTTGGCATGACTGAACCATCACATGGATTGACATGACATGACTTTCCCATCATATGACTTGACATGACTTTCCCATCACATGACATGACTTTCCCTTCAAATGACCTGTCTCCGATACGACATGACATGATTTTCCCATCACATAAATTGACATGACATGACTTCCCCAAAATATGACTTGACTTGACGCGACTTGGCGTGACATTCCCATCACGTTGTTTAACACAATGCAAAATGGCATGACTGTCCTATCACATAACTTGACATGGACTGACTTGGCATGACTGTCCCAGCACATGACTTAACACACCCTACTTGGCATGACAGTGCCATCACGCGAATTGAGACGGCGCAACTTGTTGTGATTTTCCCATCACATGACATGACACAACGCAACCTGGCGAGAATGTACCATCACATGACTTGATCTAATGTGACTTGGCATGACTATGCCATCAGATGACCTGACACAATGCGATTTAGCGTGACTGTCCCATCACGTGCCTTGATACGACATGACTTGGCTTGACTGTCCAATCACATTACTTGACAGGATGCGAATTGGCTTCATTGTCCCATCACATGACTTGACACAACACAACTTGGCGTGACTGTCCCATCTCATAACTTGACATGACATGTTTTTCCCATCACATGACGCGACTCGACATGGCATGACAAGATTATCCAAAACATGACTTAACAGGACATGATATGACGTGAATTTCCCATCATGTGGCTTGAAATGACGCGACTTGGCGTGACTTTCCCATCTCGTGGTTTGACACTCGCGACTTGGCGTGTTATTCCTATCCCATGACTTGACATGCTGTGACTTATCTTGACTTCCCCACCATATGAAATGACATGCCATGACTTTCCCAAAACATGACTTGACATGACATGATATGACTCGACTTTCCCATCATGTGTCTTAACCCAAGGCTACTTGGCCTGACATTCCCATTGCGCGGCTTTGCATGATGCGAATTGGCCTTAATTTCGCATCACATGGTTTGACAAATCACAATTTGGCATGACTTTCCCATCATGTGGCTTGACATGACATCTCTTGACATGACTTCCCCGTCGTGTGAGTTGACACAACATGACTTGGCGTGTCTGTCCCATCACTTGACTTCACACGTCGCGACTTGGTGAGATCCCATCAAGTGGCTTGACACGATGCCACCTGGCATGACTTTCCCATCACATGGCTTGACACAACTCGACTTGGCACGACTTTCCCATCATGTGGCTTGACATGACGCGACGTGGCATGATTTTCCCATCATGTGGCTTGACTCGTCGTGACTTGATGTGACTTTCCCCTCACGTGATTTGACATAACGCAATTTGGCATGACTTTCCCATAATGTGGATTGACACGACGCCACTTGGCATGACTTTCCCATCACATTGTTTGACACGATGCGACTTGGCTTGACTTTCCCATTACGTGGTTTGACACGACACAACTTCACATGCCTTTCACACATCGTGACTTGGCGAGATCCCATCACATGGCTTGACACGACGCAAAACGGCGTGATGTCCCATCACATGACTTGATGCGAATTGTCCTGAATTTCCCATGACATGGCTTGACACAGCACAACTTGGCGTGACATTCCCATCACATGGCTTAACACGACGTCTCTTGAATTGACATTCCCCTCATGTGAGTTGACACGACATGACTTGGCATGTCTGACCCATCACCTGAGTTGACACGTCGCGACTTGGCGTGAATTTCTGATCACATGGCTTGATACGACACCACTTGCCGTGACATTCCCATTACATGGCTTGACACGACAAGCCTTGGCATGACTTTCCCAGCATGTGGCTTGACACGACGCGACTTGGCATGACATTGCCATCACATAACTTCACACGACGCTACTTGGCTTGACAGACCCATCACATGACTTGACTCAACGTGAATTTCCGTGACTCCCATCACTTGACTTGACAGGACGTGACTTGAAGTGAAGTTACAATCACCTGGATTGACATGACTCGACTTGGCATGACTGTCCCATCACATGACTTACCATGACATATGACTTTCCCATGACATGACTTGACACAACATGGTTTAGCTGAACTGTCCCATCACATGAGTTGGCACGACACGATTTGGCTTGACTGTACCATCACATGGATTGACATGACATGACTTTCCCATCACATGACTTGACACGACTTTCCCAACACATGACATGACTTTCCCTTCAAATGACTTTACTCGATATGACATGACATGACTTTCCCATTGCATGAATTAATGTGACATGACTTTCCCAAAACATGACTTCACATGACATGATATGACATGAGTTTCCCATCAAGTGGCTTGACACGAGTTGACTTGGCATGACTTTCCCATCACTTGGCTTGACACGTCGTGACTTGGCATGACATTCCCATTGCGTGGCTTTACCTGATGCAAATTGGTGTGATTTTCCCATCACTTGGCTTGACACGTCGTGACTTGGCATGACATTCCCATTGCGTGGCTTTACCTGATGCAAATTGGTGTGATTTTCCCATCAGGTGGCTTGACACGACATGTCTAGACATGACTTTCCCCTTACATGAGTTGACATGACGTGACTTGGCATGTCTGTCCCATCAACTGACTTGACACATCGCAACTTGGTGTGAATTTCCCATCACATGGCTTGACACGATGCCTCTTGGTGTGACTTTCCCATCACATGACTTGACATGACTTTCCCATCACATGACATAACTTTCCCATCAAATGACTTGACTCAACATGACATGACGTTCCCATCACATGAATTGACATGACATGACTTTTTTAAAACAAGACATCAAATGACATGATATGACGTGACTTTCCAATCATGCAGTATTATGTGCACACTCAATATATGAAACAGATGAAGTTAAGTGTATTTAAAGCAGCAGCAAACTTTACAATGGAAACTATATGGGCTGCAAAAGAACTGACCCATATTGCATGTGCAAGAAATGGGAGATATTGTATCACCACGTGGCAGGAAAGAATCCAGCACAGGAACAACCAGATATGCCCCATCCACAATCATTTGTTGTGCCTATACCCACAGGTTCCAGCAAGGGTGGGGAAGGTGGAACTGGTTGAAATATACAAGAGAGGAATGACCAGTATTCAGGTCGTGGAAAGCCTTAAAGATAACCAGACACAGAATTTGAACCAGTTCTCCTACAAAATTTTCTTATTACCAGAGTATCTCAGTGATTCGGGGACAGGCTCGGCAGATATATAAAACTTACTATACACTGCAGCAACAGTTTAGTGCCTTAAAGATGGATATTGAACAAATAGATGGTTCTACTTGGTTGGAGGATCTGTGAAATTGGAGCTTGAACGCACAGATAAACCCCTGGATTCAGATTATATTCCATGCCCTAGTCTTCCTACAGTTAATAGTGATTATGTATCGAACATACTTGATATACCGCACCCGGAGGTCACAAAAAAAGTGACGTTGGGGGAGTTTTGGTAGGTGGAGCAGGAATCTGGTAAACCAGATTAAAGGATTAAAGGACGAGATAATATAAATGGTTTGACCAGTAACAGTACCCGTACCCGTACCCTTTATGTGCCAAAGCTGAATGACTGGCCAGCATCAATGGGTGGCGGTAAGTGGGGTGGGTGGAGGGGGATGGTGGGGAAAGCAGACAACACCACTGTAGTTGACAACCTTGGGTTAAGCCAAGGGCCAGAAGAGGGGAAATCTGAACCTTACACACTCTCAGGGCTTGTGAGTATCAGCAAGGCCATATTGGATGAAGAAGAATGCAATTGATACATTGGGTGTTTTGGGAGTCAGACTGGAGCCTTAGGCTGGAAAACAACTAAGATGGAGCCTGTTTACAGCAGATAGGGAAAGAAAAGATGGTCCTAGTTTAGGTAAGAGGGAGGGTCTCGGTCTGGGTGAGAAACAAATAGGGACATACAATGCATGTACTTGTCATCAGACTTGTCAGTTTAATGTAAATCTAAACGTTGACAAGATCAAAATCTGAAAACTGTACTTGTACATGACCAATAATGTATAAATATGATGAACACTTGTAGTTTAGCAGAGTGCTGTCTCAAGCTGTATTGAGGTGTTCTCCTTACAATTGCTCGAAAAAATGATAGTGACATGTACCTGAGACTCATGTGGTCCGTTTGTCAAAGTGACCACAACACTACTTACCAGTCATTCCGTTCCCTTGTAGCTGCTGCAGCAGGGCAAGACCACTCAGTGAAATTTAAGAAGTTAGATAACAAAGAAAGAATGCAAAGAGCATCTCTTCCCTGAATTCCGACCAAATGGCCAGTACCCACATTTACTCTGGTTATGTCTGACGCGAGGATGAGCAGTCTGCCCTGCTCATGTATCAAGAACACAGATTGTGCTTCTAAATAGTTCCTTTTTAAACAGAGCTGAGGTGACTCAAACTGGTTAAGCTTCAATTAGTAATTAACACCCATTCTGGCCCTAATCAGTCTTCAGGTGATTGACAGTTAACTGTCACACAATCAGCAGGGCAGCTGCCTGACGAACCCTTCAACTAGGCTACTCAACTTACAGAAATCAGAGAGAAAGGCTTGTCCTTCATCCCCCATTCCCTCCATCTTTTCTCCCCAACATTCCTCACCTCCTCCCTCCTCATTCCCCACCTCCCACTGCCCCTTCAGCCTCCTCCCACCCACCCCATGCCCCTCCTCCTACACTCCCCTTCCCTCTCCTCCCCCCTCCCCACAACCCCGTCCCTCCGTGCTCCCCACACCACCCTCACTCCCTCCCACCATTCCCCCTCGTCCCAGCCTCCCCAAACTTTTCCCACTACTTAACCCTCCTCCCTCACTCCTACTTCACCCTCACTCTCCCCACCATTCCCCCCACCCCATCCCTTCCCTTCCCTCTACCCCATCCCTTCCCTTCACCCTCCCTAGAACCCTCCCCAATTCTCCCCATTACATTCCCCACCTCCCCCTCTCATCTTACACTCACCATCTTCCCACCACCTCCTGCACTCCTCCTTCCCAATTCCCATTTCCACCCCCCCAACATCTCCCTCTCCCACATCCCCCCGCACAGTTCCCCCCAATGAGATCCCACCTCCCCCCTCCCACTTCCATTCCTGCCGACTTCCCTTCCATCCCACCTCCCTTCCCTCCAACTTCACCCTCCCTCCAACTTCTCCAACATCCCTCCCTAACACTAACTACTCCCTCCCACTTCCTCCATCCCTCCCTTGCACTTCCCCCTCCCTCCTGCAATCCCACTTCCCCCAAAACTCCCTCACTCCCACGTCCCCAACCCTCCCACCCTCCCACTTCCCCCAACCCTCCGATCCACCCTTACATCCTCCCTCCCTCCCACCCAATAGTCCCTCCCTCCCTCCTTCCCTCCCAACCACTTGCCCCCTCACTCCCACCCATCCACTTGCCCTCTCCCACCCACCCACTTGCCCTCTCCCTCCCAACCACCCGCCCACTTGCCCCCTCCCTCCCAACCACCCACACCCCCTCCCTCACACCCCCTCCTTCCCACCCACCCACTTGCCTTCTCCCTCCCACCCACCCACCCACTTGACCCCACCCTCCCACCCACCCACCCACACCCACTCCCTCACACCCCCTCCCTCACACCCACCCACTTAACCCCTCCCTACCACCCATTTACATCCACCGTCCCTCCCTCCCACTTACCACCCTCCCACCCACTTACCCCCTCCCTCCCACCCACCCACTTAGCCCGTCCCTCCCTCCCACCCACCCACTTAGCCCATCCCTCCCTCCCAACCAATTTCCCCCACCCTCCCTCCCAACTACGTCCCCCAACCCTCCCTCCCACCCACTTCCCCCTCCCACCCTCCCACCCACTTGCCCCTCCCTCCCTCCTACCCACTTGCCCCCAGCCTCCCACCCACTTGCCCCCACCCTCCCTCCCACTTTTCCCCCTCCCAATTCCCCCCACCACTTCTGCCTTCCCGCCCTCCCTCACAACCACTTGCCCCCACCCTGCCTCCCACCAACCCACTTCCCCAATCTTCCTGCCCTCCCTCTTCCCCCTCACTCACTCACAATTACCCCTCCCTCCCTCCCTCCCACTTTCCTCTCTCCCACTTCCCCCTCACTCCCTCCCTCCCACTTCAGCCGTCACTCCTTCCCACTACCTCTACACTCCCTCCCAATTACACCCTCCCTCCCACTTCCCCCCTCTCCCTTCCACTTTACACCACCCTCCCTTCCACTTTACACCACCCTCCCTCCCACTTTCCCCCTCCCACCATCCCACTTTCCACCTCCCACCATCCCACTTACCCCTCCGTCACTCCCACTTCACTCCTCACTCCCTCCATTCCACTTCCCACCCCCTGCCTCCAACTTTACCCACCCTCCCGCCCTACCACTTACCCCTCACACACTCCCAATTAACCCTTCAGCCCTCCCACTTCCCTCCTGCCCTCCCACTTACCCCTCACACACTCCCAATTACCCTTCCTCCCTCCCACTTCCCTCCCCTCCCTCCCACTTCACTCCCCTCCCTCCCACTTCACTCCCCTCCCTCCCACTTCCCCCTAACTGCCCTGCCTCCCTCTTCCACCCTCCATCCCAATTGCCTGCTCCCTCACAAGCTCCCAGTTCCCCCTCACCCCAACATTCCACTGCCTCCAATTTGCCCACTCCCTCCATCCCACTCACCCCTACATCCATCCCGCCTTCACAACCTCCCTCCCTCCAACTGCCCCCTCCCTCCAAATGCACCCTCCCTCCAAATGCTCCCTCCCTCCAAATGCCTCCTCCTTCCAATGGCCCACTCGCTCCAACTTCCCCTTCCCTCCAACTTCCTCCCACAATTACTCCCATTAGCCTCATACCTCCTTCCCTCCCACTTCCCCCTCCCTCCCACTTACCCCCTCCCACTTCCCACTCCCACCTCCTGCCCAACCAGTTGCCCCCTCCCTGCCTCCACCGGCACACATCCCCAATGCTCCCATCCTACCACTTCCCCCTCACTCCCTCACATTTACCCCACCCTCCTTTCCACTTCAACTTCCCTCCCTTTCACTTCCTCCCACATTCCCTCTTGCTTCCTTCCACACTCCTTCTCGCTTCCTTCCACACTCCCTCCCGATTCCTTCCACACTCCCTCCCGCTTCCTTTCACACTCCCTCCATCCCACTTTACCCTACCCTCCTTCCCACTACCACCCACACTCCCTCCAAATTACAGCATCCCTCCCAATTCCCCCACCCTCCCAACCACTTTCCACCATATTTCCTCCCACATTCCTCCTCCCTCCATCCCACTTTCCCCCTGCCATCCATCCCAAATCTCGCCTCACTTGTTCCATTCCTCCCTCCCACTTCACCACTCCCTTCCTCCCTTCCTCCCACTTCCCGACACCCTACGTCATTTCTTCCCTCCCTCCCACTTCACCGACCTTCCCGCCCTCCCACTTACCCCCCAAATCCTCCCAATTACCCCTTCCTAACTCCCTCCCACTTTCCCCTACCCGCCCTGCCTCCCACTTCCAAACTCCCTCCCAATTGCCTGCTCCATCACAAGCTCCCAGTTCCCCCTCCCTCCAAAAATCCCCTGTCTCCAAATTGTCCATTCCCTCCCCCCAATCACACCTCCCTCCATCCTGCCTTCACAACCTCCTTCCCTCCAACTTCCCCCCTCCCTCCAACTTCCCCCCTCCCTCCAACTTCCCCAACTCCCTCCAACTTCCCACCTCCCTCCAACTTCCCCCCAAACTAACTCCCATTAGCCTCCTACCTCCCTCCCTCCCACTTCCCCCATTCCTCCAATGTCAGCCTCCCTCCCTCCCACTTTCCCCCTCCCATTTCCTCCCCACCACTTCTGCCCTCTATTCCTCCCGCCCAACCACTTGCCCCCTCCCTGCCCCCCACCAATCCACTACCCCAATCCTCCTGCTCTCCCAATTACCCCTCGCTCCCTCGCACTTAGCCCGCACTCCCTCCCACTTCCCCCTCACTCACTCCATCCCAATTTACCCTTCCTTCCTTCCCACTATCTCCACACTCCCTCCAAATTACACCCTCCCTCCCACTACCCCAACCTCCCACCCACTTTCCACCACCCTCCATCCATCCCACTTTCCCCCTCCCTCCATCCCAATTTCCCCCTCCATCCATCCCACTTTCCCCCACCCGCCATCCCACTTCCCTCCTCAATCCCTCCATTGCTCCCTCCCACTTCCCACCCCGTCTCTCCCTCCCACTTCCCCACTCTGTACCACCCTCCCTCCGACTTCCCCACTCACTACCTCCCTCCTTCCCTCCCCCTCCCACTTCCCCCATCCTCCCACCATCTCACTTACCCCTCACAAATTCCCATTTACCCCTTCCTCCCTCCCACATCCCTCTTCCTCCCTCCCACTTACTCCCTCGCTCACAAGCTCCCAATTCCCCTTTCCTCCAACATTCCCCTGCCTCCAAATTGCCAACTCCCTCCCTCCCACTCACCTCTACCTCCATCCAACCTTCACAACTGACCCTCCCTCCAACTGCCCCCTCCCTCCAACTGCACCCCACACTAACTCCCATTAGGCTACTACCTGCATCCCTCCCACTTCCCCTTCCCTCCCACTTCACCCTCCCTCACTCCCTTACACCTACCCCCTCCCACATCGCCCCACCACTTCCGCCCTCTCTCCCTCCTGCCTACCCAGTTGCCCCCTCGCTGCCTCCCAACAACACACTTCCCCAATTCTCCCATCCTCCCACTTCCACCTCACTCCCTCACACTTGCCCCTCCCTACCTCCCATTTCACCCTCCCTCCCTCTCACTTCCTTCCACACTCCCTCTCACTTCCTTCCACACACCCTCTCACATCCTCACTCCCTACCTCCCTCCTTCCCTCCCTCCTTCCCACTTCCCCCACCGTCCCACCCTCCCACTTACCCCTCACACACTCCCAATTACCCCTTCCTCCCTCCAACATCCTACTCCCTCCCTCCCACTTCCACCCTCCCTCCCAATTGCCCCCTCCCTCACAAGCTCCCAAGTTCCCCTTGCTCCAACATTCCCCTGCCTCCAAATTGTCCACTCCCTCCCTACCACTCACCCCTCCCTCAATCCCGCCTTTACAACCTCCCTCCCTCCAACTTCCCCTCCCTCCAACTTCCCCCTCCCTCCAACTTCCCCCACACTAGCTCCCATTAGCAACCTACCTCCCTCCCTCCCTCCCACTTCCCCTTCACCCTCCCTCCCTCCCACTTTCCCCCTCTCACTTTCCCCCTCCCACTTTCCCCCCTCCCACTTTCCCCCCTCCCACGTTCCCCCTCCCACTTTCCCCCCTCCCACTTCCCCCCCCACTTTCCCCCCTCCCACTTTCCCCCTCCCACGTTCCCCCTCCCACTTTCCCCCCTCCCACTTCCCCCCCCACTTTCCCCCCTCCCACTTTCCCCCGTCCCACTTCCCCCCCACCACTTCCGCCCGCTATCCCTCCTGCCAACCCACCTGCCCCCTGCCTCCCACCAATCCACTTCCCCAATCCTCCCACCCTCCCACTTCCCCCTTGCTCCCTCACACTTATCCCACCCTACCTCCTACTTCATCCTCCCACCCTCCCATTTCCCCCTCACTCCCTCCATCCCACTCTCCCCCTCCCTCCATCTGACTCCTCCTCACTCACTACACTCCTCCCTCCCACTTCCCACCACCTCCCTCCCACTTCCACACTCCCTCCTTCCCTCACTCGCTCCCACTTCCCCACCCTCCCGCCCTCCCACTTACCCCTCACACCCTCCCAATTACCACCCCCTCCCTCCCACTTCCCCCAACCACCCTGCCTCCCACTTCCACCCTCCATCTCAATTGCCCCCTCCCTCACAAGCTCCCACTTCCACCTCCCTCCAACATTCTCCTGCCTCCAGGTTGCCCACTCCCTCCCTCTTACTCACCCCTCCCTCCATCCTAACTTCACAACCTCCCTCCCTCCAACTTCCCCCCCTCCAACTTCCCCCCTCCCTCCAACTTACCCCCTTCTACCCACTTCCACCCTCCCTCCCAATTGCCCTCCCTCCCAAACTTCAACTGCCCCCCTTCAACTACCCCCCCTTTCAACTTACCCCCTTCAACTTCCCCCCCTCCATCTCCCCCCTCCAACTTCAACGCCCCTCCAACTTCAACCCCCCTCCAACTTCCCCTCCCCCAACTCACCCCCTCCAAAATGGCTCCCTCCTTCCCTACACCTCTCCAACCTCCCCCACTCCCAACCTCCCTCTCTTAAACCCCCTCCCTCACACATTCCCTCCCATTTCCACCATCCCTCTCTCTAATTTCCCAATCCCTCCCTCCCATTTCCACCCTCCTTCCCATTTCCCCACTTACTCTCACTACCATCTCCCTCCCAGTTTCACCCTCCCTCCCAGTTTCCCCCCTCCCTCCCACTTACCCCTCCCAGCCACTTGCCACTCCCTCCCTCCCTCCCACTTCCCCCAAGTTCCCAGCCTCACACTGCCCCCTCACTCCCTCCCACTTCACCGCTCCATCCCTACTTTCCACTTCCCCCCTCCCACCCTGCCACTTGCTGCCTCACTCACGCCCTCCCACTTCACCACTCCTTCTAAATTCTAACCTCCCTCCCACTTGCCCACTCCCTCCCTCACACCCACCCCATTTCCCAACACTCCCGCCCTCCCACATCTCCCTCACTCCCTCCTAAATCCCCTTCCTTCCCTCCAACTTCCTCCCAGACTCCATTCCTCCCTCCTGCTTCACCCTTCCCTCCTACCCTCTACACCAAGCAATCCCTCACAATTACACCTACCCTGCCTCCCACTTCCACCTCACTCACTCCCAATTTCCCCGTCCCTCCCTCCCACTTCCCTCCTCCCTCAATCCTTTCCGCACTCCCACTTCCCACACCCCCTCCCACTTCCACCTTCCCTACCTAACTCCCACTTCCTCTCCCTCCTACCCGACCCTCCCACCTACCCCACCCTCCCACTTACCCTGCCCTCCCTGCCACTAAGCCCCCCTCCATCCCACTTCATCCCAATCTCCTAATTCCAACTCTCTGCCTTCCTCCACCTGACCCCCTCACTCCCTCCCACTTGCCCCCTCCCTCCCTCCCACCCACTTGCCAAACTCCCTCCCTTCCTACCACTTCCCCCATGCTCCTGCCATCCCACTTCCCCTCACACCCTTCCACTTACCCATCTCACAAACATTACCACTCTCTACCTCCCACATCACCACTCCCTCCCTACCTCCCACTTCCCCCATCCACCCTGCCACTGCCGCCTCCCTCACAGCCTCCCACTTCCTTCTCCATCCAACTTCCCCCCTCCCACCCTGCCACTTGCTGTCTCCCTCAAACCCTCCCACTTCCCCGTCCCTCGAACTACCCCCTCCCTCCAACTTCCCCCCTCTTCCAACTTCCCCCCTCCTCCAACTTCCCCCTCCTCCAAATTCCCCCCTCCTCCAAATTCCCCCTATTCCAACTTCCCCCTCCTGCAACTTCCCCTCCAACTTCCCCCCTCCAACTTCCCCCCTCCAACTTCCCCCCTCCTTCAACTTCCCCCCTCCTCCAACTTCCCACCTCCTCCAACTACTCCTCACCCTCCCTCCCACTTCCCTCCTCCCTCCCTCCCTGCCTCCCACTTCACCCTCCCTCCCACTTCACCCCTCTCTCCTTCCCACTACCCTTCACACTTCCTCACAATTACACCCACCCTCCCTCCGACTTCCACGTCCCTCCGTCTCACTTCCCTCAATCCCTTCCTCCTTCCCGTTTCTCAAAACCTCCCTCCCACTTCCCCTCCCTCCGACTTCCCCTCCCTCACACAAAGCCACCCTCACACTAAACCACCCTCACACTAAACCACACTCCCACTATCCCCCTCCCTCCCACTTCACAACTCCCTCCCACTTCACAACTCCCTCCCACTTCACCAATCCCTCCCAAATTCCCCTCCCTCCCACATCCCCCTCCGTCCCACTTCCCCCTCCGTCCCACTTCCCCCTCCATCCCACTTCCCTTCCCTCGCACTTCTCCTTCCCTCACACTTCCCCTTCCCTCGCACTTCCCTTCCCTCACACTTCCCCATCCTTCCCACTTCCCCATCCCTTCCACTACCCCATCCCTCTGACTTCTAACCCCTCCTTCCCTCCCTCAATCCAACTTGCCTCCACCCACTTGCCCCCTCACTGACTCCCAATCTCCCCACCCTCCCTCCCACTTACCCCACACCCTCCCACTTACCCCATCCTCCCTCCCACACCCTCTTCTACCCTCCTACATTCCTCTTCCTCCCTCCCTCCCTTCCTCCCAGTTACCGCCACCTTCCCTGCCTCCCACTTCCACCCTCCTTCCCAATTGTCCGCTCCTTCAAAACCTCCCTCTATCCCCTCCCTCCAACTTCCCCATGCCACCAAATTTGTCCACTCCCTCCCTCCCTCCCACTCAACCCTTCCAGCATCCTGCCTTCCCACATGCCCTCTTTCCCACTTCACAATTCCCTCCCACTTCCCTCTCCCTCTCACTACCACCCTCCTTCCCAGTTCCCCCTCCCTCCCACTTGACCCCTAGCTCACTCACACCCACTTGCCCACTCCATTCCTCCCTCACTCCCTCTTCCAATGCAATCCCGCCCTCCCACTTCCACCCTCCCTCCAACTTCTCCCTGCCTGCATATTGCCCACTCCCTCCCTCTGTCCCACTCACCCCTCCCTCCATCTCTCCTGCCCAGCCCCCCACCCTCCAAATTCCTCCACCCTCGAAATTCACCCTCCCTCCAACTACCCCCTCCCTCCAACTACCCCCCAACTCAACTCCCATTTGCCTCCAAAATCCCTCCCTCCCACTTCCCCACTCCATCCCACTTTCCCCTCATTCCATCCCTTCCACTTCGACCCCCACTTCCCCCCACCACTTCAACCCTCTCTCCCTCCTGCCCTCCCACTTGCCCCCTCCCTGCCTCCCACCAATCCACTTCACCAATCCTCCCACCCTCCCACTTCCCCCTCACTCCCTCACACTTACCTCACACTCCCGCCCACATCGTCCTCCCTCCCCGACTTCCTACCTCATTCCCTCCCTCCCACCTTCCCTCCTCCCCACTACTCACAACACTCCCTCCCAATTCGCCCTCCCTCCATCCCACTTCCCCTTCCCTCTATCCCACTTGCCCCTCCCTCCTTCCCACTTCCCCCTCACTCCTTCCCACTTCCCCAATCCCTACCTCCCTCCCTCCCTCCCACTACCCTTTTCCTCCCTCCCTCCCACTCAACACTCACACCCTCCAACTTCCCCACTCCAATTTTCTCTCTCAAACTTACCCCTCCCACTTGACTCCCTCCCTCACTACGCCCCTACAACATCCCCCACTGCCAACCTCCCACCCTTCCACTCTTAAACCCCATCCCTCCCACAACCCCTCACATTTCCATCATCCCTCCCTCCCATTTCCACCCTCATTCCCATTTCCCCTCTTCCTCTCACTATTGCCTGCCTCCCAGTTTCCCCCCTCCCTCCCACTTCCCCCCTCCCACCCACTTACCCACTGCCTCCGTCCCAATTCTCCCATGCACCCGCCCTCACACTGCCCCCTCAGTCCCTACCACTCACCACTCCCTCCCTCCCACTTCACCCCTCCAACCCTACCTTCCACTTCCCCCTCCCAACCTGCCACTTGCCGCCTTCCTCACGACCTCCCACTTCAACCCTCCTTCTAACTTCACACCACCCTCCCACTTGCCCCCTCCCTCCCTCACACCCACACCATTTCCCAACCCTCCAGCCCTCCCACATCTCCCTCACTCCCTTCCACTTACCCCTCACTCCCTCCTAAATCCCCTTCCTTCCCTCCCAATTCCTCCCTCACTCCAACCCTCCCTCCTACTTCACCCCTCCCTCCTACCCACTATACCCAACAATCCCTCACAATTACACCTACTCTCCATCCCACTTCCCCTTCACTCACACCCAATTTCCCCATCCCTCCCTCCCACTTCCCCCTCACTCACTCCCAATTTCCCTGTCCCTCACTCCCACTTCCCTCCTCCCTCAATCCTTTCCTCACTCCCACTTCCCACACCGCGCTCCTACCTCCCACTTCCCCTCCCGCCCACTACACCTCCCTCCCACTTGCCCCGCCCTCCCACTTGCCCCGCCCTCCCAGCCACTAAGCCTCCCTCCATCCCACTTCATCCCAATCTCCCACTTCCAACTCTCTGCCTTCGTCCCACTTCCAGCTCCCTCCCACTATCCCCATCTCTCACACTGTCCACCTCCCTCCCTCCCACTTGCCCCCCTCCCTCCCTCCCACCCACTTCCCAACTCCCTCCCTTCCTACCATTTCCCCTCACTCCCTTCCTACCACTTCCTCTCACTCCCTCCCACTTACCCCTCCCTCCCTACCTCCCATGTCCCCCTCCCACCCTGCCACTTGCCACCTCCCTCACACCCTCCAACTTCCGCCTTCCCTCCAACTTCCTCCCTCCCTCCAACTACCCCCCTCCCTCCAACTTCTCCTCACCCTCCCTCCCACTTCCCTGCTCCCTCTCTACCTGCCTCCCACTTCACCCTCCCTGCCACTTCACCCAATGCTCCCTTCCCCCCACTTCCCCATCCCTCCCAAATCCCCCTCTCTCCCTCACTCCTTCCCACTTGTCCCCTCCCTCCCAACCACCAAATTCTGCAACCATCACTCCCTCCCACTTCCCCCTCACTCCCTCCCACTTCACCCCCTCTCCCTCCCACTTCACCCCTTTCTCCCTCCCACTTCACCCCTCACTCCCACCCACTTCACCCCACACTCCCTCCTAATTCACCCCTCACTCCTTCCCTGTACACCCCACACTCCCTTACAATTACACCCACCTCCCTCCTACTTCCCCGTCCCTCCGTCCCACTTCCCTCAACCCCTTCCTCCTTCCCATTTCCCAGTTCCCCTCCCTCCCACTATCCATCCCCCCACTTCCCCCTCCCTCCCTCCTACATCCCCATCCCTCCCTCCCACTTCACCCCTCACTCCTTCCCACTACTCCCACATTCCCTCACAATTACACCCAAACTCCCTCCTACATCCCTCAATCCCTTCCTCCTTCCCATTTCCCACAACCTCCCTCCTACTTCCCTCCCTCCCAATTCCTCTCCCTCCCAATTCCACTCCCTCCCAATTCCCCTCCCTTCCAATTCCCAAAACCTCCCATTAACCCACCCTCCCACTAAACCACCCTCCCACTAAACCACCCTCCCACTTACCCCTCCCTCCCACTTCCCCCTCCCTCCCACGTCCCCTTCCTCCTAATGCTAAGCACCCATCCCACCTCATCACTCCCTCCCTCCCACTTCCAACTCCCTCCCACATCCCCATTCCTCCCTAACAATAAGCCCCCCACCATCCCAATTCATCCCTCCCTCCCTCGCACTTCTGACTCCCTCCCACCCTTCCAATGTTCTCTCCCTCCAACTATCCCCATCCCGCCCTCCCACCAACCCCCTCCTGCCCTCCCGCCATCCCCCTCCTGCCCTCCCGCCGTCCCTCTCCCTACCTCCCACTTCCCTCTTCACACCCACTTCCTCCCTCCCGCCCACTTCCCCTCCCTCCCTTTAACTTCCGCCCTCCATTTCTCCCAATTCCCCACTCCATCGCACTTCTACCCCATCCAACTTACCCCTCTCTCGCACTCTCACTCCTACTTGCCCACTCCCTACCTCCCTCCCACTTCCTCCCTCCCACTGTCCCCGTCCCTCCCACCCACTGTCCACCACAGTCCTTCCCACTGTCCCCCTCTCTCCTTCCCACTGTCCCCCACCCACCCTCCCACTGTCCCCTACACTCCCTGCCACATCCCCCTTCCTCACACTTCCCCCTCCCTCCCACTTCCCCCTCCTCCGAATTCCACCCTGTCCCACTTCCCACTCCCTCACTCCCTTGTACCCCATCCCTCCCTCCCTCCCACTATCCCCCTCCTTCACTCCTTCCCACTGTCCCCCTCCCTCACTCCCACTTCCCCCTCCCTCCCACTTTACAACTCCCTCAAACTTCACAACTCCCTCCCACTACCCCCTCCCTCCCACTTCCCCATCCCTCCCAATTCCCCATCCCTCGCATTTCCCATCCCTCCCACTACCCCATCCCTCTGACTTCCAAACCATCCCACTTCACCCTCTCTCCCTCCCTCAATCCTACTTGCCTCCACCCAGTTGCCCCCTCACTGACTCCCAATCCCCCCACCCTCCCTCCCTCCCAATTACCCCTCACACCTTTCCACATCCTTCTTCCTCCCTCCCACATCCTTCTTCCTACCTCCCACATCCCTCTTCCACCCTCCCACATCCGCCTTCCTCCCTTCCACATCCCTCTTCCTCCCGCCCACATTCCTCTTCCTCCCTTCCACTTCCTCCCTCCCTCCCTTCCTCCCACTTACCACCACCCTCGCTGTCTCCCAATTCCACCCTCCATCCCAATTGTCCCATCCCTCACAACCTCCCTCTATCCTGTCCCTCCAACTTCCCCATGCCACCAAATTTGCCAACTCCCTCCCTCCCTCCCACTCACTCCTCCATGCATCCTGCCTTCCCACCCTCCCTCCATCCCACTTCACAACTCCGTCCCACTTCACAACTCCGTCCCACTTCTCACTCTGTCCCACTTCCCCCCAAACCTAACTCCCAATTCCCTCCTCCCTCCCTCCCACTCTCCCACATCCCTCACACTTGCCCGCATTCCCTCCCTCGCACTTACACTCTCCCAATTCCCATGACCACTTCCACCCTCTCTCCCTCCCTCCCACCCACTTTCGCCCTCTTTGCCTCCTACCAGCCCAATTGCCCAATCCTCCAGCCCACCCACTTCTTCAGTCCTCCTCCCCTCCCATTTCCACCCTCACTCCCTTCCTCCAACTGCCCCCTTTCTCCAACTTCCACCGCATCCAACTTCCACTCACCCTCCCTCCCATTGCCCTCCTCCCTCCCTCCCTACCTCCTAAATCCCCCTGCATCCCACTTACCCTATCCCTCCCTTCCTTCCACTTCCCCATCCTTCCCACTTGCCCCGCTCTCCCTCCCTCCTTCCCACTTGTCCCCTCCCTCCCACCCACCCAATTGCACAGCCCTCCCAACCTCCCACTTCCCCCAATCCCTCCCACTTCCCTCCATCCCACTTCCCTCCCTCCCAATTGCCTCTCTCCAACTTGCCTCCCTCCAACTTGTCTCCCTCCAACTTCCTTCCCTCCAACTTCCCTCCCTCCATCCCTCCAAACTGCCACTCAAACATTGTCCCTCAGACTTCCACCACCACCACTTCCCCCCTACCACCACTTCCCCCTACCACTTCCCACCCCTACCGCTTCCCACCCTACCGCTTCCCACCCCTACCACTTCCCCCTACCAATTCCACCTTCCCAATTCCACCCTCCCAGTTCCCAGCACTCACTTCCCCCTCCCACTTCCTTCCTCCCACTTACCTCCCACATGCCTCAATCCCTCCCCACACCCCTCCAACTTCCCCCACTCCCACCTTCTCACTTCCCCCCTCCCTCCCACACTCCCTCCCATTTCCACCCTCCCTCCCTCCTTCACTCCCTTTTCAACCCTCCCTCCATCTAATTTCTCCATCCCTCCCTCCCATTTCTACCCTCCTTCCCATTTAACCACTCCCTCACACTTCGCCCCTCCATCCCACTTGCCCCCTCCCTCCCTCCCACCCACTTGCCCACTACCTCCCTCCCCCCAAATTCCCGCATGCTCCCACCCTCCCACTTACCCCACTCCCTCCCACTTACTCCTCCCTCCCTCCGACATCACCGCTCCCTCCCTCCCTCCGAAATCACCGCTCCCTCCCTCCATCCCACACCACTGTTCACTCCCTACCTCCCACTTCTCCCTCCCACCCTGCCACTTGCTGCCTCCCTCACACCCCCCACTTCACCCCTCCCTCCAACTTCCCCACCTCCAAATTGCCCACTCCTTCCCTCCCTCCTGCCTGCCCAACCTCCCTCCCTCCAACTTCAACCTCTCTCCAACTTCCCACCTCCCTCCAACTTCCCCCTCCCTCCTACTTCCCCTCTCCCTCCTAGTTCCCCTCACCCTCCAACTTCCCCTCACCATCCCTCCCATTTCTGTCCTCCCTCCTTCGCTGCCTCCCACTTCCCCCTCACTTCCACTTACCTCTCTCTCTCTCCCACCCTCCCACTTCCCCCTCACTCCCACCAACTTCCCCCTCACTCCCTCCCACTTCCCCCTCAATCCCTCCCACTTACACCTCCGTACCTCCTACATCACCCCCTCCCTCCCACTTCCTCCCTCACTCCCTCTCTCCCAATTAACCCCTCCCACCTTCCCACTACCCCTCACAATCCCTCACAATTACCCCCGTCCTCCCTCTTATGCTCCCTTCCTCCCTATTGCTAAACCACCCACGTCCCCCTCCCTCCCACGTCACCCTTCCTCCCTATTGCTAAGCCCCACACCATCGCACTTCATTCCTCCCTCCCACAGTCCCCCTCCCTCCTTCCCAATGTCCCCTCCCTCCCTCCCACTTCCACCCTCCGTCCCTTCCACTTCCACCCGCCCTCCCTTCCACTTCCACCCTCCCTCCCTTCCACTTCCCTTTCCTACCTTCCCACTACACACCTCCCTCCCACTTATCCCTCCCTCTCAATTACACCCCCTCTCACTTCACCCTCTCTCCCACTGTCCCCCTCCCTTACTCCCACTGTCCCCTTCCCTCCCTCCATCCCACTGTCAAACACCCTCCCTCCCACTGTCAAACACACTCCTTCCCACTGTCCTACTCCATCCTTCCCACTGTCCTACTCCCTCCTTCCCACTGACCCCTCCCCACTTTCACCTCCCTCCCACTTGCCCCTCCTTAACTCCCTCCTGCTTCCTCCTCCCTCCCACTGCCCCTTTCCCTCGCACTTCCCACCTCCCTCCCACTTCCGCATCCATCCCATTTCCGCCTCCCTCCCACTTCCGCCTCCCTCCCACTTCACCTCCCTCCCACTTACTCCTTCCTCCCACTTCTCCCTTCCTCCCTCGTCCCGCACCCTCCCACTTCCCCCTCCCTTACTCCCACTTACCGCATCCCTCC
Source organism: Carcharodon carcharias (assembly GCF_017639515.1). NCBI lineage: Eukaryota > Metazoa > Chordata > Chondrichthyes > Lamniformes > Lamnidae > Carcharodon > Carcharodon carcharias. Next base: position 81,834,888 of record NC_054481.1, on the reverse strand, counting down.
CTCCAACCCTCCCACTATGCTCCTCCCTCCCTCCCACTATCCGCCTCCCTCCCTCCAACTATTCCCCTCCCTCCCTCCTACTATCCCCCTCGCTCCCTCTATCCCCCTCCCTCACTCCCACTTCCCCCTCTTTGCCTCCCTAACTCCTACTCCCTCCCACCCAGTACCCCACCCTCCCACTTCCCCCTCCCTCCCTCCCATTGTCTCCCTCCCTCCCTCCCATTATTCCCCTCACTTCCACCCACTGTACCCGCCCTCCCTCCCACTCTCCCCTTCCTACGTACCACTAAGCACACCACCATCACAGTCCATTCTTCCATCACACTTCCGACACCCTGACTCCCTCCCACTGTCCCCTCCCTCCAACTATCCCCTCCCTCCCACTGTCCCCCTCCCTGCCTCCCACTTCCCCCTCCCACCCTCCCACTTCCCCCTCCAACCGTCCCACTTACCCCTCCCTCCCTCCGTCCCACTGTCCCCCTCCCTCCCTCCCACTGTCCACCTCCCTCACTCCCTCCCAATAGCCGCCCCCTCCCACTGCCCCCTCATGCCCTCTTCCCCCTCCCTCTCTCCAACATTCCCCGTCTCTCCCTCCCATTCCACCCCTCCCTCCCACTTCTCCCTCTCTCCCACTCTCAATCCTACTTGCTTCCTCCCTACCGCCCTCCTCCATCCCTCCCAGTGTCCCCCTCCCTTTCTCCCTGCATCCCACTGTCCCCCTCCCTGCCTTCCACTTCCCCCTTCCAACACTCCCACTTGTCCCCTCCCTCTCTCCCACTTCCACCTCCCTCCCTCCCCCTTCCTACCACTTCCGAACCATCCCTCATACCCCTCCCTCACTAGCACTTACCCCATCCCTCCCTCCATCCCTCCCACCATTCCCGTCCCTCCCTCCCACTGTCCTCCTCCCTCCCTCCCTCCCACTGTCCCCCTCGCTCCCTACAACTTGCCCGCTCTCTCCCACTTCACAACTACCACCAACTTCACCCTCCGTCCCACTTGCCCCGCCCTCCCACTTGCCCCTCCCTCCCACTTGCCCCTCCCACTTGTCCCTCCCTCTTGCTCCTCCCTCCCACTCCCACCCTCTTGCCATTCCCTCCCATTCCCTCCCACGTGCCCCTCCCTAATTCACTCCTGCTTCCTCCGCCCTCCCACTGTCCCCCTCCCGCACTCCCACAGTACTCCTCCCGCAGTCCCACTGTCCCCCTCCCAGCTTCCCACTGTCCCCTCCCACCTTCCCACTGACACCACCCTCTCTACCACATACCCATCCCTCCCACTTCACATCTCCCTCCGACTTCCCCCTCCCTCCCACTTCCCCCTCCCTCCAGCTACCCCATCACTCCCTCCCTCTCACTATACACTCCTTCCATCCTTTCCACAGTCCCCTCCCTCCCTATCACTTTCCCCTCCCTCCTACTTCACAACTCCCTCCCACTTCACAACTCCGTCCCACTACCCCCTCCCTCCCACTACCCCCTCCCTCCAATAACCCCATTCCTCCCAATTCTGCATCCCTCCCACTTCCCCATCCCTCCCAATTCCCCATCCTTCTCACATCCCCATCCCTCCCACTACCCCATGCCTCTGATTTCCAAACTCTCCCACTTCACACTCTCTCCCTCCCTCAATCCTACTTGCCTCCACCCACTTGCCCCCTCAAGGACTCCCAATCCCCCCACCCTCCCTCCCTCCCACTTACCGCTTACACCCTCCCACATCCCTCTTCCTCCCTCCCACATCCCTCTTCCTCCCTCCCACATTCCTCTTCCACGCTCCCACATCCCTCTTCCTCCCTCCCCATCCCTCTTCCTCCCTCTGACATCCCTCTTCCTCCCTCCCACATCCTTCTTCCTCCCTCCCACATTCCTCTTCCTCCCTCCCACTTCCACTCGCCATCCCTATTGTCCCCTCCCTCACAACATCCCTCAATCCCCTCCCTCCAACTTCCCCATGCCACCAAATTTGCCCACTCCCTCCCTCCCTCCCACTCACCCCTCCCTGCATCCTGCCTTCCCACCCTCCCTCCGTCCCATTTCACAACTCCGTCCCACTTCCTCCTCCATCTCACTTCTCCCTCCGTCCCACTTCCCCCCCAACCTAACTCCAAATTCCCTCCTCTCTCCCTCCCACTCTCCCACAACCCTCACACTTGTCTGCATACCCTCCCTCGCACTTACACTCTCCCACTTCCCACCACCACCTCCGCCCTCTCTCCCTCCCTCCCACCCATTTGCCCCCTCTTTGCCTCCCACCAACCCACTTCCCCAATCATCCAGCCCTCCCACTTCTTCAGTCCTCCCGCCCTCCCATTTCCACCCTCACTCCCTCCCTCCAACTGCCCCTTTCTCCAACTTCCACCTCATCCAACTTCCACTCACCCTCCCTCCCATTGCCCTCCTCCCTCCCTCCCTGCCTCCCACTTTCCCCTCCATCCCACTTACTCTTACCCTCCCTTCCTTCACTTCCCCATCCTTCCCACTTGCCCCTCTCTCCCTCACTCCTTACCACTTTTCCCCTCCCTCCCACCCACCCAATTCCACTACCCTCCCACCCTCCCACTTCCCCCACTCCCTCCCACTTGCCTCCCTCCCACTTGCCTCCCTCCCACTTCCTTCCCTTCCACTTCCCTCCCTCCATCCCTCCAAATTGCCCTTCAAACATTGCCCCTCGACTCCCCCCCACCACTTCGCCCCGACAACCGCTTCCCCCCCTACTGCTTCCCCCCCTATTGATTCCCACCCCTACCGCTTCTCCCCTACCACTTCCACCTTCCCAATTCCACCCTCCCAGTTCCCTCCCACGTGCCCCAATTCCTCCCTACACCCCTCCAACTTCCCCCACTCCCACCTTCTCACTTCCCCCTCGCTCCCACACTCCCTCCCATTTCTACCCTCCCTCCCTCCTTCACTCCCATTTCCACCCTCCCCCCCTCTAATTTCCCCATCCCTCTTTCCCATTTCTACCCTCCTTCCCATTTACCCACTCCCTCACACTTCGCCCCTCCATCCCACTTGCTCCCTCCCTCCCTCCCTCCCACCCACTAGCACACTACCTCCCTCCCCCAAATTCCCCCATGCTCCCGCCCTCCCACTTATCCCTCGCTACCACTTATCCCTCCCTCCCAATTACACCCCCTCCCACTTCCCCCTCTCTCCCACTGTCCCCCTCCCTCACTCCCACTCTCCCCTGCCTCCCTCCCTCCCACTGTCAAACACCCTCCCTCCCACTGTCAAACACACTCCTTCCCACTGTCCCCCTCCCTAATTTCCAGTATCCCCCTTCCTCCTTCCCACTGTCCTCTTCCCTCCTTCCCACTGTCCCCCTCCCCACTTTCCCCTCCCTCCCTCTTGCCCCTCCCTAACTCCCTCCTGCTTCCTCCTCCCTCCCATTGCCCCCCTCCCGCACTGCCACTGTCACCCTCCCACCATCCCACTGTCCCCCTCCCACCTTCCCACTGACCACAGCCTCCCTACGCCATACCCCTCCCTCCCATTTCATATCGCCCTCCCACTTCACATTTCCCTCCCATTTCACGCCTCCCTCCCACTTCTGCCTCCCCCCCACTTCCGCCTCCCTCCCACTTCCGCCACCCTCCCACTTCCGCCTCCCTCCCACTTCCGCCTCCCTCCCACTTCCGCCTCCCTCCCACTTCCGCCTTCCTCCCACTTCTCCCTTCCTCCCACTTCCCCCTCCCTTACTCCCACTTAACGCATCCCTCCCTCCAACCCTCCCACTATGCTCCTCCCTCCCTCCCACAATCCCGCTCCCTCCCTCCCACTATCCCCCTCCCTCCCTCTATACTCCTCCCTCCCTCCCACTTTCCCCTCTTTCCCCCCTAACTCCTACTCTCTCCCACTACCCCTCCCTCCCAGTACCCCTCCTTCCCATTGTCTCCCTCTTTCCCTCCCATTGTCTCCCTCGCTCCCGCCCAATGTTCCCCTCACTTCCTCCCAGTCTACCCACCCTCCCTCCCACTCTCCCCATCCTCCCTACCAGTAGGCACACCACCATCACAGTCCATTCCTCCATCCTATTTCCGACTCCCTGACTCCCTCCCATTCCCCACCCTCCCACTATCCCTTCCCTCCCATTGACCCCCTCCATCCCTCCCACTGTCCCCCTCCCTCACTGCCTCCCACTATCCACCTCCCTCCCACTGTCCCCTCCTGCCCTCTTTCCCCTCCCTCACTCCCTCCCACTTCAACCCTCCCTCCCTGCCACTTCACCCCTCCCTCCCACTACACACCTCATTCTCTCCCACTACACACCTCACTCCTTCCCACTACACCCCTCGCTCCCACTACACCCCTCCCTCCCACTACACCCCTCGCTCCCACTACACCCCTCCCTCCCACTACACCCTTCCCTCCCACTAGCCCCTCCCTCACACATCCCCATCTCTCCCACTCTCACTCCTAATTGCCCCTTCCCTACCTGCCTCCTCCATCCCTCCCAGTGTCCCCCGCCCTGTCTCCCTCCCTCCCACTGTCCCCCCACTTCACTCCCCCTGTCCCCCTCCCTCCCATCCACTGTCCCCCTCCCTGCCTCCCACTTCCCCCTCCAACCCTTCCACTTCCCCCTCCAACCATCCCACTTCCCCCTCCCTCCATCCCTCCCACTGTCCCCCTCCCTCCCACAGTCCACCTCCCTAACTCCCTCGCACTAGCTGCCACCCTCCCACTGCCCCCTCAAGCACTCTTCCCCGTCCCTCTCTCCAACTTTCCCCCTCTCTCCCTCCCACTACACCCCTCCCTCCCACTTCTCCCTCTCTCCCACTCACTCCTACTTGCCTCCTCCCTACCGCCCTCCTCAATCCCTCCCAGTGTCCCCCTCCCTGTCTCACTGCCTCCCACTGTCCCCTTCCCTCCCTCCCACTGTCCCCCTCCCTCCCTCCCACTGTCCCCCTCCCTGCCTCCCACTTCCCACCTCCCTCCCTCCCACTTCCCCCTCCCTCCCTCCCTCCCACTTCCCCCTCCTTCCCTCCAACTTTCCTGCCTCCCACTTCCCCCTCCCTCACACCTCCCTCTTCCTACCACTTCAGCCCCATCCCACATACCCCTCTCTCACTACTACTAACCCCATCCCTCCCTCCATCCCTCCCACGATTCCCCTCCCTCCCTCCCTCACTCCCTCTCTCCCACTGTTCCCCTCGCTCCCTACATTTCCGCTCTCCCTCCCACTTCACAACTACGACTTGTGTCACCCTACCACCCACTTGCCCCTCCCTCCCACCTACCACTAGCCCCTCCCACCCACTTGCCCCTCCCTCTTGCTCCTCCCTCCCACTTGCCACTCCCTACCACTCCCTCCCACTTGCCCCTCACTAACTCCCTCCTGCTTCCTCCTCCCTCCCACTGTTTCCCTCCCACACTCCCACTGGCCCCCCCCACCTTCCCACTGATCCCACCCTCCCTCCCATTTGCCCTCTCTTTGCCTCCTACCAGCCCAATTGCCCAATCCTCCAGCCCACCCACTTCTTCAGTCCTCCTCCCCTCCCATTTCCACCCTCACTCCCTTCCTCCAACTGCCCCCTTTCTCCAACTTCCACCGCATCCAACTTCCACTCACCCTCCCTCCCATTGCCCTCCTCCCTCCCTTCCTCCCTCCCACTGTCCACCTCCCTCACTCCCTCCCACTAGCCACCATCCTCCCACTGCCCCCACATGCCCTCTTCCCCTCTTTCTCTCCAACTTTCTCCCTCTCTCCCTCCCACTACACCCCTCCCTCCCACTTCCCCCTCTCTCCCACTCTCACACCTACTTGCCCCCTCCCTACTGCCCTCCTCCATCCCTCCCAGTGTCCCCCTTCCTGTCTCCCTGCCTCCCACTGTCCCCTCCCTGCCTCCCACTGTCCCCCTCCCTGCCTCCCAATGTCCCCCTCCAACCCTCCCACTTCCACCCTCCAACCCTTCCACTTCCCCCCTCCCTCCCTCCCTCCCAGTTCCCCTCTCCCTCCCTCCCTCCAACTTCCCCTGCCTCCCACTTCCCCCTCCCTCACACCTCCCCCTTCCTACCACTTCCAACCTGTCCCACATACCGATCCCTCACTACCACCTACCCCATCCTTGACTCCATCCCTCCCACCATTCCCCTCCCTCCCTCCCACTGTCCTCCTCGCTCCCTACAACATCCCCCCACCCTCCCACTTCACAACTACCACCAACTTCACCCTCCCTCCCACTTGCCCCTCCCTTCCACTTGCCCCTCCGTCCCACTTGCCCTCCCTTCCACTCCCTCCCACTTGCCCCTCCCTCCCACTTCCTCCCAATTGCACCTCCCTCCCACTAGCCCCTCCCTCTTGCTCCTCCCTCCCACTCCATCCCACTTGCCCCTCACTAACTCCCTCCTGCTTCCCCCTCCTTCCCACTGTCCCCCTCTGGCACTCCCACTGGCCCCCTCCCGCACTCGCACTGTCCCCCTCCTGCCTTCCCACTGTCCCCCTCCCACCTTCCCACTGATCCCACCCTCCCTACCACATACCCCACACTACCACATACCCCTCCCTCCCACTTCACATCTCCCTCCCACTTCACATCTCCCTCCCACTTCCCCCTCCTTCCCACTTTGCTCTCCCTCCCACTTCCGCCTCCTCCGAGTTCCACCCTGTCTCAAATCCCTCTCCCTCACTCCCTCATACCCCATCTCTCCCTCCCTCCCACTATCCCCCTCCTTCCCTCCTTCCCACTGTCCCCCTCCCTCCCTATCACTTCCCCCTCCCTCCCACTGCACAACTCCCTCACACTTCACAACTCCCTCCCACTTCACAACTCCCTCCCACTACCCCATCCCTCCCACTACCCCATCCCTCCCACTACCTCCTCCCTCCCAATTCGCCATCCCTCCCACTTCCCCATCCCTCCCACTTCCCCATCCCTCCCACTACCCCATCCCTCTGACTTCCACGTTCTCCCACTTCACCCTCTCTCCCTCCCTCAATCCTGCTTGCCTCCACCAACTTGCCACCTCACTGACTCCCACTCCCCCAACAGACCTCCCTTCCACTTACCCCTCACATCCTCCCACATCCCTCTTCCTCCCTCCCACATCCCTCTTCCTCCCTCCCACTTCCTCCCTCCCTCACTTCCTCCCACTTACCACCACCCTTGCTGCCTCCCAATTCCACCCTCCATCCCAATTGTCCCCTCCCACACAACCCTCCTCTTTCCCCTCCCTCCAACTTCCCCATGCCACCAAATTTGCCCACTCCCTCCCTCCCTCCCACTCACACCTCCCTGCATCCTGCCTTCCCACCCTCCCTCCGTCCCACTTCACAACTCCGTCCCACTTCACAACTCCGTCCCACTTCTCACTCTGTCCAACATCCCCCTCCGTCCCACTTCACAACTCCGTCCCACTTCACAACTCCGTCCCACTTCCTCCTCCGTCCCATTCCCCCCTCCGACCCACTTCCCCCCAACCTAACTCCCAATTCCCTCCTCCCTCCCTCCCACTCTCCCACATCCCTTACTTTTGCCCGCAGACCCTCCCTCCCTCTTACACCCTCCCACTTCCCACCACCACTTCCGCCCTCTCTCCCTCCCTCCCACCCATTTGCCCCCTCTTTGCCTCCCACCAACCCACTTCCCCAATCATCCAACCCTCCCACTTCTTCTGTCCTCCTGCCCTCCCATTTCCACCCTCACTCCCTCCCTCCAACTGCCTGCTTTCTCCAACTTCCACCTCATCCAACTTCCACACACCCTCCCTCCCATTGCCCTCCTCCCTCCCTCCCTGCCTCCCACTTCCCGCTCCATCCCACTTACCCTAACCCTCCCTTCTTTCCACTTACCCATCCCTCCCACTTGCCCCTCTCTCCCTCCCTCCTCCCCACTTGTCCCCTCCCTCCCACTCACCCAATTCCACAACCCTCCCGCCCTCCCATTTCCCCCACTCCGTCCCACTTCCCTCCGTCCCACTTCCCTCCCTCCCACTTGCCTCCCTCCCACTTGCCACCCTCCCACTTCCCTCCCTCCATCCCTCCAAATTGCCCCTCAAACATTGCCCCTCAGACTTCCCCTCCTACCATTTCGCCCCAACCATTTCGCACCCCCCACCACTTCCCTCCTACTGCTTCCCCCCTAATGCTTACCCCTACTGTGTCCCCCCCTACTGCTTCCCACCCCTACCGCTTCACACCACTACCACTTCCCCCCTACCACTTCCACCTTCCAAATTCCACCCTCCAGGTACCCCTCACTCACTTCCCCCTCCCACTTCCTCCCTCCCACTTGCCCCCCACTTGCCCCAATCCCTCCCTACACCCCTCCAACTTTCCCCGGTCTCACCTTCCCACGTCACCCCTCCCTCCCACACTCCCTCCCATTTCCACCCTTCCTCTCTCCTTCATTCCCATTTCCACCCTCCCTCCCTCTAATTTCCCCATCCCTCCCTCCCATTTCTACCCTCCTTCCCATTTACCCACTCCCTCACACTTCACCCCTCCTTCCCACTCGCCCCCACCCTCCCTCCCACCCACTTGCCAACTACATCCCTCCCCCCAAATTCCTCAATGCTCCCCCCTCCCAATTCCCCCTCACTCCCTCCCACTTACTCCTCCCTCCCTCCGACATCACCGCTCCCTCCCTCCCTCCCTCCGACATTACCGCTCCCTCCCTCGCACAACACTGCTCCCTACCTACCTCCCATTTCCCCCTCCCACGCTGCCACTTGCTGCCTCCCTCAGACCATCACACTTCACCCCTCACTCCAACTTGCCCCATATCCAAATTGCCAACTCCTTCCCTCCCTAATGCCTTCTCAACCTCCCTCCATCCAACATCCCCCTCCATCGTCCCCCCTCCCTCCTACTTCCCCCTCCCTCCTACTTCCCCCTCCCTCCTACTTACCCCACCCTCCTACTTACCCCTCCCTCCAACTTCCCCCTTCCCTCCAGCTTCCCCCCTCCCTCCATCTTCCCCTCACCCTTCCTCCCATTTCTGTCCTCCCTCCTTCGCTGCCTCCCACTTCCCGCTCCCGTCCACTTACCTCTCTCTCTCTCCCACCTTCCCACTTGCCCCCTCCTTCCTTCCCACCCATCCAATTCCGCAACCCTCCCACTTCCCCCTCATTCCCTCCCAGTTCCCACGTACTCCCTCCCACTTACCCCTCCCTCCCTCCTAAATCCCCCTCCCTCCCACTTCCTCCCTCACTCCTTCCCACTATCCCTCACACTCCCTCACAATTACCCCTGTCCTCCCTCCCATGCCCCGCTCCCTCCCACATCGCCCTTCCTCCCTGTTGCTAAGCCCCCCACCATCACACTTCATCCCTCCTTCCCAATGTCCCCTCCCGCCCTCCCACTTCCACCCTCCCTCCCTTCCACTTCCACCCTCCCTTTCAATTCCACCCTCCCTCCCTTCCACTTCCCACTCCTAACTTCCGACTACACACCTCCCTCCCACTTATCCCTCCCTCCCAATTACACACCCTCCCACTTCCTCCTCTCTTGCACTGTCCCCCTCCCTCACTCCCACTGTCCCCATCCCTCCCTCCCACTGTCAAACACCCTCCATCCCACTGTCAAACACATTCCTTCCCACTGTCCGCCTCCCTCTTTCCCACTGTCACCCTCCCTCCTTCCCACTGTGTCCCTCCCTCCTTCCCACTGTGTCCCTCCCTACTTCCCACTGTCCCCCTCCCTCCTTCCCACTGTCCGACTCCCTCCTTCCCACTGTCCTCCTCCCTCCTTCCACTGTCCCCCTCCTGACTTTCCCCTCCCTCCCACTTTAACCTTGCTAACTCACTCCTGCTTCCTCCCACCTTCCCACTGTCTCTCTCCCACCTTCCCACTGACCCCACCCTCCCTAACACATACCCTTCCCTCCCGTTTCACATCACCCTCCCACTTCATATCTCCCTCCCACTTCCGCCTCCCTCCCACTTCCGCCTCCCTCCCACTTCCCCTTTCCTCCCATTTCTCCCTTCTCCCACTTCCCCCTTCCTCCCACTTCTCCCTCCCTCCCACTTCCCCCCCTTACTCCCACTTAGCGCATCCCTCCCTCCAAACCTCCCACTATGCCCCTCCCTCCATCCAAATATCCCCCTGCCTCCCTCCCACTATCCCCCTCCCTCTATCCCCCTCCCACCATCCCACTTTCTCCTCTTTCCCTCCCTAACTCCTACACCCTCCGACTACCCCTCCCTCCCAGTACCCGTCCCTCCCACTTCCCCCTCCCTCCCTCCCATTGTCTCCCTCCCTCCCATTGTACCCCTCAATTCCTCCCACTCACCACCTCCCTCCCTCCCACTCTACCCTTCCTCCCTGAAACTAAGCACACCACCATCACAGTCCATTCCTCCATCCCACTTATGACTCCCTGACTCCCTCCCACTGTCCCCTCCCTCCCACTATCCCCTCCCTCCCATTAACCCCGCCCCTCCCTCCCAGTGTCCCCCTCCCCCTCCCACTGTCCCCATCCCTCACTCCCTCCCACTATCCGCCTTCCTCCCACTGTCCCCTCCTACCCTCGTTCCCCTCCCTCCCTCCCACTACACCCCTCGATCCCACTACACCCCTCGCTCCAACTACACCCCTCCCTCCCACTACACCACTCCCTCCCACTACCCCCTCCCTCCCACTTCCCCCTCTCTCCCACTCTCACACCTAATTGCCCCCTCCCTACATCCCACCTCCATCCCTCCCAGTGTCCCCCTCCCTGCCTCCCACTGTCCTCCTCCAATCCTCCCACTTCCCCTTCCCTCCCTCCCACTTCCCCCTCCTTCCCTCCCACTGTCCCCCTCCCTCCCTCCCACTGTCCACCTCCCACACTTGCTGCCACTATCTGCCTCCCTCTCACTGTCCCCTCCTGCCCTCTTCCCCCTCCCTCTCTCCAACTTTCCCCCTCTCTCCCTCCAACTACACCCCTCCCTCCCACTACACCCCTGCCTCCCACTTCCTCCTCTCTCCCACTCTCACTCCTACTTGCCCCCTCCCTACCTCCCTCCTGCATCCCTCCCAGTGTCCCGCTCCCTGTCTCCCTGCCTCCCACTGTCCCCCTCCCTGACTCCCACTGTCCCCCTCCCTGCCTCCCACTGTCCCCCTCCAACCCTCCCACTTCCCCCTCCAACCCTCCTACATCCCCCACCCTCCCTCCCACTTCCCCACTTACTCATAGCCCTCACCCACATAGCCCCTCACCCACTCACCCACATAGCCCTCCCTGACTACCACTTACCCCATCCCTCCCTCCATCCCTCCATCCCTCCCACCATTCCACTCCCTCCCTCCCTCCCACTGTCCTCCTCCCTCCCTCCCACTGCCCTCCACCCTCCCTCCCTCCCTCGCACTGACCCCTCACTTCCTACAACCTCCCCCTCCCACTTCACAACTACCACCAACTTCACCCTCCCGCCCACTTGCCCCTCCCTTCCACATGCCCCTCCCTCCCACTAGCCCCCCCACTTGCCCCTCCCTCCCACTTGCACCTCCCCTCCACTTGCCCCTCCCTCCCACTTGCACCTCCCTCCCACTTGCCACTCCCTCTCACTCCCTCCCACTTGCCCCTCCCTCTTGCTCCTCCCTCCCACTCCCTCTGACTTGCCCCTCCCTCCCACTTGCCCCTCCCACTTGCCCCTCCCTCCCACTTGCACCTCCCTCCCACTAGCCCCTTCCTCCCACTCCCTCCAACTTGCCCCTCCCTCCCACTCCCTCTGACATGCCCCTCCCTCCCATTTGCCCCTCCCTAACTCCCACCTGCTTCCTACTCCCTCCCACTGTCCCACTCCCGCACTCCCACTGTCCCCCTCCCACCTTCCCACTGTCCCCCTCCCACCTTCCAACTTTCCCCCTCCCACCTTCCCACTGACTCCAGCCTCTCTACCACATACCCCACCCTACAACATACCTCTCACTCCCACTTCACATCTCCCTCCCACTTCACATCTCCCTCCCACTTCCGCCTCCCTCCCACTTCCGCCTCCCACCCACTTCTGCCTCCCACCCACTTCCGCCTCCCCCCCACTTCCGCCTCCCTCCCACTTTCGCCTCCCTCCCACTTCCACCTCCCTCCCACTTCCCCCTTCCTCCCACTTACCCTTCCTCCCACTTCCCCCTTCCTCCCACTTTCCCCTTCCTCCCAGTTCCCCTTTCCTCCCACTGCCCCCTTCCTCTCGCTTCCCCCCTTCCTCCCACTTCCCCCCTTCCTCCCACTTCCCCCTTCCTCCCACTTCCCCCTTCCTCCCACTTCTCCCGTCCTCCCACTTCTCCCTGCCTCCCACATCCTCCTCCCTACCACTTCCCCCTCCCTTACTCCAACTTACCGCATCCATCCCTCCCACTATCCCCCTCCCTCCCTCCCACTTCTGCCTCCCTCCTACTTCCGCCTCCCTCCCACTTCCGCCTCCCTCCCACTTCCACCTCCCTTCCACTTCCGCCTCCCTCCCACTTCCCCCTCCCTCCCACTTCCCCTTCCTCCCACTTTCCCCTTCCTCCCACTTCCCCTTCCTCCCACTTCCCCCTTCCTCCCACTTCCCCCTTCCTCCCACTTCCCCCTTCCTCCCACTTCTCCCTTCCTCCCACTTCTCCCTTCCTCCAACTTCCTCCTCCCTACCACTACCCCCTCCCTTACTCCAACTTACCGCATCCATCCCTCCCACTATCCCCCTCCCTACCTCCCACTATCCCCCTCCCTCCCTCCCACTATCCCCCCCCTCCCTCCCACTGTACGCCTCCCTCCCACTTCCGCCTCCCTCCCACTTCTGCCTCCCTCCCACTTCCGCCTCCCTCCCACTTCCCCTTCTTCCCACTTCCCCTTCCTTCCACTTCACCATTCCTCCCAATTCTCCCTTCCTCCCACTTCTCCCTCCCTCCCACTTACCCCCCTCCCACTTCCCCTTCCCTTACGCCCACTTACCGAATCCCTCCCTCCAACCCTCCCACTATGCCCCTCCATCACACTATCCCCCTCCCTACCTCCCACTATACCCCTCCCTCCCTCCCACTATCCCCGTCCCTCCATCCCACTATCCCCCTCCCTCCCACTATCTGCCTCCCTCCCACTTCACAACTCCCTCCCACTTGCCCCTCTTTCCCTGTCCCACTCCTACTTCCTCCCGCTACCCCTCCCTCCCACTTCCAACTCCCTCCCTCCCATTATCTCCCTCCCTCCCATTGTCCCCCTTCTGCTCTACGGGAGGTTTCTGTCCTCCCTGAGCTCTCCTTCCCACCATCCTCCTCCCTCCCTCCCACTGTCCCCCTCACTCCCTACAACTTCCCTCCTCCCACTTCACAACTACCACCCACTTTCCCCTCTCTCCCACTTGACACTCCCTCTCAATCCCTCCCACTTGCCCCTACCTCCCATTCACTCCCACTTGCCGCTCCCTCCCACTCCCTCCCACTTGCCCCTCCCTCCCACTCCCACCCACTTCCCACGCCCTCCCACTTCCCACTTCCTCCCTCTTCCCACTCCCTCACTCCTACTTGTCCCCACCCACTTGACCCCTCACTGACTCCCAATTCTCCCACACTCCCACTTACCCCTCACACCCTCCCACTTTCTGCTTCCTCCCTCCCCCTTGCAATTACACCCTCCCTACCAATTGCCCCCTCCTTCACAACCTCCCACTTCCCCCTCCATCCAAATTGCCACTCCCTCCCTCCCTTCCACTCACCCCTCCCTGCATCCTGCCTTCCCACCCTCCCTCCCTCAAGCTTGCCCCCTCCCTCCAACTTGCCCCAACCCTCCAACTTCCCCCTCCCTCCAACTTCCCCTTCCTCCAAATTCCCCAGTTCCTAACACCCATTTAGCTCCTCACTCCCTCCCTCTGACATTTCCCTCCCAATTCCTCCCTCCCTCCCACTTGCCCCTCATTCCATCCCACCCACTTAACGACTCCCATTTACCACCACTTCCGTCCGCTCTCCCTCCCTCCCACCCATTTGCCCCCTCCCTGCCTCCTACCAACCCACATCCCCAATCCTCCCGCCCTCCCACATCTACAATCCTCCCTCCCTCCCACTTCCACCCTCCCTCCCAATTGCCCCAACCTTCAGAACCTCCCACTTAACCCTCCATCCTAATTGCCAACTCCCCCCTCCCTTCCACTCACCGCTCCCTCCATCCTGCCTTCCCACCCTCCCTCCCTCCAACTTCCCCTCCCTCCAACTTCCACCTCCCTCCAACTTCCACCTCCCTCCAACTTGCCCCTCCCTCCAACTTGCCCCCTCCTTCCAACTTGCCCCTCCCTCCACATTCCCCAGAACGTGACACCCATGTACCTCCTCCATCCCTCCCACTTCCTCCCTCCCTCCCACTTGCCCATCATTCCGTCCCACCCATTTACCCACTCCCACTTCCCACCACCACTTCTGCCCGCGCTCGCTCCCTCCCACCAACTTGCCCCCTCCCTGCCTCCTACCAACCCACTTCCCCAATCCTCCCGCCCTCCCACATCTTCAATCCTCCTTGCCTCCCACTTCCCACTCCCTCCCACTTCCCCCTCCCTCTCAGCCGTACTTGCCCCTCCCTAACTCCATCCTGCTTCCTCCTCCCTCCCACTCTCCCCCTCCCGCACTCCCACTGTCCCCCTCCCTCCCTCCCACTGTCCCCTCCCTCCCACCGAATTCCCCCCTCCCTCCCTCCCTCTTCCCCCTCCCTCCCACTTCCACCCTCCCACTTCCCCCACCTCCCACTTCCCCGTCCCTCACACCTCCCCCTTCCTACCACTTCCACCCTGTCCCACATACCCCTCCCTCACTACCACTTACCCCAACCCTTCCTCCATCCCTCCCACCATCCTCCTCCATCCCTCCCTCTTTCCCACTGTCCTCCTCCCTCCCTCCTTTCCTCCCTCCCACTGCCCCCTTGCTCCCTACAACTTCCCCCCCCTCCCACTTCACAACAACCACCCACTTCACCCTCCCTCCCACTTGCCCCTCCCTCCCAATCCCTCCCACTTCCCCCTCCCTCACACCTCCCCTTCCTACAATTTCCACCCTGTCCCACAAACCCCTCCCTCACTACCACTTACCCTATCCCTCCCTCCATCCCTCCCACCATCCCCCTCACTCCCTCCCACTGTCTCCCTCGCTCCCTACAAATTCCCCCCACTTCACAACTACCACCCACTTGCCCCTCTCGCCCACTTGCCCCTCCCTCCCATTCCCCCGCACTTGACCCTCCCTCCCACTCCCTCCCACTTGCCCCTCCCTCCCACTCCCTCCCACTTGCCCCTCCCTTCCTCTCCCTACCACATGCCCCTCCCTCCCACTCCCACCCACTTCCCAGACCTTCCCACATCCCACTCCCTCCTACTGCCCACTCCCTCCCACTTCACACTCCCTCACTCTAACTTGCCCCCACCCACTTGCCCCCTCACTGATTCCCCATTCTCCCACCCTCCCACTTACCCCTCACACCCTCCCACTTTCTGCTACCTACCTCCCACCTCCCTCTCACTCCCTTGCAATTCCTCCCTCCCTCCCTGCCTCCCACTTCCACCCTCCATCCCAATTTCCCACTTCCTCCCTCCCTTCCACTCACCCCTCCCTGCATCCTGCCTTCCCACCCCCTCTCTCCAATTTGCCCCCTCCCTCCAACTTGCCCCCTCCCTCCAACTTGTCCCCTACCTCCAACTTGCCCCCTCCCTCCAAATTCCCCAGAACCTAACACCCATTTAGCTCCTCACTCCCACATTCCCCTCCCTCCCACTTCTTCCCTCCCACCCACTTACCCCCTCCCTGCCTCCTACCAACCCACTTCCCCAATCTTTCTGCCCTCCCACATCTTCAATCCTCCCTGCCTCCCACTTCCACCCTCCCTCCCAAGTGCCCCTTC
Organism: Carcharodon carcharias; assembly: GCF_017639515.1. Taxonomy (NCBI): domain Eukaryota; kingdom Metazoa; phylum Chordata; class Chondrichthyes; order Lamniformes; family Lamnidae; genus Carcharodon; species Carcharodon carcharias. The sequence goes on along the minus strand of NC_054481.1, from coordinate 81,819,110 downwards.
TTTACAACATCCCACTTCCCCCTCAATTCAAATTGCCCACTCCCTCCCTCCCTTCCACTCTCCCCTCCCTGCATCCTGCCTTCCCACCCTCCCTCCCTCCAACTTCCCCCTCCCTCCAAGTTCCTCCTCCCTTTAACATCCCCTTCCCTCCAACATCCCCCTCCCTCCAACTTCCCCCACACTCCAACTTCCCCCACCCTCCAACTTCCCCCGCCCTCCAACTTGCCCCTCCCTCGAACTTGCCCACTCCTTCCAACTTGCCTTCTCCCTCCAAATTCACCAGAACCTGACACCCATTTACCTCATCCCTCCCTCCCACTTACCCCCTCCCACTTCCCACCACCACTTCCGCCCGCTCTCGCTTCATCCCTCCCATTTGCCCCCTCCCTGCCTCCTACCAACCCACTTCCCCAATCCTCCCACCCTCTCACATCTTCAATCCTCCCTGCTTCCCACTTCCCACTCCCTCCCACTTCCCCCTCCCTCTCAGCCCTACTTGCCCCTCCCTAACTCCATCCTGCTTCCTCCTGCCTCCCACTGTCCCCCTCCCGCACTCCCACTTCCCCCTCCCTCCCTCACACTTCCACCCTCCCACTTGCCCCTCCTCCCACTTCCCCCTCCCTCACACCTCCCCCTTCCTACCACTTCCACACCATCCCACATACCCCTCCCTCACTACCACTTACCCCAACCCTCCCTCCATCCCTCCCACCATCCACCTCCATCCCTCCCTCTTTCCCACTGTCCTCCTCCCTCCCTCCCTTCCTCCCTCCCACTGACCCCTTGCTTCCTACATCTTCCCCCTCCCTCCCACTTCACAACAACCACCCACTTCACCCTCCCTCCCACTTGCCCCTCCCTCCCACTCCCTCCCAATTCCCCCTCCCACACACCTCCCCCTTCCTACAATTTCCACCCTTCCCACATACCCCTCCCTCACTACCACTTACCCCATCACTCCCTCCATCACTCCCACCATCCCCCTCCCTCCCTCCCACTGTCCCCCTTGCTCCCTACAACTTCCCCCTCCCACTTCACAACTACCACCCACTTGCCACTCTCGCCCACATGCCCCTCCCTCCCATTCCCTCTCACTTGACCCTCCCTCTTACTCCCTCCCACTTGCCCCTCCCTCCCACTCCCTGCCACTTGCCCCTCCCTCCCACTCCCTCCTACATGCCCCTCCCTCCCACTCCCACCCACTTCCCACACCCTCCCACTTCCCACTCCCTCCCATTTCCCACTCCCTCCCACTTACCACTCCCTCCCACTTCTCACTCCCTGCCACTTCCCACTCTTTCCCACTTCCCACACACTCACTCTTACTTGCCCCCACCCATTTGCCCCCTCACTGATTCACAATTCTCCCACCCTCCCACTTACCCCTCACACCTCCCACTTTCTGCTTCCTCCCTCCCACCTCCTTCTCGCTCCCTTGCAATTCCTCCCTCCCTCCCTGCCTCCCACCTCCCCCTCCATCCAAATTGCCCAATCCCTCCCTCCCTTGCACTCACCCCTTCCTGCATCTTGCCTTCCCACCCCCCCTCCCTCCAACTTGCCCCCTCCCTCCAACTTGCCCCCACTCTCCAACTTGCCCCTTCCTCCAAATTCCCCAGAACCTAACACCCATTTACCTCTTCCCTCCCACATTCGCCTCCCTCCCACTTCTTCCCTCCCTCCCACTTGCCCCTCATTCCCTCCCACCCATTTACCCCCTCCCACTTCCCACCAACAATTCCGCCACCTCTCCCTCCCTCCCACCCACTTGCACCCTCCCTGCCTCCTACCAACCCAGTTCCCCAATATTCCCGCCCTCCCACATCTTCAATCCTCCCTGCCTCCCACTTCCACCCTCCCTCCCAATTGCCCCCTCCTTTACAACATCCCACTACCCCCTCAATCCTAATTGCCCACTCCCTCCCTCCCTTCCACTCACCCCTCCCTGCATCCTGCCTTCCCACACTCCCTCCCTCCAACTTCCCCCTCTCTCCAACTTCCTCCTCCCTCCAACATCCCCCTCCCTCCAACATCCCCCTCCCTCCAACTTCCCCCACCCTCCAACATCCCCCACCCTCCAAATTGCTCACTCCCTCCCTCCAACTCCCCCCTCCCTCCAACTTTCTGGTTCATCCAACTTCCCCCCCAAACTAACTCCCATTAACCTCCTACGTAGCTCCGTCCCACCCACTTCCAACCTCCCCCCCTCCCTCCCTCCCACTTCCCCACACCAACCACGCCCTCTGTCCCTCCCGCCCACCCATTTGCCCCCTTCCTGCCTCCCACCAACAAACTTCCCCAATCCTCCCGCCCTCCCACTTCCCTTCAATCCCTCACAAGTACCCCTCCCTCCCTTTCACTTGCTCCCACACTCCCTCCCACTTCCTCCCTCACTCCCTCCCTTCCACTTCACCCTTCTCTCCTTCCCACTACCCCCCACAGTCCCTCCCAATTACACCCTCCCTCCCCTCCCACTTCCCCCTCCCTGCCTCCCACTTCCCCCTCCCTCTCACTACCCTCCTCCCTCCCTCCCACTTCCCACCACCTCCCTCACACTTCCCCACTCCCTTCCTCCCTCCCTCCCACTTTTCCACTCCCTTAGTCCCTCCCACTTCCCCCTCCTTCTCCCTTCCTTTAGTCCCTCCCACTTCCCCCTCCTTCCCACTTCCTCCTCCCTCTCACTTGCCACTCACACCCTCCCACTTGCCACTCACACCCTCCCACTTGCCACTCACACGCCCCCATTTACCCGTTTCTCCCTCCCACATCCCTCTCCCTCCCTCCCAATTCCTCCCTCCCTCCCACTTACCCACACCCTCCCTGCCACCCACTTCCCCCTCCCTCCAACATCCCCGCCACCAAATTGCCCACTCCCTCCCACTCACCCCTCCATGCATCCTGCATTCCCACCCTCCCTCCAGCCAGCTTACCCCTTCCTCCAAATTTCCACCAACCTAACTCCCATTTACCTCCTGCCTAGCTCCCACATTCCCCTCCCTCATACATGCCCCTCATTCCCTCCCTCCAACACCCCCTCCCATTTCCCACAATGAATTCCGCCCTCTCTCCTTCCCACCCACCCACTTGCCCAATCATACCGCCCTCCCACTTCCCCCTCACACCCTTCCACTACAGCCTCCCTCTCTCCCATTTCCCCTCACTCCTTCCTCCCACTTCACCCTTACCTCCTTTCCATGACACCCACACTTCCTCCCAATTACACCCACCCTCCTTCCCACCTCCCCCTTCCTCCCTCCCTCCCACTTCCCCCTCCCTCCTTCTTTCCCCCTCCCTCCTACTTTCCCCCTCCCTCCCACTTCCCTCCTCACTCCCTCCATTCCTCCCTCCAACTTCCCACCCCCTGCCTCCCACTTGCCCACTTCTACCTCCATTCCTCCCTCCCACTTCGCACCCGCTGCCTCCCACTTGCCCACTACTTACTCCATTTCTCCCTCACACTTCCCCCACCCTCCCACCCTCCCACATACCCCTCACACCCTCCCACTTACACCTTCCTCCGGCCCACATCCCTCTCCCTCCCTCACACTTCCTCCCTCCCTCTCTCCCACTTCCCCTACTCTTCCTGCCTCCGACTTCCACCCTTCCTCCCAACAGCCCCCTCGCTCACAACCTCCCACTTCACCCTCCCTCCAACATCCACCTACCTCCAAATTGCCCCCTCCCTCCATCCCACTCGACCCTCCCTTCATTCCGCCTTCACAACTTCCCCTCCCACCAACTTCCACCTCCCTCCAACTTCCCCCTCCCTCCAACTTCCCCCTCCCTCTAACAACACCCCCAAACTAACTCCCATTAACCTCCATTCTACCTCCCTCCCTCCCACTTACCACCCTCCCACTTCCCCCCACCAATTCTTCCCTCTCTCCCTCCTGATCACCCACTTGCCCCCTCCCTGCCTCCCACCAACATACTTCCCCAATTCTCCTGCCCTCCCACTTCCCGCTCACTCCCTCCCACTTTGCCCTCCCTCCCTCTCACATCCTCTCACACTCGCTCCCACTTCCTCCCTCACTCCCACCCTTCCCTCCTTCCCACTACCCCCCATATTCCCTCCCAATTACACCCTCCCTCCCCCACTTCCTCCTCCCACCCTCCCACTTCCTCGCTCCCTCCCACTTCCCTCCTCCCTCCCTCCATTCCTCCCTCCCACTTCCACAATCCCTTCCTCCCTGCTTCCCTCCCACTACCCCTTCCCTCCCTCCTTCCCTCCCACTTGCCCCTCCCTCCTGCCCACTTCCCCCTCCCACCCTAACTGCCTATCATTTCCCCCCTCTTTCCCTCCCTCCCTCCCAGTTCCCTCCCTCCCACCCATTTTAAAACTCTCAATTACACCCCTCCAACATCCCCCTCCCACTTACCCGGCTCAGTTACCCCTCCATCCCTTCATCCCACTTCCTCTCCCTCCCTTGCTTCCATTTCCCCTCCATCTCATTTGCCCTCCCTCCCACTTCCCTCCTTCCTACTATCCCCTTCCCTCCCTACTACATCCCCCTTCCCTCCCACCCATTTGATTGAACTTGTCTCCACCATACTCTCAGATAGTGCATTGCAGACCCTAACCACACGATTGACCCTGTCTCCACCATACTCTCAGACAGTGCATTGCAGACCCTAACCACACGATTGACCCTGTCTCCACCATACTCTCAGACAGTGCATTGCAGACCCTAACCACACGATTGACCCTGTCTCCACCACATCCCTGTGCAATGCAAATTCCAGATCCTAACCACTCAATTTCCCCTGTCCCAACTACACTCTCAGACAGAGCATCCCAGACCCTAACCATTCAATTGACCCTCTCTCCACCACAATCTCAGGCAGTGCATTCCTGTCCCTAGCCCCTGGATCAAACCTGTCTACACCACACTCTCAGTGCATTCCAGATCCTAACCATACACTTGTCCCTCCCTCCAGCAAATTTGATGGACGCTCTCTCCACATCACTCTGCAGCTATGAACTCCAGATGAGAAGCACACGATTGACCCTGTCTCCACCACCCCCTCGTGCAATTCATTGCAGACCCTAACCACTTGATTGACCCTGTCTCCACCGCACTCTCAAGCTTTAAATTCCAGATCCTAACCACTCGATTGAACTCATCTCCACCACACTCTCAGGAAGTGCATTGCAGACACTAACCACTCGATTGGCCCTATCTCCACCATACTCTCAGACAGTGCATTCCAGATCCTAACCATTCAATTGATAGTGTCCCAAATACAATCTCAGACAAGGCATCCCAGACCCTATGCACTCAAGTTAGCCTGTCTCCATCACACTCTCAGACAATGGATTCCAGATCCTAACCACTCGATTGACCCTATCTCAACCACCTTCTCAGACATTGCATTCCAGATCCAAACCTTTCACTTGACAGTGTCCCAAATACAAACTCAGAAAGGGCATCCCAGCCCCACACTCAAATAGCCTTGTCTCCACCATACTCTTAGACAGTGCTTCCAGTCCCTAACCACTCGATTGATTTTATCTCCACCACACTCTCTGACATTGCATTCCAGACACACGCCACTCATTTGAGCCTGTCTCCACCACTCTCTCAAACAGTGCATTTCAGACACTAACCAGGTAATTGACCCTGTCTTCACCAAACTCTCAGACAGTGCAATGCGGATCCTAACCAAACGATTGACCCAGTCTCCACCACTTCTCTTAGAAACTGCATTGGAGACCCTAACCACTCAACTGACCCTGTCTCCACGATGCTCTCAAGCTGTGAATTCCAGATCCTAACCACTCATTTCACCCTATCTCCACCTCACTATCAAACAGTGCATTCCAAACCCGAACCACTTGAATGACTCGATCTCCACTGCACTGTCAGGCAGTGCATTCCTGATCCTAAACACTCCGCTGACCATGTCTCCACCACACTCTCAGGCTGCGAATTCCAGATCCTAACCATTCAAGTGACCCTGTGCCAAATACAATCTCAGACAGGGCATCCCAAACCCTACCCACTCAATTCACCCTGTCTCCATCACACTCTCAGACAGTGCATTTCAGACACTAACAATGTGATTGACACTGTCTCCACCACACCCTCAGACACTGCATTCCAGGCACACACCACTCACTTGATGTCTCTCCACCTGTCTCTCAGACAGTGCATTCCTGATCCTAACCACTCAATTGACCCTCTCTCCACGACTCTCACACACTGCATTTCAGGTCTTGACCACTCGATTGACCCTGTCTCGATTTCACTCTCAGACAGTGCATTGCAGATCCTAACCATTAGATTGACCCTGAATGCACCACACTCTCAGGCAGTGTATTCCAGACCCTAAGCATTCAATTCAAACTGTCCCAACTCCAGTCTCAGTTAGAGCATCCCAGACCTTACCCAATCGATTGACCGTGTCTCCGCCACAATCTCAGACAGTGCATTCCAGATGCCAAACCCTCAATTGACCTTGTCTCCACCTCACTCTTAGGGAGTGCATTGCATTCACTAATCAATTGATTGACCCTGTCTCCATTACACTCTCATTGCTTTCCACATTCTAATCACATGATTGACGGTTCCTCCAGCAAACTCTCAGGAAGAGCTTTCCAAATCCTAACCATTTGGTAGACCCTGTCTCCACCATACTCTCACACACTACATTGGAGACCCTAACCACTCGATTGACGCTGTCTCCACCACATCCCTGTGCAGTGCAAATTCCAGATCCTAACCACTTGATTGACCCTGTCTCCACCATGCTGTCAAGATGTGAATTCCAGACCTTAACCACTCGATTCACCCAGTCCCAAATACACTCTCAGACAGAGCATCCCAGACCCTAGCCACTCAATTGACCCTGTCTCCACTACAATCTCAGGCAGTGCATTCCATTCCCTAGCCCCTGGATCAAACCTGTCTCCTCCTCACACTCAGTGCATTCCAGATCCTAACCACACACTTGACCGTCCATCCTGCAAATTTGGTGGACACTATCTCCACCACACTCTGAAGCTGTGAACTCCAGATGAGAAGCACACGATTGACCCTGTCTCCACCACACCCTCATGCAGTGCATTGCAGACCCTAACCACTTGATTGACCCTGTCTCAACAACATTCTCAGCCTTTAAATTCCAGATCCAACCACTCGATTGAACTCTTCTCCAACACACTCTCAGGAATTGCATTGCAGACACTAACCACTCGATTGACCCTATCTCCACCATACTGTCAGACAGTGCATTCCAGATCCTAACCATTCAATTGACAGTGTCCCAAATACAATCTCAGACAAGGCATCCCAGACCCTATCCACTTAAATAAGCCTGTCTCCACCATATTGTCAGACAGTGCATTCCAGATCCTAACCATGCACTTGACAGTGCCCCACATACAGTCTCAGACAGGGCATCCCAGACCGTACCCACTCAATTAACCCTGTCTCCAACAAACTCTCAAACTCAGCATCCCTGACACACACACAACTCATTTGAGCCTGTCTCCACCACACTCTCAAATCTTGCATTTCAGACACTAAACAGATGATTGATCACACTCACAGACAGTGCAATGCGGACCCTAACCACTCGACTGATCCTGTCTCCACCATGCTCTCAGGCTGAGAATTCCATATCCTAACCACTCAGTTGACCCTATCTCCACCACACTGTCAGACAGTGCATTCCAAACACTAACCACTTGAGTGACTGGATCTCCACCACACACTCAGACAGTGCATTCCAGATCCTAAACACTTGACTGACCCTCTCTCCACCACAATCTCAGACAGCGCATTCCAGGTCTTAACCAATCGATTGACCATGTCTCCACCACACTCTCAGTCTGCGAATTCCAGATCCTAACCACTCAAGTGACCCTGTGCCAAATACATTTTCAGACAGGGCATCCCAGACCCTACCTACTCAATTCACCCTGTCTCCATCACACTTTCAGACTGTGCACTGCAGACAATAACCATGTGATTGACCCTGTCTCCACCACACTCTCAGACTCTGCATCCCAGACACACATCACTAAGTTGACCCTCTCTCCACCACACTCTCACACACTGCATTCCCAGTCATAACTACGCGACTGACCCTGTCTCCATCTCACTCTCAGACATTGCATTGCACATTCTTACCGTTAGATTGACCCTGAATCCACCACATTCTCTGGCAGTGTATTCCACACCCTAAGCACTCGATTCAACCTGTCCTAACTCTATTCTCAGACAAAGCATCCCAGAACCTACCCACTCGATTGACCATGTCTCCAAAACATTCTCAGACAGTGCATTCCAAATCCCAAACATTCCATTGATGCTGTCTCCACCATATTCCCAGATTCTCCATTGGAGACCCTAACCATTTGATTGACCCTGTCTCCATCATGCTCTCAAGCTGTGAATTCCAGATTCAAAACATTCAGTTTACCGTATCTCCACCAGACTCTCAGGCAGTGCATTCAGATATTAACCACTCGATTGATCCTGTCTCCACCACACACTCAGGCTGTGAATTCTATATCCGAACGACTTGATTGACCCTGTCACCACCACACTCACAGACAGGGCATCCCAGACCATACCCAATCAATTAACCCTGTCCCATCTACAATCTCAGACAGGGCATCCCAGACCCAATCCAATCAAATAACCCTGTCTCAACCACACTCTCAGAGCATGCATTCCAGATCCTAACCACTCGATTGATCATGACTCCACCAAACTCTCAGATACTGCATTCCAGACACACACCACGCATTTAAGCCTGTGGCCAACACGTTCTCAGAAAGCGCATTCCAGACACTAACCACTTGATTGACCCTGTCTCCACCACAATCTCAGACAGTGCATTGCAAACTCTAACCACTCGATTGACCCTGTCTCCATCACTCTCTCAAGCTGTGAATTCCAGATCCTAACCTCTCGATTGAAACCTTCTCCACCACACTCTCAGGCCATGCATTCCAGATACCAACCATTCGATTGACCCTCTCTCCCACACCCTCTCAGGCAGTGCATTTCAGACACTAATCACTTGATTATCCTTGCCTCCACTATACTCTCAGATAGTGCATTGCAGAACCTAACCACACGATTGACCGTCTCCACCACACCCAGTGCAGTGCAAATTCCAGACCCTAACCACTCGATTCACACTATCTCAACTACACTCTCAGACAAAGCATCTCAGACCTACACACTCAATTGATCCTGTCTCCACCACAATCTCAGGCAGTGAGTCCAGTGCCTAGCCCCTCGATCAAACCTATCTCCACACTAGTAGACTCAGTGCATTCCAGATCCTAACCACACACTTGACACTCCCATCAGCAAATTTGATGGGCACTCTCTCCACCTCACTCCGAAGCTGTGAACTCCAGATCAGAAGCACACAGTTGACCCTGTCTCCACCACACCATCAAGCAGTGCATTGTAGACCCTAACCACTTGACTGACCCTGTCTCCATGGTACTCTCAAGTTGTGAATTCCAGAACCTAACCACTTAATTGAACCCGTCTCCGCCACAATCTCAGGCACTGCATTCCAGATCCCAACCACTCGATTGACCCTCTCTCCACCTCACTCTCAGACCTGCATTGCAGACGCTAATCAGTTAATTGACCTGGCCTCCACCATACTCTCAGAGAGTGCATTGCAGGCACTACCCACTCGATTTACCCTGTCTCCACCACACTCTCAGACAGTACATTGCAGACACACACCACTCAGTTGAGACTTTCTCCACCAAACTCTCAAGAGACCCTTAACACTCGATTGACCCTGTCTCCACCACATGCTTGGGCTGCAAATTCCAGATCATAACCATTTGATTGACCCTGAATTCACCACACTCTCAGACAGTCTATTCCAAACCCTAACCACTCAATTCACCCTGTCACAACTACACTCTGAGACAGAGCATCCCAGACCCAACCCATTGAAATGACCCGGTCTCCACCATAATCTCAGGCAGTGCATTGCAGTCCCTAGCCCCTCGATCAAACATGTCTCCGCCCCACTCTCAGTGTATTCCAGATCCTAACCAGACACTTGACCCTCCCTCCATCAAATCTGATGGACTCAGTCTCCAACACACTCTGAAGGTGTGAACTCCAGCTCTGAAGCGCACGGTTGACCCTGTCTCCAACACACCCTCGTGCAGGGCATTGCAGACCCTAACCACTTGATTGACCATGTCTCCACCACACTCTGAGGCAGTGCATTCCAGATCGCAACCACTCGATTGACCCTCGCTCCGCCACACTCTCAGAAAGTGCATTCCAAATCCTAACCACTCGATTGACCCTGTCTTCACCATGCTCTCAACTCTGAATTGCAGATCTAAACCACTCAGCTGACCCTACCTCCAACACACTCTCAGACACTGCATTCCAGACAAACATCACTCATTTGTGCCTGTCGCCAACACGCTCTGAGACAGTGCATTCCAGACACTAACCACATGATTGACGTTGTCTCCAACACACTCTCAGACAGCGAATTCCAGACTCGAACCACTTGATTGGCCTGCTTCCACCATACACTCAGAACGTGCATTCCAGATCCTAACCACTTGATTGACCTTGACCCCACCACACTCTCAAACACTACATTCCAGACACACATCACTCATTTGAGCCTGTCTCCAACACGGTCTCAGTCAGTAAATTCCAGACACTAACCATGTGATTGACCCTGTCTCCACCACAATTTCAGACAGTTCATTGCAGACTCTAAGCATTCGAATGACCCTGTCTCCACCACAAACTCAGGCATTGCATTCCAGTCCCAACACCTTCTATCAATCCTGTCTCCGCACCACTCTCAGTGCATTCCAGATCCTAACCACACATTTGAACTTCACACCAACAAATTTGATACACCCTGTCTCCACCACACTCTGAAGCTGTGAACTCCAGATCCGAAGCACACGATTGACCCTGCCTCCACCACACTTTCAGACAGTTCATTGCAGATTCTAAGCACTCGATTGACCCTCTCTCCACCACAAACTCAGGCAGTGCATTCCAGTCCCGACACCTTCTATCAATCCTGTCTCCGCACCACTCTCCGTGCATTCCAGATCCTAACCACACATTTGACCTTCACACCAATAAATTTGATACCACACTCTGAAGCTGTGAACTCCAGATCCGAAGCACACAATTGACCCTGTCTCCACCACACCCTTGTGCAGTGCATTGCAGACCCTAACCACTTCATTTACCCTGTCTCAACCACACTCTCAAGCTTTAAATTCCAGATCCAAAACACTCAATTGAACCCTTCTCCGCCACACTCTCAGGCAGTGCATTCCAGATACCAACCACTCGGCTGACCCTATCTCCACCTCACTCTTAGAAAGTGCGTTCCAGATCCTAACCACTCAATTTACCCTGTCCCAAATACATTCACAGACAGGGCATTCCTGACCCTACCCACTCAATTAAGCCTGTCTCCACTACAAACTCAGACAGTGCATTCTAGACCCTAACCACTCGATATACCCTATTTCCACTGTACTCTAAGACATTGCATTCCAGATCCCAACCATTCAATTGGCAGTGTCCCAAATACAATCTCAGACATGACATCCCAGACCCTACCCACTCAGTTAACCCTGTCTCCACCACACTCTCAGACACTGCATTCCAGACACTAACCATGCGATTGACCCTTTCTCCGCCAGTCTCTGAGACACTGCTTTCCAGACACGCACCACTTAGTTGAGCCTGTCTCCACCAAGCTCTCAGACAGTGCATTCGAGACCCTTAAAACTTGATTGACCCTGTCTCTACCACACCCTCATGCCATGAATTCCAGATTCTAACTAATCAATTGAATGCTTCTCTGCCACAATCTCAGACAGTGCATTCCAGATCTCAACCACTTGAATGAATCTATCTCCAGCACAATCCCAGACAGAGCATCCCAGACCCTACCCATTCATTTCACCCTGTCTCCAACACAATCTCAGACACCGCATTCCAGTCCCTGCATCCTCAATCAAACCTGTCTCCGCCCCACTCTCAGTGTAGTCCAGATCCTAACCACACACTTGACCCTCCCTCCAGCAATTTTGATGGATGCTCTCTCCACCACACTCTGAAGCTATGAACTCCAGATCAGAAACGCATGATTGACCCTGTCTCCACCACACCCTCATGCAGTGCATCGCACACCCTAACCAATTGATTAACCCTGTCTCCGCCACAATCTCAGGCAGCGCATTCCAGATCCCAGCCACTCGATTGACCCTCTCTCCACCTCACTCTCAGACTGTGCATTGTGGACACTAATCACTTGATTGACCTTGTCTCCACCATAGTCTCAGACAGTGCATTGCAGACTCTAACCAGGCGATTGAACCTGTCTCCTCCACTCTCTCAGGCACTGCTTTCCAGGCACACACCACTCAGTTGAGCCTGTCTCCACCAAGCTCTCAGACAGTGCATTCGCTACCCTTAACACTCAATTGACCCTATCTCCACCACAATCTAAGGCTGCAAATTCCAGATCCTAACCTCTTGATTGACACTGAATCCAACACACTCTCAGAAAATTCATTGCAGACTCTAAACACTCGATTGACAATACCTCCACCATACTCTCAGGCTATGCATTCCAGTCCCTAGTCCTTCTATCAATCCTGTCTCCGGCCCACTCTCAGTGCATTCCAGATCCTAACCACACATTTGACCCTCTCACCAGCAAATTTCATGCACCCTGTCTCCACCACATTCTGAAGCTGTGAACACCAACTCCAAAGCACACGATTAACCCTATCTCCACCACACCCTCATGCAGTGCATTGCAGAATATAACCACTTGATTGACCTTGTCTCCACCACACTCTCAAGCTGTGAATTCAAAATCCTAACCACTCGATTGCACCCTTCTCCACCACAAACTCAGACAGTGCATTCTAGACCCTAACCACTCGATAGACCCTATCTCCACTACACTCTAAGACATTGCATTCCAGATCCCAACCATTCAGTTGGCAGTGTCCCAAGTACAATCTCAGACATGGCATCCCAGACCCTACCCACTCAATTAACCCTGTCTCCACCACACTCTCAGACAGTGCATTCCTGACACTAACCATGTGATTGACCCTGTCTCCTCCACACTTTTAGTCTCTGTATTCCAGACACACACCAGTCATTTGAGGCTGTCTCCGCAACACTCTTAAACAGTGCACTCCGGACACTGACCACATGATTGACCTTGTCTCCAACAAACTCTCAGACAGTTCAATGCAAACCCTAACCACTGGATTGAACCAATCTCCAACACAATCTCAGAAACTGCTTTTGAGACAGTAACCACTTGATTGACCCTGTCTCCACCATGATCTCAAGCTGTGAATTCCAGATCCTAACCTCTGAGTTGACCCTATATCCACCACAGTCTCAGACAGAGCATCCCAGACCGTGCCCATTCATTTGACCTTGTCCCCACCACACTCTCTGACACTGCATTCCAGACACTAACCACGCCATTGACACTGTCTCCACCACAATCTCATGAAGTGCATTCCAGTCCCTAGCCCATCGATCAAACCTGTCTCCATCCCACTCTCAGTGCATTCTAGAGCCTAACAACACACTGGTCCATCCATCCAGCAAATTTGATGGACGCTCTCTCCACCACACTCTGAAGCTGTGAAAACCAGATCAGAAGCACACGATTGACCCTGTCTCCACCACACCCTCGTGCAGTGCATTGCAGACCTTAACCACTTGATTGGCCCTGTCTCCACCACAATCTCACACTGCAAATTCCAGATCCTAACCTCTTGATTGACACTGAATCCACCACACTCTCAGACAGTTCGTTGCAGACACTAACCATGCGATGGACCCTGTCTCCACCACAATCTCAGGCAGTGCATTCCAGTCCCTAGACCTTCTATCAATCCTTTCTCCGCCCCAATTTCAGTGCATTCCAGATCCTAACCATACATTTGACCCTCCCACCAGCAAATTTCATGCACCCTGTCTCCACCACACTCTGAAGCTGTGAACTCCAGCTCCAAAGCACACGATTGACACTATCTCCACACACCCTCATGCAGTGCATTGCAGACTCTAACCACTTGATTGACCCTGTCTCCACCTCACTCTCAAACTGTTAATTCAAGATCCTAACCACTTGATTGAACACTTCTCCGCCACACTCTCGGCCAGTGCATTCCAAATCCTAACCACTTGATTGACCCCGTCTCCACCATGCTCTCAAGCTCTGAATTCCAGATCCAAACCACTCAGCTGACCCTACCTCCACCACACTCTCAAACACTGCATTCCAGACAAACACCACTCATTTGCACCTGTCGCCAACACGCTCCCATACAGTGCATTCCAGACACTAACCACATGATTGATCTGGTCTCCACCACACTCTCAGACCGTGAATTGCAGACTCTAATCACTCGATTGGCCTGTTTCCACCACATTCTCAGAACATGCATTCCAGATCCTAACCACTCGATTGACCTTGACCCCACCACACTCCCAAACACTACATTCCAAACACACACCACTCATGTGAGCCTGTCTCCAAAAAGCTCTCACAGAGTACCTTCCAGACACTAACCACGTGATTGGCCCTGTCTCCACACACTCTGAAGCTGTGAACTCCAGATCCAAAGCACATGATTGACACTGTCTCCACCATAGCTTCATGCAGTGCATTGCAGACCCTAACCACTTCATTGACCCTGTCTCCACCACACACTCAAGCTTTAAATTCCAGATCCTAAACAATCGATTGAACCCTTCTCCACCACACTCTCAGGCAGTGCATTCCAAATCTTAACTATTCAAATGACAGTTTCCCAAATACAATCTCAGGCAGAGCATCCCAGACCCTACCGACTCAATTAACCCTGTCTCCACCACACTCTCAGACCGTGCATTCCAGACACACACCACTCATTTGAGATTGTCTCCACCATGATCTCAAACACTGCATTCCAGATCCTAACCACGTGATTGACCCTGTCTCTACCAAACTCTCAGAAACTGCATTGGAGACCCTAACCACTCGATTGGCCCTGCCTCCAACAGGCTCTCAAGCTGTGAATTCCAAATCCAGACGATTCAGTAAACCCTATCTCCACCACACTGTCAGACAGTGCATTCTAGACCATAGCCACTTGAGTGAATCTGTCTCCACCACAATCTCAGACAGTGCATTCCATATCCTAACCACTCGATTGACCCTCTTCCACCGCAATCTGAGACAGCGCATTCCAGGTCTTAACCACGCTTTTGACCATGTCTCCACCACATTCTCAGGCTGCAAATTCCAGATCCTAACCACAGAGTTTACCCTGTCCCAAAAACAACCTCAGACTGGGTATCCCAGACCCTACCCAATCAATTGACCCTGTCTCCACCACACTCTCAGACAGTGCATTCCAGACAATAACCACGTGATTGATACTGTCTTCACCACATTCTCAGGCTGCGATTTTCAGCTTGTAACCACTCGATTAAATCTTTCTCCACCACACCCTCAGACAGTGCATTCCAGGCACTCACCACACAATTGAGCCTGTCTCCACCAGTCTCTCAGACATTGCATTCCATATCCTAACCACTCGATTGACCCTGTCTCCATCTCACTCTCAGACAGAGCATTGCAGAAACCTAACCAATAGATTGGCCCTGAATCCACCACTCTCTCAGGCAGTGTATTCCAGACCCTAACCACTTGATTCACCCTGTCCCAACTATACTCTCAGACAGAGCATCTCTGACCCTACCTACTCGATTGACCATGTCAAGACCACAATCTCAGACAGTGCATTCCATATGCTAACCAGTCGACTGACCCTCTTCCACCACAATCTGAGACAGCGCATTCCAGGTCTTAACAATGCTTTTGACCATGTCTCCACCACAATCTCAGGCTGCAAATTCCAGATCCTAAGCACAGAGTTTACCCTGTCCCTAAAACAACCTCAGACTGGGTATCCCAGACCCTACCCACTCAATTATCCCCGTCTCCACCACACTCTCAGACAGTGCATTCCAGACAATAACCATGTGATTGACACTGTCTCCACCACACTATCAGGCTGCGATTTTCAGCTTGTGACCACTCGAATAAATCTTTCTCCACCACACCCTCAGACTCTGCATTCCAGGCACTCACCACACAATTGAGCCTGTCTCCACCAGTCTCTCAGACAGTGCATTCCTGATCCTAACCACTCGATTGACCCTGTTTGCGTCTCACTCTCAGACAAAGCATTGCAGAAACCTACCAATAGATTGACCCTGAATCCTCCACACTCTCAGGCAGTGTATTCCAGACCCTAACCACTTGATTCACCCTGTCCCAACTACACTCTCAGACATAGCATCCCAGACCCTACCCACTCGATTGACCCTGTCTTCACCACAGTCTCAGGCAGTGCACTCCAGTCCCTAGCCCCTCGATCAAAACTGTCTCCGCATTACAGACACCAACCATGTGATTGACCCTGTCTCCACAAAGCTCTCTGACAGTGCATTGCAGACACTAATCACTTGATTTAGTTTGTCTCCACCATACTCTCAGGCTGCAAATTCCAAACCATAATAACTTCATTGACCCTGAATCCACCACACTCTTAGGCAGTGTATGCACACCCTATCCACTTGATTCACCCTCTCCCAACTCCACTCTCAGACAGAGAATGCCAGAACCTACCCACTAAATTGACTCTGTCTCCACCACAATCTAAGGCAGTTCATTCCATGCCCTAGGATATCGATCAAACCAGTCTCCACCACACTCTCAGTGCATTCAAGATCCTAAACACACACTTAACCCTCCCAACAGCAAATTTGATGGACCTTCTCTCCACCACACTCTGAAGCTGTGAACTCCAGATCCAAAGCACACGATTGAGCCTGTCACCAGCAAACCCTCGTGAAGTGTATTGCAGACCTATCCGTATGATTGACCCTGTCTCCACCACACTCTAAATCTGTGAATTCCAGATCCTAAACACTCAATTGAACACTTCTCATCCACACTCTCAGACGCATCCAGATCCCGACCAGTCGATTGACCCACTCTCCAACTCACTCTCAAACAGTGCATTCCAGATCCTAACCACTCGATTGACCAGTCTCCACCACGTTCTCTGACAGTGAATTGCAGACACTAATCACTTGATTGACATTGTCTCCACCATACACTCAGAAAGTGTATTGCCGACCCTAACCACTCGATTGACCCTGTCTCCACCACATTCTCAGACAATGCATTCCAGACACTAACCACGCAAATGACCCTGTCTCCACCACACGCTCAGGCTGCAAATTCCAGATCCTAACCACTCGAGTGACCTTGACTCCACCACACTATCAGGCACTGCATTCCAGACACATACCACTCATTTGAACCTTTCTCCAACAGGCTCTCAGGCAGTTAGACAGTGCATTGCAGACTCTAACCACTTGATTGATCCTGTCCCCACCACACTCTCAGACAATGCATTCCAGACCCTAACCACTCGATTCACCCTGTCCCAACTATACTCTCGGACAGAGCGTCCCAGACCCTACCCACTCAATTGACCCTGTCTTCACCACAGTCTCAGGCAGTGCATTCCAGTCCCTAGCCCCTCGATCAAAACTGTCTCCGCCCCACTCTCAGTGCATTCCAGATCCTGACCAAACACTTGACCAGCAAATTTGTTGGACCCTGTCTCCACCACTCTCTGAAGCTGTGAACTCCAGATCTGAAGCACACGTTTGACCCTGTCTCCACCATACCCTCGTGCAGTGCATTGTAGACCCTAACCACTTGATTGACCCTGTCTCCACCACATTCTCAAGCTATGAATTGCAGATCCTTACCACGCAATTGAACCCTTCTCCGCCACACACACAGGCCGTGCATTCCAGATCCCAACCACTTGATTGACCCTGTCTCCACATCGCTCTCAGAGAGTGCATTCCAGATCCTAACCACTCGATTGACCTTGTCTGCACCAGACTCTCAGACAGTGCTTTGCATACCCTAACCACTCGATTGACCCTGTCTCCACAATAATCTCAGACACTGCATTCCAGACACACACCACTCAGTTGAGCCTGTCTCCTCCAAGCTCTCCGACACTGAATTCGAGACCCTTAACACTCGATTGACCCTGTCTTCACCACACTCTCAGGCTGCAAATTCTAGTTCCTAACCACTTGATTGACCCTGAATCCACCATAGGCTCAGACAGTGTATTCCAGACCCTAACCTAATAATTCACACTGTCCCAACTACAGTCTCTGACAGACCATTTCAGAACATACCCATTCGATTGACCCTGTCTCCACCATGATCTCAAGCTCTGAATTCCAGATCGAAACCATTCAGTTGACCCTACCTCCACCATACTCTCAGACACTGCATTCCAGACAAACACCACTCATTTGCGCCTGTTGCCAACACGCTCTCAGACAGTGCATTCCAGACACTAATCATGTGATTGATCTGGTCTCCACCACACTCTCAGCATGAGCATTCCAGAACCTAACCACTCGATTGACCTTGATCCCACCATACTCTCAAACAGTATATTACAGAGACATACCATTCAGTTGAGCCTGTCTCCAACACGCTCTCAGACAGTACATTCCAGAAACTAATCACGTGATTGGCCCTGTCTCCCCCACAATCTCAGGCAGTGCATTCAAGTCCCTAGCCCTTCTATCAAACCTGTCTGTGCCCCACTCTCAGTGCATTCCAGATCCTAACCACACATTTGACCCTCCCACCAGCAAATTTAATGCACCCTGTCTCCACAACACTCTGAAGCTGTGAACTCCAGATCTGAAGCAAACGATTGACCCTTTCTCCACCACACCCTGATGCAGTGCATTGCAGATCCTAACCACTTAATTGACCCATTCTCCACCACACTTTCAAGCTGTGAATTCAAGATCCTAACCAGTTGATTGAAGCCTTCTCCGCCACAGTCTCAGACAATGCATTCCGGATCCCAACCACTCGATTGACCCTATCTCTACCTCACTCTCAGACAGTGCATTCCAAATCCTACCCACATGATTGACCCTGTCTCCCCCATGATCTCAAGCTCTGAATTCCAGATCCA
The DNA here is from genome assembly GCF_017639515.1 of Carcharodon carcharias. Taxonomy (NCBI): domain Eukaryota; kingdom Metazoa; phylum Chordata; class Chondrichthyes; order Lamniformes; family Lamnidae; genus Carcharodon; species Carcharodon carcharias. The sequence continues at coordinate 81,799,999 of NC_054481.1, read as the reverse complement.
AACCACTCATTTGTCCCTACCTCCACCAAACTCTCAGACGCAGCATTCCAGACAAACACCACTCATTTGCACCTGTTGCCAACATGCTCTCCGAGAGTGTACTCCAGACACAAACCATATGATTGATCTGGTTTCCACCACAATCTCAGGCAGAGCATTCCAGTCCCTAGCCCTTCTATCAATCCTGTCTCCACCCCACTCTCAGTGCATTCCAGTTCCTAACAACACATTTGACCCTCCCACCAGCAAATTTCATGCAGCCTGTCACCACCACACTCTAAAGCTGTGAACTCCAGTTCCGAAGCACACAATTGACCCTGTCTCCACCACACCCTCATGCAGTGCATTGCAGACCCTAACCACTTCATTGACCCTGTCTCCACCACACTCTCAAGCTTTGAATTCCAGATCCTAAACACTCGATTGAACCCTTCTCCACCACACTCTCAGGCACTGCATTCCAGATACCAACCACTCGGCTGACCCTCTCTCCACCTCACTCTCAGAAAGTGCATTCCAGATCCTAACAACTCAATTGACCCTGCCCCAAATACAATCACAGACAGGGCATCCCAGACCCTATCCTGTCTCCACCACTCTCAAACAGTGCATTCCAGACAATATCCACGTGATTGACCCTGTCTCCACCATACTCTCAGAAACTGCATTGGAGATCCTAACCACTCGATTGGCCCTGTCTCCACCATGCTCTCAAGCTGTGAATTCCAGATTCTAGCCATTCAGTTGACCCTATCTCCACCACACTGTCAGAGAGTGCATTCCAGTCCATAACCACTTGAGCGAATCTATCTCCACCACACTCTCAGACAGTGCATTCCAGATCCTAACCACTCGATTGACCCTCTCTCCACCACAATCTGCGACAGCACATTCCAGGTCTTAACCACTCTTTTGACCATGTCTCCACCACAATCTCAGGCTTCAAATTCCAGATCCTAACCACTCAGTTTACCCCGTCCCAAAAACAATCTCAGACAGGGCATCCACAACCCTACCCATTCAATTAAGCCTGTCTCCACCACACACTCAGACAGTGCATTCCAGACAATAACCACATGACTGACACTGTCCCCACCACACACTCAGTCTCTGCATTCCAGACACACACCACTGAGTTTACCCTGTCTCCACCATGCTCTCAGACAGTGCCTTCCAGACACTAACCACATGATTGACCCTATCTCCACCACACTCTCAGACAGTGCATTGCAGTAATCTAACCAATAGATTGACCCTGAATCCACCACACTCTCAGGCAGTGTATTCCAGGCCATAACCACTCGATTCACTCTGTCCCAACTACACTCTCAAACAGAGCATCCCTGACCCTACCCACTCGATTGACCATGTCTCCATCATAATCTAAGATAGTGCATTCCAAATCCCAACTACTCGATTAACCCTGTCTCCACCAGACTGTCAGACAATGCATTCCAGAAACTAACCACTTGAATGAATCTATCTCCTCCACACTCTCTGACAAAGCATCCTAGACCCTACCAATCATTTGACCAAGTCACCAACACAATCTCAGACACTGCATTTCAGTCCCTAGCTTCTCAATCAAACCTGTCTCCGCCCCACTCTCAGTGCAGTCCAGATCCTAACCACACTCTTGACCTTCCCTCCAGCAAATTTGATGGACTCTCTCTCCACCACACCCTGAAGCTGTGAACTCCAGATCAGAAGCACAGATTGACCCTGTCTCCACCACTCTCTCAGACACTGCTTTCCAGACACACAACACTCAGTTGAGCCTGTCTCCACCAAGCTCTCATACGGTGCATTCGCTAACCTTAACACTCAACTGTCCCAATCTCCACCACAATCTCAGGCTGCAAATTCCAGATCCTAACCTCTTGATTGACACTGCATCCACCACACTCACAGACAGTTCATTGCAGACTCTAACCACTCTATTGACACTGCCTCAGGCACTGCCACAGTCTCAGACACTGCATTCCAGTCACTAACCACACGATTGACCCTGTCTCCACCACAATCTCTAGCAGTGCATTCCAGTCCCTAGCTCCTCGATCAAAACTGTCTCCGCTCCACTCACAGTGCATTCCAGATCCTAACCAAACACTTGACCCTCCCTTCAGCAAATTTGATGGACCCTGTCTCCACCACTCTCTGAAGCTGTGAACTCCAGATCCGAAGCACACATTTGACTCTGTCTCCACCACACCCTCGTGCAGTGCATTGCAGACTCTAACCACTTGATTGATTCTGTCTCCACCACATTCTCAAGCTGTGAATTGCAGATCCTTACCATACGATTGAACTCTTCTCCGTCACACACACAGGCAGTGCATTCCAGATCCCAACCACTTGATTAACTCTATCTCCACATTGCTCTCAGACAGTGCATTCCAGATCCTAACCACTCGATTGACCTTGTCTGCACCATACTCTCAGACAGTGCATTGGATACCCTAACCACTCAATTGACCCTGTCTCCACCACACTCTCAGGCTGCAACTTCTCGATCCTAACCACTTGATTGACGCTGAACCCATCAGATGCTCAGACAGTGTATTCTAGACCCTAACCAATCGATTCACTCTGTCCCAACTACACTCTCAGACAGTGCATCCCAGAACCTATCCATTCATTTGACCCTGTCATCAACACAATCTCAGAAACTGCATTGCAGTCCCTAGCTCCTCAATCAAACCTGTCTCCGCCCCACTCTCATTGCAGTCCAGATCCTAACCACACTCTTGACCCTCCCTCCAGCAAATTTGATGAAAGCTCTCTCCACCACACACTGATGCTGTGAACTCCAGATCAGAAGCACACGATTGACCCTGTCTCCACCATACCCTCGTGCAGTGCATCGCAGAACCTAACCAATTGGATTCACCCTGTCTCCAGCACACTCTCAAGTTGTGAAATCCAGATCCTAACCACTCGATTGAACCCTTCTCCGCTACAATCTCAGGCAGTGCATTCCAGATCCTAACCACTCGATTGACCATGTCTCCACCACACTCTGAGACACTGCATTCCAGACACACACCACTCAGTTGAGCCTGTCTCCTCCAAGCTCTCAGCCACTGCATTTGAGACCCTTAACACTCGAATGACGCTGTCTCCACCACACTCTGAGACACTGCATTCCAGACACACACCACTCAGTTGAGCCTGTCTCCTCCAAGCTCTCAGCCACTGCTTTTGAGACCCTTAACACTCGAATGACGCTGTCTCCACCACACTCTCAGGCTGCAAATTCTACATCCTAACCACTTGATTGACGCTGAACCCATCTTAGGCTCAGACAGTGTATTCTAGACCCTAACCAATCGATTCACTCTGTCCCAACTACACTCTTTGACAGAGCATTCCAGACCTTACTCAATTGACCCTGTCTCCACCACAATCTCAGGCAGTGCATTCCAGTCACTAGACCTTCTATCAATCCTGTCTCCGCACCACTCTCAGTGCATTCCAGATCCTAACCACACATTTGACCCTCCCACCAGCAAATTTCATGCACCCTGTCTCCACCAAATCTGAAGCTGTGAACTCCAGCTCCAAAGCGCATGATTGACCCTTTCTCCACCACACCCTGATGCAGTGCATTGCAGACCCTAACCACTTGATTGACCCTTTCTCCATCACACTTTCAAGCTGAGAATTCAAGATCCTAACCATTCAATTGAACCCTTCTCCGCCACACTCTCAGAAAATGCATTCCAGATCCTACCCACTCGATTGACCCTGTCTCCACCACGGTCCCAAGCTCTGAATTCCAGATCCAAACCACTCAGCTGACCCTCCCTCCACCACACTCTGGTGTGTGACACTGCATTCCAGACAATCACCACTCATTTGCGCCTGTTGCCAACACGCACTCAGACAGTGCATTCCAGACACTAAACATGTGACTGATCAGGTCTCCACCACACTCTCAGAACGTGCATTCCGGATCCTAACCGCTCGATTGAACTTGACACCAATACACTCTCAAACACTACATTCCAGAGACATACCACTCAATTGAGCCTGTCTCCAACATGCTCTCAGACAGTACATTCCAAAAACTAACCACGTGATTGGCCCTGTCTCCCCCACACTCTCAGACAGTTCATTGCAGACTCTTACTAGTCGATTGACACTGCCTCCACCACACTCTCAGACACTGCATTCCAGAAACTAACCATGTGATTGACCCTGTCTCCCCCACACTCTCAGACAGTTCATTGCAGACTCTTACCAGTCGATTGACACTGCCTCCACCACACTCTCAGACACTGCATTCCAGAAACTAACCATGTGATTGACCCTGTCTCCACCACAATCTCAGGCAGTGCATTCCAGTCCCGAGCCCTTCTATCAATCCTGTCTCCGCCCCACTCTCAGTGCATTAAAGATCCTAACCACACATTCGACCCTCCCACCAGCAAATTTGATGCACCCTGTCTCCACCACACTCTCAAGCTTTAAATTCCAGATCCTAAACACTTGATTGAACCCTTCTCCACCATGCTCTCAGACAGTGCATTCCAGATATCAACGACTCGGCTGAACCTCTCTCCATCTCACTCTCAGAAAGAACATTCCAGATCCTAACCACTCAATTGACCCTGTCCCAAATACAATCACAGACAGGACATCCCAGACACTACCCTCTCACTTAACCCTGTCTCCACCACACTCTCAGACAATTCATTCCAGACACACACCACTCACTTGAGCCTGTCTCCGCCACACTCTCAGACAGTGCAATGCAGACCCTCACCACTGGATTGACCCAGTCTCCACAACACTCTTAGAAACAGCATTGGAGACCCTAACCACTCGATTGGCTCCACCATGCTCTCAAGCTGTGAATTCCAGATTCTAAACAATCAATTGAACCCTTCTCCACCACACTCTCAGGAATGCATTCTGATTCCCAACCAATCGATGGACCCTCTCTCCACCTCACTCTCAGACAGTGCATTCCAAATCCTACCCACTCGATTCACCCTGTCTCCACCATGCTCTCAAGCTCTGAATTCCAGATCCAAACCATTCAACTGACCCTTCCTCCAACACACTCTCAGACACTGCATTCAGGACAAACAGCACTCATTTGCACCTGTCGGCAACACGCTCTCAGGCAGTGCATTCCAGACACCAACCACTTCATTGATCTGTTCTCCACCACACTCTCAGACAGCGAATGGCATACTCTAATCACTTGATTGCCCTGTTTCCACACACTCTCAGACCATGCATTCCAGATCCTAACGACTCAATTGACCTAGACCCCACCACACTCTTGAACATGACATTCCAGACACACGCCACTCATTTGAGCCTGTCTCCAACATGCTCCCAGAATGTACATTCCAGACACTAACCACGTGATTGGCCCTGTCACCCCCACACTCTCAGACAGTTCATTCCAGTCCCTAGCCCTTCTATCAATCCTGTCTACCCCCACCCCATTCTCTGCGCATTCCAGATCCTAGCCACATGTTTGACCCTCCCACCAGCAAATTTGATATACCCTGTCTCCTCCACACTCTGAAGCTGTGAACTGCAGATCTGAAGCACATGATTCACCACCATACCCTCGTGCAGTGCATTGTAGACCCTAACCACTCGATTGACCCTGTCTCCAACACGCTTTCAGACTGTACATTGCGGACACTAATAACTTGATTGACCTTGTCTCCACCTTGGTCTCAGAGTGTGCATTGCATACTCTAACCACTCAGTTGACCCTGTCTCCACCGCTCTCTCAGACACTGCTTTCCAGACACGCACCACTCAGTTGAGCCTGTCTCCACCATGCTCTCAGTTGGTGCATTCGCTACCCTTAACACTCAACTGACCATGTCTCCACCACAATCTCAGGCTGCAAATTCCAGATCCTAACCACTCAGTTTACCCTGTCCCAAAAATAATCTCAGACAGGGCATCCAAGACCCTACCCACTCAATTAACCCTGTCTCCACCACGCTCTTAGACAGTGCATTCCAGATACTAACTGCGTAATTGACACTATCTCCACCACACTCTCAGACAGTGCTTTCCCGATCCTAACCACTTGATTAACCCTGCCTCCACCACACTCTCAGGCTACGAATTCCAGATTGTAACCAATCAATTGAACATTTCTCCACGACTCTCTCAGACAGTGCATTCCAGACAATAACCATGTGATTGACCCTATCCCCACCAGACTCTCAGACAGTGCATTCCTTATCCTAACCGCTCGATTGACCCTGTCTCCATCTCACTCTCAGACAGTGCATTGCAGAAACCTAACCAATAGATTGACCTTGAATCCACCACACTCTGAGGCAGTGTATTCCAGACCCTAACCACTCGATTCTCGCTGTCCTAACTCCAATCTCAGACTGAGCATCTCAGACGCCACCCGCTCGATTGACCGTGTCTCCACCATAATCTCAGACAGTGTATTCCAGATCCCTACCACTCAATTGATCCTGTCTCCACCTCACTATCAGAGATTGCATTGCATTCACTAATCAATCGATTGACCCTATCTCCATTACGCTCTCATTGCATTCCAAATCCTAACCACAAACTCTCAGGAAGTGCTTTCCAAATGCTAGCTATTCGGGAGACCCTGTCTCGACCACACTCTCAGACACGACATTGGAGACACTAACCACTCGATTGACCCTGTCTCCACCATGCTCTCAAGCTGTGAATTCCAGATCCTAACCACTCAGTTGACCCTTTCTCCACCACACTATCAGACAGTGCATTGCAGACAACAACCACTTGAATGAATCTATCTCCACCGCACTCTCAGACAGAGCATGCCACACCCTACCCGATCATTTGCCTTGTCTCCAACACAGTCTCAGACACTGCATTCCAGTCCCTAGCTCCTTGATCAAACCTGTCTCCGCCCCACTCTCAGTGCAGTCCAGATCCTAACCTACACACTTGACCTTCCCTCCAGCAAATTTGATGGATGCACTCTCCACCACACTCTGAAGCTGTGAACTCCAGGTCAGAAGCACACTATTGACTCTGTCCCCACCACACCCTCGTGTAGTGCATCGCAGACCCTAACCAATTGATGGTCCCTGTCTCCAGTACACTCTCAAGTTGTGTATTCCAGATCCTAACCACTCGATTGAACCCTTCTCCACCACAATCTCAGGCAGAGCATTCCAGTTCCCAACCACTTGATTGACCCTGTCTCCACCATGCTCTCAGACCGTGCACTGCGGACACTAATCACTTGATTGACCTTGTCTCCACCATAGTCTCAGACAGTTCATTGCAGACTCTAACCACTCGATTGACACTGCCTCCACCACACTCTCAGACACTGCATTCAAGACACTAATCAAAAGCTTGACCCTGTCTCCACCACAATCACAGGCAGTGCCTTCCAGTCCCTAACGCTTCCATCAATCCCGTCTCCACCCCACACTCAGTGCATTCCAGATCATAACCACACATTTGACCCTCCCACCAGCAAATTAGATGCACCCTGTCTCCTCCACACTCCCTGGCTGTGAACTCCAGATCTGAAGCACACGATTGACCCTGTCTCCACCATACTTTCGTGCAGTGCATTGCAGACCCTAACCACTTCATTGACCCTGTCTGCATCACACTCTCAAGCTTTAAATTCCAGATCCTAAACACTCAATTGATCCCTTCTCCACCACACTCTCAGGCAGTGCATTCCAGATACCAAACACTCGATTGATCCTCTCTCCACCTCACTCTCAGAAAGTGCATTCCAGATCCTAACCACTCGATTGACCCTGTCTCCACCATAGTCTCAGACAGTGCATTGCAGACTCGAACCACTCAATTGACGCTGCCTCCCCTACAAAGTCAGACACTGCATTCCAGAGACTAACCATGCGATTTACCCTGTCTCCACCACTCTCTCAGACATTGCTTCCCATACACTAACCATGCAATTGACCCTGTCTCCGCCAGAATCTCAGGCAATGCATTCCAGTCATTAGACCTTCTATCAATCCTGTCTCCGCCCCACTCTCAGTGCATTCCAGATCCTAACCACACATTTGACCTTCCCACCAGCAAATTTAATGCTCCCTGTCTCCATCACACTCTGAAGCTCTGATCTCCAGCTCTGAAGTGCACAATTGACCCTTTCTCCATAACCCCCTCATGCAATGTATTGCAGACCCTAACCACTTAATTCACCCTTTCTCCACCGCACTTTCAAGCTGTGATTTGAAGATCCTAACCACTCGACCACACTCTCAGGCAGTGCATTCCGGATCCCAACCACTCGGCTGACCCTCTCTCCACCTCACTCTCAGAAAGTGCATTCCAGGTCCTACCCACTCGATTGACCCATTCTCCACCATGCTCTTAATCCCTGAATTCCAGATCCAAACCACTCAGCTGACCCTACCTCCGACACACTCTCAGACACTGCATTCCAGACAAACACCACTCATTTGCGCCTGTCACCAACACGCTCTTAGACAATGTATCCCAGACACTAGCCATGTGATTGATCTGGTCTCCACCACACTCTCAGACAGCGAATTGCAGACTCTAACCACTTGATTGGCCTGTTTCCACCACACTCTCAGAACATGCATTCCAGATCCTAACCACTCAATTGACCTAGACCACACCACACTGTTAAGCACGACATTCCAGACACAAAACATTAATTTGAGTCTGTCTCCAACACGTTCTTAGACAGTACATTCCAGACACTAATCATGCGAATGACCCTGTTTCCACAAAGCTCTCTGACAGTGCATTGCAGACAATAATCACTTGATTGAACTTGTCTGCACCAAAGTCTCAGACTGTGCTTTGCATAAGCTAACCACTCGATTCACGCTGTTTCCACCACATTCTCAGACACTGCATTCCAGACACTAACCACACGATTGACCCTCTCTCTACCACAATCTCAGACACTGCATTCCAGACACACAGCATTCAGTTGGGCCTTCCTCCGCCAAGCTCTCAGACAGTGCATTTCAGACCCTTAACACTCAATTGACCCTGTCTCCACCACAGTCTCAAACACTACATTCCAGATGCACACCAATCATTTGAGCCTGTCTCCAACATGCTCTCAGACAGTACATTCCAGACACTAACCATGTGATTGACACTGTCTCCCCCACACTGTCAGACAATTCATTGCGGACTCTAACCACTCGATTGACACTGCCTCCACCACACTCTCAGACACTGCATTCCAGACACTAACCACGCGCTTGACCCTGTCTCCACAACAATCACAGGCAGTGCATTCCATTCCCAGCCATTCTATCAATCCTGTCTCCGCCCTACTGTCAGTGCATTCAAGATCCTAACCACACATTTGACCCTCCCACCAGCAAATTTGATGCACCCTGTCTCCACCACAATCTCAAACACTGCATTCAAGACATACACCACTCATTTGAGCCTGTCTTCAACACGCTCTCAGATAGTACATTCCAGACACTAACCACTTGATTGACCCTGTCTCCCCCGCACTCTCAGACAGTTCATTGCAGACTCTAACCACTTAATTCACACTGCCCCCCCACAATCACAGACACTGCATTCCAGACACTAACCACACGCTTGACCCTGTCTCCACCACGATCACAGGCAGTGCATTCCAGTCCCTAGCCATTCTATCAATCCTGTCTCTGCCCCACTGCAGTGCATTCAAGATCCTAACCACACATTTGACCCTCACACCGGCAAATTTGTTGCACCCTGTCTCCACCACACTCTCAAGCTTTAAATTCCAGATTCTAAACATTTGTTTGAACCCTTCACCACCAAACTCTCAGGCAGTGCATTCCAGATACCAAACACTCAGCTGACACTCTCTCCACCTAACTTTCAGAAAGTGCATTCCAGATCCTGACCATTCAATCAACAGTGTCCCAAATACAATCTCAGACAGAGCATCCCAGACCTTACCCACTCAATTAACTCTGTCTCCACCTCACTCTCAGTCAGTGCATTCCAAATCCTAACCACTCGATTGACCTTAAGTCCAGCACACTGCCAGACACTGCATTCCAGACACACACCACACGCTTGACCCTGTCTCAACCACAATGACAGGCAGTGCCTTCCAGTCCATAGCCCTTCTATCAATCCAGTCTCCGCCCCACTCTCAATGCATTCCAGATCATAACCACACATTTGACCCTCCCACCAGCAAATTAGATGCACCCTGTCTCCTCCACACTCCCTGGCTGTGAACTCCAGATCTGAAGCACACGATTGACCCTGTCTCCACCACACTTTCGTGCAGTGCATTGCAGACCCTAACCACTTCATTGACCCTGTCTCCATCACACTCTCAAGCTTTAAATTCCAGATCCTAAACACTCAATTGATCCCTTCTCCACCACACTCTCAGGCAGTGCATTCCAGATACCAAACATTCGATTGATCCTCTCTCCACCTCAATCTCAGAAAGTGCATTCCAGATCCTAACCACTCGATTGACCCTGTCTCCACCATAATCTCAGACAGTGCATTGCAGGCTTGAACCACTCGATTGACACTGCCTCCACCACACAGTCAGACACTGCATTCCAGACACTAACCAGTCGATTTACCCTGTCTCCACCACTCTCTCAGACATTGCTTCCCATACACACACCACTCAGTTGAGCATGTCTCCACCAAGCTCTCAGCCGGTGCATTCGCTACCCTTAACAATCAATTGACCCTATCTCCACCACATCTCCCAAAACAAATTCCAGATCCTAACCTCTTGATTGACACTGAATCCACCATATCCTCAGACAGTTCATTGCAGACTCTAACCACTCTATTGACACTGCCTCCTCCACACTCTCAGGCACTGCATTCCAGACACTAACCATGCGATTGTCCCCGTCTCCACCACAATCTCAGGCAATGCATTCCAGTCCTTAGACCTTCTATCAATCTTGTCTCCGCCCCACTCTCATGCATTCCAGATCCTAACCACATATTTGACCTTCCCACCAGCAATTTAAATGCACCCTGTCTCCATCACACTCTGAAGCTCTGATCTCCAGCTCCGAAGTGCACAATTACCCTTTCTCCACCACCCCATCATGCAATGAATTGCAGACCCTAACCACTTCATTCACCCTTTCTCCACCGCACTTTCAAGCTGTGAATTGAAGATCCTAACCACTCCACCACACTCTCAGGCAGTGCATTCCGGATCCCAACCACTTGGCTGAACCTCTCTCCACCTCACTCTCAGAAAGTGCATTCCAGATCCTACCTACTCGATTGACCCATGCTCTCACTCCCTGAATTCCAGATCCAAACCACTCAGCTGACCCTACCTCCAACACACTCTCAGACACTGCATTCCAGGCAAACACCACTCATTTGCGCCTGTCACCAACACGCTCTCTGACAGTGTATTCCAGACACTAGCCACATGATTGATCTGGTCTCCACCACAATCTCAGACAGTGAATTGCAGAATCTAACCACTTGATTGGCCTGTTTCCACCACACTCTCAGACCATGCATTCCAGATCCTAACTACTCAATTGACCTAGACCCCACCACACTCTCAAACACTACATTCCAGACACACAACACTTATTTGAGACTGTCTCCAACACGTTCTTAGACAGTGCATTCCAGACACTGACCATGTGAATGACCCTGTCTCCACAAAGTTCTCTGACAGTGCATTGCAGACACTAATCACTTGATTGACCTTGTCTCCACCAAACTCTCAGACTGTGCTTTGTAGAACCTAACCACTCGATTCACGCTGTTTCCACCACATTCTCAGACACTGCATTCCAGACACTAACCACATGATTGACCCTCTCTCTACCACAATCTCAGACGCTGCATTCCAGACACACAGCATTCAGTTGGGCCTGTCTCAACCAAGCTCTCAGACAGTGCATTTCAGACCCTTAACACTCGATTGACCCTATCTCCACCACACTCGCAAACACTACATTCCACACACACACCAGTCATTTGACCCTGTCTCCAACATGCTCTCAGATAGTACATTCCAGACACAAACTACGTGATTGACCCTGTCTCCCCCATAATCTCAGACAGTTCATTGCAGACTCTAACCACTCGATTGACACTGCCTCCACCACACTCTCAGGCACTGCAGTCCAGACACTAACCAAGCACTTGACCCTTTCTCCAGCACAATCTTAGGCAGTGCTTTCCAGTCCCGAGCCCTTCTATCAATCCTGTCTCCGCCCCACTCTCAGTGCATTCCAGATCCTAACCATACATTTGACCCTCCCACCAGCAAATTAGATGCAGCCTGTCTCCACCACACTCCGTGGCTGTGAACTCCAGATCCAAAGCACACGATTGACCCTGTCTCCACCATGCTTTCGTGCAGTGCATTACAGACCCTAACCACTTCATTAACCCTGTCTCCACCACACACTCAAGTTTTAAATTCCAGATCCTAAACACTCGATTGGACCCTTCTCCAACACACTCTCAGGCACTGCATTCCAGATACCAACCATGCGGCTGATCCACTCTCCACCTCACTCTCAGAAAGTGCTTTCCAGATCCTAACCACTCAATTGACCCTGTCCCAAATACAATCACAGACAGAGCAGCCCAGACCCTACCCTGTCTCCACCACAATCTCAGACAGGGCAGTCCATGCATTAACTGCGTGATTGACCCTTTTTCCTCCACACTTTCAGGCTCATTCCAGACAAACAACACTCATTTCAGCCTGTCTCCAGCAAGCTCTGAAACAGTGCATTCCAGACGCTATCCACGTGATTGACCCTGTCTCCACCACATTCTCAAAAACTGCATTGGAGACCCTTACCACTGGATTGACCCTGTCCCTAAAACAATCTCAGAAAGGGCATCCCAGACCATACCCATTCTATTGACCCTGTCTACACTATAATCTCAGGCAGTACATTCCAGATCCCAAACACTCAATTGACCCTTTCTCCACCACAGTCTCAAACACTACATTCCAGACGCACACCACTCATTTAAACCTGTCTCCAACACACTCTCAGACAGTACATTCCAGACACTAACCACGTGATTGACCCTGTCTCCCCCACACTGTCAGACAATTCATTGCGGACTCTAACCACTCAATTGACACTGCCTCCACCACACTCTCAGACACTGCATTCCAGACACTAGCCACACGCTTGACCCTGTCTCCACCACAATCACAGGCAGTGCAATCCAATCCCAGCCATTCTATCAATCCTGTCTCTGCCCCCTGCAGTTCATTCAAGATCCTAACCACACATTTGACCCTGCCACCAGCAAATTTGATGCACCCTGTCTCCAACACACTCTCGAACACTACATTCCAGACACACACCACTCATTTGAGCCTGTCTCCAACACACTCTCGGACAGTACATTCCAGACACTAACCACGTGATTGACCCTGTCTCCCCCGCACTCTCAGACAGTTCATTGCAGACTCTAACCACTTAATTGACACTGCCTCCCCCACACTCTCAGACAATGCATTCCAGACACTAACCACGCGCTTGACCCTGTCTCCACCACAATCACAGGCAGTGCATTCCAGTCCCTAGCCATTCTATCAATCCTGTCTCTGCCCCACTGCAGTGCATTCAAGATCCTAACCACATATTTGACCCTCACACCAGCAAATTTGATGCACCCTGTCTCCACCACACTCTCAAGCTTTAAATTCCAGATCCTAAACACTTGTTTGAACCCTTCACCACCAAACTCTCAGGCAGTGCATTCCAGATACCAAACACTCAGCTGACCCTCTCTCCACCTCACTCTCAAAAAGTGCATTCCAGACCCTGACATTTCAATCGACAGTGTCCCAAATACAATCTCAGACAGAGCATCCCAGACCTTACCCACTCAATTAGCTCTGTTGCCACCTCACTCTCAGTCAGTGCATTCCAAATCCTAACCACTCGATTGACCTTAAGTCCAGCACACTGTCAGACACTGCATTCCAGACACACATCACTCATTTGAGCCTGTCTTCAACGTAAGTTCAGACATTGCATTCCAGACACACACCACTCATTTTAGCCAGTGGCCAACAAGCTCTCAGAAAATGCATTCTAGACACTAACCACATGATTAACCCTGTCTCCACCACACTATCAGCCATTGCATTCCAGACATGAGCTACTCAGTTGAACCTGTCTCCCGCAAGCTCTCAGACAGTGCATTCGAGATGCTTAACACTCGATTGACCCTGTCTCCGCCACTCTTTCAGACACTTCATAACAGACACACAACACTTAGTTCAGCCTGTCTCCAGCAAGATCTCAGACAGTGCTGTCAATATCCTTAAAACTCGATTGAACCTGTCTCCACCACACTCTCTTGCGGAAAATTCCCGATCCTAACCCTTTGATTGACTCTGAATCCTCCACACTCTCAGGCAGTGTATTCCAGAGCATAACCGCTTGATTCACCTTGTCCCAACTATACTCTAAGACAGAGCATCCCAGACCCTACCCACTTGATTGACCCTGTCTCCACCCCAATCTCAAGCAGTGCATTCCAGTTACTAGCCACTTGATCAAACCTGTCTCTGCCCCACTCTCAGTACATTCCAGGTCCTAACCACACAATTGACCCTCCCTCCAGCAAACTTGATGGACCCTGCCTTCACCATAGTGTGAAGCTGTGAACTTCAGCTCCGAAGCACACAATTGAACTTGTCGACACCCCACCCTTTTGCATTGAATTGCTGAACCATTCAATTGACCCTGTCTCCATGACAATCTCAGACAGTGCATTCCAGGCACTAACCACACGATTGACCCTGTCTCCACCACACCCTCAGACAGTTCATTGCAGTCTCTATCCATTCGATTGACACTGCCTCCCCCACAGTCTCAGAAACTGCATTCCAGACACTAACCACACGCTGGACCCTGTCTCCACCACAGTCTCAGGCAGTGCATTCCAGACACTGACCCCTCGATCAAACTTTTCTCTCTCCCACTCTGTGTATTCAACATCCTAACCACGCACTTGACCAGCCCTCCAGCAAATTTGATGGACCCTCTCTGCACCAAACTCTGAAGCTGTGAACTCCAGATCCAAAGCACATGTTTGACACTGTCTCCAACAAACCCTCGTGCAGAGCATTGCAGACCCATCCATTTGATTGACCCTGTCTACACATCGCTCTCAGACATTGCATTCCAGATCGTAACCACTCGATTGACCCTGTCTCCACCACAATCTCAGACACTGCATTGCAGACACATAGCATTCAGTTGAGCCTGTCTCCGCGAAGATCTCAAACCGTGCATTTGAGACCTTTAACACTCGACTGACTCTGTCTCCACCACGCTCTCAAACACTACATTCCAGACACATGCCACTCATTTGAGCCTGTCTCCAACATGCTCTCAGACAGTACATTCCAGACACTAACCACGTAATTGATCCTGTCTCCACCACACTCTCAGACAGTTCATTGCAGACTCTAACCATTCGATTGACACTGCCTCCCTCACAGTCTCAGACACTGCATTCCAGACACTAACCACACGCTGGACCCTGTCTCCACCACAATCTCAGGCAGTGCATTCCAGACACTAACCCCTCGAACAAACTTTTCTCCCTCCCACTCTCAGTGCATTCAAGATCCTAACCACACACTTGACCATCCCTCCAGCAAATTTGATGGACCCTCTATCCACCAAACTCTGAAGCTTTGAACTCCAGATCCAAAGCACACGTTTGACACTGTCTGCAACAAACGCTCGTGCAGACCCATCCATTTGGTTGACCATGTCGACACATCGCTCTCAGACATTGCATTCCAGATCCTAACCACTCGATTGACCTTTTCTCCACCATACTCTCAGACAGTGCATTGCACACCCAAACCACTCAATTGACCCTATCTCCACGACATCTCAGAGAGTGCATTCCAGGCACTAACCACACGATTGAACCTGTCTCCACCACACTCTCAGACACTGCATTCCAGACACACACCACACAGTTAAGCCCGTCTCCTCCAAGCTCTCAGGCACTGCATTCGAGAACCTTAACACTCGATTGACCCTGTCTCCACCACACTCTCAGGCTGCAAATTCTAGATCCTAACCACTTGATTGACCCTGAATCCATCATACTCTCAGACAATGTATTCCAGACACTACCCAATCGATTCACTCTGTCCCAACTACACTCCCTGACAGAGCATTCCAGACCTTACCCACTCAATTGACCCTGTCTCCACCACAATCTCAAGCTGTCAATTCCAGATCCTAACCACTTCATTTTACAATTCTCCAACAAACTCTCAGAACTTGCGTTCCAGATCCTAACCACTCGACTGACCTTGACTCCACCACACTCTCAGGCATTGCATTCCAGACACACAGCACTCATTTGAACCAGTCTCCACCACATTCTCAGACAGGGCATCCCTGACACTACCCACTTAATTAATCCTGTCCTAACTAAAATCTCAGACAGTTCATCCCAGAACCTATCCTTTCACTTAACCCTCTCCAAACTACAATCTCAGACAGGGCATCCCAGACCCTATCCAGTCAAATAACCCTGTCGACACCATAATCTCAGACATTGCATTCAAGCTCATAACCACTCGATTAAACCTGTCTGCACCACACATTAAGAAAGTGCATTCCAGATCCTAACCACTCGATTGATCTTGGCTCCAGCAATCTCTCAGGCAGTGCATTCCAGACACTAATCACCTGATTGAACTTGTCTCCACCATACTCTCAGACACTGGATTGCAGACCCTAACCACTTAATTGACACTGCCCCCCACACTCTCAGACACTGCATTCCAGACACTAACCACGCGCTTGATCCTGTCTCCACCACAATCACAGGCAGTGCATTCCAGTCCCTAGCCATTCTATCAATCCTGTTACTGCCCCACTGCAGTGCATTCAAGATCTTAACCACACATTTGACCCTAACACCAGCAAATTTGATGCAACCTGTCTCCACCACACTCTCAAGCTTTAACTTCCAGATCCTAAACACTTGTTTGAACCCTTCACCACCAAACTCTCAGGCAGTGCATTCCAGATACCAAACACTCAGCTGACCCTCTCTCCACCTCACTCTCAGAAAGTGAATTCCAGATCCTGACCATTCAGTCGACTGTGTCCCAAACACAATCTCAGACAGAGCATCCCAGACCTTACCCAATCAATTAACTCTGTCTCCACCTCACTCTCAGACAGTGCATTCCAGATCCTAACCACTCGATTGACCTTAACTCCAGCACACTGTCAGACACTGCATTCCAGACACACATCACTCATTTGAGCCTGTCTTCAACATTGATGTTGTCTCCAGCATACTGTCAGACACTGCATTGCAGACCCTAACCACTCGATTGACACTGCCTCCCCCACACTCTCAGACATTAGATTCCAGACACTAACCACGCGCTTGACCCTGTCTCCACCACAATCACAGGCAGTGCATTCCTGTCCCTAGCCATTCTATCAATCCTGGCTCTGCCCCACTGCAGTGCATTCAAGAACCTAACCACACATTTGACCCTCACACCAGCAAATTTGATGCACCCTGTCTCCACCACACTCTCAAGCTTTAAATTCCAGATTCTAAACAATTGTTTGAACCCTTCACCACCAAACTCTCAGGCAGTGCATTCCAGATACGAAACACTCATTCCAGACACTGCATTCCAGACACACACCACTCATTTTAGCCTATGGCCAACATGCTCTTAGAAAATGCATTCTAGACACTAACCACATGATTAACCCTGTCTCCACCACACTATCAGCCACTGCATTCCTGACATGCACTACTCAGTTGAACCTGTCTCCCACAAGGTCTCAGACAGTGCATTCGAGATGCTTAACATTCGATTGACCCTGTCTCCGCCACTATTTCAGACACTTCATAACAGACACACAACACTTAATTCAGCCTGTCTCCAGCAAGATCTCAGACAGTGCTGTCAATATTCTTAAAACTCGATTGAACCTGTCTCCACCACACTCTCCGGCAGAAAATTCCAGATCCTAACCATTTGATTGACTCTGAATCCTCCACACTCACAGGCAGTGTATTCCAGAGCATAATCGCTCGATTCATCTTGTCCCAACTATACTCTAAGACAGAGCATCCCGGACCCTACCCACTTGATGGACCCTGTCTCCAGCACAATCTCAAGCAGTGCATTCCAGTTACTAGCCACTCGATCAAACCTGTCTCCACCCCACTCTCAGTACATTCCAGATCCTAACCACACACTTGTCCCTCCCTCCAGCAAACTTGATGGACCCTGCCTCAACCATAGTGTGAAGCTGTGAACTTCAGCTCCGAAGCACACGATTGACCTTGTCGACAGCACCCCCTTGGGAATTGCATTGCCGAACCACTCAATGGACTCTGTCTCCACGACAATCTCAGACAGTGCATTCCAGGCACTAACCACGCGAATGACCCTGTGTCCTCCACAATCTCAGAAACTGCGTTTCAGACACAAACCACTCAGTTAAGCCTGTCTCCAGTAAGCTCCCAGACAGTGCATTTGTGACCCTAAACAATCGATTGATCCTGTCTCCACCACACTCTCAGGCTGCAAATTCCAGACCATACCCCTCAATTGACACTGTCTCCACCACAATCTCAAGCTGTCAATTCCAGAAACTAACCACTTGATTTTACCCTTCTCCACCACACTCTCAGAACTTGCATTCCAGATGCTAACCACTCGACTGACCTTGAGTCAATAACACTCTCAGGCACTGCGTTCCAGACACACACCACTCATTTGAGCCTGTCTCCATCACACTGTCAGACACAGTGCACTCATTTGGCCCTGTCTCCACCACATTCTCAGAACGTTCATCCCAGAACCTATCCACTCAATTAACCCTGTCCAAACTACAATCTCAGACAGGGCATCCCAGACCCTATCCAGTCAAATAACCCTGCCTACACCACACTTTCAGACATTGCATTCGAGCTCATAACCACTGGATTGAACCTGTCTGCACCACACACTCAGAACGTGCATTCCAGATCCTAACCACTCGATTGATCTTGGCTCCACCAATCTCTCAGGCAGTGCATTCCAGACACTAATCACTTGATTGACCTTGTCTCCACCATACTGTCAGACATTGCATTGCAGACCCAAACCACTCGATTGACCCTGTCTCCACCACATTCTCAAACACTGCAATCCAGACACTAACCATGCGATTGACCCTGTCTCCACAATGCTATCTGACAGAGCATTGCAGACACTAATCACTTGATTGACCTTGTCTCCACCATACTCTCAGGCAGTGCTTTGCAGGACGTAACCACTCAATTCACTCTGTTTCCACCACACTCTCAGACATGCATTCCAGACGCTAACCACACGATTTACCGTCTCCACCACACTCTCAAACATTACATTCCAGACACACACCACTCATTTGAGCCTGTCTCCAACACACTCTCAGACAGTACATTCCAGACACTAAGCACATGATTGACCCTGTCTCCCCCTCACTCTCAGACAGTTCATTGCAGATTCTAACCACAGGCTTGACCCTGTCTCCACCACAATCACAGGCAGTGCATGCCAGTCCCTAGCCATTCTATCAATCCTGTCTCCGCCCCACTCTCAGTGCATTCAAGATCCTAAACACACATTTGACCCTCCCACCAGCAATTTTGATGCACCCTGTCTCCACCACACTCTCAAGCTTTAAATTCCAGATCCTAAACCCTTCTCCACCAAACTCTCAGGCAGTGCATTCCAAATACCAAGCACGCAGCTGACCCTCTCTCCACCTCACTCTCAGAAAGTGCATTCCAGATCCAAACCATTCAATCGACAGTGTCCCAAATACAATCTCAGACAGGGCATCCCAGACCATACCCACTCAATTAACTCTGTCTACACCTCACTCTCAGTCAGTGCATTCCAAATCCTAAAAACTCGATTGACCTTAACTCCAGCACACTGTCAGACACTGCATTCCAGACACACATCACTCATTTGAGCCTGTGGCCAACACGCTCTCGGAAAGTGCATTCTAGACACTAACCACATGATTAACCCAGTCTCCACCACACTATCAGACACTGCATTTCAGGCACTAACCACATGACTGACCCTCTCTCCACCACACTTTCAGCCATGGCATTCCAGACACGCAAAACTCACTTGAGCCTGTCTCCTGCAAGCTCTCAGACAGTGCATTCGAGACACTTAACACTCGATTGACCCTGTCTCCCCCACTCTTTCAGACACTTCATACCAGACACACACCACTCAGTTCAGCCTGTCTCCCGCAAGATCTCAGACAGTGCATTCGAGACGCTTAATACTCGATTGATCCTGTCTCCACCACACTCTCAGATTGAAAATTCCACATCCTAACCACTTGATTGATTCTGAATCAACCGCACTCTTAGGCAATGTATTGCAGTCCATAACCACTCGATTCATCCTATCCTAAATATACTCTAAGATAGAGCATCAAGACCCTACCCACTTGATTGACCCTGTCTTCTTCACAATCTCAGGCAGTGCATTCCAGTTAATAGCCACTCGATCAAACCTGTCTCCGCCCCACTCTCAGTACATTCCAGATGCTAACCACAGACTTGACCCTCCCTTCCCTCCAGCAAATTTGATGGACCTTGTCTTCACCACAGTGTGAAGCTGTGAACTTCAGCTCCGAAGCACATGACTGACCTTGCAGACACCACATCCTTGGGCATTGCATTGCCGAACCAAACCACTTGACTGATCCTGAATCCACCATACTCTCAGACAGTGTAATCCACACCCTAACCAATCGATTCACTCTGTCCCAACTACAGTGTCTGACAGAGCATTCAAAATCCTACCCACTCAATTGACCCTGTCTCCACCACAATCTCAAGCTGTCAATTCCAGATCTTAACCACTTGATTTTACCCTTCTCTGCCACACTCTCAGAACTTGCATTCCAGATCCTAACCACTTGACTGACCTTGACTCCACCACACTCTCAGGCACTGCGTTCCAGACACACACCACTCATTTGAGCCTCTCTCCATCACAATGCCAGACACTACATACCAGACAGACAGCACTCATTTGACCCTGTCTCCACCACATTCTCAGACAGTTCATCCCAGGACCTATCCACTCAATTAACCCTGTCCGAACGACAATCTCAGACAGGGCATCCCAGACCTTATCCACTAAAATAACCCTGTCTACACCACACTCTCAGACATTGCATTCGAGCACATAACCACTTGATTGAACCTGTCCGCACCACATTATCATAACGTGCATTCCAGATCCTAAGCACTCGATTGATCTTGGCTCCACCAATCTCTCAGGCAGTGCAATCCAGACACTAATCACTTGATTGACCTTGTCTCCACCATACTCTCAGACACTGCAATGCAGATCCTAACCACTCGATTGACCCTGTCTCCACCACACTCTCAGATAGTGCATTCCAGACACTAACAATGCGATTAACCTTGTTTCCACAAAGCTCTCTGACAGTGCGTTGCAGATACTAATCACTTGATTGACCTTGTCTCCATCATACTCTCAGGCAGTGCTTTGCAGGACCTAACCACTCGACTCACTCTGTTTCCACCACACTCTCAGACAGTTCATTGCAGCCTCTAACCACTCGATTGACATTTCCTCCACCACACTCTCAGACAATGCATTCCAGACACTAACCACGCACTTGACCCTGTCTCTACCACAATCACAGGCAGTGCATTCCAGTCCCTAGCCATTCTATCAATACTGTCTCCACCCCACTCTCAGTGCATTCAAGATCCTAACCACACATTTGACCCTCACACCAGCAAATTTGATGCACCCTGTCTCCACCACACTCTCAAGCTTTAAATTCCAGATCCTAAACCCTTCTCCACCAAACTCTCAGGCAGTGCATTCCAAATACCAAGCACGCAGCTGACCCTCTCTCCACCTCACTCTCAGAAAGTGCATTCCAGATCCAAACCATTCAATCGACAGTGTCCCAAATACAATCTCAGACAGGGCATCCCAGACCATACCCACTCAATTAACTCTGTCTACACCTCACTCTCAGTCAGTGCATTCCAAATCCTAAAAACTCGATTGACCTTAACTCCAGCACACTGTCAGACACTGCATTCCAGACACACATCACTCATTTGAGCCTGTGGCCAACACGCTCTCGGAAAGTGCATTCTAGACACTAACCACATGATTAACCCAGTCTCCACCACACTATCAGACACTGCATTTCAGGCACTAACCACATGACTGACCCTCTCTCCACCACACTTTCAGCCATGGCATTCCAGACACGCAAAACTCACTTGAGCCTGTCTCCTGCAAGCTCTCAGACAGTGCATTCGAGACACTTAACACTCGATTGACCCTGTCTCCCCCACTCTTTCAGACACTTCATACCAGACACACACCACTCAGTTCAGCCTGTCTCCCGCAAGATCTCAGACAGTGCATTCGAGACGCTTAATACTCGATTGATCCTGTCTCCACCACACTCTCAGATTGAAAATTCCACATCCTAACCACTTGATTGATTCTGAATCAACCGCACTCTTAGGCAATGTATTGCAGTCCATAACCACTCGATTCATCCTATCCTAAATATACTCTAAGATAGAGCATCAAGACCCTACCCACTTGATTGACCCTGTCTTCTTCACAATCTCAGGCAGTGCATTCCAGTTAATAGCCACTCGATCAAACCTGTCTCCGCCCCACTCTCAGTACATTCCAGATGCTAACCACAGACTTGACCCTCCCTTCCCTCCAGCAAATTTGATGGACCTTGTCTTCACCACAGTGTGAAGCTGTGAACTTCAGCTCTGAAGCACATGACTGACCTTGCAGACACCACATCCTTGGGCATTGCATTGCCGAACCAAACCACTTGACTGATCCTGAATCCACCATACTCTCAGACAGTGTAATCCACACCCTAACCAATCGATTCACTCTGTCCCAACTACAGTGTCTGACAGAGCATTCAAAATCCTACCCACTCAATTGACCCTGTCTCCACCACAATCTCAAGCTGTCAATTCCAGATCCTAACCACTTGATTTTACCCTTCTCTGCCACACTCTCAGAACTTGCATTCCAGATCCTAACCACTTGACTGACCTTGACTCCACCACACTCTCAGGCACTGCGTTCCAGACACACACCACTCATTTGAGCCTCTCTCCATCACAATGCCAGACACTACATACCAGACAGACAGCACTCATTTGACCCTGTCTCCACCACATTCTCAGACAGTTCATCCCAGGACCTATCCACTCAATTAACCCTGTCCGAACGACAATCTCAGACAGGGCATCCCAGACCTTATCCACTAAAATAACCCTGTCTACACCACACTCTCAGACATTGCATTCGAGCACATAACCACTTGATTGAACCTGTCCGCACCACATTATCATAACGTGCATTCCAGATCCTAAGCACTCGATTGATCTTGGCTCCACCAATCTCTCAGGCAGTGCAATCCAGACACTAATCACTTGATTGACCTTGTCTCCACCATACTCTCAGACACTGCAATGCAGATCCTAACCACTCGATTGACCCTGTCTCCACCACACTCTCAGATAGTGCATTCCAGACACTAACAATGCGATTAACCTTGTTTCCACAAAGCTCTCTGACAGTGCGTTGCAGATACTAATCACTTGATTGACCTTGTCTCCATCATACTCTCAGGCAGTGCTTTGCAGGACCTAACCACTCGACTCACTCTGTTTCCACCACACTCTCAGACAGTTCATTGCAGCCTCTAACCACTCGATTGACATTTCCTCCACCACACTCTCAGACAATGCATTCCAGACACTAACCACGCACTTGACCCTGTCTCTACCACAATCACAGGCAGTGCATTCCAGTCCCTAGCCATTCTATCAATACTGTCTCCACCCCACTCTCAGTGCATTCAAGATCCTAACCACACATTTGACCCTCACACCAGCAAATTTGATGCACCCTGTCTCCACCACACTCTCAAGCTTTAAATTCCAGTTCCTAAACACTTGATTGAACCCTTCTCCACCAAACCCTCAGGCAGTGCATTCCAAATACCAAGCACACAGCTGACCCTCACTACACCTCACTCTCATAAAGTGCATTACAGATTCTAACCATTCAATCGACAGTGTCCCAAATACAATCTCAGACAGAGCATCCCAGACCCTACCCAATCAATTAACCCTGTCTCCACCTCACTCTCAAACAGTGCATTCCAAATCCTAACCACTCGATTGACCTTAAGTCCAGCACACTGTCAGACATTGCATTCCAGACACACATCACTCATTTGAGCTTGTCTTCAACATACTGTCAGACAGTGCATTCCAGACACACACCACTCATTTCAGCCTGTGTCCAACACACTCTCAGAAACTGCAAACTAGACACCATTCACATGATTAACCCTGTCTCCACCACACTATCGGACACTGCATTCCAGGCACTAACCACACGATTGACCCTGTCTCCACCACACTTTCAGCCACTGCATTCCAGACACGCACAACACTGTTGAGCATGTCTCCCGCAAGCTCTCAGACAGTGCATTCGAGATGCTTAACACTCGATTGACCCTGTCTCTGCCACTCTCTCAGACACTTCATACCAGACACACACACCACTCAGTTCAGCCTATCTCCAGCAAGCTCTCAGACAGTGCATCCCAGACACTAACCATGCAATTGTCCCTGTCCCCAGTGCATTGCAGACACTAATCACTTGATTGACCTTGTCTCCACCATACTCTCAGACAGTGCTTCGCAGAACCTATCCACTTGATTCACTCTGTTTCCACCACACTCTCAGACATGCATTCCAGATGCTAAAAACACGATTGACTCTGTCTCCATCACAATCTCAGACACTGCATTCCAGACACACAGCATTCTGTTGGCCTGTCCCCACCAAGATCTCAGACAGTGCATTTGAGACCCTTAACACTCGATTGACCCTTTCTCCACCACACTCTCAAACACTATATTCCAGACACACACCACTCATTTGAGCCTGTCTCCAACATGCTCTCAGACAGTACATTCCCGACACTAACCATGTGATTGACCCTGTCTCCCCCACACTCTCAGATAGTTCATTGCAGACTCTAACCATTCGATTGACACTGCCTCCTGCATACTCTCAGACAATGCATTCCAGACACTAACCACGCGCTTGAGCCTGTCTCCACCACGATCTCTTGTCAGTGCATTCCATCCACAGCCCCTCGATCAAACCATTATCTCTCCCACTCTCAGTGTATTCAAGATCCTAACCACACACTTGACCATCCCTCCAGCAAATGTGATGGACCCTCTCTCCACCACACTCTGAAGCTGTGAACTCCAGATCCAAAGCACACGTTTGACCTTGTCTCCAACAAACCCCCATGCGGAGCATTGCAGACCCATCCACTTGATTAACCCTGTCTCCACATCGCTCTCAGACAATGCATTCCAGATCCTAACGACTCGATTGACCTTTTCTCCACCATACTCTCAGACACTGCATTGCATACCCTAACCACTCAATTGACCCTGTCACCACGACAATCTCAGACAGTGCATTCCAGGCACCAACCACGCGATTGAACCTGTCTCCACCAAACTCTCAGACACTGCATTCCAGACACACACCACACAGTTGAGCCTGCCTCCTCCAAGCTCTCAGACACTGTATTCGAGACCCTTAACACTCGATTAACCCTGTCTCCACCACATTCTCAAGCTCCAAATTCTAGATCCTAACCACTCAATTGTTCTTAGCTACACCAATCTCTCAGGCAGTGCATTCCAGATACTAACCATTTGATTGACCTTGATTCCACAGTACTCTCAGACACTGCTTTGCAGACCCTAAACACTCG
Organism: Carcharodon carcharias; assembly: GCF_017639515.1. Lineage (NCBI taxonomy): Eukaryota > Metazoa > Chordata > Chondrichthyes > Lamniformes > Lamnidae > Carcharodon > Carcharodon carcharias. The sequence goes on along the minus strand of NC_054481.1, from coordinate 81,774,098 downwards.
ATTGACCCTGTCTCCACCACTCACTTAGACACTTCATAGCAGACACACACCACTCAGTTCAGCCGGTCTCCAGCAGGTTCTTAGACAGTGAAGTCAATATCCTTAAAACTCGATTGAACCTGTCTCCACCATATTCTCAGACAGGGCATACCAGTCCCTACCCACTGAATCAATCCTGTCCCAATTACAACCTCAGACAGTTTATCCCAGAACCTGTCCACTCAATTAACCCTGTCCGTCCTACAATCTCAGACAGGGCATCCCAGACCCTATCCAGTCAAATAACCCTGTCTACCCCACACTCTCAGACATTGCATTCGAGCACATAATCACTCGATTGAACTTGTCTGCACCACACACTCAGAATGTGCAATCCAGATCCTAACCACTCGATTGATCTTGGTTCCACCAATCTCTCAGGTAATGCATTCCAGATACTAATCACCTGATTGACCTTGTCTCCACCATAGTCTCAAACACTGCATTGCAGACCCTAACCTCTCGATTGACCCTGTCTCCACCACACTCTCAGGCAGTGCACTCCAGACACTAACCATGCGATTGACCCTGTCTCCACAAGGCTCTCTGACAGTGCATTGCAGACACTAATCACTTGATTGACCTTGTCTCGACCATGCTCTCAGACAGGGCTTTGCAGGACCTAACCCATTGATTCACTATGTTTCCACCACACTCTCAGACATGCATTCCAGACGCTAACCACACGATTGACGCTGCCTCCACCACAATCTCAGAAACTGCATTCCAGACACACAGCATTCAGTTGGGCCTGTCTCCGCCAAGCTCTCAGACAGTGCATTTGAGACACTTAACACTCAATTGACCCTGTCACCACCACACTCTCAAACATTACATTCCAGACACACACCACTCATTTGAGCATTTCTCCAGCATGCTCTCAGACAGTACATTACAGACACTAACCACCTAATTGACCCTGTCTCCCCCACACTCTCAGACAGTTCATTGCAGACTCTAACCACTTGATTCACACTGCCTCCACCACACTCTCAGACACTGCATTCCAGACACTAACCACGCGCTTGATCCCGTCTCCACCTCACTCTCAGACTGCATTCCAAATTCTAACCACTCGATTGACCTTAACTCCAGAACACTGTCAGACACTGCAATCCTGACACACATCACTCATTTCAGCCTGTGGCCAACACGCTCTCGGAAAATTCACTCTCGACACTAACTACATGATTAACCCTGTCTCCACCACACTATCAGAAACTGCATTCCAGGCACTAACCACACGATTGACCCTGTCTCCACCACACTTTCAGCCACTGCATTCCAGACACGCACAACTCAGTTGAGCCTGTCTCCCGCAAGCTCTCAGACAGTGCATTTGAGACGCTTAACACTCGATTGACCCTGTCTCCACCACACTGTCAAGCTGCAAATTCCAGATCCGAACCACTTGATTGACCCTGAATTCAAAACACTCTCAGCCAGTCCATTCCAGACCCTAACCATTCAATTGACCCTGTCCCAACTACACTCTCAGACAGAGAAACACAGACCCTACTCACTCCATTGACCCTATCACCACCAAAATCTAAGGCAGTACATTCCAATCCCTAGGACCTCGATCAAACCTGTCTCCGCCCCACTCTCAGTGCATTCCAGATCATAACCACACACTTGACCCTCCTTCCAGCAAATTTGATGGACCCTGTCTCGACCACATTCTGAAGCTATGAACTCCAGATCCGAAGCACAGGATTGAAACCTTCTCTGCCACACTCTCATGCGCATTCCAGATCCCAACCAGTCGATTGACCCACTCTCCACCTCACTCTCAAACAGTTCATTCTAGATCCTAACCGCTTGATTGACCTTGTCTCCACCATGCTCTCTTTAAGTGCATTGCAGACACTAATCACTTGATTGACCTTGTCTCCACCATACTCTCAGAAAGTGCATTGCAGACCCTAACCACTCGTTGACCCTGTCTCCACCACATTCTCAGACAATGCAGTCCAGACGCAAACTACTCAGTTGAGCCTGTCTCTAGTAAGCTCCCAGACATACATTCGAGATCCTTAACACTCTATTGACCCTGTCTCCACCAGACTCTCAGGCTGCAAATAACAGATCCTAACCATTCGATTGATTTTCGATTTGCAGGACCGAACCAATTGATTCACTCTGTTTCCACCACACTCTCAGACCTGCATTCCAGACGCTAACCACATGATTGACCCTGTCTCCACCACAATCTCAGACACTACATTCCAGACACACACCACTCATTTGAGCATGTCTCCAACATGCTCTCAGACAGTACATTCCAGACACTAACCACGTGGTTGACCCTGTCTCCCCCACACTCTCAGACAGTTCATTGCAGACTCTAACCACTTGATTCACACTGCCTCCACCACACTCTCAGACACTGCATTCCAGACACTAACCACGCGCTTGACCCTGTCTGCACCTCACTCTCAGACAGTGCATTCCAACTCCTAACCACTCGATTGACCTTAAGTCCAGAACACTGTCAGACACTGCAATCCAGACACACATCACTCATTTCAGCCTGTGGCCAACACGCTCTTGGAAAATGCATTCTAGACACTAACCACATGATTGACCCTGTCTCCACCACACTTTCAGACACTGCGTTCCAGGCACTAACAACACGATTGACCCTGTCTCCACCACACTTTCAGCCATTGCATTCCAGACACGCACAACTCAGTTGAGCCTGTCTCCCACAAGCTCTCAGACAGTGCATTCGAGACACTTAACACTCGATTGACCCTGTCCCCACCACACTCTCAAGCTGCAATTCCAAATCCAAACCACTTGATTGACCCTGAATCCAAAACACTGTCAGGCAGTGTATTCCAGACCCTAACCATTCAATTGATCCTGTCCCAACTATACTCTCAGACAGAGAATCCAAGACCCTACTCACTCCATTGACCCTATCTCCACCACAATCTTAGGCAGTACATTCCAGTCCTTAGGACCTCGATCAAACCTGTCTCCGCCCCACTCTCAGTGCATTCCAGATCCTCACCACACACTTGACCCTCCCTCCAGCAAATTTGATGCACCCTGTCTCCACCACATTCTGAAGCTATGAACTCCAGATCCGAAGCACAGGATTGAACCCTTCTCTGCCACACTCTCATGCGCATACCAGATCCCAACCAGTCGATTGACCCACTCTCCACCTCACTCTCAAACAGTGCATTCCAGATCCTAACCACTCGATTGACCCTGTCTCCACCATGCTCTCTGAAATTGCATTGCAGACACTAATCACTTGATTGACCTTGTCTCCACCATATTCTCAGACAGTGCTTTGCAGAACCTAACCACTCGATTGACCCTGTCTCCACCACATTCTCAGACAATGCATTCCAGACGCAAACCACTCAGTTGAGCCTGTCTCCGCTAAGCTCCCAGAAAGTGCATTTGAGACCCTTAAAACTCGATTGACCCTGTCTCCACCACACTCTCCAGCTGCAAATTCCAGATCCTAACCATTCGATTGATCTTGACACCACCACACTGGCAGATACTGCATTCCAGACACACACCACTCATTTGAGCCTGTCTCCAACACCCTGTCAGACACTGGATTCCAGACACACAGCACTCATTTGACCCTGTCTCCACCACATTCTCAAACAGGGCATCCCAGAATGTATCCACTCAATTAACCCTGTCCGAACTACAATCTCAGACAGGGCATCCCAGACCCTATCCACTAAATAACCCTGTCTACACCACACTCTCAGACATTGCAGTCGAGCTCATAAGCACTCGATTGAACATGTCTCCACCACATTCTCAGGCAATGCATTCCAGACGCAAACCACTCAGTTGAGCCTATCTCCGCTAAGCTCCCAGACAGTGCATTTGAGACCCTTAACACTCGATTGACCCTGTCTCCACCATACTCTCATGCTGCAAATTCCAGATCCTAAACATACAATTGATCTTGACACCACCACACTGTCAGACATTGTATTCCAGACACACACCGCTCATTTGAGCCTGTCTCCAACGCCCAGTCAGACACTGGATTCCAAACACACAACACACATTCTCAGACAGGGCATCCCAGACCTTACCCACTCAATTAACCCTGTCTCCACCACACACTCGAGTCTGCATTCCCGACACACACCACTCAGTTGAGCCTGTCTCCACCATGCTCTCAGACAGTGCAGTCCAGACACGAACCACGTGATTGACCATTTCTCCACCACTCTCTCAGACAGTGCAATGCTGACACAAATCACTTGATTGACGTTGTCTGCACCATACTCTCACAAAGTGCAATGCAGACCCGAACCACTCGATTGACCCTGTCTCCACCACATTCTCAGAAACTGCATTGGAGACACTAAACACTCGATTCATCCTGTCTCCACCATGCTCTCAAGCTGTGAATTCCAGATCCAAACCACTTTATTGACTCAAACATCACCACAGTCTCAGACAAAACATCCCAGATGCTGCCCACTCTATTGCCCCTGTCTCCACCACAATCACAGGCAGTGCATTCTAGTCCCTAGCCTTTCTATCAAACCTGTCTCCGCCCCACCCTCAGAGCATTCCAGATCCTAAACATACATTTGACCCTCCCTCCAGCAAATTTGTTGGACCCTGTCTCCACCACACCCTCGTGCAGTGCATTGCAGACACTAACCAATTGATTGACCCTGTATGCACCACACTCTCAATCTGAATTCCAGATCCTAACCACTTGATTGAAGCCTTCTCCGCATCACTCTCAGGCAATGCATTCTAGGTTTTAACCACGCGATTGACCCTCTCTCCAACTCAATCTCAGACAGTGCTTTGCAGACCTAACCATTCGATTGACCCTGTCTCCACCATGCTCTCAAGCTGTGAATTCCAGATCCAAATGACTCAGTTGACCCTATCTCCAACACACTCTCAGACAGTGCATTCCAGACCCTAACCACTCGATTGACCCTAATTCCACCACACTCTCGTACATTACATTTGAGCTCATAACCACTCGATTGGCCTTGTCTCCACCACACTATCAGACTGTTTCTTCAAGAACCTAAACACGCGATTGACCCTGTCCCCAAAACAGTCTCAGACACTACATTCCAGAAACACACAACTCAGTTGAGCCTTGTCTCCACCATGCTCTCAGTGTCTTCCAGACCCTATCCATTCAATTTCCCATGTCTCCACCAAACTCTCAGACACTGCATTCCAGACAAACACCACTCAGTTGAGCCTGTCTCCACTACGCTCTCAGAAGCTGCATTCCAGCCCTTAGCCACTCGATTGACCCTATCTCCACCATATTATCAGACAGTGAATTGCAGAGCCTAACCACTCCATTGACCCTATCCCCACCACACTCTCAGACAGTTCATTGCAGACATTGACCACTCGATTCACTCTGTTCCAACTACACTCATTGACAGAGCATCCCAGACCCTACCCACACAATTGACCCTGACTCCACCACAATCTCAGGCAGTGCATTCCAGTCCCTAGCCTCTCAATCAAACCAGAGGTGGACTCTGTCTCCAACACACTGAAGCTGTGAACACCAGATCTGAAGCATATGATTGACCCTGACCCGACCACACCCTCGTGCAGTGCTTGGCAGACCCTAACCACTTGATTGACCCTGTCACCACCACACTCTCAAGCTGTGAATTCCAGATCCTAACAACTCGATTGAACCCTTCTCCGCCACACTGTCAGGCAGTGCATTCCACATCTCAACCACTTGATTGACCCACTCTCCACCTCACTCTCTGACAGTGCATTGCAGACCCTAACCACTTGATTGACCCTGTCGACGCCACGCTCTCAAGCTGTGAATTCTAGATCTAACCACTGGAATGACCCTGTCTCTACCACACTCTCAGGCTGCAAATTCCAGAGCCTAACCACTTGATTGACCTTCTTTCCATCACACATTCAGACAGTGCATTACAGATTCTAACCACTCGATTGACCCTGTCTCCACCACACTATCAGGCAGTGCATTCTGACCATAACCACTCAATTAACCCTGTCCCAACCAAACATTCGTACATTACATTTGAGCTCATGACAACTCAATTGACCTTGTCTCCACCACACTTTCAGGCAGCGAATTGCAGACTCTAAACAATCAATTAGCCCTGTCTCCTCCACAATCTCAGAACGTGCTTTCCAGATCCTAATGACTCGATTGACCTTGTCTCCACGACATTCTCAGACAGTGAATTGCAGTTCCTAACCAATCGATTGACCCTGCCTCCATTACATTCAAATATTACATTCCATATCCTAATTACTCGTTTGAGCCTATCTCCACTGCACTCTCATTGCATTCCACATCCTTACCACATGATTGACACTCCCTCCAGCAAACTCTTAGGATATGTTTTCCAAATAATAGCCATTCGATGGAACCTGTCTCCTCCATAGTCTCAGACACTGCATTGGAGATTCTAACCACGCGATTGACCCTATCTCCACCAGGCTCTCAAGCTACAAATTCCAGATCCAAACCACTCAGTTCACCCTATCTCCACCTCACCCTCAGACAGTGCCTTCCAGACCCTATCTACCCAATTGACCCTATCTCCACCATACTCTCAGACGGTGCATTACAGACACTAACCACTCGAATGACCCTGTCTCCACCACACCCTCGTGCAGTGTATTGCAGAACATAACCACTTGATTGACTCTGTCTCTACCACACACTCAAGCTGTGAATTCCACATCCTAACCATTCCATTGAACCCTGTCTCCATCACACTCTCTGGCAGTGCATCCCAGATCCCAACCAGTCGATTGACACTGTCTCCACCACACACTCAGGCTGCAGATTCCAGATCCTAACCATTTGATTGACTCTCTCTCGATCACACTCTCAGACAGCGCATTCCAGACACACATCAATCAGTTGAGCCTGCATACACCATACTCTCGTGCATTCCCTCGACCAAATTTTCAGGAAGTACTTTCCAAATCCTAACCGTTTTATAGACCCTGAATCCACCACGCACTCAGGCTGCATATTCCAGATCATAATCACTTGATTAACCCTGAATCCACCACACCCTCAGGCAGTGTATACCAGAGCCTAACCACTCGATTCACCCTGTCCCAACTACACTCTCAGACAGAGCATCCCAGACCCTACACACTCAATTGACCCTGCCTCCATCACAATCTCAGGCAGTGCATTCCAGTCCCTAACCCCTCAATCAAATCTGTCTCCTCCCCTCTCTCAGTGAATTCCAGATCCTAACCAAACACCTAACACTCCCTCCAGCAAATTTGATGGACCCTGTCTCCACCATACTCTCAAGCTGTGAATTCCAGATCCTAACCAATCGATTGAACAATGTCTGCACCACAATCTCAGGCATTGCATCGCAGATCCCAATCACTCCATTGACACTGTCTCCACTACATGCTCAGACAGTTCATTACCGATCCTAACCACTCAATTAACACTGTCTCCACCACACTCTCGTACAATTCATTTCAGCTCATAACTACTCGATTGACCTTGTCTCCATCACATTTTCAGGCAACAAATTGAAGACTCTAACCAGTTGATTGGCCCTGTCTCCAGCCCACTCACAGAATGTGCATAGCAGATCCTAACCACTTGATTGACCTTGACTCCACCACACTTTCAGACAGTAAAATGGAGTTTCTAACCATACGATTGACCCTCCCTCCAGCAAACTCTCACGATGTGCTTTCCAAATAATAACCATTCGATGGAACATGTCTCCACCACACTCTCAGACACTGCATTGGAGACCCTAACCACTCAATTGACCCTATATCCACCATGCTTTCAAACTATAAATACCAGATCCAAACCACTCAGTTCACCGTATCTCCACCACATCCTCAGACAGTGCCTTCCAGACCCTATCCACTAGATTGACACTATCTCCACCACACTCTCAGAATGTGCATTCCAGATCCCAGCCAGTCGATTGACCTTGTCTCCACCATACTCTCAGACAGTGAATTGCAGATCCTAACCACTCGATTGACCTCCATTACATTCAAAGTGCATTCCATGTCCTAATCACTCATTTGAGCCTGTCCCAACTGCAATCTCATTGCATTCCACATCCTTACAACGCGATTGACCCTCCGTCCAGCAAACTGTGCTTTCCAAATCCTAATGATTCGTTGGAACCTATCTCCACCACACTCTCAGACACTGCATTGGAGACCCTAACCACTCGATTGACCCTATCTCCACCATGCTCTAAATCTGTAAATTCCAGATCAAAACAACTCAGTTCACCCTGTCTCCACACATCCTCAGACGGTGCCTTCCAGACCCTATTCACTCGATTGACCCTATCTCCACCATACTCTCAGACACTGGATTACATGCAAACAGCACTCAGTTGAGCCTGTCTCCACCACGCTCTCAGACAGTGCATTCCAGCCCCTAACCACTCAATTGACCCTATCTCCACCATAATATCAGCCAGTGCATTGCAGACACTGACCACTCGATTGACACTCTCTCCACCACACAGACTGCCTCCACCACTCTCTCAGACTGTTTATTCAGGACACCAAACACGCGATAGACTCTGTCCGCACCACAGACTCAGACACTGCATTCCAGAAACACACCACTCAGTTGAGCCTTGTCTCCACCATGCTCTCAGACAGCGCCTTCCAGACCCTAAACACGCGATTTACCTTGTCTCTACCAAACTCTCAGACACTGCATTCCAGACAAACATCACTCAGTTGAGCCTTTCTCCACCACGCTCTCAGACAGTGCATTCCAGATCCTAACCACTCGATTGACCCAGTCTCCAACTCCCTCTCTGACAGTGCATTGCAGACACTGATCACTCGATTCACCCTGTTCCAAGCATACTCTCAGACAGAGCATCCCAAACCCTACCCACTCAATTGACCCTGTCTCCACCACAATCTCAGGCCGTGCATTCCAGTCCCTAGCCCCTCGATCAAATCTGTCTCCGTCCCACTCTCAGTGCATTCCAGGTCCTAACCACATACTTGAGCCTCCCTCCAGAAAATTTGTTGGATCCTGTCTCCACCATACTCTGAAGCTGTCAACTCAAGATCCGAAACATATAATTGACCCTGTCTCCACCATACGCTCGTGTAGTGCATTGCAGACCCTAACCACTTGATTGATCCTGTCTCCACCCCACTCTCAAGCTGTGAATTCCAGATCCTAACCACTCGATTGAACCTTTCTCCGCCACTCTTTCAGGCAATGCATTTCACATCCCATCCACTTGATTGACCCAATCTCCACCTCACTCTCTGACAGTGCATTGCAGACCCTAACCACTCAATTGACCCTGTCTCCACCACACTCTCAGGCTGCAATTCCAGATCCTAAACCCTCGATTGACCTTCTCTCCATCAAACTAGCAGTCAGTGCATTCTGACCGTAACCACTCAATTAACCCTTTCTCCACCACACTCTCATACATTACATTTGAGCTCATAACCACTCAATTGACTTTGTCTCCACCACACTTTCAGGACCGAATTGCAGACTCTAAACACTCAGTTGGCCCTGTCTCCACCACACTCTCAGAATGTGCTTTCCCGATCCTAATCACTCGATTGACCTTTTCTCCACCACAATCTCAGACAGTGAATTGCAGTTCCTAACCAATCAGTTGACCCTGGATCCACTACATTCAAAGTGCATTCCATATCATAATTGCTCGTTTGATCCTATCTCCACTGCACTCTCATTGAATTCCACATCCTTACCACATGATTGACACTCCATCTAGCAAACTCTCAGGATGTGCTTTCCAAATAATAAGCATTCGATGGAACCTGTCTCCACCACAGTCTCAGACACTGCACTGGAGTTTCTAACCACTCCCTTGACCCAATCACGACAGTGCTCTCAAGCTAAAAATTCCAGATCCAAACCACTCAGTTCACCCTATCTCCACCAAACTCTCAGACAGTGCATTGCAGACACTAACCACTCGATTGACCCTGTCTCCACCACGCACTTGTGCAGTGTATTCCAGACACTAACCACTCGATTCTCCCTGTCCCAACTACACTCTCAGTCAGAACATCTCAGAACCTACCCACTCAATTGACCCTGTCTCCGAAGCAATCTCAGGCAGTGCATTCCAGTCCCTAGCCCCTCGATCAAACCTGTCTCCACCCCACTCTCAGTGCATTCCAGATTCTAACCACACACTTGACCCTCGCTCCAGCAAATTTGATGGAGCCTGTCTCTACTACACTCTGAAGCTGTGAACTCCAGATCCGAAGCACATGATTGACCCTGTCTCCACCACACCCTCGTGCAATGCAATGCAGACTCTAAACACTTGATTGACCCTGTGTCCACCACACTATCAAGCTGTGAATTCCAGATCCTAACCATTCAATTGAACCCTGTCTCCACCACACTCTCAGGCAGTGCATTCCAGAACCCAACCACTCAATTGCACTGTCTCCAACATACAATCAGAGAGTGCATTACAGATCCTAACAACTCGATTGACCCTGTCTCCATCATACTCTCAGGCAGTGCATTCTGACCGTAACCACTCAATTAACCCTGTCTCCATCACACTCTCGTACATTACATTTGAGCTCATTACCACTCAATTGACCGTGCCTTCAACACAATTTCAGGCAGCGAATTGCAGACTCTAACCACGCGATTGGCACTGTCTCCACCACACTCTCAGGACATGCATTCCAGATCCTAACCACTCAATTGACCTTCTCTCAACCATACTCTCAGACAGTGAATTGCAGTTCCTAACCACTCGATTGACCACTACATTCAAAGTGCATTCCATATCCTAATCACTCATTTGAGCCTATCTCCACTGCACTCTCATTGCATTCCACATCCTTACCACACGATTGACCATCCGTCAAGCAAACAGTTTCCAAATAATAACCATTCGATGCAACCTGTCTCTACCATACTCTCAGACACTGCATTGGAGACTATAACCATTCGATTGACCCTATCCCCACCACACTCTCAGACAGTGCATTCCAGATCCCAACCATTCGATTCACCATGTCTCTACCACAATCTCAGACAGTGCATTCCAGACACTGACCACTCGATTCACCCTGCCCCAACTACACTCTCAGCCAGCACATCCCAAACCTGACCCTCTCAATTGACCATGTCTCCAACACAATCTCAGGCATTGCATTCCAATCGCTAGCCTCTCGATCAAACCTGTCTCTGCCCCAATCTCAGTGCATTCCAGATCCTAACCACTCGATTGAACCTGTCTCCACGACTCTCAGACAGTGCATTGCAGGCACTAATCACTTGGTTGACCTTATCTCCACCATAATCTCAGAGAGTGCATGACAGACGCTAACCACGCTATTGACCCTTTCTCCTGAATGCTCTCAAGATGTGAATTCCAGATCCTAACCATTCGATTGACCCTGTCTTCACCACACAATCAGACAGGGCATTCCGGAAGCACACCACTCATTTGAGCCTATATCCACCACACTCTCAGAGCATTCCAGGTTTGACATTCCCTCAAGCAAATTCTCAGCAAGTACTTTCCAAATCCTAACCGTTGGATGGACCCTGGATCCATCATACTCCCAGGCTGCAAATTCCAGATCCTAACCTCTTGATTGACCCTGAATCCACCACACTCTCAGGCAGTGTATTCCAGACCCTAGCCACTCGATTCAACCTGTCGCAAATAAACTCTCAAACAGAACATCCCAGAACCTACTGACTCAATTGACCCTGTCTCCACCACAATCTCGGGCAGTGCATTCAAGTCCCTAGCCCCTCGATCAAACCTGTCTTCGCCCCACTCTCAGTGCAATCCAGATTCTAACACAGACTTGACCCTCCCTCCAGCAAGTTTGATGGATCCTGTCTCCACCACACTCTGAAGCTGTGAACTCCAGATCCGAAGCATATGATTGACCCGTTCTCCACAACACCTTCCTGCAGTGCATTGCAGACTCTAACCACTTGTTTGACCCTTTGTCCATGACACTTTCAAGCTGTGAATTGCAGATCCTAACCTCTCGCTTGAACTCTTCTCTGCCACACTCTCAGGCAGTGCATTCTAGATCACAACCACTCAATTGACCCACTCTCCATCTCACTGTCAGACAGTGCATTTCAGATCCTAACCACTCGACTGAACCTATCTCCACCTCTCTTTCAGACAGTGCGTTGCAGACACTAATCACGTGATTGATCTTGTCTCCACTATACCCTTAGACAGTGCATTGCAGAACCTAACCACTCGATTGACCCTGTCTACACCATGCTCTCAAGCTGTGAATTCCTGATCCTAACCATTGGATTGACCATCTCTCCATCACAATCTCAGACAGCACATTCCAGACACACACCACTCTGTTGAGCCTGCCTCCACCACACTCTCAGTGCATTCCAGGTCCTAACAATATATTTGACACTCCCTCGAGCAGATTCTCAGGAAGTACTTTCCAAATCCAAACCATTTGATTGACCCTGAATCCACTACACTGTCAGGCTGAAAATTCCAGATCCTAACCACTTGATTGACCACGAATCCAACACCCTCCCAGGCAGTGCATCCCGGATCCCAACCACTCGATTGCCACTCTCTCCTCCACACACTCTGGCAGAGCATTACATCTCCTAACTACTCGATTGATCCTGTCTCCACCACACTTACAGGCAGCGAATTGCAAGCCCTAACCACTCGATTGGCCCTGTCTCCACCACACTCTCAGAACGTGCAATCCAGATGCAAACCATTCAATTGACCTTGTCTCCACCGCACTCTCAGACAGTAAATTGCAGTTCCTAACCATTCAATTGACCCTGCCTCCACTACATTCAAAGTGCATTCCATATCCTAATCACTCATTTGAGCCTATCTCCACTGCACTCTCATTGTATTCCACATACTTACCACACGATTGACCCTCCCTCCAGCAAACTCTCAGGAAGTGGTTTCCAAATCCTAATGATTCGATGGAACCTGTCTCCACCACACTGTCAGACACTGCTTTGGAGAACCTATCCGCTCGATTGACCCTATCTCCTAATCTCTCAAACTGTGAATACCAGATCCAATCCACTCAGTTCACCCTATCTCCACCATACCCTCAGACAGTGCTTTCCAGATCCTATTATCTTGATTGACACCTCTCCACCACACTATCAGACACAGCATTCCAGACAAACACCACTCAGTTGAGATTGCCACCACCACTCTCTCAGACAGTTGATTCCAGACCCTACAAACGCGATTGATCCAGTCCCCACCACACTCTCAGACACTGCATTCCAGACACACACCACTCAGTTGAGCCTTGTCTCCACCACGCTCCCAGACAGTGCATTCCAAATACTAACCACTCAATTGACCCTATCTCACCGATACTCTCAGACAGTGCATTGCAGACCCGAACCTCTCAATTGACCCTGTCTCCATGACACTCTAAGACAATGCATTCCAACCCCTTGCACCTCGATCAAACCTGTCTCTGTCCCACTCTCAGTGCATTCCAGATCCTAACCACTCACTAGACCCTCCCTCCAGTAAATTTGTTAGACCCAGTCTCCACCACACTCTGAAGCTGTGAACTCCAGATCCAAAGCAAATGATTGACCCAGTCTCCACCAGACACTCATGCAGTGCATTTCAGATTCCAACCATTCGATTCGCCCAGTCTCCACCTCATTCTCAGACAGTGCATTCCAGATCCTAACACACTCAATTGAACCTGTCTCCAACACACTCTCGTACATTACATTTGAGCTCATTACCACTCAATTGACCTTGCCTCCACCACACTTTCAGGCAGTGAATTGCAGACTCGAACCACATGATTGGCGCTGTCTCCACCACACTCTCAGGACATGCATTCCAGATCCTAACCCACTCAATTGACCTTGTCTCCACCATACTCTCAGACAGTGAATTGCAGTTCCTAACCACACAATTGACCATTAATTTCAAAGTGCATGCCATATCCTTATCGCTCGTTTGAGCCTATTTCCACTGCACTCTCATTGCATTCCACATCCTTACCACACGATTGACCATCCCTCCACCATACTCCCAGGCTGCAAATTCCAGATCCTAACCACTTGATTGACCCTGAATCCACCACGCTCTCAGGCAGTGTATTCCAGACCCTAGCCACTCGATTCAACCCGTCACAAATAAACTCTCAGACAGAGCATCCCAGAACCTACCAACTCAATTGACCCTGTCTCCACCACAATCTCGGGCACTGCATTCCAGTCCCTAGCTCCTCGATCAAACCTGTCTTGGCCCCACTCACATTGCAATCCAGATTCTAACCACAGACTTGAACGTCCCTCCAGCAAGTTTGATGGATCCTGTCTCCACCACACTCTGAAGATGGGAACTCCAGAAATAACCACTTGATTGACCCTGTGTCCATGACACTTTCAAGCTGTGAATTCCAGATCCTAACCACTCGCTTGAACTCTTCTCCACCTCTCTCTCAGACATTGCGTTGCAGACACTAATCACGTGATTGATCTTGTCTCCACCATACTCTTAGACAGTTAATTGAACCTGGCTCCACCACTCTCTCAGAGAGTGCATTACAGACACCAGTCACTTGACTGACCAAGACCATACGATTAGACAGTGCACTGCAGAGACTAACTGCTCGAATGAACCTGTCTACACCATTCTCTCAAGTGGTGAATTGCAGATACTAACCACTCGCTTGAACCCTTCTCTGCCATACTCTCAAGATGTACATTCCAGAGCACAACCAGTCATTTGACCCAATCTCCACCGTATTGTCAGACACTGCATTCCAGATCCTAACCACTCGACTGAACCTATCTCCACCTCTCTCTCAGACAGTGCATTGCAGATACTAATCACTTGACTGATCTTGTCTCCACCATACTCTTAGACGGTGCATTGCAGAACCTAACTACTCAATTGACCCTGTCTGCACCATGAACTCAAGCTGTGAATTCCTGATCATAACCATTCGATTGAACATCTCTCAGACAACGCATTCCAGACACACACCACTCTGTTGATAAAAACAAAAATAAAAACAAAAAATCTGCGGATGCTGGAAATCCAAAACAAAAACAAAATTACCTGGAAAAACTCAGCAGGTCTGGTAGCATGGGCGGAGAAGAAAAGAATTGACGTTTCGAATCCTCATGACCCTTCGACAGAACTTGAGTGAATCCAAGAAAGGGGTGAAATATAATCTGCTTTAAGGTGAGTGGTGGAGGGGGTGGGGGTTGGGTGGGGGGAGAGAGGTGGAGGGGGTTGGTGTGGTTGCAGGGACAAACAAGCAGTGACAGATAGAAGCAGATCATCAAAAGTTGTCACAGACAACAGAACAAAAGAACACATAGGTGTTAACGTTGGTGATATTTTCTAAACGAATGTGCTAATTAAGAATGGATGGTAAGGCACGCAAGGTATAGCTCTAGTGGGAGTGGGGGGAGCATAAAAGATTTAAAAATATTTAAAAATAATGGAAATAGGTGGGAAAAGAAAAAGCTATATAATATATTGGAACAAACAAAAGGAAGGGGGAGAAACAGAAAGGGGGTGGGGATGGAGGTGGGAGCTCAAGTCCTAAAGTTGTTGATTCCAATATTCAGTCCGGAAGACTGTAAAGTGCCTAGTCGGAAGATGAGGTATTGTTCCTCCAGTTTGCGTTGGGCTTCACTGGAACAATGCAGCAAGCCAAGGACAGATATGTGGGCTAGAGAGCAGGGTGGAGTGTTAAAATGGCAAGCGACAGGGAGGTTTGGGTCATTCTCGCGGACAGACCTCAGGTGTTCTGCAAAGCGGTCGCCCAGTTTTCGTTTGGTCTCTCCAATAAATAAGCGAACACGTTGGGATCAATGAATGCAGTAGACTAAGTTGGGGGAAATACAAGTGAAATGCTGCTTCACTTGAAAGGAGTGTTTGGGCCCTTGGACGGTGAGGAGAGAGGAAGTGAAGGGGCAGGTGTTACATCTTTTGTGTGGGCATGGGGTGGTGCCATAGGAGGGGGTTGAGGAATAGGGGGTGATGGAGGAGTGGACCAGGGTGTCCCAGAGGGAACGATCCCTCGGGAATGCTGATAGGGGGAGTGAAGGGAAGATGTGTTTGGTGGTGCCATCATGCTGGATTTGGCGGAAATCGCGGAGGATGATACTTTGAATGAGGACGCTGGTTGGGTGATAAGTGAGGACAAGGGGGACCCTATTATGTTTCTGGGAGGGAGGAGAAGGCATGAGGGCGGATGCACGGGAAATGGGCCGGACACGGATGAGGGCCCTGTCAAAGAATGTGGGTGGAAAACCTCGGTTAAGTAAGAAGGAGGACATGTCAGAGGAACTGTTTTTGAAGGTAGCATCATCGGAACAGATGCGACGGATGCGAAGGAACTGAGAGAATGGGATGGAGTCCTTACAGGAAGCGGTGTGTGAGGAGCTGTAGTCGAGGTAGCTGTGGTAGTCGGTAGGTTTATAATGGATATTGTTGGACAGTCTATCACCAAAGATTGAGACAGAGAGGTCAAGGAAGGGAAGGGACGTGTCAGAGATGGACCACGTGAAAATGATGGAGGGGTGGAGATTGGAAGCAAAATTAATAAATTTTTCCAAGTCCAGATGAGAGCATGAAGCAGCACCGAATTAATCATTGATGTACCGAAGAAAGAGTTGTGGAAGGGGGCCGGAGTAGGACTGGAACAAGAAATGTTCCACATACCCCATAAAGAGATAGGCATAGCTGGGGCCATGCAAGTACCCATAGCCACACCTTTTATTTGGAGGAAGTGAGAGGAGTTGAAGGAGAAATTGTTCAGTTTCAGAACAATTTCAGCCAGACGGAGGAGAGTAGTGGTGGTTGGGGATTGTTCGGGCCTCTGTTCGAGGAAGAAGCCAAGGGCCCTCAGACCATCCTGGTGGGGGATGGAGGTGTAGAAGGATTGGATGTCCATGGTGAAGAGGAAGTGGTTGGGGCCAGGGAACTGGAAATTGTTGACATGACGTAAGGTGTCAGAGGAATCACGGATGGAGGTGGGAAGGGACTGGACAAGGGGAGAGAGAAGGGAGTCAAGATAACGAGAAATGAGTTCTGTGGGGCAGGAGCAAGCTGAGATGATCGGTCTACCCTGACAGTTCTGTTTGTGGATTTTGGGTAGGAGGTAGAAGCGGGCCGTCTGGGTTTGGGCGACTATCAGGTTGGAAGCTGTGGGAAGAAGATCCCCAGAGGAGATGAGGTCAGTGACAGTCCTGGAAACAATGGCTTGATGTTCAGTAGTGCGGTCATGGTCCAGGGAGAGGTAAGAGGATGGGACTGCGAGTTGACGTTCTACCTCCTCGAGGTAGATTTCAGTGCTCCAGACAAAAACAGCACCACCCTTGTCAGCGGGTTTGATGACAATGTCAGGGTTGGACCTGAGAGAATGGAGCGCAGTAAGTTCAGAAAGAGAGGGATTAGAATGGGTGAGAGGAGCAGAGATATTGAGAAGAATAATGTCGCGCCAGCAGTTCTCAATGAAAAGATCAAGAGAAGGTAAGAATCCAGAGGGAGGGGTCCAGGTGGAGGGAGAATATTGCAGGTGGGTGAAAGGATCCATTGAAGGGAAAGAGGACTCCTGTCCAAAGAAGTGAGCCTGGAGACGAAGACGGCAGAATAAGAGTTCGGCATCATGCCGAGCCCAAAATTCATTGAGGTGAGGGCATAAGGGTATGAAACTAAGTCCTTTGCTGAGCACTGTACGTTCAGCATCAGAGAGGGGATCGTCAAGAGGTATAGTGAAAACATGGCTGTGGCTGGGATTGGAAGATGGGGTGGGGATGAAGGGACAGGCAGGGGTGGAGGGTCCGAGATTTGTGTTGGTGTCGATGAGTTTTTGGAGCTTGCGTTCCTTAGAACGTGAGAGAAAGAGAAAAAGTTTATTGTTGAGGCACTGGACGAGACGAAGAATAAAATGAAACTGGGGGCACGCGCAGCTTTGAAAAAGGGTACGGCGATGCTGCTGGAGGGAGACGTCCAGTGTGTTCATATGGCGGCGCATGGCACTGATTGTGGATTTCAGAATGTGACGGGAACAGCAGTCCGAGAAACGTTTTATGTCGCGGAGATACCTGTAATCCTGGGTGGGTTCGAAACAAAAACGTCCCCCTCCCGCCCAACACACCTTAAACCAGCTTATGTTTCACCCCTTTCTTGGATTCACTGAAGTTCTGTCGAAGGGTCTTGAGGACTCGAAACGTCAACTCTTTTCTTCTCCGCCAATGCTCCCAGACCTGCTGAGTTTTTCCAGGTAATTCTGTTTTTGTTTTGGATTTCCAGCATCTGCAGTTTTTTTGTTTTTTTTTGTTTTTTTGTCTTTATCTCTGTGTTTAATTGACTGCCACTGCTCTTCAAGAAATGCCTACCTCCTTGAAGTTCTGTTCGTCTCTGCGACAAGATTTCCATGTCTCTCTTTTGCCTTGCTCACCTTTATTGCTTTCCATTTCTCTCCTGGGGTTTGACAAGGTGTTTACTAAAACCCGCTTTCACAGCCATATCTCCTTTCTCAGTGACTGTCTCCGTCTCCGACTTACCACACGTGGATTTCAACTGAAATTCCACCCCTCATGTTTCGAACCCAAGCATGATTATAGGTATCTCCGGGACATAAAGCGTTTCTCGGTCTCCTGTTCCCGTCAAATTCTGTGACGCACACTCAGTGCCTTGTGCCGCCATATGAACACACTCGACCTCTCCCTCCAGCAGCACCGCCGTACCCTTTTTCAAAGCTGCGTGTGCCCCCAGTTTCATTTTATTCTTCCTCTCATCCGCCGCCTCAACAAGAAACTTTTCTCTTTCTCTCAAGTGCTAAGGAACGCAAGCTCCAACAACTCATCGACACCAACACCCATCTAGGACCCTCCACCCCTGCCCGTCCCTCCGTCCCCACCCATCTTCCAATCCCAGCCCCAGCCGTGTATTCACTATACTCCCTGACCTTCCCCTCTCCGATGCTGAACGTTCAGTGCTCAGCAAAGGATTTAGTTTCATACCCTTACGCTCTCACCTCAATGATTTCGGGCTCGGCATGATGCTGAACTCTTCTTCTGCCATCTTCATCTCTGAGCTCACTTCTTTGGGCAGGAGTCCTCTCCCCGTTCAACGGATCCTTTCACCCACCTCCAATATTCTCCCTCCACCTGGACCCCTCTCTCTGGATTCTTACCTTCTCTTGATCTTTTCATTGAGAACTGTCGGCGCGACATTATTCTTCTCAATTTCTCTGCTCCTCTCACCCATTCCAATCTCTTTGTTTCTGAACTTACTGCATTCCATTCTGTCAGGTCCAACCCTGACATTGTCATCAAACCCGCTGACAAGGGTGGTGCTGTTGTTGTCTGGCGCACTGACCTCTACCTCGTGGAGGCTGAGCGTCAAGTCACAGACACTTCCTTCTTCCTCTCCCTGGACCATGACCCCCACTACTGAACATCAAGCCATTGTTTCCAGGACTGTCACTGACCTCATCCCCTCTGGGGACCTTCCTCCCACAGCTTCAAACCTGATAGTCGCCCAACCTCGGACGGCCCGCTTCCACCTCCTACCCAATATCCACAAACATATCTGTCCCGGTAGACCGATTGTCTCAGCTTGATCCTGCCCCACAGAATTCATTTCTCGTTATGTTGACTCCCTTCTCTCTCCCCTTGTCCAGTACCTTCCCACCTACATCCGTGATTCCTCTGACACCTTACGTCACATCAACAATTTCCAGTTCCCTGGACCCAACCACTTTCCTTCACCATGGACATCCAATCCCTCTACACCTCCATCCCCCACCAGGATGGTCTGAGGGCCCTTAGCTTCTTCCTCGAACAAAGACTCGAACAATCACCATCCACAACTTCTCTCCTCCGTCTGTCTGAAATTGTTCTCACACTGAACAATTTTTCCTTCAAATCCTCTGACTTCTTCCAAATAAAAGGTGTGGCTATGGGTATCCTCATGGGCCACAGCTATGCTTATCTCTTTATGGGTATGTGGAACATTCATTGTTCCAGTCCTACTCCGGACCCCTTCCACAACTATTTCTCCGGTACATCGATGATTACTTCAGTGCTGCTTCATGCTCTCGTCGGGACTTGGAAAAATTTAATAATTTTGCTTCTAATCTCCACTCCTCCATCGTTTTCACGTGGTCCATTTCTGACACTTCCCTTCCCTTCCCTGACCTCTCTGTCTCAATCTCTGGTGATAGACTCTCCACCAATATCCATTACAAACCTACCGACTCCCACAGCTACCTTGACTACAGCTCCTCACACCCCGCTGCCTGTAAGGACTCCATCCCAATCTCTCAGCTCCTTCGCCTCCGTCGCTTCTGTTCCGATGATGCTACCTTCAAAAACAGTTCCTCTGACATGTCTTCCTTCTTCCTTAACCGTGGCTTTCCACCCACGTTCGTTGACAGGGCCCTCAACCGTGTCCGGCCCATCTCCCACGCATCTGCCCTCACGCCTTCTCCTCACTCGCAGAAACATGATAGGGTCCCCCTTGTCCTCACTTATCACCCAACCAGCCTCCGCATTCAAAGGATCATCCTCTGTCATTTCCACCAACTCCAGCATGATGCCACCACCAAACAGATCTTCCCTTCACTCCCCCTATTGGCATTACATAGGGTCGTTCCCTCCGGGACACCCTGGTGCACTCCTCCATCACCCCCTACTCCTCAACCCCCTCCTATGGCACCATTCCATGCCCGCGCAAAAGATGTAACATCTGCCCCTCACCGTCCAAGGGCCGATACACTCCTTTCAAGTGAAGCAGCATTTCACTTGCATTTCCCCCAACTTAGTCTACTGCATTCGTTGCTCCCAATGTGGTCTCCTCTACATTGGAGAGACCAAACGTAAACTGGGTGACCGCTTTGCAGAAACCCTGCAGTCTGTCCGCAAGAATGACCCAAACCTCCCTGTTGCTTGTCATTTTAACACTCCACCCAGCTCTCTAGCCCACATGTCTGTCCTTGGCTTGCTGCATTGTTCCAGTGAAGCCCAACGCAAACTGGAGGAACAACACCTCATCTTCCAACTAGGCACTTTACAGCCTTCTGGACTGAATATTGAATTCAACAACTTAAGGTCTTGAGCTCCCTCCTCCATCCCCATCCCCTTTCTGTTTCTTCCCACTTCCTTTTGTTTTTTCCAATGAATTATATAGATTTTACTTTTCAAACCTACTTCCATTATTTTTAAATATTTTTAAATCTTTTATGCTCCCTCCACCCCACTAGAGCTTTACCTTGAGTGCCTACCATCCATTCTTAATTAGCACATTCATTTAGATAATATCACTAACTTTAACACCTATGTGTTCTTTTGTTCTGTTTTCTGTGACATCTTTGATGATCTGCTTCTATCTATCACTGCTTGCTTGTCCTTACAACCACACCAACCCCCTCCACTTCTCTCCCCCCACCCAAACCCGCCCCCTCCCAACACACACACCTTATATCAGATTATATTTCACCCCTTTCTTGGATTCACTCAAGTTCTGTCGAAGGGTAATGAGGACTCGAAATGTCAACTCTTTTCTTCTCCTCCGTTGCTGCCAGACCTGTTGAGCTTTTCCAGGTAATTCTGTTCTTGTTTTGGATTTCCAGCATCCGCAGATTTTTGTTTTTTTTGTTTTTTGTTTTTATCTCTATGTTTAATTGCCTCCCAACGCTCTTCAAGATATGCCTACCTCCTTGAAGAAGTTCTGTTCGTCTCTGCAACAAGATTTCCGTATCTCTCTTTTGCCTCGCTCACCTTCATTGCTTTCCGTTTCTCTCCTGGTGTTTGACAAGGTGTTTACTAAAACCCGCTTTCACAGCCATATCTCCTTTCTCAGTGACTGTCTCCGTCTCCGACTTACCACACGTGGATTCCAACTGAAATTCCACCCCTCGTGTTTCGAACGCAAGCAGGATTACAGGTATCTCCAGGACATAGAACGTTTCTCGGACTGCTGTTCCCGTCACATTCTGAGATCCACACTCAGTGCCATGTGCCGCCATATGAACATACTCGACCTCTCCCTCCAGCAGCACCGCCATAGCCTTTTTCAAAGCTGCACATGCCCCCAGTTTCATTTTATTCTTCGCCTCATCCGACGACTCAACAAGAAACTTTTTCGCTTTCTCTCAAGTGCTAAGGAACGCAAGCTCCACCAACTCATCGACAACAACACCCATCTAGGACCCTCCAACGCTGCCTGTCCCTCCGTCCCCACCCCATCTTCCAATCCCAGCCCCAGCCGTGTATTCATTATACCCCCTGACCTTCCCCTCTCCGATGCTGAACGTTCAGTGCTCAGCAAAGGATTTAGTTTCATACCCTTACACACACACCTCAATGAATTTTGGGCTCGGCATGATGCTGAACTCTTCTTCGGCTGTCTTATTCTCCGAGCTCACTTCTTTGGGCAGGAGTCCTCTCTCCGTTCAATGGATCCTTTCACCCACCTCCAATATTCTCCCTCCACCTGGACCCCACCCTCTGGATTCTTACCTCCTCTTGATCTTTTTATTGAGAACTGTCAGCGCGACATTATTCTTCTCAATTTCTCTGCTCCTCTCACCCATTCTAATCTCTCTATTTTTGAACTTACTGTACTCCATTCTCTCAGTTCCAACCCTGACATAGTCATCAAACCCACTGACAAGGGTGCTGCTGTTGTTGTCTGACGCACTGACCTCTACCTCGCAGAGGCTGAGCGTCAACTCGCAGACACTTCCTCCTGCCTCTCCCTGGACCATGACACCACTACTGAACATCAAGCCATTGTTTCCAGGACTGTCACTGACCTCATCTCCTCTGGGGACCTTCCTCCCACAGCTTCCAACCTGATAGTCACACAAGGTTGGACGGCCCGCTTCTACATCCTACACAACATCCACTAACAGATCTGTCCTGGTAGACCGATCATCTCAGCTTGCTCCTGTCCCACAGAACTCATTTCTCGTTATCTTGACTCCCTTCTCTCTCCCCTTGTCCAATCCCTTCCCACCTCCATCCGTGATTCCTCTGACACCTTACATCACATCAACAATTTGCAGCTCCCTGGCCCCAACTGCTTCCTCTTCACCATGGACATCCAATCCCTTTAGACCTCCATCACCCACCAGGATGATCTGAGGGCCCTTAGCATCTTCCTCGAACAGAGGCCCGAACAATCCCCATCCACCACTACTCTCCTCCGTCTGGCTGAACTTGTTCTCACACTGAACAATTTCTCCTTTAACTCCTCTCACTTCCTCCAAATAAAAGGTGTGGCTATGGGTACCCGCATGGCCCCAGCTATGCCTAACTCTTTATGGGGTATGTGGAACATTCCTTGTTCCAGTCCTACTCCGGGTCCCTTCCACAACTCTTTCTCCGGTACATCGATGATTACTTCGGTGCTGCTTCATGCTCTCATCTGGACTTGGAAAAATTTATTAATTTTGCTTCCAATCTCCTCCCCTCCATCAATTTCACGTGGTCCATTTCTGACACTTCCCTTCCCTTCCTTGACCTCTCTGTCTTAATCTCTGGTGATAGACTGTCCACCGATATCCACTACAAACCTACCGACTCCCACAGCTACCTCGACTACAGCTCCTCACACCCTGCTTCCTGTAAGGTCCATCCCATTCTCTCAGTTCCTTTGCCTCCGTCGCATCTGTTCCGATGATGCTACCTTCAAAAACAGTTCCTCTGACATGTCCTCCTTCTTCCTTAACCGAGGTTTTCAACCCACGTTCGTTGACAGGTCCCTCAATCGAATCCAGCCCATCTCCCACGCATTTGCCCTCACGCATTCTCCTCCCTCCCAGAAACAGAATAGCGTCCTCCTTGTCCTCACCTATCACCCCACCAACCTCCGCATTCAAAGGATCATCCTGCGCCATTTCCGCCAACTCCAGCATGATGCCACCACCAAACACATCTTCCCTTCACAACCCCCATCGGCATTCCGTAGGGATCATTCCCTCCGGGACACCCTGGTCCACTCCTCCATCACCCCCTACTCCTCAACCCCCCTCCTATGGCACCACCCCATGCCCACGCAAAAGATGTGACACCTGGACTTGGAAAAATTCATTAATTTTGCTTCCAATCTCCTCCCCTCTATCATTTTCACGTGGTCCATTTCTGACACTTCCCTTCCCTTCCTTGACCTCTCTGTCTTAATCTCTGGTGATAGACTGTCCACCAATATCCACTACAAACCTACCGACTCCCACAGCTGCCTTCACTTCCTCTCTCCTCACCATCCAAGGGCCCAAACAAGCCTTTCAAGTGAGGCAGCATTTCACTTGCATTTCCCCCATCTAAGTCTACTGCATTCGTTGCTCCCAATGTGGTCTCCTCTACATCGGAGAGAACAAACATAAACTGGGCGACCGCTTTGCAGAACACCTGCAGTCTGTCCGCAAGAATGACCCAAACCTCCCTGTCGCTTGCCATTTTAACACTCCACCCTGCTCTCTTGTCCACATGTCTGTCCTTGGCTTGCTGCATTGTTCCATTGATGCCCAACGCAAACTGGAGGAACAATACCTCATCTTCCGACTAGGCACTTTACAGCCTTCTGGACTGAGTATTGATTTCAACAACTTTAGGTCTTGAGCTCCCTCCTCCATCCCCACCCCCTTTCTGTTTCTTACCCCTTCTTTTGTTTTTTCCAATAAATTATATAGATTCTCCTTTTCCCACCTATTTCCATTATTTTTAAATATTTTTAAATCTTTTATGCTCCCCCCACCCCCACTAGAGCTATACCTTGAGTGCCCTACCATCCTTTCTTAATTAGCACAATCGGTTAGATAATATCACCAACTTTAACACCTATGTGTTCTTTTGTTCTGTTGTCTGTGACATCTTTTGATGATCTGCTTCTATCTATCACTGCTTGTTTGTCCTTACAACCACACCAACCCCCTCCACTTCTCTCCCCCCACCCAACTCCCCCCCCCCGCCCCCCCCCCCCCCCCCAACACACACCTTAAAGCATCTTATATTTCACCCCTTTCTTGGATTCATTCAACTTCTGTCGAAGGCTAATGAGGACTCAAAACGTCAACTCTTTTCTTCTCTGCCGATACCACTCTGTTGAGCCTGTCTCCACCACACTCTCAGTGCCTTCCAGGTCTTAACAAAATATTTGACACTCCCTCCAGCAGATTCTCAAGAAGTACTTTCCAAATCCTAACTGTTTGATAGACCCTGAATCCACTACACTCTCAGGCTGCAAATTCCAGCTCCTAAACACTTGATTGAGCCTGAATTTACCACCCTCCCAGGCAGTGCATCCCAGATCCCCACCACTCGATTGCCACTCTCTCCTCCACACACTCTGACAGTGCATTACAGATCCTAACTACTCGATTGATCCTGTCTCCACCACACTTTCAGGCAGTGAATTACAGACCCTAACCACTCGATTGGCCCTGTCTCCACCACACTCTCAGACAGTGATTTGCAGTTTCTAACCACTCAATTGACCCTGCCTCCAATACATTCAAAGAGCATTCCATATCCTAATCAGTCGTTAGCGCTGATCTCCACTGCACGCTCATTGTATTCCACATCCTTACCACATGATTGACCCTCCCTCCAGCAAACCCTCAGGAACTGCTTTCCAAATCCTAATGATTCGATGGAACCTGTCTCTACCACACTGTCAGCCACTCCACCGGAGAACCTATCCACTTGATTGACCCTATCTCCACCATCTCTCAAGCTGTGAATTCCAAATCCAATCCACTCAGTTCACCCTATCTCCACCACACCCTCAGGCAGTGCTTTCAAGACCCTATCCACTCGATTGACACTGTCTCCACCATGCTTTCAGACAGTGCATTCCAATACAAACCACTCGATTGACCCTATCTCAACAATACTCTCAGACACTGCATTGCAGACCGGAACCATTCAATTGACCCTGTCTCCACCACACTCTCAGACAGTGCATTCCACATCCTAACCAGTGGATTGATCCTGTCTTCACCACACTCAGACAGTGCATTCCAGCCTCTTGCAACTCGATCAAACTTGTCTACGCCCCACTCTCAGTGCATTCCACATCCTAACCACACACTTGAACCTCCCTCCAGTAAATTTTTTAGACCCATTCTCCAACACACTCTGAAGCTGTGAACTCCAGATATGAAGCACATGATTGACCCTGTCTCCACCAGACACTCGTGCAGTGCATTCCAGATCCCAACCATTCGTTTGAAGCTGTCTGCACCACTCTCTCAGACAGTGCATTACTGACACCATTTACTTGACTGACCTAGTCTCGACTATATTTTCAGACAGTGCATTGCAGACCCTAACCACTCGATTGACCCTGTCTACACCATGCTCTCAAGCGGTGAATTCCAGATCCTAACCACTCGACTGACGCATTCTCCATCACCCTCTCAGAGAGCGCATTCCAGACACACATCACTCAGTTGACCCTGTCTCCACCACATTCTCAGTGCATTCCAGATCCTAACCACACATTTGACCCTCCCTCGAGCAAATTCTCAGGAAGTACTTTCCAAATCCTAACTGTTTAATGGACGCTGAATCCACCACAATCTCAGGCTGCATATTCCAGATCTTAACCACTTGATTGAGCTGAATCCACCACACTCTCAGACAGTGTATTCCAGTCCATAACCACTCGATTCACCCTGTCCCAACTACACTCTCAGACAGAGCATCCCAGAACCGACCCGCTCAATTAACCCTGCCTCCACCACAATCTCAGGCAGTGCATTCAAGTCCCTAACCCCTCGATAAAACCTGTCTATGACCCAGTCTCAGTGCATTCCAGATCATAAATAAACATTTGACCATCCCTCCAGAAAATTTGATTGTCTCTGAGGCTGTGATCTCCAGATCCGAAGCATATGATTGACCCTGTCCCCACCACACCCTCGTGCAGTGCATTGCAGACCCTTACTACTTGATTGACCTTGTCTCCACCACACTCTCAAGCTGTGCATTACAGACCCTAACCACTCGATTGACCCTGTCTACACCATGCTCTCAAGGTTTGAATTCCAGATCCTAAACACTCGATTGACCCTCTCTCCACCTCACTGTCAGACAGTGCACTCCAGATCCTAACCACTCCTTTGAAACTGTCACCACCACTCTCTGACAGTAGATTGCAGACACTAATCACTAGATTGAACTTTTCTCTACTATACTCTCAGACAGTGCATTGCAGACCCTAACCACTCATTTGAGCCTGTATCCACCACGCTCTCAGTGCATTCCAGATCCTAATCACAAATTTTACCTTCCCTCAAGCAAATTCTCAGGAAGTACTATCCCTATCCTAACCGTTTGATAGACACTGAATCCAACACACTCTCAGGCTGCAAATTCCAAATCCTAACCACTTGACTGACCCTGAATCCACCACACTCTCAGACAGTGTATTCCAGACCCTAACCACTCCAATCACCCTGTCCCAACTACACTCTCAGGCAGGGCATCCCAGAACCCACCCACTCAATTGACCCTCTCTCAAGCACACTCCCAAGCTGTGAATTACAAATACTAACCATTCGATTGAACCCTGTCTCCACCACATTCTCAGGCAGTGCATCCCAGATGCCAACCACTCGATTAACACTGTCTCCACCACTTGCTCAGATAGTGCATTACACATCCTAACCAATCAATTGACCCTGTCTCCACCACACTCTCAGGCAGTACATTCTGACCGTAACCACTCAATTAACCCTGTCCCCACCACAAACTCAGACATTACATATGAGCTCATAACCAGTTGATTGACCTTGTCTCCAGCACACTTTCATGCAGCGAATACCAGTCCCTAACCACTCGTTTGACCCTGTCACCACTACATTCCAAGTGCATACCATATCCTGATCACTCGTTTGAGCCTATCTCCACTGCAGTCTCATTGCATTCCACATCCTTACCACACGATTGACCCTCTCTCCAGCAAACTCTCAGGATGTTCATTGCAAATAATAACCATTCAATGGAATCTGTCTACACCACACTCTCAGTCATTGCATTGGAGACCCTAACCACTCGATTGACACTACCTCCAACATGCTCTCAAGCCATAAATTCCAGATCCAAACTACTCAATTAACCCTATCTCCACCATACCCTCAGACAGTGCCTTCCATGCCCTATCCAATCGATTAACTAAGTCTCCACCACACTCTCAGACAGTGCTTTCCAGACACTGACCATTCGATTCACCCTGTCCCAACCATACTCTCAAGCTGTGAATTCCAGCTCCTAACGACTCAATTCAACCCTTCTCCACCACAGTCTCAGGCAGTGCACTCCACATCCCAACCACTCGATTGACCAACTCTCCACCACTCTCTCAGAGAGTGCACTGTGGACACTAATCACTTGATTGATATTGTCTCCACCATGCTCACAGACAGTGCATTGCAGAGCCTAACCACTCGATTGACCCTGTCTACACCATGCTCTCAAGCTATGAATTCCAGATCCTAACCATTCGATTGACTCTCCCTCCTTCACAATCTCAGACAGCGCATTCCAGATACACACCACTCAGTTGAGCCTGTCTCCACCAACATCTCAGTGCCTTCCAGATACTAACCAAACATTTGACTCACCCGTGAGCAAATTCTCAGGAAGTACTTTCCAAATCCTAACTGTTTCATGGGCCCTGAATCCACCACACTCTCAGGCTTCAAATTCCAGATCCTAACCAATGATTGACCCTGAATCCACCACAATCTCAGGCAGTGTATTCCAGACCCTAATCACTCTATTCACCATGTCCCAACTAAACTCTCAGACAAAGCATCCCAGACCCTACCTATTCAATTGACCCTGTCTCCACCACAATCTCAGACAGTACATTCCAGTCCCTAGCCCCTCGATCAAGCCTGTCTCCACCCCACTCTCAGTGCATTCCTGATTATCACCGCACACTTGACCCTCCCTCCAGCAAAATTGATGGACCACACTCTGAAGCTGAGAATTCCAGATCCGAAGCACATGATTGTCCCTGTCTCCACCACACCCTCATGCAGTGCATTGCAGACCCTAACCATTCGATTGAACCCTATCTCCACCACACCCTCAGACAGTGCCTTCCAGACACTATACATTCATTTGAGCCTGCCTCCACCACTCTCTGAGACAGTTTATTCCAGAACCTAAACACGCGATTGACCCTGTCCCCACCACACTCTCAGGCAATGCATTCCAGATGCACACCACTCAGTTCAGCCTTGTCTCCACTTCGCTCTCAGACAGTGCATTGCAGACCCTAACCACCCGATTGACCCCATCTCCACCATAATCTCAAACAGTGCATTGCAGACCCTGACCACTTGATTAACCCTGTCTCCACCACACTCTCAGACAGTGCATTCCAGACACTGACCACTCGATTCACCCTGTCCCAACTACAATCTCAGACAAAGTATCCCAGACCCTACCCACTCAACTCACCCTGTCTCCACCCCAATCTCAGGCAGTGCATTCCAGTCCCTAGCCCCACGATCAAACCTGTCTCTGCCCCACTCTTTCAGATCCTAACCACACACTTGACCATCCCTCCAGCAAATTTGAGGAACCCTGTCTCCCCCACACTCTGAATCTGTGAACTCCAGATCTGAAGCACATTATTGACCCTGTCTCCACCACACCCTCGTGCAGTGCATTGCACACACTAACCACTTGATTGACCCTATCTCCAATACACTCTCAAGCTGTGCATTCCAGATCCTTACCACTCGATTGAACCCTTCTCCGCCACATTCTCAGGCAATGCATTCCACATCACATTCACTCGATTGACCCACGCTCCACCTCAGTTTCAGACAGTGCATTGCAGATCCTAATCACTCGATTGAATCTGTCACCACCACTCTGACAGTGCATTGCAGTCACTAATCACTTGACTGAACTTGTCTCCACTATACTCTCAGACAGTGAATTGCAGACCCTAACCACTCGATTCTCCTGTCTACACCATGCTTTCAAGCTGTGAATTCCACATCCTAACCACTCGAATGACCCTGTCTCCACCACACTCTCAGGCTGCAAATTCCAGATCCTAACCACTCGGTTGATCCTCTCTCCATCCCACCCTAACCACTCGGTTGATCCTCTCTCCATCCCACTCTCATTCTAGGGACATACCACTCAGTTGAGCCTGTATCCACCACACTCTCAGTGCATTCCAGATACTAACCACAAATTTGACTTCCCTCGAGCAAATTCTCAGGAAAAAATTTCCAGATCCTAACCGTTTGATAGACACTGAATCCACCACAGTCTTAGGCTGCAAATTCCAGATCCTAACCACTTGATTGACCCTGAATCCACCACACTCTCAGACAGTGAATTCCAGACCCTAACCAATTGATTCAGCCTGTCCCAACTACACTCTCAGGCAGAGCATCCCAGAACCTACCCACTCAATTGACCCTGTCTCAAGCACACTCTCAAGCTGTGAATTACAAATCCTAACCACTCGATTGAACCCTGTATCCACCACACTCTCAGGCATTGCATCCCAGATCCCAACCACTCAATTGACACTGTCTCCACCACATGCTCAGATAGTGCATTGCACATCCTAACCAATCGATTGACCCTGTCTCCACCACACACTCAGGCAGTGCATTCTGACCGTAACCACTCAATTAACCCTGTCTCCCCCACAAACTAGGACATTAAATATGAGCTCATAACCACTTGATTAACCTTGTCTCCACCACACTTTCACGCAGCGAAATGCAGACTCTAACCACTCGATTGGCCATCTCTCCACCACACTCTCACAACGTGCATTCCAGATCCTAACCACTAGATTGACATTGTCTCCACCACGCTCTCAGACAGTGAATACCAGTTCCTAACCACTCGATTGACCCGGCCACCACTATATTCCATATGCATTCCATATCCTAATCACTCGTTTGAGCCTATCTCCACTGCACTCTCATTGCGTTCCACATCCTTACCGCACGATTGACACTCTCTCCAGCAAAGTCTCACGATGTTCATTGCAAATAATAACCATTCGATGGAATCTGTCAGCACCACACTCTCAGACATTGTATTGGAGACCCTAATCACTCGATTAACACTAGATCCACCATACTCTCAGACAGTGCATTCCAGACACTGACCTCTCGATTCAACCTGTCCCAACCACATTCTCAGACAGAGCATCCCAGACCCCATCCACTAAATTGACCCTGTCTCCACCACAATCTCAGGCAGTGCATTCCAGTCCCTCGCCCCTTGGTCAAACCTGTCTCCGCCCCACTCTGAGTGCATTCCAGATTGTAACCATACACTTGACCCTCCTTCCAGCAAATTTGTTTGACCCTGTCTCCACCACACTCTGAAGCTGGGAACTGCAGATCTGAAGTACATGATTGACCCCGTCTCCACCACACTCTCGTGCAGTGCATTGCAGACCCTAACCATTTCATTGACCCTGTCCCAACCACACTCTCAAGCTGTGAATTCCAGATCCTAACGACTCGATTCAACCCTTCTCAACCACACTTTCGGGCAGTGCACTCTACACTAATCACTTGATTGATATTGTCTACACCGTACTCACAGACAATGCATTGCAGAGCCTAACCACTCTATTGACCTTGTCTACACCATGCTCTGAAGCTGTGAATTCCAGATCCTAATGACTCAATTCAACCTCTCTCCACATCACAATCTCAGACAGCTCATTCCAGACACACACCACTCAGTTGAGCCTGTCTGCACCACCCTCTCAGTGCCTTCCAGATATTAACCAAACATTTGACTCTCCCTCAAGCAAATTCTCAAGAAGAACTTTCCAAATCCTAACCGTTTCATAGGCCCTGAATCCACCACACTCTCAGGCTTCAAATTCCAGATCCTAACCACTTGATTGACCCTGAATCCACCACACTCTCAGGCAGTGTATTCTGGACCTTAACCATTCGATTCACCATGTCCCAACTACACTCTCAGAAAAAGCATCCCAGACCCTATCTATTCAATTGACCCTGTCTCCACCACTATCTCAGGCAGTGCATTCCAGTCCCTAGCCCCTCGATCAAACCTGTCTCCACCCCATTCTCAGTGCATTCCAGATCCTCACCACACACTTGACCCTCCCTCCAGCAAAATTGATGGACCCTGTCTCCACCACACTCTGAAGCTGAGAACTCCAGTTCCGAAGCATATGATTGTCCCTGTCTCTACCACATGCTTGTGCAGTGCATTGCAGACCCTAACCACTCGATTGACACTGTCTCCACCACACTCCCATGTAGTGCATTCTTCTGTAACCATTCAATAAACAAGGTCTCGACCACACTAACGTACATTACATTTGAGCTCAAAACACTCAATTGACCTTGTCGCCACCACACTATCAGGCTGCGAATTGCAGACACTAATCCCTTGATTGGACCTGTCTCCACCACATTCTCAGAACATGCATTACAGATCCTAAGCACTCGATTGACCTTGACTCCACCACACTCCCAGACAGTAAATTGTAGTTCCTAACCACTCGAATGACCATGCATCCATGACATTCAAAGTGCATTCCATATCCTAATCACTCGTTTGAGACTATCTCCACTGCACACTCATTCCATTCCACATTCTTACCACACGATTGACCCTCCCTCCAGCAAACTCTCAGGATGTACTTTCCAAATAACAACCATTCAATGGTACCTGTCCCTGCCACACTCTCAGACACTGCTTTGGAGACCCTAACCACTCGATTGACCCTATCTCTACCATGCTCTCAAGCTGTGAATTCCAGATCCAAACCACTCAGTTCACCCTATCTCCATCACACCCACAAAAAGTGCCTTCCAGACCCTAACCACTTGATTGACCCTGTCGCCACCCACACTCACAGAAACTGCATTCCAGACAAACACCACTCAGTTAAGCAATGTCTCCACAACACGCTCAGACAGAGCATCCCAGACCCTAGCCACTCAATTGAGCCTGTCTCCACCACAATCTCAGGCAGTGCATTCCAGTCCCTAGCCCCACAATCAAACCTGTCTCCACCCAAATCTAAGTGCATTCCAGATCATAACCACACACTTGACCCTTCTTGCAGCGAACTTGTTGGACCCTGTCTCCACCACATTCTGAATCTGTGAACTCCAGAACCGAAGCACATGATTGAACCTGTCTCCACCGCACCCTCGTGCAGTGCATTGCAAACACTATCCACTTGATTGACCCTGTCTCTACCATTCTCTCAAGCTGTGAATGTCAGGTCCTTACCATTCAATTGAACCCTTCTCCACCACACTCTCAAGCACTGAATTCCACAATCCAACCACTCAACTGACCCAATCTCCACCTCAATCTCAGACAGTGCATTCCAGACCCTAACAACTCAAATAAATCTGTCTCCAGCACTCTCTCATACAGTGTGTTCTAGACACTTGATTGATCTGTCTGCACCATGCTCTCAAGCTGTTAATTCCACATCCTAACCACTCGAATGACCCTCTCTGCACCACACTCTCAGGCTGCAAATTCCAGATCCCAACCACTCGATTGACCCTCTCTCCATCAAACTCTCAGATAGTGCATTCCAGACACACACCATTCCGTTGAGCCTGTATCCAACACACTCTCAAGCTGTGAATTCCAGATCCTAACTTCTCGATTGAACCTTGTCTCCAACACACTCTCAGGCAGTGCATCCCAGATCCCAACCACTCGATTGACTCTGACTCCACCACACTCTCAGATAGTGAGTTCTGGTGCAACCATTCAGTTAACCCGGTCTCTACCACACGCTTGTACATTACATTTGAGCTCATAAGCACTCGATTGACCTTGGCTCCACCACAACATCAGGCTGTGAATTGCAAACACTAATCACTCGATTGGCCCTGTCTCCACGACAATCTCAGAACATGCATTCCAGATTCTAACCACTCGATTGACCTTGTCTCCACCAAAATTTCCGACAGTAAATTGTAGTTCCTAACCACTTGAATGACCAAGCCTAAACTACATTCAAAGTCCATTCCATATCCTCATCTCTCATTTGAGCCTATCTCCACTGCACACTCATTCTATTCCACATTCTTACCACATGATTGACCCTCCCTCCAGGAAACTCTCAGGATGTACTTTCCAAATAACAACCATTCGCTGGAACCTGTCCCCACCACACTCTCAGACACTGCTTTGGAGACCCTATACACTCGATGGACCCTATCTCCACCATGCTCTCAAGCTGTGAATTCCTGATCCAAACCACTCAGTTCACCCTATCTCCACCACACCCACAGACAGTGCCTTCCAGGCCCATTCCACTTGATTGACCCTTTCTCCACCCATACTCTCAGACACCGCATTCCAGACAAACAACACTCAGTTCAGCCTGCATCTACCACTATCTCAGACCGTTTATTCCAGACCCTAAAAACGCAATTGACCCTGTCCCCACCAGACGCTCAGATACTGCATTCTAGACACACACCACTCAAGTGAGCCTTGTCTTCACCATGCTCTCAGACAGTGCATTCCAGACCCTAACCACTCGATTCATCCTGTCTCCACCACACTCTCAGACAGTGCATTCCACATCCTAACCACTGGATTGACCCTGTCACATCCACACTCTCAGTACTTGCATTCCAGATCCTAACCACTTGATTGAACCTGCCTCCACTACATTCAAAGTGCATTCCATATCATAATCACTCATTTGAGCCTATCTCCTCTGCACTCCCATTACATTCCACATCCTTACCACATGATTGACCGTCCCTCCACCAAACTCTCAGGAAGTGCATTCCAAATCCTGATGATTCGATTGAACGTGTCTCCATCACACTCTCAAAAACTGCATTGGAGACCCTAACCAGTCAAAGGACCCCATCTCCACCATGCTATCAAGCTGCGAATTCCAGATCCAAATCACTCAGTTCAAACTATCTCCACCACACCCTCAGACATTGCCTTCCAGACACTATACACTCAGATGAGCTTGCCTCCACCACTCTCTGAGACAGTTTATTCCAGACCC
This sequence comes from Carcharodon carcharias, assembly GCF_017639515.1. Classification (NCBI taxonomy): domain Eukaryota; kingdom Metazoa; phylum Chordata; class Chondrichthyes; order Lamniformes; family Lamnidae; genus Carcharodon; species Carcharodon carcharias. Next base: position 81,738,990 of record NC_054481.1, on the reverse strand, counting down.
TAAACAAGTGATTGACCCTGTCCCCACCACATTCACAGACACTGCATTCCAGACAATCACCACTCAGTTGGGCTGTGTCTCCACAACACGCTCAGACAAAGCATCCCAGACCCTAGCCACTCAATTGAGCCTGTCTCCACCACAATCTCAGGCAATGCATTCCAGTCCCTAGCCCCACAATCAAACCTGTCTCCGCCCAAATCTAAGTGCATTCCAGATCATAACCACACACTTGACCCTTCCTACAGCAAACTTGTTGGACCCTGTCTCCACCACGTTCTTAATCTGTGAACTCCAGAACCGCAGCACATGATTGAACCTGTCTCCACCGCACCCTCGTGCAGTGCATTGCAAACACTATCCACTTGATTGACCCTGTCTCCACCACCCTCTCAAGCTGTGAATTTCAGATCCTTACCATTCGATTGAACCCTTCTCCACCACACTATCAGGCACTGAATTCCACAATCCAACCACTCAGTTGACCCACTCTCCACCTCAATCTCAGGCAGTGCATTCCAGATCCTCACAACTCAAATAAACCTGTCTCCAACACTCTCTCATACAGTGTGTTCTAGACCCTTTATTGATCCTGTCTGCACCATGCTCTCAAGCTGTTAATTCCAAATCCTAACCACTCAAATGACCATCCCTGCACCACACTCTCAGGCTGCAAATTCCAGATCCCAACCACTCGATTGACCCTCTCACCAGCACACTCTCAGACAGCGCATTCCAGACACACACCATTCAGATGAGCCTGTATCCAACACACTCTCAAGCTGCGAATTCCACATCCTAACCTCTCGAATGAACCCTGTCTCCACCACACTCTCAGGCAGTGCATCCCAGATACCAACCACTCGATTGAAACTGACTCCACCACACTCTCAGATAGTGAGTTCTGCTGTAACCATTCAATTAACCCGGTCTCTACCACCGTCTCGTACATTACAGTTGAACTCATAGCCACTCGACTGACCTTGCGTCCACCACACCATCAGGCTGTGAATTGCAAACACTAATCACTCGATTGGCCTTGTCTACACAAAAATCTCCGGCAGCAAATTGTAGTTCCTAACCACTCGTATGACAATGCCTCCACTACATTTAAAGTGCATTCCATATCCTAATCACTCGTTTGAACCTATCTCCACTGCACACTCATTCCATTCCACATTCTTACCACATGATTGACCCTCCCTCCAGCAAACCCTCAGGATGCACTTTCCAAATAACAACCATTCGATGGAACCTGTCCCAATCACACTCTCAGACAGTGCTTTGGAGACCTTAACCACTCGACTGACCCTGTCTCTACCATGCCCTCAATCTGTGAATTCCAGATCCAAACCATTCAGTTCACCCTATCTCCATCACACCCACAAAAAGTGCCTTCCAGACACTATACACTCAGATGAGCTTGCCTCCACCACTCACTGAGCTAGTTTATTCCAGACCCTAAACAAGTGATTGAACCTGTCCCCACCACACTCTCAGACACTGCATTCCAGACACACCACTCAGTTGAGCCTTGTCTCAACCATGCTCTCAGACAGTGCATTCCAGAACCTAACAACTCGATTGAACCTGTCTCCAGCACTCTCCCATACAGTGCATGCCAGACCCTAACCACTTGATTGATCCAGTTTGCACCATGCTCTCAAGCTGTTAATTCCACATCCTAACCACTCGAATGACCCGCTCTGCACCACACTCTCAGGCTGCAAATTCCAGATCCCAACCACTCGATTGACCCTATCAGACAGCGCATTCCAGGCACACATCATTCAGTAAAACATGTATCCACCACATTCTCAAGCTGTGAATTCCAGAACCTAACCTCTCGATTGAACTCTGTCTCCAACACACTCTCAGGCAGTGAATCGCAGATCCCAACCACTCGATTGTCACTTACTCCACCACACTCTCAGATAGTGCGTTCTGCTGTAACCATTCAATTAACCCGGTCTCTACCTCACTCTCGTACATTACATTTGAGTTCATAACCACTCGATTGACCTTGGCTCCACCACACCATCAGCCTGCGAATTGCAAACACTAACCACTCGATTGGCCCTGTCTACACCAAAATCTCAGAACGTGCATTCCAGATACTAACCACTAGATTGACCTTGACTCCACCAAATATCAGACAGTAAATTGTAGTTCCTAACCACTCGAATGACCAAGCTTCCACTATATTCAAAGTGTGTTCCATATCCTAATCACTCATTTGAGCCTATCTCCACTGCATACTCATTCCATTCCACATTCTTACCACATGATTGCACCTCCCTCCAGCAAACCCTCAGGATGTACTTTCCAAATAACAACCATTTGATGGAACCTGTCCCCTCCTCACTCTCAGACACTGCTTTGGAGACCCTAACCACTCGATTGACCCTATCTCCACCATGCTCTCAAGCTGTGAATTCCAGATCCAAACCACTCAGTTCACCCTATCTCCACCATAACCACAGACAGTGCCTTCCAGACCCATTCCACTCGATTGACCCTGTCTCCACCACACTCTCAGACACTGCTTTCCAGACACACACCATTCAATTGAGCCTTGTCTCCACCATGCTCTCAGGCAGTGCATTCCAGACCCTAACCACTCGATTCACCCTGTCTCCAACACACTCTCAGACATTGCATTCATAATCCTAACTATTATATTGACCCTGTCTCCACCACACTCTCACATAGTGCATTCCGGATCCTAACCACTCGAATGACCCTGTCACCACCACACTCTCAGTACGTGCATTCCAGATCCTAACCACTCCATTGACCTTGTTTCCACCACACTCTCAGACAGTGAATTGCAGATCCTAACTCGATTCATCCTGCCTCCATTACATTCAACGTGCATTCCATATCCTATTCACTCATTTGAGCCTATCTCCTCTGCAGTCCCATTACATTCCTCAACCTTACCACACGATTGACAGTCCCTCCACCAAACTCTCAGGAATTTCCTTCCAAATCCTGATGATTTGATTGAACCTGTCTCCGTCACACACTCAAACCCTTCATTGGAGATCCTAACCAGTCGATTGACTCCATCTCCACCATGTTCTCAAGCTGCAAATTCCAGATCCAAACCACTCAGTTCACCCTATCTCCACCACACCATCAGAGGCTGCCTTCCAGACACTATACACTCAGATGAGCATGCCTCCACCAATCTCTGAGACAGTTTATTCCAAACCCTAAACACGTGATTGAGCCTGTCCCCACCACACTCTCAGACATTGCATTCCAGACACACACCACTCAGTTAAGCCTTTTCTCCACCATGCGCTCAGACAGTGCATTCCAGACCCATCCTCTCAATTGACCCTATCTCCACCATACTCTCAGACAGTGCATTGCAGACCCCAACCACTCGATTGACCCTGTCTCCACCACGATCTCAGAGAGTGCATTTCAGATCCTAACCACTCAACTGACCCTGTCTCCAACCTAATCTCAGACAGAGCATCCCAGACCCTACCCACTCAATTGACCCCATCTCTACCACAATCTCAGGCAGTGCATTCCAGTCCCTAGCCCCACGATCAAACCTGTCTCCGCTCTCAGTGCATTCCAGATCATAACCACACACTTGACCCTTCCTGCAGCAAATTTGTTGGACCCTGTCTCCACAACCTTCTCATGCTGTGAACTCCAGAACCGAAGCACATGATTGAACCTGTCTCCCCCGCACCCTCTTGCAGTGCATTGCAAACACTATCCACTTGATTGACCCTGTCTCCACCACTCTCTCAAGCTGTGAATTTCAGATCCTAACCATTCGATTGAACCCTTCTCCACCACACTCTCAGGCACTGAATTCCACAATCCAACCACTCAATTGACCCACTCTCCACCTCACTCTCCGTCAGTGCATTCCAGATCCTAACAACTCGATTGAACCTGTCTCCACCTCTCTCTCATACAGTGCGTGTCAGACCCTAACCACTTGATTGATCCTGTCTTCACCATGCTCTCAAGCTGTTAGTTCCACATCCTAACCACTCGAATGAGCCTCTCTGCACCACACTCTCAGGCTGAAAATTCCAGATCCCAACCACTCGGTTGACCCTCTGTCCATCACACACTGAAACTGCATTCCAGACACACAATATTCAGTAAAACCTGTATCCACCACGTTCTCAGTGCATTCCAGATCCTAACCACACATTTGACCTTCTTTGAGCAAAGTCTCAGCAAGTACTTTCCAAATCCCAACCGGTTGATAGACTCTGAATCCACCACACTCTCATGTTCCCAATTCTAGACCCTAACGACTTGATTGACCCAAAATCCACAACACTCTCAGGCAGTGTATTCCAGATCCTAACCATTCAATTCTCACTGTCCCAACTACACTCTCAGACAGAGCATCCCAGAACCTACCCACTCAATTGACCCTGCCTCCACCACATTCTCAGGCAGTGCATTCCAGTCCCTAGACCGCGATCAAACCTGTCTCTCTCCCACTCTCAGTGCATTCCAGATTCTTCCCACGCACTTGTCCCTCCCTCCAGCAAATTTGATGAACCCTGTCTCCACCACATTCTGAAGCTCTCTACTCCAGATCCGAAGCACATGACTAACCCTGTCTCCACCACACTCTTGTGCAGTGCAAAGCAGACCCGAACCACTTGATTGACACGTGATTGACACGTTGCGACTTGGTGTGCCATTCCCATCACATGGCTTGACACGACGGAACTTGGCGTAAGTTTCACAACACGTGGCTTGACACGACACAACTTGATGAGGCATTCCCATCACGTGGCTTGACTCGTCGTGACTTGGCCTGACATTCCCATCACATGGATTGACACAAGGCGACTTGGCAAGGTTTTCCCATCACGTGGCTTGACTCGACATGACTTGACATGACTTCCCCCTCAGTTGTCTTGACACGATGTGACTTGATAGATTGTCCCATCACCTGACTTCACACGACGCGATTTGGCATGACATTCCCTTCACATGGCTTGGCACGTGCCACTTGGCATAACTTTACCATCACATGGCTTGACATGACGCAACTTGGCGTGACTTTCCCATTACATGGCGTGATATGATGCGACTTGGCACGACTTTCCCATCACGTCGCTTGACAAGACGTGTCTTGGCGTGACTGTGCAATCAGATGATTTGAATTGACGTGACTTTATGTGACTGTCCCATCACATGACTTGACTCAACAATAATTTTCATGACTGTCCCATCACTTGACTTGACACAACGCAACTTGACGTGAATTTACAATCACCTGGATTGAAATGCAGCAACTTGGCATTACTGAGCCATCACATGACTTGACATGAGATGACATGACATGACTTTCCCATCACTTGGCTTGACACAACGTGACTTCCCCATCACGTGATTTGACACGACATGGCTTGGCGTGACTTTCACATAATGTGGTTTGACACGACATGACTTAGCATCACCTTGCCATCATGTGGCTTGACACGCTGCGACTTGGCATTACTTTCACATCACGTGGCTTGACATTATGTGACGTGGCGTGCCTTTCCCATCACGTGGGTTGACACGACGCAAAATGGCGTGATTGTCCCATCACATGACTCCACACGAAGCAACTTGGCATGACTGATCTATCACATGACATGAGACGGGGCAACTTGGCGTGACTATCGCATCACATGATGTGGCTTGACTTTCCCATCATGTGTCTTGACACGACACGACTTGGCATGACTTTCCCATCACGTTCAGTGACACATTGCGAGTTGGCATGACATTCCCATCATGTGGCTTGACACAACGCGAAGTGGCAAGACTTTTCCATCATGTTGTCTTACAAGACATACCTTGGCATGATTTTCCCATCACATGGCTTGACATGCTGTGACTTGGCATTACATTCCCATCACGTGGCTTGACACCACCCGAATTCGCGTGACTTTCCCATCACGTCACTTGACGACAACACTTGGCATGCCTTTTTGTTCATGTGGCTTGACACGACGCAAAATTGCAGGACTGTCCCATCACATGACTTGACATGAGGCAACTTGACGTGACTGTCCCATCACAGGCTTGAAATGATGCCACTTGCTTTGACTTTCGCATCACAAGGCTTAACAAGACGCAACTTGCTGTGACTGTGCCATGACATGACTTGACAAGACGTGACTTGGTCTGACTGTCCCATCACTTGACTTGACATGACACGACTTGGCTTGACTGTGCCATCACATGAGTTGACATGACATGACTTGACATGACTTTCCCATCACAAGACTTGACACGGCTTTCGCATCACATGACATGACATGACTTTCCCTTCAAATGACTTGACTCGATATGACATGACATGACTTTCCCATCACATGAAATGATGTGACATGACATTCCCATATCAAGACTTGACATGACATGACATGGCGTGAATTTCCCATCATATGAGCGGACACGATGTGACTTGGCATGACTGTCCCATCACATGACATGACACTATTCAGGGTGGCCTGAATGTCCCATCACGTGAATTGACATGACATGATTTTATCAAAATATGACTTCACATGACATGATATGATGTGACTTTCCTATCATGTAGCTTGACATGAGGCGAATTCGTGTGACATTCCTATCATGTGGCTTGACAGGTTGCGACTTGGTGTGACATTCCGATCACAGGGCTTGACATGACGCAACTTGGCGTGACTTTCCCATCACGTGGCTTGACACGACACAAGTTGATGTGACATTCCCATCACATGGCTTGACTCGTCATGACTTGGCATGACATTCCCATCACATGGCTTGACACAAGGCGACTTGGCAAGAATTTCCCATCATGTGGCTTGACTCGACGTGACTTGACGTGACTTTCCCCTCACTTGTGTTGATACAACACGACTTGATTGATTGTCCCATCACCTGACTTGACACGACACAACATGGCATGACTTTCCCTTCACATGGCTGGGCAAGCGCTACTTGGCATGACTTTACCATCACATGGCTTGACATGACGTGACTTGGTGTGACTTTCCTATTACATGGCTTGATATGATGCGACTTGGCACGACTTTCCCATCATGTGGCTTGACAAGATGCGACTTGGCGTGTCCGTGCCATCAGATGACTTGACTCACCATGAATCTTCGTGACTGTCCCATCACCTGACTTGACAAGGTGACAGTTGGCATGAGTTTCCCATCACATGGCTTGACACAGCACGACTTGGCACAACTTTCCCCTCATGTGGCTTGTTACGAAGCGACTTGGCTTGACTGTCCCATCAGGTGACTTGAAATGACATGACTTGGCATGGCTATCCCACCACATGACTTGACTCAACAATCATTTTCACGACTGTCCCATCATTTGAATTGACATGACGCGACTTGACGTGAATTTACAATCACCTGGATTGACATGAAGCAACTTGGCATTACTGAGCCATCACATGACTTGACATGATATGACATGACATGACTTTCCCATCACGTGGCTTGAAACGATGTGACTTGATGTGACTTTCCCCTCATGTGATTTGTCATGACGTGACTTGGCGTGACTTTCCCATAATGTGGCTTGACACGACATGACATGGAATGACTTTACCATCATTTGGCTTTACACGCTGCGACTTGGCGTTATTTCTGCATTACATGGCTTGACAATATGTGACTTGGCGTGCCTTTCTCATCACGTGGCTTGACACGATGCAAAGTGGCGTGACTGTCCCATCACATGACTTCACACGAAGCAACTTGGCATGAGTGACCCATGACGTGACTTTCCCCTCATGTGATTTGACACGGTGCAACTTGGTGTGATTTTCCCACCACATGACATGGCATGACTTTCCCATCATGTGGCTTGATTTGTTGCGGCTTGGCATGACTTTCTCATCACGAGGCTTGACACATTGCGACTTGGCATGACATTCCCGTCATGTGGCTTGACATGATGTGAATTGGCAAGACTTTTCCATCACATCGCTTGACAAGACATAACTTGACGTGACTTTCCACTCATGTGATTTGAAACAACGCGACTTGGCGTGCCTTTCCCATAACGTGGATTGACACAACGCAACTTAGATGGACATTACCATTATGTGGCTTGACTCATCGTGACTTTGCATTACATTCCCATCACTTGGCTTGACACGACTGGAATTGGCATGACTTTCCCATCACGTAGCTTGACATGACGCCACTTGGCATGCCTTTCCTTTCATGTGGCTTGACACGATGCAAAATTGTGTGACTGTCCCATCACATGACTTGGCGTGACTGTGCCATCACATGAATTGACATGCCCTGACATGACATGACATTCCCATCACATGACTTGACATGACATGACATGATTTTCCCATCAAATGACTTGACTCGCCATGACATGACATGCCTTTCCCAAAAAATGGCTGGAATTGACATGATATGACATGACTTTCCCATCATGTGGCTTGACAAGACGTGACGCGTCATGAGTTTCCCATCCCGTGGCTTGACTCATCGTGACTTGGTGTGACATTCCCATCACATGGCTTGACACGAGGTGACTTGGCATGAATTTCCTATCATGTGGCTTGACATGACATAAATTGGAATTTTTCCAATCAACATGGCTTGACACAACAAAACTTGATGTGACTTTCCCCTCATGTGAGTTGACAAAACACATCTTGGCATGACATTTCCATCACGTCGCTTGACATGATGCATTTTGTGTGTCTTTACTATCACGTGGCTTGACACGTTGCGACTTGTCATGACTTTCCCATCACATGCCTTGAGGTGACATAACTTGGCATGGCTTTCCCATCACGTGTCTTGACCATATTCGAAATTGCATGACTCTCCCATCACATGGCTAGATACGACGCGACTTGGCATTACTTTCCCATCACTTGGTGAGACACGAGGTTACTTGGCGTGTCATTCCAATCACATGGCTTGACACAACGTGTGTTGGCATGACTGTCCCATCACATGGTTTGACATGACCTGACATGACATGACTTTCCCATCACATGACTTGGGACAGTGCTTTCCCTTCACATGACATGACATGACTTTCCCTTCAAATGACATGACTCGATATGACATGACATGAATTTCCCATCACTGAATTGACGTGACATGACATTCCCATATCATGACTTGACATGACATGACATGGCATTACTTTCCCATCACGTGGCTTGACACAACGTGACTTTCCCCTCACGTGATTTGACACGACGTGACTTGGCATGCCTTTCCCATCAGGTGGGTTGACACGATGCAAAATGTCATGACTGTCCCATTACATGACTTCACATGAAGCAACTAGGCATGACTGATCCATCACATGACTTGAGATGGCGCAACTTGTCATGACTTTCCCATCACATGACCTTGCATGACTTTCCCATTATGTGGCTTGACTCGACGCGACTTGGCATGACTTTCCAATCACGTGGCTTGACACATTGTGACTTTGCATGACATTCCTGTCATGAGGCTTGACACGACGCAAATTGGCAAGACTTTTCCATCACGTTTTTGACAAGACATAACTTGCCATGATTTCCCATCACGTGTCTCGAAACGACGTGACTTGACGTGACTTTCCACTCACGCGATTTGAAACGATGTGATGTGGCAAGACTTTTCCATCATGTGGCTTGACATGCTGTGCCTTGGCATTACGTTCCCATCACGTGGCTTCATAAGACCCGAATTCGCATGACTTTCCCATCACGTCACTTGACATGAAGGCACTTGCAGTGCTTTTCCCTTCATGTGGCTTGACATGATGCAAAATTGCGTGACAGTACCATCACTTGACTTGACATGAGGCAACTTGCCTTGACAGTCCCATCACATGACTTGACATGAGGCAAATTGGTGTGACTGTCCCCTCACATGACTTGAGACGGTGCAACTTGTTGTGACTTTCTCATCACATAACATGACATGACGCAATTTGGCGAGGTTGTCCCATCACATAACTTGACGCACCGCGACTTGGCGTGACTGTGCCATCACATGACTTGACATGCCATGATGTGACATGACTTTCCCATCACGTGGCTTGACATGACACAACTTGGAATTTTTCTCATCAACATGGCTTGACACAACATGACTTGATGTGACTTTCTCCTCATGTGAGTTGACATGACGCATCTTGGCATGACTTTTCCGTCGCATCGCTTGACATGATGTGACTTGTTGTGACTTTACTATCACGTGGCTTGACACGTTGCAGCTTTTCGTGACTTTCCCATAACGTGCCTTGAGGCGATGTGACTTGGCATGGCTTTCCCATCACTTGGCGAGAGATGAGGTGACTTGGCGTGTCTTTCTAATCACATGGCTTTACATAACACCAGTTGGCATGACTGTCGCATCAAATGGCTTGACACAATGCGACTTGACATGACTGTCCCATCACAGGCTTGAAATGATGCCAATTGCCTCGACTTTCCCATCCCATGGCTTGACACAACGCAACATGCCGTGACTTTCCCATTGCATGGTTTGACACGCCGTGACTTGGCATGAATGTCCCATAACATGACATGACACTATGCAGGGTGGCCTGATTGTCCCATCACATCACTTGACATGACACGACTTGGCGTGAATGTCTCATCACATTGATTGACATGAAATGACATGACATGACATTCCCATAACATGAGTTGACATGACATGATTCTTTCAAAATATGACTTGACATGACATGATATGATGTGACTTTCCCATCATGTGGCTTGACATGACGCGAATTAGTGTGACATTCCCATCATGTGGCTTGACACATTGTGACTTAGTATGACAGTCCCATCACATAGCTTGACACGACGCAATTTGGCGTGACTTTCCCATCACGTAGCTTGACATGACACAACTTGATGTGACATTCCCATCACATGGCTTGACTCGTCATGACTTGGCATGACATTCCGATCACATGGCTTGACACAAGGTGACCTGGCAAGAATTTCCCATCAAGTGGCTCGACTCGACGTGACTTGACGTGACTTTCCCCTCACTTGTGTTGACACAACACGACTTGATTTATTGTCCCATCGCCTGACTTGACACGACACGACATGACATGAAATTACCATCACATGGCTTGACATGACGTGACTTGGTGTGACTTTCCCATTATATGGCTTGATATGATGCGACTCGGCACGATGTTCCCATCATGTGGCTTGACAAGACGCATCTTGGCGTGCGTGTCATATCATATGACTGGACCCACCATGAATTTTCATGGCTGTCCCATCCCCTGTCTTGACAAGGTGCCACTTGGCGTGAGTTTCCCATCACATGGCTTGACACAACGCGACTTGGCACAACGTTCCCCTAATGTGGCTTGACACGAAGTGACTTGGTCTGACAGTACCATCAGATGACTTGAAATGACATGACTTGGTGTGACTGTCCCATCACATGACTTGACACAATGCAGCTTGCGTTGACTGACCTATCACATGAATTGACTCAATAATAATTTTTATGACTGTCCCATCACTTGACTTGACACAACGCGGCTTGACATGAATTTACAATCACCGGGGTTGACATGACGCAACTTGGCATTACTGAGCCATCACGTGACTTGACATGATATGACATGACATGACTTTCCCATCACAAGACATGATATGACTTTCCCATCACGTGGCTTGTCACGACATGACTTGACGTGACTTTCCCCTCACGTGATTTGACACAACGTGACTTGGCGTGACTTTCCCATGATGTGGCTTGACAAGCCTTGACTTGGCATGACTTTGCCATCATGTGGCTTGACACGCTGCGACTTGGCATTACTTGCGCATCACGTGGCTTGACAGTACATCACTTGGCGTGCCTTTCCCATCACGTTGCTTGACACGACGCAAAATGGCGTGACTGTCCCATCACATGACATGGCATGACATTCCCGTCATGTGGCTTGACACAACGTGAATTGGCAAGACTTTTCCATCACGTTGCTTGACAAGACATAACTTGATGTGACTTTCCACTCACGTGATTTGAAATGACGTGACTTGGCATGCCTTTCCCATAACGTGGATTGGCACAACGCAACTTAGCATGACTTTCCCACCATGTGGCTTGACTCATCGTGACTTGGCGTTACATTCCCATCATGTAGCTTGACACGACCCGAATTCACGTGACTTTCCCATCATGTTGCTTGACATGACACCACTTGGCATGCCTTTCCCTTCATGTGGCTTGACACGATGCAAAATTTTGTGACTGTCCCATCACATGACTTGGCGTGACTGTGCCATCACAAGACTTGACATGTCATGACATGACATGACATTCCCCTCACATGACTTGACATGACATGACAAGACTTTCCCATCAAATGTCTTAACTCACCAGGACATTACATGCCTCTCCCAAAAAATGGCTTGAAATGACATGTTATGACATGATTTTCCCATCGTGTGGCTTGACAAGATGTGACTTGTCATGACTTTCCCATCCTGTGGCTTGACTCATCGTGACTTGGCGTGACATTCCCATCACATGGCTTGACGCAAGGTGATTTGGTGTTAATTTCCCATCACTTGGCTTGACATGACACAACTTGGAATTTTTCCCATCAATGTGGCTTGACACAACATGACCTGATGGGACTTTCCCCTCATGTGAGTTGACTCGACGCATCTTGGCATCACTTTTCCATCTCGTCGCTTGACATGACGTGACTTGGTGTGACTTTACTATCACATGGCTTGACACGTTGTGACTTGTCATGACTTTCCCATCACGTGGCTAGATACGACGCGACTTGACATTACTTTCACATCACTTCGTGAGACATGAGGTGTCTTGGCGTGTCTTTCCAATCACAAGGCTTGACACAACGTGAGTTGGCATGACTGTCCTATCACATGGCTTGACACAATGCGACTTGACATGACTGTCCCATCACGGGCTTGAAGTGATGCCCCTTGTTGCGACTTTTGCATCACATGGCATGACAAGATGCGACTTGGTGTGACTTGACATGACATGATATGGCGTGACTTTCCCATCATGTGGCTTGTCACAAGGCAACGTGGCGTGACTTTCCCCTCACGTGAGTGGAAACGATGTGACTTGGCATGACTGTCCCATCACATGACATGACACTATGCAGGGTGGCCTGACTGTCCCATCACATGACTTAACACGACACGACTTGGCGTGAATGTCCCATTACATGGATTGACATGAAATGACATGACATGACTTTCTCATCACATGACATGACATGACTTTTCCATCGCATGACATGACATGACTTTCTCATCAAATGAATTGAGTCGACATGACATGAAATGACGTTCCCATCACATGAATTGACATGACATGATTTTATCAAAATATGACTTTACATTACATGATATGACGTGACTTTCCCATCATGTGGCTTGACACGTTGCGACTTGGTGTGACATTCCCATCACATGGCTTGACACGTCGCAACTTGGCGTGACTTTCCCATCAAGTGGCTTGACATGACACAACTTGATGTGACATTCCCATCACATGGCTTGACTCGTCGTGACTTGTTTGACATTCTGATCACATGGCTTGACACAAGGCGACCTGGCAAGAATTTCCCATCGAGTGGCTTGACTCGACGTAACTTGACGTGACTTTCCCCTCACTTGTGTTGACACGACGCGACTTGATTTATTGTCCCATTCGCCTGACTTGACACGACACGACAGGACATGACTTTACCATCACATGGCTTGACTTGACGTGACTTGGCGTGACTTTCCCATTACTGGCTTGATATGGTGTGACTCGGCATGATGTTCCCATCATGTGGCTTGACAAGATGCGTCTTGGCGTGAGTGTCATATCACATGACTTGACCCACCATGAATTTCCATGGCTGTCCCATCCCCTTACTTGACAAGGTGCCTTTTTGCGTGAGTTTCCCATCACATGGCTTGACACAACAGGACTTGGCACAACGTTCCCCTAATGTGGCTTGACGTGAAGCGACTTGGCCTGACAGTGCCATCAGGTGACTTGAAATGACATGACTTGGTGTTACTGTCCCATTACATGACTTGACACAACGCAGCTTGCATTGACTGACCCATCACATTAATTGACTCAATAATAATTTTCATGACTGTCCCATCATTCGACTTCACCTGGATTGACATGACACAACTTGGCATTACTGAGCCATCACATGACTTGACATGATATGACATGACATGACTTTCCTATCACAAGACATGACATGACTTTACCATCACGTGGCTTGTCACGATGTGACTTTCCCCTCACGTGATTTGACACAACATGACTTGGAGTGACTTTCCCATGATGTGGCTTGACACGCCTTTACTTGGCATGAATTTGCCATCATATGGCTTGACACGCTGCGACCTGGCATTACTTGCGCATCATGTGGCTTGACAGTACATCACATGGCATGCCTTTCCCATCACGTTGCTTGACACGACGCAAAATGGTGTGACTGTCCCATCACATGACTTCACACGAAGCAACTTGCATGACTGACCCATCACATGACTTGAGACGGCGCAACTTGGCGTGACTTTCCCAGCACATGACATGGCATGACTTTCCCAACATGTGGCTTGAATCGACGTGACTTGTCATGACTTTCCCATCACGTGGCTTGACACATTGCGACTTGGCATGACATTCCTGTCATGTGGCTTAACGCGATGTGAATTGGCAAGAATTTTCCATCACGTTGCTTGACGAGACATAACTTGACATGACTTTCCACTCACGTGATTTGAAATGACGTGACTTGGAATGCCTTTCCCATAACGTGGATTGGCACAACGCAACTTAGCATGACTTTCCCACCATGTGGCTTGACAAGACCCGAATTCACGTGACTTTCCCATCATGTCGCTTGACATGACGCCACTTGGCATGCCTTCATGTGGCTTGACATGATGCAAAATTTTGTGACTGTCCCATCACATGACTTGGCGTGACTGTGCCATCACATGACTTGACATGTCATGACATGACATGACATTCCCATCACATGACTTGACATGACATGACTTTCTCATCAAATGTCTTAACTCGCCATGACATGACATGCCTTTCCCAAAAAATGGCTTGAAATGACATGATATGACATGATTTTCCCATCATGTTGCTTGACAAGATGTGACATGTCATGACATTCCCATCCTGTGGCTTGACTCATCGTGACTTGGCGTGACATTCCCATCACATGGCTTGACACGAGGTGACTTGGTGTTAATTTCCCATCACTTGACTTGACATGACACAAAGTGGAATTTTTCCCATCAACGTGGCTTGACACAACATGACCTGATGGGACTTTCCCCTCATGTGAGTTGACACGACACATCTTGGCATGACTTTTCCATCGCGTCGCTTGACATGACGCGACTTGGTGTGACTTTACTATCACATGGCTTGACACGTTGCGACTTGGCATTACTTTCCCATCACGTGGTGAGACATGAAGTGTCTTGGCGTGTCTTTCCAATCACATGGCTTGACACAACGTGAGTTGGCATGACTGTCCTATCACATGGCGAGACACAATGCGACTTGACATGACTGTCCCATCACAGGCTTGAAGTGATGCCACTTGCTGCAACTTTTGCATCACATGGCATGACAAGATGCGACTTGGTGTGACTGTGCCATGACATGACTTGACATGATGTGACTTGCCCTGACTGTCCCATCACTTGACTTGACATAACGTGACCTAGCTTGACTGTACCCTCACATCAGTTGACATGACATGACTGGCGTGAATTTCACATCACATGGATTGACATGACATGATATGGCATGACTTTCCCATCATGTGGCTTGTCACAAGGCAACATGGCGTGACTTTCCCCTCACGTTTGAGAGGAAACGATGTGACTTGGCATGACTGTTCCATCACATGACATAACACAATGCAGGGTGGCCTGACTGTCCCATCACATGACTTGACACGACACGACTTGGTGTGAATGTCCCATTACATGGATTGACATGAAATGACGTGACATGACTTTTTCATCACATGATCTGACATGACTTTTCCATCGCATGACATGACATGGCTTCCCATCAAATGAATTGAGTCGACATGACATGACATCACATTCCCATCACATGAATTGACATGACATGATTTTATCAAAATATGACTTTACATTACTTGATATGACGTGACTTTCACATCATGTGGCTTGAAAAGTTGCGAATTGGTGTGACGTTCTCATCACATGGCTTGACACGACGCAACTTGGCGTGACGTTCCCATCACATGACGTGGCATGATTTTTCCATCATGTGGCTTGATTCGACGCAACTTGGTATAACCTTCCCATCATGTGGCATGACACATTGCTAGTTGGCATGACATTCCCACCACGTGTCTTGACTATATTTGAAATTGCGTGACTCTCCCATCACGTGGCTTGATACGACGTGACTTGGCCTTACTTTCCCATCACTTGGTGAGACTCGAGGTGACTTGGCGTGTCTTTCCAATCACATGGTTTGACACAACACGAGTTGGCCTGACTGTCCTATCACATGACTGGACATGACACGACTTGGCGTGAATTTCCCATCACATGGCTTGACATGATGTGACTTGACAGGACTTTCCACTCACGTGATTTGAAACGATGCGACTTGACGTGCCGTTCCCATAATGTGGATTGATACAATGCAAATTGGCATGACTTTCCCATCATGTGGTTTGACATGCTGTGACTTGGCTTTACATTCCCATCACGTGGCTTGACATGAACCGAATTCGCGTGACTTTCCCATCACATCACTTGACACGACACCACTTGGCATGCCTTTTCGTTCATGTGGCTTGACACGATGCAAAATTGCATGACTGCCCCATCACATGGCTTGACACGAGGCAACCTGACGTGACTGTCCCATCAGAGGCTTGAAATGATGCCACTTGCCATGACTTTTGCATCACATGGCTTGACAAGACGTGACTTGGTGTGATTGTGCCATGACATGACTTGACATGACGTGACTTGGCCTGACTGTCCCATCACTTGACTTGACATGACATGACTTGGCTTGACTGTACCATCACATGAGTTGACATGACATGATTTGGTGTGAATGTCCCATCACATGGATTGACATGACATGACATGACATGAATATCCCATCACATGACTTGACACTGCTTTCCCATCACATGACATGACATGACTTTCCCTTCAAATGACTTGACTCGATAGGACATGACATGACTTTCCCATCACATGAATTGATTTTACATGACGCTCCCATATCATGCCTTGACATGACATGACATGGCGTGACTTTCCCATCATGGGGCTTGATACAAGGCAACGTGGCGCGGCTTTCCCCTCATGTGAGCGGACAGGATGTGACTTTGCATGACTGTCCTATCACATGACATGACACTATGCAGGGTGGCCTGACTGTCCCATCACATGACTTGACATGACTTTCCCATCGCATGACATGACATGACTTTCCCATCAAATGAGTTGAGTCGACATGTCATGACATGACGTTCCCATCACGTTAATTGACATGACATGATTTTATCAAAATATGGCTTCACATGACATGAAATGATATGACTTTCCTATCATGTAGCTTGACATGAGGTGAATTGGTGTGACATTCCTATCATGTGGCTTGACAGCTTGAGACTTGGTGTGACATTCTGATCACATGGTTGGACATGACGCAACTTAGCGTGACTTTCCCATCTCGTGGCTTGACACGACACAAGTTGATGTGACATTCCCATCACATGGCTTGACTCGTCGTGACTTGGCATGACATTCCCATCACATGGCTTTACACAAGGCGACTGGGCAAGAATTTCCCATCACGTGGCTTGACTCAACGTGACTTGATGTGACTTTCCCCCACTTGTGCTGATATGACGCGACTTAATTGATTGTCCCAACACCTGACTTGACACGACACGACAGGGCATGACTTTCCCTTCACATGGCTTGGCAAGCGCCACTTGGCATGACTTTACCATCACATGGCTTGAAATGATGCGACTTGATGTGACTTTCCCATTACATGGCTTGATATGATTCGACTTGGCATGACTTTCCCATCATGTGGCTTGACAAGACGCGACTTGGCGTGACTGTGCCATCAGATGACTTGACTCACCATGAATTTTCGTGACTGTCCCATCACCTGACTTGACAAGGTGACACTTGGCGTGAGTTACCCATCACATGGCTTGACACAGTGCGATGTGGCACAACTTTCCCCTCATGTGGCTTGTTACGAAGCGACTTGGCTTGACTGTCCCATCAGGTGACTTGAAACGACATGACTTGGTATGGCTATCCCACCACATGACGACTCAACAATAATTTTCACGACTTACCCATCATTTGACTTGACAACACATGACATGACGTGAATTTACAATCACCTGGATTGACATGAAGCAACTTGGCATTACTGAGCCATCGCATGACTTGACATGATATGGCATGACATGACTTTCCCATCACGTGGCTTGACATGACGTGACTTTCCCCTCAAGTGATTTGACACGATTTGACTTGGCGTGACATTCCCAAAATGTGGATTGACACAACGCGACTTGGCGTTACTTTCAACTCACGTGACTTGACAATACGTCACTTGGCTTGCCTTTCCCATCAAGTGAGTTGACACGACGCAACATTTCGTGACTGTCCCATAACATGACTGCACACTCAGCAACTTGGCATGACTGACACATCACATGACTTGAGACGGTGGAACTTGGCATGACTTTCCCATCACATGATGTGGCATGATATTTCCATCATGTGGCTTGACTCGAAGCAACTTGGCATAACTTTTCCATCACATTGCTTGACAAGACATAACTTGGCGTGATTTTCCCATCACGTGGCTTGACACGACGTGACTTGAAATGACTTTCCACTCACGTGATTTGAAACAATGCGATTTGGCGTGCCTTTCCCATAACATGGATTGATACAACACAACATGGCATGACAGTCCCATCACGCGGCTTGACACGACCCGAATTCGCGTGACTTTCCCATCACGTCGCTTGACACGACGCCACTTGGCGTGCCTTTTCCTTCATGTGGTTTGACACAATGCAACTTGCATGAGGCAACTTGGCATGACAGTCCCATCACATGACTTGAGACGTTGCAACTTGGCGAGGCTGTCCCATCACATAACATGACACACCACGACTTGGCGTGACTGTGCCATCACATGACGTGACATGACATGACTTTCCCATCAAATGACTTGACTCAACATGACATGCCATGCCTTTCCCAAAACATCTCTTGAAATGACATGTTATGTCAGGACTTTCACATCATGTGCCTTGACAAGACCTGACTTGTCATGACTTTCTCATCCCTTGGCTTGACTCATCATGACTTGGCGTGACATTCCCATCACATTGCTTGACACGAGGTGACTTGGCATGAATTTCCCATCTCGTGACTCGACATGACACAACTTGGAGTTTTATCCCATCAACATGTCTTGACACAGCATAACTTGATGTGTCTTCCCTTAATGTGAGTTGACACGATGAATTTGGCATGATTTTCCCATCGCATCGCTTGACATGACGTGACATGGCATGACTTTACTATCACGTGGCTTGACACGTTGCGACAAGTCGTGACTTTCCCACACGTGCCTTGTGATGACAGGACTTGGCATGGCTTTCCCATCACGTGTCTTGACCACATTTGAAATTGCGTGACTCTCCCATCACGTGGCTTGATACGACGTGACTTGGCCTTAATTTCCCATCAATTGGTGAGAGACGAGGTGACTTGGCGTGTCTTTCCAATCACATGGCTTGACACAAGGCGAGTTGGCGTGACTGTCCTATCACATGATTTGACACAACACGAGTTGGCCTGACTGTCCTATCACATGACTGGGCATGACACGACTTGACATGAATTTCCCATCACATTCATTTACATGAAACTACTTTCCCATCACATGACTTGACAGGACCTTCTCATCACATGTCATGACATGACTTTCCCATCCCATGAATTGATGTGACATGATTTTATCTAAATATGACTTGCCATGACATGATATGACGTGACTTGCTGTGCCATTCCCATCACATGGCCTGACACGATGCAACTTGGCGTGACCTTCCCATCACGTGGCTTGTGATGACAGGACTTGGCATGGCTTTCCCATCACGTGTCTTGACCACATTTGAAATTGCGTGACTCTCCCATCACGTGGCTTGATACGACGTGACTTGGCCTTAATTTCCCATCAATTGGTGAGAGACGAGGTGACTTGGCGTGTCTTTCCAATCACATGGCTTGACACAAGGCGAGTTGGCGTGACTGTCCTATCACATGGTTTGACACAACACGAGTTGGCCTGACTGTCCTATCACATGACTGGGCATGACACGACTTGACATGAATTTCCCATCACATTCATTTACATGAAACTACTTTCCCATCACATGACTTGACAGGACCTTCTCATCACATGTCATGATATGACTTTCCCATCCCATGAATTGATGTGACATGATTTTATCTAAATATGACTTGCCATGACATATGACGTGACTTGCTGTGCCATTCCCATCACATGGCCTGACACGATGCAACTTGGCGTGACTTTCCCATCACGTGGCTTGACACAGCACAACTTGACGTAACATTCCCATCACATGGCTTGACACGAGGCGACTTGGCAAGAATTTCCCATCACGTGGCTTGACTCGACGTGACTTGATGTGACTTTCCCCTAAGTTGTGTTGACAGAACGCGACTTGATTGATTGTCCCAACACCTGACTTGACACGACGTGACATGGCATGAATTTCCCTTCACATGGCTTGGCAAGCGCCTCTTGACATGACTTTACCATCACATGGCTTGACATGATGCGACTTAGCACGACTTTCCCATTACAT
Source organism: Carcharodon carcharias (assembly GCF_017639515.1). NCBI lineage: Eukaryota > Metazoa > Chordata > Chondrichthyes > Lamniformes > Lamnidae > Carcharodon > Carcharodon carcharias. The sequence goes on along the minus strand of NC_054481.1, from coordinate 81,717,996 downwards.
GGTTTGACAAGACGTGACTTGGTGTGACTGTGCTATCAGATGACTTGAAATGACATGACTTTGCGTGACTGCCCTATCACATGACTTGACTCACCAATGAATTTTGGTGACTGTCCCATCCCCCTACTTGACAAGGTGCTACTTGACGTGCGTTTCCCATCACATGGCATGACACAAGGCGACTTGGCACAACCTTCCCCTCATTTGGCTTGATAGGAAGTGACATGGCCTGACTGTGCCATCAGTTGACTTGAAACGGCATGCCTTGGCGTGACTGTCCCATCACATGACTTGATTCAACAAAATTTTCATGCCTGTCCCATCACTTGACTTGAAACGACGTGACATGACGTGAATTTACAAACATCTGGATTGAAATGAAACAACTTGGCATTACTAAGCCATCACATGACTTGACATGATATGACATGACATAATTTTCCCATCACAATACATGACATGACTTTCCCATCACGTGGCTTGACACAACGTGACTTGATGTGACTTTCCCCTTATGTGATTTGTCACGACGTGACTTGGCGTGTCTTTCCCATAATATGGCTTGACACGATGCGACTTGGCATGACTTTGCCATCATGTGGCTTGACACGCTGCGACTTGGCATTACTTTCACATCACGTGTCTTGACAGTACCTCACTTGGCGTGCCTTTCCCATCACGTGGGTTGACACGACGCAAAATGGCGTGATTGTCTCATCACATTACTTCACATGAAGCAACTTGGCATGACTGATCTATCACATGATTTGAGACCACGCAACTTGGCGTGACTATCCCATCAAATCATGTGGCTTTACTCTCCCTTCATGTGGCTTGACTCGACGAGACTTGGCATGATTTTCCCATCACATGTCGTGATACATTGCGAATTGGCATGACATTCCCATCATGTGGCTTGACAAAACGTGAATTGACAAGACTTTTCCATCATGCTGCTTGACAAGACATAACCTGGTATGATTTTCCCAACACATGGCTTGACATGACGTGACTTGACATGACTTTCCACTCATGTGATTTGAAATGATGCGACGTGGCGTGCCTTTCCCATAACGTGGATTGATACAACGCAACTTGGCATGACTTTCCCTTCACGTGGCTTGACATGCTGCAACTTGGCATTACATTCCCATCACGTGGCTTGCCATGACCCGAAAGCATGTGACTTTCCCATCACATCACTTGACATGACACCACTTGGCATGCCTTTTCCTTCTTGTGCCTTGACTTGATGCAAAATTGCATGACTGTCCCATCACATGAATTGACATGAGGCAAATTGACTTGACTGTCCCATCACAGGCTTGAAATGATGCCACTTGCCGTGACTTTCACGTCACATGGCTTGACAAGACGTGACTTGGTGTGACTGTGCCATGACATGACTTGACATGACGTGACTTGGCCTGACTGTCCCATCACTTGACTTGACATGACACGACTTGGCTTGACTGTACCATCACATGGGTTGACATGACATGACATGACATAACTTTCCCATCACATGACTTGACACGGCTTTCCCATCACATGACATGACATGACTTTTCCTTCAAATGTCTTGACACGATATGACATGACATGACTTTTCCATCACATGAATTGACGTGACATGATGTTCCCATATTATGACTTGACATGACATGACATGGCGTGACATTCCCATCATGTGGCTTGATACAAGGCAGTGGCACGACTTTATCCTCATGTGAGTGGCCATGACATGACTTGGCATGACTGTCCCAACACATGACATGGCACTATGCAGGTTGGCCTGACTGTCCCATCACATGACTTGACAAGACACGACTTGGCGTGAATGTCTCATCACATGGATTGACATGAAATGACATGACATGACTTTCCCATCACATGACTTGACACGACTTTCCCATCGCATGACATGACATGACTTTCCCATCAAATGACTTGAGTCGACATGACATGACATGATGTTCCCATCACATGAATTGACATGACATGATTTTATCAAAATATGACTTCACATGACATGATATGATGTGATGTTCCTATCATGTAGCTTGACATGAGGCGATTTGGTGTGACATTCCCATCATATGGCTTGACACGACGCAACTTGGCAGGAACTTCCCATCACGTGGCTTGACACGACACAACTTGACGTGACATTCCCATGGCATGACACATTGCGAGTTATCATGACATTCCCATCATGTGGCTTGACAAGACGCTAATTGTCAAGACTTTTCCATTACGTTGCTTGACAAGACATAACTTGGTGTGATTTTCCCATCACGTGGCTTGACACGACGTGACTTGACGTGACTTTCCACTCATTTGATTTGAAACAATGCGACTTGGCGTCCCTTTCCCATAACATGGATTCAGACAACACAACTTGGCATGACTTTACCATCATGTGGCTTGACATGCTGCGACTTTGCATTACATTCACATCACATGGCCTGACACGACCCAAATTCACATGACTTTCCCATCACGTCGCTTGACATGACGCCTCTTGGCGTGCCTTGTCCTTCATGTGGCTTGACACAATGCAAAATTGCGTGACTGTCCCATCACATGACTTGACATGAGGCAACTTGGCATGACAGTTCCATCATAAGACATGACATGATGCGACTTGCTGAGGCTCTCCCATCTCATAACATGAAACACTGCGACTTGGTGTGACTGTGCCATCACATGACGTGACATGACATGACTTTCTCATCAAATGACTTGACTCAACATGACATGCCATGCCTTTCCCAAAACATGGCTTGAAATGGCATGACATGACATGATTTTCCCATCACATGACTTGACATGACATGACTTTCCAATCAAATGACTTGACTCAACATGACATGCTATGCCTTTCCCAAAACATGGCTTGAAATGACATGATATGACATGACTTTCCCATCATGTGCCTTGACAAGACCTGACTTGGCATGAATTTCCCATCTCTTGGCTTCACATGACACAACTCGGAGTTTTATCCCATCAACATGGCTTAACACAACATGACTTGATGTGTTTTCCCTTAATGTGAGTTGACACGACGCATCTTGGCATGACTTTCCCATCGCATCGCTTGACATGACATGACTTGCCATGACTTTACTATCATGTGGCTTGACATGTTGCGACTTGTCGTGACTTTCCCATCACGTGCCTTGTGATGACAGGACTTGGCATGGCTTTCCCATCACGTGTCTTGACCATATTTGAAATTGCATGATTGTCCCAACACATAGCTTGATACGACGCGACTCGGCCTTAAATTCCCATCATTTGGTGAGACACGAGGTGACTTGGCATGTCTTTCCAATCACATAGCTTGACACAATGCGAGTTGGCGTGACTGTCCCATCACATGGTTTGACACAACATGAGTTGGCCTGACTGTCCTATCACATGAATTGACACAACACGACTTGGCGTGAATTTCCCATCACATGGATTGACATGAAATGACTTTCCCATCACATGACTTCACATGAAGCAAATTGGCATGACTGACCCATCACATGACTTGAGATGGCGCAACCTGGTGTGACTTTCCCATCACATGACCTTGCATGACTTTCCCATTATGTGGCTTGACTCGACGTGACTTGGCATGACTTTCCCATCACATGGCTTGACACATTGTGACTTTGCATGACATTCCTGTCATGAGGCTTGACACGACGCAAATTGGCAAGACTTTTCCATCACGTTCTTGACAAGACATAACTTGCCGTGCTTTTCCCATCACGTGGCTTGAAACAACGTGACTTGACGTGACTTTCCACTCACGTGATTTGAAACGATGCGACTTGGCATGACTTTCCCATCATGTGGCTTGACATGCTGCACCTTGGCATTATGTTCCCATCACGTGGCTTAACACCACCCGAATTCACATGACTTTCCCATCACGTCGCTTGACATAAAGGACCTTGCAGTGCGTTTCCCTTCATGTGGCATGACATGATGCAAAATTGCATGACAGTCCCATCACATGACTTGACATGAGGCAACTTGCCTTGACTGTCTCATCACATGACTTGACATGAGGCAACTTGCCTTGACTGTCCCATCACATGACTTAACATGAGGCAAATTGGTGTGACTATCCCATCACATGACTTGAGACGGTGCAACTTGTCGTGACTTTCTCATCACATGACATGACATGATGCAATTTGGTGAGGCTGTCCCATCACATAACTTGAAGCACCACGACTTGGCGTGACTGTGCCATCACATGACTTGACATGCCATGATATGACATGACTTTCCCATCACGTGGCTTGACATGACACAACTTGGAATTTTTCCCATCAACATGGCTTGACACAACATGAATTGATGAGACTTTCCCCTCATGTGAGTTGACATGACGCATCTTGGCATGACTTTTCCATCGCGTCCCTTGACATGACGCGACTTGTTGTGACTTTACTATCACGTGGCTTGACACGTTGCAACTTGTCGTGACTTTCCCATCACGTGCCTTGAGGCGATGTGACTTGGCATGGCATTCCCATCACGTGTCTTGACCATATTCGAAATCGCATGACTCTCCCATCATGTGGCTTGATATGACGTGACTTGGCATTACTTTCCCATCACTTGGCGAGACAGAAGGTGACTTTGCATGTCTTTCTAATCACATGGTTTTACAAAACGCGAGTTGGCATGACTGTCGCATCACATGGCTTGACACAATGCGACTTGACATGACTGTCCCTTCACAGGCTTGAAATGATGCCACTTGCCGCGACTTTCGCATCACATGGCTTGACAAGACGCGACTTGGTGTGACTGTGCCATGACATGACTTGACATGCCGTGACTTGGCCTGACTGTCCGAGCACTTGACTTGACATGACGTGACTTGGCTTGACTGTACCATTACATGAGTTGACATGACATGACTTTGCATGAATGTCCCATCAAATGGATTGACATGACATGACATGACATGACTTTCCCACCACATGACCTTACACGGCATACCCATCACATGACATAACATGACTTTCCCTTCAAATGACTTGACTCGATATGACATGACATGACTTTCCCATATCATGACTTGACATGACATGATATGGCGTGACTTTCCCATCATGTGGCTTGACACAAGGCAACGTGGCGTGACTTTCCCCTCACGTGATTGGACACAATGTAACTTGGTGTGTCTGTCCCATTACCTGACTTGACATGACACCACTTGGCATGACTATCCCATCACATAGGTTGACACGATGTGACTTGTCGTGACTTTCCCATTGCATGTTTTGACACGCCGTGACTTGGCATGAATGTCCCATCACATGACATGACACTATGCAGGGTGGCCTGACTATCCCATCACATCACTTGACACGACACGACTTGGTGTGAATGTCCCATCACATTGATTGACAAGAAATGACATGACATGACGTTCCCATAACATCAATTGACATGACATGATTTTTTCAAAATATGACTTGACATGACATGATATGACTTGACTTTCCTATCATGTGGCTTGACATGACGCGAATTGGTGTGACATATCCATCATGTGGCTTGACACATTGTGAATTGGTGTGACAGTCCCATCACATAGCTTGACATGACGCAACTTGCCGTGAATTTCCCATCACGTGGCTTGACACAACACAACTTGACATGACATTCCCATCACATGGCTTGACTCGTCGTGACTTGGCATGACATTCCAATCACATGGCTTGACACAAGGCGACCTGGCAAGAATTTCCCATCAAGTGGCTTGACCCGACGTGACTTGACGTGACTTTCCCCTCACTTGTGTTGACACGACATGACTTGATTTATTTTCCCATCACCTGACTTGACACAACACGACATGACTTTACAATCACATGGCTTGACATGACGCGACTTGGAGTGACTTTCACATTACATGGCTTGATATGATGCGACTCGGCACGATGTTCCCATCATGTGGCTTGACAAGACGCGTCTTGGCGTGAGTGTCCCATCACATGACTTGACCCACCATGCATTTTCATGGTTGTCCCATCCCCTGACTTGACAAGGTGCCACTTGGCGTGGGTTTCCCATCACCTGGCTTGACACAACGCGACTTGGCACAACGTTCCCCTAATGTGGCTTGACACGAAGCGACTTGGTGTGACAGTGCCATCAGATGACTTGAAATGACATGACTTGGTGTGACCGTCCCATCACATGACTTGACACAACGCAGCTTGCGTTGACTGACCCATCACATGACTTGACTCAATAATTTTCATGACTGTCCCATCACTTGACTTGACACGACACGGCTTGACATGAATTTACAATCACCTGGATTGACATGACGCAACTTGGCATTACTGAGCCATCACATGACTTGACATGATATGACATGACATGACTTTCCCATCACATGGCTTGTCACGACGTGACTTGACGTGACTTTCCCCTCACGTGATTTGACACAACGTGACTTGGCTTGACTTTGCCATCATGTGCCTTGACACGCTGCAACTTGGCATTACTTGTGCATCACGTGGCTTGACAGTACATCACTTGGCGTGCCTTTCCCATCACTTTGCTTGACACGATGCAAAATGGCGTGACTGTCCCATTACATGACTTCACATGAAGCAACTTGCATGACTGACCCATCACATGACTTGAGATGGCGCAACTTGGCGTGACTTTTCCACCACATGACATGGCATGACTTTCCCATCATGTGGCTTGACTCAACGTGACTTGTCATGACTTTCCCATCACGTGGCTTGACACATTGCGACTTGGCATGACATTCCCGTCATGTGGCTTGACACAACGTGAATTGGCAAGACTTTTCCATCACGTTGCTTGACAAGACATAGCTTGACGTGACTTTCCACTCACATGATTTGAAATGACGTGACTTGTCGTGCCTTTCCCATAACGTGGATTGGCACAACACAACTTAGCATGACTTTCCCATCATGTGGCTTGACACGACCCGAATTCGCATGACTTTCCCATCATGTCGCTTGACATGATGCCACTTGGCATGCCTTTCCCTTCATGTGGCTTGACACGATGCAAAATTTTGTGAATGTCCCATCACATGACTTGGCCTGACTGTGCCATCACATGACTTGACATGTCATGACATGACATGACATTCCCATCACATGACTTAACATGACATGACATGACTTTCCCAACAAATGTCTTAACTCGCCATGACATGTCATGCCTTTCCCAAAAAATGGCTTGAAATGACATGATATGACATGATTTTCCCATCCTGTGGCTTGACTCATCGTGACTTGGCGTGACATTCCCATCACATGGCTTGATACGAGGTGACTTGGTGTTAATTTCCCATCACTTGGCTTGACATGACACAACTTGGAATTTTTCCCATCAACGTGGCTTGACACAACATGTCTTGATGTGACTTTCCCCTCATGTGAGTTGACACGACGCATCTTGGCATGAATTTTCCATCGCGTCGCTTGACATGATGTAACTTGGTGTGACTTTACTATCGCATGCCTTGACACGTTGTGACTTGTCATGACTTTCCCATCACGTGGCTAGATATGACGCGACTTGGCATTACTTTCCCATCACTTGGCATGACATGAGGTGTCTTGGCGTATCTTTCTAATCACATGGCTTGACACAACGTGAGTTGGCATGACTGTCCTATCACATGGCTTGACACAATGCGACTTGACATGACTGTCCCATCACAGGCTTGACATGATGCCACTTGCTGCGACTTTTACATCACATGGCATGACAAGATGCGACTTGGTGTGACTGTGCCATGACATGACTTGACATGACGTGACTTGGTCTGACTGTCCCATCACCTGACTTGACATGACGCGACTTGGCTTGACTGTACCATCACATGAGTTGACATGACATGACTTGGCGTGAATTTCCCATCACATGGATTGACATGGCTTGCCCATCACATGACATTACATGACTTTCTCTTCAAATGACTTGAATCAATATGACATGACTTTCCCATCACATGAATTGATGTGACATGACTTTGCCATATCATGACTTGACATGACATGACATGGCGTGACTTTCCCATCATGTGGCTTGTCACAAGGCAACATGGCGTGACTTTCCCCTCACGTGAGTGGAAACGATGTGACTTGGCATGTCTGTCTCATCACATGACATGACACTATGCAGGGTGGCCTGACTGTCCCATCACATGACTTGACACAACACGACTTGGCGTGAATGTCCCATTACATGGATTGACATGAAATGAAATGACATGACTTTCTCATCACATGACCTGACATGACTTTTCCATCGCATGACATGACTTTCCCATCAAATGAACTGAGTCGACATGACATGACATGACGTTCCCATCACATGAATTGACATGACATGATTTTATCAAAATATGACTTTACATTACATGATATGACGTGACTTTCCCATCATGTGGCTTGACACGACACAACTTGGCGTGACTTTGCCATCATGTGGCTTGACATGACACAACTTGATGTGACATTCCCATCACATGGCTTGACACAAGGCGACTTGGCAAGAATTTCCCATCACATGGCTTGACTCGACGTGACTTGACGTGACTTTCCCCTCACTTGTTTTGACACGACGTGACTTGATTGATTGTCCCATCACCTGACTTGACACGACGCGACGTGGCATGACTTTCGCTTCACATGGTTTGGCAAGTGCCACTTGGCATGACATTCCCATCACATGGCTTGATATGATGTGACTTGGCGTGACTTTCCCATAAAGTGACTTGACAAGACACGACTTGGCATGACTGTGCCAACACTCGGATTGACATGAAATGACATGATATCACTTTCCCATCTCATGACTTTACATGACCTTCCCGTCGCCTGACATGACATGACTTTCCCATCAAATGACTTGAGTCGACATAAAATGACATGCCGTTCCCATCACATGAATTGACATAACATAATATTATCAACATGTATCTTGACATGACATAATATGACCTGACTTTCCCGTCATCTGGCTTGACATGAGGCGAATTGGTGTGACATTCCCATCATGTCGCTTGACACGACGCAACTTGGCATGACTTTCCCATCACGTGGATTGACACGACTTAATTTGACGTGACATTCCGATCACATGGCTTGACTCATCGTGACTTGGCGTGACTTTCCCATTACATGGCTTGATATGATGTGACTTGGCATGACTTTCCCATCATGTGGCTTGACAAGATGTGACTTGGCGTGACTGACCCATCACATGAATTGACCCACCATGAATTTTCTTGACTGTTGCATCACCTGATTTGACTAGGTGCCATTTGGCATGAGTTTCCCATGACATGGCTTGACACAACGTGACTTGGCACAACTTTCACTTCATGTGGCTTGACAGGAAGTGACTTGGTGTGACTGTGCCATCAGATGACTTGAAACAACATGACTTGGTGTGACTGTCCCATCACATAACTTGACTCAACAATAATTTTCATGACTGTCCCATCACTTGACTTGACACGACGCGACTAGACGTGAATTTACAATCACCTGGATTGACATGACACAACTTGGCATTAATGAGCCATCACATGACTTGACATGATATGACATGACATGACTTTCCCATCACAAGACATGACATGACTTTCCCATCACGTGGCTTGAAACAACGTGACTTGACGTGACTTTCCCCTCACGTGATTTGACACGACGTGACTTGGTGTGACTTTCCCATAATGTGGATTGACACGACGCGACTTGGCATGACTTTGCCATCATGTGGCTTGACACGCTGTGACTTGGCGTTACTTTCGCATCACGTGGCTTGACAGTACATCACTTAGCATGCCTTTCCAATCACCTGTGTTGACACGACGCAAAATGGCGTGACTGTCCCATCACATGACTTCAAACGACGTGACTTGGCATGACTTTCCCATCATGTGGTGTGACACATTGTGAGTTGGCATGACATTCCAATCATGTGGCTTGACACGACACGAATTGGCAAGACTTTTCCATCATGTTGCTTGGCGTGATTTTCCCATCACATGGTTTCACAAGACGAGACTTGACGTTACTTTCCACTCACATGATTTGAAATGATGTGACTTGGCATTCCTTTCCCATAACATGGATTGATACAACGCAACTTGGCATGACTTTCCCATCATGTGGCTTGACATGCTGCGACTTGACATTATATTCCCATCATTTGGCTTGACACGACCCGAATTCACGTGACTTTCCCATCACATCACTTGACACGACACGAATTGGCATGCCTTTTCCTTCATGTTGCTTAACAGGATGCAAAATTGCGTGACTGTCCAATCACATGACTTGACATGAGGCAACTTGGCGTGACTGTCCCATCACCTGACTTGAGATGGTGCCACTTGTCGTGACTTTCTCATCACATGACATGACACGACGCAACTTGGCGAGGCTGTCCCATCACATAACTTGATTCACAGTGACTTGGCGTGATTGTGCCATCACATGGGTTGACATGCCATGACATGACATCACTTTCCCATCACATGACTTGACATGACATTACATGCCTTTCCTAAAACATGGCTTGAAATGACATGATATGACAGGACTTTCCCATCATGTACCTTGACAAGACGTGACTTGTCATGACTTTCCAATCCCGTGGCTTGACTCATCGTGACTTGGCATGTCATTCCCATCACATTGCTTGACACGAGGTGACTTGGCATGAATTTCCCATCACATGGCTTGACACAACATGACATGATGTGACTTTTCCCTCATGTGAGTTGACACACAGCACATTCGCATGACTTTTCCGACACGTCGCTTGACATAAAGTGACTTGGTGTGACTTTACTATCACATGGGTTGACACATTGCTACTTATTGTGACTTTCCCATCACGTGCCTTGACCATATTCGAAATTGCGTGACTCTCCCATCATGTGGCTTGATACGACACGACTTGGCATTACATTCCCATCACTTGGCGAGACACGAGGTGACTTGGCGTGTCTTTCTAATCACATGGCTTGAAACAACGGGAGTTGGCGTGACTGTCCCATCACATGGCTTGACACAATGTGACTTGAAATGACCGTCCCATCACAGGCTTGAAATGATGCCACTTGCCATGACTTTTGCATCACATGGCTTGACAAGACGCGCCTTGGTGTGAATGTGCCATGACATGACGACATGATGTGACTTGGCCTTAAGGTCCCATCACTTGACTTGACATGACGCCACTTGACTTGACTGTACCATCACATGAGTTGACAAGACATGACTTGGCCTGAATGTCCCATCACATGGATTGACATGACATGACATGACTTTCCCATCACATGACATGACATGACTTACCCTTCAAATGACTTGACTCGATATGAAATGACATGACTTTCCCATCACATGAATTGACGTGTCAGCACTTTTCCATATCATGACTTGACATGACATGATATGATGTGACTTTCCCATCATGTGGCTTGACATGTTGTGACTTGGTATGCCATTCCCATCAGATGGCTTGACACGACGCAACTTGGCAAGAACTTCCCATCACGTGGCTTGACTCGACGTGACTTGGCGTGACATTCCCCTCAGTTGTATTGACACGAAGCGACTTGTTTGATTGTCCCATCACCTGACTTGACACGACGCGACATGGCATGACTTTCCCTTCACATGGCTTGGCAAGCACCACTTGGCATGACTTTACCATCACATGGCTTGACATGGCAGGTCTTGGCATAACTTTCCCATTACATGGCTTGATATGATGTGACTTGGCACGACTTTCCCATCATGTGGCTTGACAAGACGCGACTTGGCGTGACTGTGCCATCAGATGACTTGAAATGACGTGACTTTGCGTGACTGTCCCATCCCATGACTTGACTAGGTGCCACTTGGTGTGAGTTTCCCATCACATGGCTTGACACAATGCGACTTGGCGCAACCTTCCCTTCATGTGCCTTGATACGAAGCGACTTGGTGTGACTGTGCCATCAGATGACTTGAAATTACATGACTTGGCGTGACTGTCCCATCACATGACTTGACTCAACAATAATTTTCATGACTGTCCCATCACTTTACTTGACACGACGCGACTTGACATGAATTTGCATTCACCTGGATTGACATGACGCAACTTGGCATTACTGAGTCATCACATGTCGTGTTATGATATGACATGACATGACTTTCCCATCACAATACATGACATGACATTACCATCACGTGCCTTGGCACGACGTGACTTGACGTTAATTTCCCAAAATGTGGCTTGACACAACGCGACTTGGCATGACTTTGACATCATGAGGCGTGACATGCTGTGACTTGGCGTTACTTTCACATCACGTGGCTTGACAGTACGTCACGGTGTGCCTTTCCCATCATGTGGCTTGACACGATGCAAAATGGTGTGATTGTCTCATCACATGACTTCACACGAAGCAACTTGGCATGACTGATCTATCACATGACTTGAGACCGCGCAACTTGGCTTGACTTTCCCATAATGTGGCTTGACTCAACGCGACTTGGTATGACTTTCCCATCAAGTGGGTTGACACGACGCAACATTGCGTGACTGTCCCATCACATGACTTCATACTCAGCAACTTGGCATGACTGACACATCACATGACTTGAGATGGTGGACCTTGGCGTGACTTTCCCATCACATGACGTGGCATGATTTTTCCACCATGTGGCTTGATTCGACGCAACTTGGCATAACTTTCCCATTATGTGGCATGACACATTGCTAGTTGGCATGACATTCCCATCATGTGGCATGGCACGACGCGAATTGGCAAGATTTTCCATCACGTTGCTTGACAAGACATAACTTGGCATGATTTTCCCATCATGTGGCTTGACACGACGTGACTTTACATGATGTTCCACTCACGTGATTTGAAACGATGCGTCTTGGTCTGCCTTTCCCATAACATGGATTGATACAACGCAACTTGGCATGACATTCCCATCACGTGGCTTGACACGAACCAAATTTGTGTGACTTTCCCATCACGTCGCTTGACACGACACCACTTGGCATGCCTTTTCCTTCATGTGGTTTGACACGATGCAACTTGCATGAGGCAACTTGGTGTGACAGTCACATCACGTGACTTCAGCCGGTGCGACTGGTCGTGACTTTCTCATCACATGACATGACACGACGCGACTTGGCGAGGCTGTCCCATCACATAACATGACACACCATGACTTGGCGTGACTGTGCCATCACATGACGAGACATGACATGACTTACCCAACAAATGACTTGACTCAACATGACATGACATGCCTTTCCCAAAACATGGCTTGAAATGGCATGACATGACATGACTTTCCCATCAAATGACTTGACTCAACATGATATGCCATGCCTTTCCCAAAACATGGCTTGAAATGACATGATATGACATGACTTTCCCATCATGTGTCTTGACAAGGCCTGACTTGTCATGACTTTCTCATCCCTTGGATTGACTCATCGTGACTTGGCGTGACATGCCCATCACATTGCTTGACACGAGGTGACTTGGCATGAATTTCCCATCTCGTGGCTTGACATGACACAACTTGGAGTTTTATCCCATCAACATGGCTTGACACAACATGACTTGATGTGTCTTCCCTTAATGTGAGTTGACACGAAGCATCTTGGCATGACTTTCCCATCACGTCGCTTGACAAGACGTGACTAGGCATGACTTTACTATCACGTGGCTTGACACGTTGCGACTTGTCGTGACTTTCCCATCACGTGCTTTGTGATGACAGGACTTGGCATGGCTTTCCCATCACGTGTCTTGACCATATTCGCAATTGTGTGACTCTCCCATCACGTGGCTTGATATGACGTGACTTGGCCTTACTTTCCCATCACTTGGCGAGACACGAGGTGACTTGGCGTGTCTTTCCAATCACATGGTTTGACACAACATGAGTTGGCCTGACTGTCCTATCACATGACTTGACACCACATGACTTGGCGTGAATTTCCCATCATGTAGCTTGACATGACACAACTTGACGTGACCCTTGACATGAGGTGAATTGGTGTGACATTCCCATCATGTGGCTTGACACGTTGTGACTTGGTGCGCCATTCCCATCACATGTCTTGACACGATGCAACTTGGCGTGACCTTCCCATCATGTGGCTTGACACGACACAACTTGATGTGACCCTCCCATCACATGGCTTGACACAAGGTGACTTGGCAAGAATTTCTCATCACGTGGCTTGACTCGACGTGACTTGACGTGACTTTCCCCTCAGTTGTGTTGACACAATGTGACTTGATTGATTGTCCCATCACCTGACTTGACATGACGCGACATGGCATGAATTTCCCGTCATACTGTTTGGCAAGAGCCACTTGGCATGACTTTACAATCACATGGCTTGACATGATGCGACTTGGCACGACTTTCCCATTACAGGGCTTGAAAAGACATGACCTGGTGTGACTGTGCCATCAGATGACTTGAAATGACGTGACTTTGTGTGACTGCCCCATCACATGGCTTCACTCACCATTAAATTTCGTGACTGTCCCATCACCTGTCTTGACAAGGTGCCACTTGGTGTGACTTTCCCATCAAATGGCTTGACACAACGCGACTTGGCACAACCTTCCCCTCATGAGGCTTGACGTAAAGCGACATGGCGTGACTGTGCCATCAGTTGACTTGAAACTGCATGCCTTGGCGTGACTGTCCCATCACATGACTTGACTCAACAAACTTTTCATAACTGTCCCATCACTTGACTTGACATGACGCGACTTGACGTGAATTTACAATCATCTGGATTGAAATGAATCATCTGGGCATTACTAAGCCATGACATGACTTGACATGATATGACATGACATTACTTTACCATCACAGTACATGACATGACTTTCCCATCACGTGGCTTGACACACCGTGACTTGATGTGACTTTCCCCTCACGTGATTTGTCACAATGTGACTTGGCGTGACTTTCCCATAATGTGGCTTGACACAACGCGACTTGGCATGACTTTCCCATCATGTGGCATGACACATTGCTAGTTGGAATGACATTCCCTTCATGTGGCTTGACACAACGCGAATTGGAAAGACTTTTCCATCATGTTGCTTGACAAGACATAACTTGGCATGATTTTCCCATCACATGGCTTGACATGATGTGACTTGACATGACTTTCCACTCACGTGATTTGAAACGATGCGACTTGGAGTGCCGTTCCCATAATGTGGATTGATACAACGCAACTTGGCATGACTTTCCCATCATGTGGCTTGGCATGCTGCGACTTGGCATTACATTCCCATCACGTGACTTGACACAACCCGAATTCGCGTGACTTTCGCCTCACGTCACTTGACACGACACCGCTTGACATGCCTTTTCCTTCATTTGGCTTGATACGATGCAAAATTGCATGACTGTCCCATCACATGACTTAACACAAGGCAACTTGACGTGACTGTCCCATCACAGGCTTGAAATGATGCCACTTACCGTGACTTTCGCATCACATGTCTTGACAAGACGCAACTTGGTGTGACTGTGCCATGACATGGCTTGACATGACGTAACTTGGCCTGACTGTCCCATCACTTGACTTGACATGACACGACTTGGCTTGACTGTACCAACACATGAGTTGACATGACATGAATTGGTGTGAATGTCCCATCACATGGGTTGACATGACATGACATGAATTTCCC
Source organism: Carcharodon carcharias (assembly GCF_017639515.1). Taxonomy (NCBI): domain Eukaryota; kingdom Metazoa; phylum Chordata; class Chondrichthyes; order Lamniformes; family Lamnidae; genus Carcharodon; species Carcharodon carcharias. The sequence continues at coordinate 81,702,209 of NC_054481.1, read as the reverse complement.
ATCACATGACTTGACACGGCTTTCCCATCACATGACATGACGTCATTCACTTAAAATAACTTGACTCGATATGACATGACATGACGTTCCCATCACGTGAATTGACATGACATGATTTTATCAAAATATGACTTCACATGACATGATATGATCTGACTTTCCTATCATGTATCTTGACATGAGGCGAATTGGTGTGACATTCCTATCATGTGGCTTGACAGGTTGCGACTTGTTGTGACCTTCCGATCACATGTCTTGACACAACACAACTTGGCGTGACTTTCCCATCACTTGGATTGACACGACACAAGTTGATGTGACATTCCCATCACATGGCTTGACACGTCGTGACTTGGCATGACAATCCCATCACGTTGCTTGACAAGACATAACTTGGCATGATTTTCCCATCACATGGCTTGACATGATGTGACTTGAGATGGCTTTCCACTCACGTGATTTGAAACGATGAGACTTGGCATGCCATTCTCAAAATGTGGATTGATACAACGCAACTTGGCATGACTTTCCCATCACGTGGCTTGACATGACCCGAATTCGCGTGACTTTCCCATCACATCACTTGACACAACACCTCTTGGCATGCCTTTTCCTTCATGTGGCTTGACACAATGCAAAATTGCGTGACTGTCCCATCACATGACTTGACACGAGGCAACTTGACGTGACTGTCCCATCACAGGCTTGAAATAATGCCACTTGCCGTGACTTTCGCATCACATGGCTTGACAAGACGCAACTTGGTGTGACTGTGCCATGACATGACTTGACATGCAGTGACTTGGCCTGACTGTCCCATCACTTGACTTGACATGACACGACTTGGCTTGACTGTAGCATCACATGAGTTGACATGACATGACTTGGTTTGAATGTCCCAACACATGGGTTGACATGACATGATATGAATTTCCCATCACATGACTTGACACGGCTTTCCCATCACATGACATGACATGACATTCCCTTCAAATGACTTGACTTGATATGACATTACATGACTTTCCCATCACATGAATTGATTTGACATGAAATTCCCATATCATGACTTGACATGACATGACATGGCGTGTCTTTCCCCTCATGTGAGCGGACCCGACGTGACTTGGCATGACTGTCCCATCACATGACTTGACATCACTTTCCCATCGCATGACATGACATGACTTTCCCATCAAATGACTTGAGTTGACATGACATGACATGACGTTCCCATCATGTGAATTGACATGACATGATTTTATCAAAATTTGACTTCACATGACATGATATGATGTGACTTTCCTATCATGTAGCTTGACATGAGCCAAATTGGTGTGATATTCCTATCATGTGGCTTGACAGGTTGCGACTTGGTGTGACTTTCCGATCATATGGCTTGACACGACGCAACTTAGCGTGGCATTCCCATCACGTGGCTTGACACAACACAAGTTGATGTGACATTCCCATCACATGGCTTGACTCGTCGTGACTTGGCATGACATTCCCATCACATGGCTTGACACAAGGCGACTTGGCAAGAATTTTCCATCACGTGGCCTGACTCGATGTGACTTGACGTGACATTCCCCTCACTTGTGTTGATACGACGTGACTTGATTGATTGTCCCATTACCTGACTTGACACGACACAACATGGCATGACTTTCTCTGCACATGGCTTGGCAAGCGCCACTTGGCATGACTTTACCATCACATGGCTTGACATGACATGACTTGGTGTGACTTTCCCATTACATGGCTTGATATGATGCGACATGGCACGACTTTCCCATCATGTGGCTTGACAAGACGCGACTTGGCTTGACTGTGCCATCAGATGACTTGACTCACCATGAATTTTCGTGACTGTCCCATCAGCTGACTTGACAAGGTGACACTTGGCGTGAGTTTCCCATCACATGGCTTGACACAGCACGACTTGGCACAACTTTCCCCTCATGTGGCTTGTTACAAAGCGACTTGGCTTGACTGTCCCATCAGGTGACTTGAAATGACATGACTTGGCATGGCTATCCCACCACATGACTTGACTCAACAACATTTTCACGACTGTCCCATCATTTGACTTGACATGACGTGACTTGACGTGAATTTACAATCACCTGGATTGACATGAAGTAACTTGGCATTACTGAGCCATCACATGACTTGACATGATATGACATGACATGAAATTCCCATCACGTGGCTTGACACAACGTGAGTTTCCCCTCACGTGATTTGACATGATGTGACTTGGCGTGACTTTCCCATAATGTGGCTTGACACGACGCGACTTGGCGTTACTTTCACCTCACGTGGCTTGACAATAAGTCACTTGACGTGTCTTTCCCATCACGTGGGACGACACAAAGCAACATTGCGTGATTGTCCCATCACATGACTTCACACTCAGCAACTTGGCATGACCGACACATCACATGACTTGAGATGGTGGAACTTGGCGTGACTTAGCTATCACATGACGTGGCATGATTTTTCAATCATGTGGCTTGACTTGACGCAACTTGGCATAACTTTCCCATCATGTGGCATGACACATTGCTAGTTGGCATGACATTCCCATCATGTGGCTTGACACGACGTGAATTGGCAAGAATGTTCAATCACGTTGCTTGACAAGATGTAACTTGGCATGAGTTTCCACTCAAGTGATTTAAAACTATGCGATTTGGCATGCCTTTCCCATAACATGGATTGACACAACACAACTTGGCATGACATTCCCATCGTGTGGCTTGACACGACGCCACTTGGCGTGCCTTTTCCTTCATGTGGTTTGACAAGATGCAACTTGCATGAGGCAACTTGGCGTGACAGTCCCATCACATGACTTGAGACGGTGGAACTTGTCGTGACTTTCTCATCACATGACATGACATGAAGCGACTTGGCGAGGCTGTCCCATCACATAACATGACACACCGCGACTTGGTGTGACGGTGCCAGCACATGACCTGACATGACATGACTTTCCCAACAAATGACTTGACTCAACATGATATGCCATGCCTTTCCCAAAACATGGCTTGAAATGGCATGACATGACATTACTTTCCCATCACCAGACTTGACATGACATGACCTTCCCATCAAATGACTTGACTCAACATGATATGCCATGCCTTTCCCAAAACATGGCTTGAAATGACATGATATGACATGACTTTCCCATCAAGTGCCTTGACAAGACCTGACTTGTCATGACTTTCTCATCACGTGGCTTGACTCATTGTAACTTGGCGTGACATTCCCATCACATTGCTTGACACGAGGTGACTTGGCATGAAATTCCCATCTCATGGCTTGACATGACACGACTTGGGATTTTATCCCATCAACATGGCTTGAAAGAACATGATTTGATGCGTCTTCCCTTAATGTGAGTTGACACGCTGCATCTTGGCATGACTTTCCCATCGTGTCGCTTGACATGACGTGACTTAGCATGACTTTACTATCACGTGGCTTGACACGTTGCAACTTGTCGTGACTTTCCCATCATGTGCCTTGTGATGACATGACTTGGCAAGGCTTTCCCATCACGTGTCTTGACCATATTCGAAAGTGCATGACTCTCCCATCACGTGGCTTGATACGATGTGACTTGGCCTTACTTTCTCAACACTTGGTGAGACACGAGGTGACTTGGCGTGTCTTTCCAATGACATGGCTTGACACAACACGAGTTGGCCTCACTGTCCTATCACATAACTTGACACCACATGACTTGGCGTGAATTTCTCATCACATGGATTGGCATGACATGACTTTCCCATCACATGACTTGACATCACTTTCTCATCACATGTCATGACATGACTTTCCCATCAAATGTCTTGGGTCGACATGACATGACATGACATTCCCATCACATGAATTGATGTGACATGATTTTATCAAAGTATGACTTGCCATGACATGATATGACATGACTTTCCCATCATGTGGCTTGACATGAGGTGAATTGGTCTGACTTTCCAATCATGTGGCTTGACAAGTTGTGATTTGGAGTGCCATTCCCATCACATGGCTTGACACGACGCAACTTGGCGTGACTTTCCCATCATGTTGCTTGACACAACACAACTTGACGTGACCCTCCCATCTCATGGCTTGACAAAAGTCGACTTGGCAAGAATTTCCCATCAAGTGGCTTGACCCGACGTGACTTGATGTGACTTTCCCCTCAGTTGTGTTGTCACAATGCGACTTGATATATTGGCCCATCACCTGACTTGACACGACGTGACATGGCATGAATTTCCCTTCACATGGCTTGGCAAGCGCCTCTTGGCATGACTTTACCATCACATAGCTTGACATGATGCGTCTTGGCACGGCTTTCCCATTACATGGCTTGACAAGACGTGACATGGCGTGACTGTGCCATCAGATGACTTAAAATGATGTGACATTGCGTGACTGCCCCATCACATGACTTGAATCACCATGAATTTTCGTGACTGTCCCACCACCTGACTTGACAAGGTAGCACTTGGCGTGCCTTTTCCTTCATGTGGTTTGACACGATGCAACTTGCATGAGGCAACTTGGCGTGACAGTCCCATCACATGACTTGAGATGGTGCAACTTGACGTGACTTTCTCATCACATGACATGACACGACGCGACTTGGCGAGGCTGTCCCATCACATAACATGACACACTGCGACTTGGTGTCACTGTGCCATCACATGACTTGACATGACATGACTTTCCCAACAAATGACTTGACTCAACATGACATGCCATGCCTTTCCCAAAACATGGCTTAAAATGGCATGACATGACATGACTTTCCCATCACATGACTTGACATGACATGACTTTCCCATCAAATGACTTGACTCAACATGATATGCCATGCCTTTCCCAAAACATGGCTTGAAGTGACATGATATGACATGACTTTCCCATCATGTGCCTTGACAAGACCTGATTTGACATGACTATCTCATACCGTGGCTGGACGCATCGTGACTTGGCGTGACATTCCCATCACATTGCTTGACACGAGGTGACTTGGCATGAATTTCCCATCTCGTGGCTTGACATGACACAACTTGGAGTTTTATCCCATCAACATGGCTTGACACAACATGACTTGATGTGTCTTCCCTTAATGTGAGTTGACACGAAGCATCTTGGCATGACTTTCCCATCGCATCGCTTGACATGATGTGATTTGGCATGACTTTACTATCACGTGGCTTGACACGTTGCGACTTGTCGTGACTTTCCCATCATGTGCCTTGTGATGACATGAATTGGCATGGCTTTCCCATCACGTGTCTTGACCATATTCGAAATTGCATGACTCTCCTATCATGTGGCTTGATACGACTTGACTTGGCATTACTTACCCATCACTTGGCGACACACGAGGTGACTTGGCGTGTCTTTCCAATCACATGGCTTGACACAATGCGAGTTGGCATGACTGTCCCATCACATGGTTTGACACAACACGAGTTGGCCTGACTGTCCTATCACATGACTTGACACGACACGACTTGGCATGAATTTCCCATCACATGGATTGACATGAAATGACTTTCCCATCAATGACTTGACATGACTTTCTCATCACATGTCATGACATGACTTTCCCATCAAATGTCTTGAGTCGACATGACATGACATTCCCATCACATGAATTGATGTGACATGATTTTATCAAAGTATGACTTGCCATGACATGATATGACTTGACTTTCCCATCACATGGCTTGACATGTTGTGAATTGGTGTGACATTCCAATCATGTGGCTTGACACGTTCTGACTTGGTGTGCCATTCCCATCACATGGCTCGACACGATGCAACTTGGTGTGACTTTCCCATCACGTGGCTTGAAACGAAACAACTGGACGTGACCCTCCCATCACATGGCTTGACACAAGGTGACTTGGCAAGAATTTCCCATCACGTGGCTTGACTCGACGTGACTTGATGTGACTTTCCCCTCAGTTGTGTTGACACAACGCAACTTGATTTATTGTCCTATCACCTGACTTGACACGACGTGACATGGCATGAATTTCCCTTCACATGGCTTGGCAAGTGCCTCTTGGCATGACTTTACCATCACATAGCTTGACATGATGCGATTTGGCACGACTTTCCCATTACATGTCTTGACAAGACATGACTTGGCGTGACTGTGCCGTCAGATGACTTGAAATGACGTGTCTTTGTGTGACTGCCCCATCACATGACTTGACTCACCATGAATTTTCGTGACTGTCCCATCACCTGACTTGACAAGGTGCCACTTGGCGTGCCTTTTCCTTCATGTGATTTGACACGATGCAACTTGCATGAGGCAACTTGGCGTGACAGTCCCATCACATGACTTGAGACGGTGCAACTTGTCGTGACTTTCTCATCGCATGACGTGACACGACGCGACTTGGCGAGGCTGTCCCATCAGATAACATGACACACCACGACTTGATGTGACTGTGCCATCACATGAAGTGACATGACATGACTTTCCCATCAAATGACTTGACTCAACATGACATGCCATGCCTTTCCCAAAACATGGCTTGAAATGACATGATATGACATGACTTTCCCATCATGTGCCTTGACAAGACCTGACTTGACATGACTTTCTCATCCTGTGGCTTGACTCATCGTGACTTGGCGTGACATGCCCATCACATTGCTTGACACAAGGTGACTTGGCATGAATTTCCCATCTCGTGGCTTGACATGACACAACTTGGAGTTTTATCCCATCAACATGGTTTGACACAACATGACTTGATGTGTCTTCCCTTAATGTGAGTTGACACGAAGCATCTTGGCATGACTTTCCCATCGTGTTGCTTGACATGACGTGATTTGGCATGACTTTACTATCACGTGGCTTGACACGTTGCGACTGGTCATGATTTTCCCGTCACACGCCTTGTGATGACATGACTTGGCATGGCTTTCCCATCATGTGTCTTGACCATATTCGAAATTGCGTGACTCTCCCATCACGTTGCTTGATACGACATGACTTGGCCTTTCTTTCCCATCACTTGGCGAGACAGGAGGTGACTTGGCGTGTCTTTCCAATCACATGGAATAACACAACGTGAGTTGGCGTGACTGTCCCATCACATGGTTTGAGACAACACGAGTTGGACTGACTGTCCTATCACATGACTTGACATGACACAACTTGGCCTGAATTTCCCATCACATGGATTGACATGAAATGACTTTCCCATCACATGACTTGACATGACTTTCTCATCACATGTCATGACATGACTTTCCCATTAAATGTCTTGAGTCGAAATGACATGACATGACATTCCCATCACATGAATTGGTGTGACATGATTTTATCAAAGTACGACTTGCCATGACATATGACGTGACTTTCCCATCACGTGGCTTGACATGTTGTGACTTGGTGTGCCACTCCCATCACATGGCTTGACAAGACACAACTTGGCATGACTTTCCCATCACGTGGCTTGACACGACACAATTTGACGTGACCCTGCCATCACATGGCTTGACACAAGGCGACTTGGCAAGAAATTTCCATCACATGGCTTGACTCGACGTGACTTGACATGACTTTCCCCTCAGTTGTGTTGTCACAATGCGACTTGATTGATTGTCCCATCACCTGATTTGACACGACGTGACTTGGCATGAATTTCCCGTCACATGTCTTGGCAAGCACATCTTGGCATGGCTTTACCATCACATAGCTTGACATGATGCGACTTGACACGACTTTCCCATTACATGGCTTGACAAGACGTGGCTTGGCGTGACTGTGCCATCAGATGACTTAAAATGACGTGACTTTGCACAACTGCCCCATCACATGACTTGACTCACCATGAATTTATGTGACTGTCCCATCACCTGACTTGACAAGGTGCCACTAGGCGTGAATTGCCCATCACATGGCTTGACACAATGCGACTTGGCACAACCTTCCACTCATGAGGCTTGATAGGAAGCGACAAGGCGTGACTGTGCCATCAGTTGACTTGAAACGGCATGCCTTGGCGTGACTGTCCCATCACATGACTTGACTCAACAAATTTCCATGACTTGCCCATCAGTTGACTTGACACAACGCGACTTGACGTGAATTTACAATCATATGGATTGAAATGAATCAACTTGGCATTACTAAGTCATTACATGACTTGACAAGATATGACATGACATGACTTTCCCATCACAATACATGACATGACTTTCCCATCAATTGGCTTGACACAACGTTACTTGATGTGAATTTCCCCTCACGTGATTTGTCATGACGTGATTTGGCGTGACATTCCCATAATGTGGCTTGACACGACGTGACTTGGCTTGACTTTCCCATTACGTGCCTTGTGATGACATGACTTGACATGGCTTTCCCATCACGTATCTTGACCATATTCGAAATTGCGTGACTCTCCCATCACGTAGCTTGATACGACGTGACTTGGCCTTACTTTCCCATCACTTGGCAAGACACGAGGTGACTTGGCGTGTCTTTCCAATCACATGGCTTGACACAACACGAGTTGGTGTGACTGTCCCATCACATGGTTTGACACAACACAAGTTGGCCTGACTGTCCTATCACATGACTTGACATGACACGACTTGGCGTGAATTTCCCATCTCATGGATTGACATGAAATGACTTTCCCATCACATGACTTGACATGACTTTCTCATCACATGTCATGACATGACTTTCCCATCAAATGTCTTGAGTCGACATGACATGACATGATGTTCCCATCCCATGAATTGATTTGATATGATTTTATCAAAATATGACTTGCCATGATATGATATGATGTGACTTTGCCATCATGTGGCTTGTCATGAGGCGAATAGATGTGCCATTCCCATCACATGGCTTGCCACGAAGCGACTTGGTGTGACTTTGCCAACATGTGGCTTGACACGCTGCGACTTGGCGTTACTTTCACATCACGTGGCTTGACAGTACCTCACTTGTCGTGCCTTTCCCATCACGTGGTTTGACACGACGCAAAATGGCGTGATTGTCCCATCACATTACTTCACATGAAGCAGCTTGGCATGAATGATCTATCACATGACTTGAGACCGCACAACTTCGCGTGAATATCCCATCACATGATGTGGCTTGACTCTCCCATCATGTGTCTTGACTCAACACGATTTGGCATGACTTTCCCATCACGTGTCGTGACACATTGCGAGTTGGCATGACATTCCCATCATGTGGCTTGACACAACGAGAATTGCCAAGAAATTTCCATCATGTTGCTTGACAAGACATAACTTGGCATGATATTCCCATCACATGGCTTGACAGGACGTGAATTGACATGACTTTCCACTCATGTGATTTGAAATGATGCGAAGTGGCGTACCTTTCCCATAACGTGGATTGATAGAATGCAACTTGGCATGACTTTCCCTTCACGTGGCTTGACATGCTGTGACTTGGCATTACATTCCCATCACGTGGCTTGACACGACCCGAAAGCATGTGACTTTCCCATCACGTCACTTGACACGACACCACTTGACATGCATTTTCCTTCATGTGGCTTGACACGATGCAAAATTGCATGACTGTCCCATCACATGACTTAACACGAGGCAACTTGACGTGACTGTCCCATCACAGGCTTGAAATGATGCCACATGCCGTGACTTTCGCATCACATGGCTTGACAAGACGTGACTTGGTGTGACTGTGCCATGACATGACTTGACATGACGTGACTTGGCCTGAATGTCCCATCACTTGACTTGACATGACACGTCTTGGCTTGACTGTACCATCACATGATATGACATGACATGACTTTCCCATCACAATACATGACATGACTTTCCCATCAAGTGGCTTGACACAACGTGACTTGATGTGACTTTCCCCTCACCTGATTTGTCACGACATGACTTGGCGTGTATTTCCCATAAAGTGGCTTGACCTGACGCCACTTGGCATGACTTTCCCATCATGTGGCATAACACATTGCGAGTTGGCATGACATTCCCATCATGTGGCTTGACACAACGTTAATTGGCAAGACTTTTCCATCACGTTGCTTGACAAGACATAACTTGGCATGATTTTCCCATCACATGGATTGACATGATGTGACTTGACATGACCTTCCACTCACGTCACTTGACACGACACCACTTGGCATGCCTTTTCCTTCATGTGCCTTGACATGATGCAAAATTGCATGACTGTCCCATCACATGACTTGACACAAGGCAACTTGATGTGACTGTCCCATCACAGGCTTCAAATGATGCCACTTGCCGTGACTTTCACATCACATGGCTTGACAAGACGTGACTTGGTGTGACTGTGCCATGACATGACTTGACATGACGTGACTTGGCCTGACAGTCCCATCACTTGACTTGAAATGACACGTCTTGGCTTGACTGTACCACCATATGAGTTGACATGACATGACTTGTTGTGAATGTCCCATCACATGGGTTGACATGACATGACATGACATGACTTTCCCATCAAATGACTTGAGTCAACATGACATGACATGATGTTCCCAGCACGTGAATTGACATGTCATGATTTTATCAAAATATGACTTCACATGACATGATATGATCTGACTTTCCTATCATGTAGCTTGACATGAAGTGAATTGGTGTGACATGGCGATCATGTGGCTTGACAGGTTGTGACTTGGTGTGACATTCCGATCACATGGCTTGACACGACGCAACTTGGCGTGACTTTCCCATCAAGTGGCTTGACACGACACAAGTTGATGTGAAATTCCCATCACATGGCTTGGCTCGTCGTGACTTGGCGTGACATTCCCATCACATGGCTTGACACAAGGCGACTTGGCAAGAATTTCCCATCATGTGGCTTGACTCGACGTGACTTGATGTGACTTTCCCCTCACTTGTGTTGATATGACGCGACTTGATTGATTGTCCCATCACCTGACTTGACACGACACAACATGGCATGACTTTCCCTTCACATGGCTTGGCAAGCGACACTTGGCATGACTTTACCATCACATGGCTTGAAATGATGCGACTTGATGTGACTTTCCCATTACATGGCTTGATATGATGCTACTTGGCACGATCTTGCAATCATGTGGCTTGACAAGACGTGACTTGGCGTGACTGTGCCATCAGATGACTTGTCTCACCATGAATTTTCGTGACTGTCCCATCACCTGAATTGACAAGGTGACACTTGGCGTGAGTTTCCCATCACATGGCTTGACACGAGATGACTTGGTGTGTCTTTCCAATCACATGGCTTGACACAACGTGAGGTGGCTTGACTGTCCCATCACATGGTTTGACACAACACGAGTTGGCCTGACTGCCCTATCACATGACTTGACACAACACAACTTGGCGTGAATTTCCCATCTCATGGATGGACATGAAATGACTTTCCCATCCCATGACTGGACATGACTTTCTCATCACATGTCATGAAATGACTTTCCCATCAAATGTCTTGAGTCGACATGACATGACATGACGTTCCCATCCCATGAATTGATGTGACATGATTTTATCAAAATATGACTTTCCATGACATGATATGACGTGACTTTGCCATCATGTGGCTTGTCATGAGACGAATAGGTGTGACATTCCCATCAGGTGGCTTGACACGTTGTGACTTGCTGTGCCATTCCCATCACATGGCTTGATACGACGCAACTTGGTGTGACTTTCCCATCACGTGGCTTGACACGACACAACTTCACGTGACCCTCCCAATAGATGGCTTGACACGAGGCGACTTGGCAAGAATTTCCGATCACGTGGCTTGACTCGACGTGACTTGACGTGACTTTCCCCTCAGTTGTGTTGACACAACGCGACTTGATTGATTGTCCCAACACCTGACTTGACACGACGTGACATGGCATGAATTTCCCTTCACATGGCTTGACAAGTGCCACTTGGCATGACTTTACCATCACATAGCTTGACATGATGCGACTTGGCACGACTTTCCCATTACAAGACGTGACTTGGCGTGACGGTGCCATCAGATGATTTGAAATTACATGACTTTGCCTGACTGCCCCATCACATGACTTGACTCACTATGAATTTTGGTGACTGTACCATCATCTGACTTGACAAAGTGCTACTTGGCGTGAGTTACCCGTCACGTGGCTTGACACAATGCGACTTGGCACAGCCTACGCTTCATGTGGCTTGATACAAAGCGACATGGCGTGACTGTGCCATCAGTTGACTTGAAACGGCATGCCTTGGCGTGACTGTCCCATCACATGACTTAATTCAAAAAAATGTTCATGACTGTCCCATCACTTGACTTGACACGACGCGCCTTGACGTGAACTTACAAACATCTGGATTGAAATGAATCAACTTGGCATTACTAAGCCATCACATGACTTGCCATGATATAACCTGACATGATTTTCCCATCACAATACATGACATGACTTTCCCATCATGTGATTTGTCACGACGAGACTTGGCGTGACTTTCCCATAATGTGGCTTGACACGACGTGACTTGGCATGACTTTGCCATCATGTGGCTTGACACGCTGCGACTTGGCGTTACTTTTGCGTCATGTGGCTTGACAGTACCTCACTTGGCGTGCCTTTCCCATCACGTGGGTTGACACGATGCAAAATGGTGTGATTGTCCCATCACATTACTTCACATGAAGCAACTTGGCATGACTGATCTATCACATGACTTGAGACCGCGCAACTTGGCGTGACTATCCCATCACATGATGTGGCTTAATCTCCATTCATGTGTCCTGACTCGACGCGATTTGGCATGACTTTCCCATCACGTGGCGTGACACATTGCGAATTGGCATGACATTCCCATCACCTGGCTTGACATGACGCGAATTGGCATGAATTGTGCATCACGTGGCTTGACACGACTTGGCCTGACTTTCCCATCACGTGGATTGATATGGCGTGATTTGAAATGACTTTCCCCTCATGTGATCTTACACGAAGCGACTAGGTGTGAATTTCCCACCAAGTGGCTTGACACGAAATCACATGACATTTGCATCAGGTGGCTTGACACTACGCCACTTGGCCTAGCTTTCCAATCACGTGGCTTGACAAGATGCAAAATGGTGTGACTGTCCTATGACATGACTTGACATGATGCAAATTGCCTAGACTGTCCCATCACATCATTGACACGATGCTACTTGGCATGAGTGTGTCGGCACATGACTTGATGTGACTTTCCCATCATGTGGCTTGACCCAATGTGACTTGGCGTGAATTTCCCATCACCTGGCTTGACATGACATGAATTGGCGTGCTGACCCATCACATAACTGGACATGACATGACATGACTTTCCCATCACATGACTTGAAATGACTTTCCCATCGCATGAAATGACTTCATGTGGGTAGACACATCGCGCCTTGGCATGACATTCCCATCACTTGGCTTGACATGACACGAATCAGCATGTCTTTTCCATCATGTTGCTTGACACAACGCAACTTGGCGTGACTTTCCCATCACCTGGCTTGACACGACGTGATTTGACGTGACTTTCACCTCACATGAGTTGACACGAAGTGATTTGGCATGACTTTCCCACCATGTGTATTGACATGCTGTGACTTGGTGTGACTTTCCCATCAATTGGCTTGACACGAAGCAAAATGGCATGACCATCCCATCACATGACTTGACACGATGCAACATGCCATGACTGTCCCACCACAATCCTTGACACGACGCAACTTGTGTGACTGTTCCATGACATGACTTGACATGACATGACTTGCCATGATTTTCCAACACATGACATGATATGACAAGACTTTCTCATCAATGAATTGACATGACATGACTTTCCCAAAACATGATTTCACATGACATGATATGACATGACTTTCCCATCATGTGGCTTGACCCAACGTGACTTGGCGTGAATTTCCCATCACCTGGCTTGACATGAAATGACTTGGCATAACTGTCCAATCACGTAACTTGACATGACATGACATGATATGACTTTCCGATCACATGACTGGACATGACGTTCCCATGACATGATATGACATCATGTGGCTTGACACATCACGACTTGGCATTACATTCCCATCACTTGGGTTGACATGACGTGAATTGGCATGAATTGTGCATCACGTGGCTTGACACGACTTGGCCTGACTTTCCCATCACGTGGATTGATATGACGTGATTTGACATGACTTTCCCCTCATGTGATCTTACACGAAGCGACTAGGTGTGAATTTCCCACCAAGTGGCTTGACACGAAATCACATGACATTTGCATCAGGTGGCTTGACACGACGCCACTTGGCCTAGCTTTCCAATCACGTGGCTTGACAAGATGCAAAATGGTGTGACTGTCCTATGACATGACTTGACATGATGCAAATTGCCTAGACTGTCCCATCACATCATTGACACGATGCTACTTGGCATGACTGTGTCGGCACATGACTTGATGTGACTTTCCCATCATGTGGCTTGACCCAACGTGACTTGGCGTGAATTTCCCATCACCTGGCTTGACATGACATGACTTGGCATAACTGTCCCATCACATGACTTGAAATGACGTTCCCATGACATGACATTACATCATGTGGCTTGACACATCGCAACTTGGCATTACATTCCCATCACTTGGCTTGACATGACGCGAATTGGCATGATTTTTGCGTCACGTGGCTTGACACGACCTGACATGATGTTCCCATCACGTGGATTGATATGACGTGATTTGACATGACTTTCTCCTCACATGATCTGACACGAAACGTCTAGGCGTGAATTTCCCACCAAGTGGCTTGACACGTCAGCACTTGGCCTAGCTTTCCCATCACATGACTTGACAAGATGCAAAATGGCGTGACTGTCCTATGACATGACTTGACATGATGCAAATTGCCTTGACTGTCCCATCACATAATTGACACAATGCTACTTGGCGTGACTGTGTCAGCACATGACTTGACACGATGCAACATGTGTGACTGTCCCATCACATTACATGAGATGAAGTAACTTGGCATGACTGTCCCATCACATGACTTGACACAACGTGACTTGGTGAGACAGTACCATCACTTGACTTGATATGAAATGGCTTGGCCTGTGTGTCTCATCACATTACTTGACACGACACGACTTGACGTAACTTTCCCATCACATGAATGGTCATGACATGACATGACTTTCCCATCAAATGACTTGACTCGACATGACATGACATGACTTTCCCATCATATGATTTGACATGACATGACTTTCCCAAAACGTGAATTGTCAGGACATGATATGACATGAATTTGCCATCATGTGGCTTGACATGACGTGACTTGGCATGAATTTTCCATCCAATGGCTTGACACTTGCAACTTGGCGTGACATTCCCATAACGTGGCTTGACACGCTGCATCTTGGCATGACTTTCCCACCACATGATTTGACATGTCATGACATTCCCAAAACATGACTTGACATGACATGATATGATGTGATTTTCCCATCATGTGTCTTGACATGATGTGACTTGGCATAACTGTCCCATCACATGACTTGACATGACATGACTTGACATGACATGACTTGACATGACTTTCCCATCACATGACATGACATCATGTGGCTTAACACGACACAACTTTCCATGACTTTCTCATCATGTGGCTTGACACGCCATGACTTGGTGTGACATTCCCATCAGGTGGTTCAACACGACGCGAATTGGCATGACTTTCCCATCATGTGGATTGACACGACATGACTTGGCGTGACTTTCCAATCACGTGGATTGATATGACGTGATTTGACGTGACTTTCCCCTCACATGAGCTGACACGAAGCAACTAGGCGTGAATTTCACATCACGTGGATTGACACGACGTGAATTGGCATTCCTGTCCATCATGTGGCTTGACAGGCTGTGACTTGGCGTGTCTTTCCCATCATGTGTTTTGACACAAAATCGCATGACATTCCCATCATGTGGCTTGACAAGATGCGAAATGCCATGACTGTCCCATCACATGACGACACAACTCAACTTGCATGACTGTCCCATCACATTACATGAGATGAAGCAACTTGGCATGACTGTCCCATCACATGACTTCACACGACGTGACTTGGTGAGACAGTACGATCACATTACTTGATACGATGCGACTTGGCGTGACTGTGCCATCACATGACTTGATACGAAACGGCTTGGCTTCAGTGTCCCATCACATTACTTGACACGACGTGACTTGTTGTGTCTTTCCATCACATGAATAGACTTGACATGACATGATGTGACTTTCCAATCACATAACTTGACATGATTTTCCCATCACATGACATGACATGACTTTCCCATCATATGACTTGGCATGACATGACTTTCCCAAAACATGACTTGACAGGACATGATATGACATGAATTTCCCATCACGTGGCTTGAATTGACACGACTTGGCGTGACTGTCCCATCACATGACTTGATAAGAAACGGCTTAGCCTGAGTGTCCCATCGCACTACTTGACACGACGTGACTTGTTGTGACTGTGCATCACATGAATAGACATGACACGACATGACATGATTTTCAATCACATAACTTGACATGATTTTCCCATCACATAACATGACATGACTTTCCCATCATATGACTTGACATGACATGACTTTCCCAAAACATGACTTGACAGGACATGATATGACATTAATTTCCCATCATGTGGCTTGACATGACACGACTTTGCGTGACTGTCCCATCACATGACTTGATAAGAAACGGCTTGGCCTGAGTGTCCCATCGCATGACTTGACACGACGTGACTTGTTGTGACTGTGCATCACATGAATAGACATGACATGACATGACTTTCCAATCACATAACTTGACATGATTTTCCCATCAAATAACATGACATGACTTTCCCATCATATGACTTGACATGACATGACTTTCCCAAAACATGACTTGACAGGACATGATATGACATGAATTTCCCATCATATGGCTTGACATGACACGACTTTGCGTGACTTTCCCATCCCGTGACTTGACACTCGTGACCTGGCGTGACATTCCCATCACGTGGCTTGACACGCTGCAAATTGGCGTGACCTTCCCACCACGTGAATTGACATGGCATGACATTCCCAAAACATGACATGACATGATATGATGTGACTTTCCCATCATGTGTCTTGACACGAGGCGACTTGACATTACATTCCCATCGTGTGACTTTACATGATGCGAAGTGGCATGACTTTCCCATTACGTGGCTTGAAATGATGCGACTTGGCATAACTGTCCCATCACATGACTTGACATGACATGACATGATATGACTTTCCCATCACATGAATTGACATGACTTTCCCATCACATGACATGACATCATGTGGCTTGACACGCCATGACTTGGCGTGACATTCCCATCACATGGCTTGACATGACATGAAATGGCATGACTTTCCCAAAACATGAATTTCCACGACATGACTTGATGTGACTTTTTAATCACGTGGATTGATATGATGTGATTTGAAGTGACTTTCGCCCCACGTGAGCTGACACGAAGTGACTAGGTGTGAATTTTGCATCACGTGGATTGACGCAATGCGAATTGGAATGACTGTCCCATCATGTTGCTTGACACACTGTGACTTGTTGTGACTTTCCCATCACGTGTCTTGACACAAAATCGCATGACATTCCCATCGTGTGGCTTGACAAGATGTGAAATGGCATGACTGTCCTATCACATGACGTGACACGACGCAAATTGGCGTGACTGTCCCATCACATGACTTGACACGACGCTACTTGGCGTGACTGTGCCATCACATAACTTGACATGACTCAACTTGCGTGACAGTCCCATCACATTACATGAGAGGAAGCATCTTGGCATGACTGTCCCATCACATGATTTGACATGACGTGACTTGATGAGACAGTACCATCACATTACTTGATATGACGCAACTTGGCGTGACTGTGCCATCACATGACTTGATACGAAACGGCTTGGCCTGAGTGTCCCATCACATTACTTGACACGATGCAACTTGTTGTGACTTTCCCATCACATGAATAGACATGACATGACATGACTTTCCAATCACATAACATGACATGAGATTCCCATCACATAACATGACATGACATGACTTTCCCAAAACATGACTTGACAGGACATGATATGAAGTGAATTTCCCATCATGTGGCTTGACATGACATGACTTGGCGTGACTTTCCCACCATGTGAATTGACATGTCATGACTTTCCCAAAACATGACTTGACAGGACATGATATGACTTGAATTTCCCATCGTGTGGCTTGAGATGACATGATATGACGTGACTTTACCATCATGTGTCTTGACACGAGGCGACTTGGCGTGACTGGGACATCACATGACTTCACATGAGGCAAATTGGCATGCCTGTCCCATCACATGACTTGAGATGGCGCAACTTGGCGTGACTGTCCCATCACATGACATGACATGACTTTCACATCATGTGGCTTGACTCGACGGGACTTGGCATGACTTTCCCATCACGTGGCTTGACACGACATAACTTGGCATGATTTTCCCATCACCTGGCTTGATGCGACGTGACTTGATGCGACGTGACTTGACACGCCTTTCGACTCACATGATTTGACACGACACGACTTGGCGTGACTTTCCCATAATGTGGATTGACACGATGTGACTTGGCATAACTTTCCCATCGTGTGGCTTGACACGCTGCGACTTGGTGTTACTTTCCCATCACGTGGCTTGACATGACGAAAAATGGCGTGACTTTCCCATCATGTGGCTTGACACGTTGCGACTTGGTGTTACTTTCCCATCACGTGGCTTGACACAACGAAAAATGGTGTGACTGTACCATCACATGAGTGGCCACGACGCAACTTGCCTTGACTGTCCCATTACATGACTTGACACAACGCTACTTGACATGACTGTACAATCACTTGACTTGATAGGCGGCAACTTGGTGTGATGGTCCCATCACATGACTTGAGATGGTGCAACTTGTTGTGGTTTTCCAATGACATGACATGACACGACACGACTTGGCGAGACTGTACCATCACATGACTTGATAGGACGTGACTTGGCGTGAGTGTGCCAGCAGATGACTTGACATGACACGATTTAGCATGACTGTCCCATCACGTGACTTGACACAACGTGGCTTGGCGTGACTGTCCCATCACATGACTGACATGACATGACATTATATGTCTTTCCCATCACATGACTTGACATGATTTTCCCATCAGCTGACATGACATGACATGACTTTCCCATCAAATGACTTGACTCAACATGACATGACATGAGTTTCCCATCATATGGCTTGACATGACATGACTTTCCAAAAACGTGACACGACAGGACATAATATGATGTGAATTTCCCATCATGTGGCTTGACGTGACACGACTTGGCGTGACTTTCCCATCCCATGGCATGACATTCATGACTTGGAGTGACAATCCCATCACGTGGCTTGACACGGTGCAACTTAGCATGACTATCCCACCGTGTGAATTGACATATCATGACTTTTCCAAAACATGAATTGAATGACAAGATATGACATGACTTTCCCATCATGTGTCTTGACATGAGGTGACTTGGCGTGACTTTCCCATAACGTGGCTTTACATGATGCGAATAAGCATGACTTTCCCATCACGTGGATTGACACATAACAACTTGTCGTGACTTTCCCATCACATGGCTTGACACGTCACAACTTGGCATGATTTTCCCATCACGTGGCCTGACACGACATGACTTGACATGACTTTCCCCTCTCCTGAGTTGACATGACGCGACTTGGCATGACTGTCCCATCACCTGATTTGACTTGTTGAGACTTGGCATGAATTTACTGATGTGAATTGGTGTGATTTTCCCATCACGTGGCTTGACACGATGTGACTTGACATGACATTCCCCTCACGTGAGTTGACACAACGCGACTTGGTGTGACTGTCCCATCACGTGACTTGACACATCGTGACTTGGCATGAATTTCCCATCACATGGCTTGACATGACGCCACTTGGCATTACTTTCCCATTACATGGCTTGACACGATGCGACTTAGCATGATATTCCCATTACATGGCTTGACATGACGCGACTTGGCACGACTTTCCCATCACATGGCCTGACACGATGCCACTTGGCATGCCTTTCCCGACACGTGGCCTGACACAACGCAAAATGCCGTGACTGTCCCATCACATGACTTGACACAACGCTACTTGGCATGACTGTGCCATCACATGACTTCACAGAAGGCAACTTGGCATGACTGTCCCATCACATGACATGACATGACTTTCCCATCATGAGGCTTGACTCGACGTAACTCGGCATGACTTTCCATCACGTGGTTTGACACGATGCAAATTGGTATGAATTTCCCATCACGTGGTTTAACACAACAGAACTTGGCATGATTTTCCCATCACGTGATTTGACATAACGCGACTTGACGTGACTTTCCCATAACGTGGATTGACACGATGCGAATTGGCGTGACTGGGCCAAGAGATGACTTAACACGACATGAGTTAGCGTGACTGTCCCACCACCTGACTTGATACGACGTGGCTTGGCCTTCTTGTCCCATCACATTACTTGACACAATGCGACTTGACTTGACTGTAGCATCACATGACATGTCTTTCCCATCACATGACTTGACATGACTTTCCCATCACATGTCATGACATGACTTTTCCATCAAATGACTTGACATGACATGATATGATGTGACTTTCCCATCATGTGGTTTGACAAGGCGAGACTTGGCATGACTTACCCATCCCATGGCTTGCTTCATCGTGAGTTGGCATGACATTCCCATCACGTGGCTTGACATTACACAACTTGGAGTGACTTCCCATCAACGTGGCTTGACACGATGTGACTTGACATGAATTTCCCCTCATGTGAGATGACATGACGGGAATTGGCATGGATTTCCCATCAAGTAGATTGACATGACGTGACTTGGTGTGACTTTACTATCATGTGGCTTGACACCCTCTGACTTCTCGTGACTTTCCCATCACATGCCTTGTGACAATACAACTTGGCATGACTTTCCCATCACGTGGCTTGACACGACCCAACTTGGCTTTACATTCCCATCCCTTGGTGAGACATGAGGTGACTTTGCGTGTCTTTCCCATCACATGGCTTGACACGATGCAAATTGGCGTGGATGTCCCATCACATAGCTTGACACAACGCGACTTGACATCACTGTCCCACACAGGCTTGAAACAATGCCACTTGCTGTGACTTTCACATCATATGGCTCACCGCAACACGACTTGACATGACTATCCCATTACATGGGTGGACACAACGCGACTTGGCATGAATTTGCCATGACGTGACTTGACACGAAGTGACTCGGCATGGCTGCTCCATCACATGACTTGACACGATGTGGCTTGGCCTGACTGTCCCATCACATGACTTGACACAACATGACTTGGCCTGACTGTGCTATCAGATGACTTGACATGACATGACCCGGCTTGATGGTCTCATCACATGAGTTGACAGGAAGCAACTTGGTATGACTGCTCCATCACATGGATTGACATGACATAACTTTCCCATTATATGACTTGACATGACTTTCCCATCACATGACATGACTTTCCCTTCAAATGACTTGACTTGATATGACATGACATGACTATCCCATCACTTGAATTGATGTGACGTGACTTTCCCAAAACAGGACTTGACATGACATGATATGACTTGATTTTCCCATCATATGGCTCGACAGGAGGTGACTTAGCATGACTTTCTCCTCATGTGAGTAGACACGACGTGACTTGGCGTGATTGTCCCTTTACCTGACTTGACACAATGCGACTTGGTGTGAATTTCCCTTCACATGGCTTGACAAGATGCCACATGGCATGAATTTCCAATCACATGGCTTGAAACAATGCGACTTGGCATGGCTTTCCCATTACATGACTTGACATGACGTGACTTGGCATGACTGTCCCATCACATGACTTGACACGACGCGACTTGGCTTTACTTACCCATCACATGACTTGACACGACGCGACTTGATGTGAATTTACAATCACCTGGATAGACATGACGTGACTTGGTGTGACTGACCCATCACATGACTTGACATGATATGACTTTCCCATCACGTGATACGACAAGACTTTCCCATCATTTGACTTGACTGGACACAATTTGGCATGACTTTGATATCATATGGCTTGACACATTGCAACTTAGAGTGACATTCCCATCACATGCCTTGACACGACGTGAATTGGCATGATTTTCCCATCACGTGGCTTGACACAACATAACTTGGCATGATTTTCCCATCACATGGCTTGACACAACGTGACTTGAAGTGACTTTCCTCTCACGTGATTTGACAGGACGTGACTTTCCCAAGACCTGGATTGACACAACACGACTTGGCATGACATTCCCATCACGTGGTTTGACACGATGCGACTTCACGTGACTTTCACATAACGTGGCTTGACACGACGCAAAATGATGTGACTGTCCCATCATGTGACTTGACACAGACCAACTTGACTTGACACGATGCTACTTGGCATGACTGTGCCATCACATGACTTCATGAGTCAATTTGGCATGATTGTGCCATCATATGACTTGAGACGGTGCAACTTGTCGTGACTGTCCCATCACGTGACATGTCATGACTTTCACATCACGTGGCTTGACACAACTTGAATTGGCATGACTTTCCCATCATGTGGCTTGACACGACATAACCTGGCATGATTTTCCAATCAAGTGGCTTGACACGACATGACTTGATGTGCCTTTCCCCTCTCGTGATTTGACATGATGCGACTTGGCGTGAGTTTCCCAAAACGTGGATTGACACTACGTGACTTGGCATGAGTTTCCCATCAAGTGGCTTGACATGCTGAGACTTGGTGTTACATTCCCATCACGTATCTTGACACGTCAAAAAATGGCGTGACTGTCCCATCACATGACTTGACACGATGCAACTTGCCGTGACTGTCCCATCACATGACTTGACATGACGCTACTTGGCATGACTGTGCAGTGACATGACTTGACAAGAGGCAACTTGGCATGACTGTCCAATCACATGACTTGAGACGGCGCAACTTGTTGTGATTTTCTCATCACATCATGATACGACGCGACTTGGTGAGACGGTGCCATCAGATGACTTGACACGACGCGATTTTGAATGACTGCCCATCACGTGACTTGATACAACATGACTTGGCTTGACTGTCCCATCACATGACTTGACAAAATACGACTTGGCGTGACTGTCCCATCTCATGACTTGACACGACGCTACTTGGAATGACTGTGCCTTCACAGGACTTGAGATGGCACAACTTGTTGTGATTATACCATCACATGACATGACACAATGTGACTTGGTGAGACTGTACCATCACATGACTTGATCCAATGCGACTTGGCATGACTGCGCCATCAGATGACTTGACAATACGCGATTTAGCGTGACATTCCCATCACATGACTAGATATGACGTGGCTTGGCCTGACTGTCCCATCAAATTACTTGACACGACACAACTTGGCCTTTCTGTCCCATCAAATTACTTGACATGACACAACTTGGCATGACTGTCCCATCACATGACTTGACACAACGCGACTTGGCGTGACTGTCCCTTCTTATGACTTGACATGACGTGACATGTTTTTCCCATCACATGACTTGACATGATGTTCCCATCACACGACATGACTTTCCCATCAAATGACTTAACTCGACATGACATGGCATGACAAAACCATCATATGACTTGACATGACATGACTTTCCCAAAACATGACTTGACAGGACATGATATGACGTGAATTTCCCATCTTGTGGCTTGACATGACGTGACATGGCGTGACTTTCCCATCCCGTGGCCTGACACTCGTGAATTGGTGTGACATTCCCATCATGTAGCTTGACACGCTGCGACTTGGCGTGATTTTCCCACCACATGAATTGACATGTCATGACTTTCCCAAAACATGACTTGACATGACATGAAATAACGTGACTTCGCATCATGTGTCTTGACATGAGGCGGCTTGGCATGACTTTCTCATCATGTGGCTTGACGTGATGCAAATTAGCATGACTTTCCCATCACGTGGATTGACACATAACGACTTGGCGTGACTTTGCCATCACGTGGCTTGACACAATGTGACTTGACATGGCTTTCCACTCACATCAGTTTTCACGACGCGACTTGGCATGACTTTCCCATCACATGGCTTGATACAACGTGACTTAACGTGACATTCCTCTCACGTGATTTAATATGATGCATTGTGGTAAGACTTTCCCATAACATGGCTTGACATGACGTGACTTGGCATGATTTTCCCATCATGTGGCTTTACACGCTGTGACTTGGTGTTACTTTTCCATCATGTGCTTTCACACAACAGGCCTTCACGTGACTTTCCCATCATGTGGCTTGACATGACGCCACTTGTGGTGCCTTTCCCATCACGTGGCTTGACAAGATGCAAAATGGCATGACTATCCCTGCACATGACTTGACACAGACAAACTTGCCATGACTGTCCCATCACATGACTTGACAAGACGCTACTTGGAATGACTGTGCCATCACATGACTTGAGATGTTGCAACTTGTTGTGATTTTCCCATCACATGACATGACACGATGCGACTTGGTGAGACTGTACCATCACATGACTTGATACAACGTGTTAGGCGTGACTGCGCCATCAGATGAATTGACATGACGCGATTTAGCGTGACTGTCCCATCACATGACTAGATACGACGTGGCTTGGGCTGATAGTCCCATCAAATTACTTGACACGACACAACTTGGCATGACTGTCCCATCACATGACTTGACACAACGCGACTTGGCGTGACTCTCCTATCATATGACTTGACATGACATGTCTTTCCCATCACATGACTTGACATGATTTTCCCATCACATGACTTAACTCGACATGACATGGCATGACTTTCCAATCATATGACTTGACATGACATGACTTTCCCAAAACATGACTTGACAGGACATGATATGACATGAATTTCCCATCTTGTGGCTTGACATGATGCAACATGGCATGACCTTCCCATCCCGTGGCCTGACACTCGTGACTTGGCGTGACATTCCCATCATGTGGCTTGACACACTGTGACTTGGCATGATTTTCCCACCACATGAATTGACATGTCATGACTTTCCCAAAACATGACTTGACATGACATGAAATGACGTGACTTCCCATCATGTGACTTGACATGAAGCGCCTTGGCGTGACTTTCTCATCATGTGGCTTTACACGTCGCGCCTTATGCCATGACTGTCCCATCACATGTATTGACACAACGCTACTTGGCATGACTGTGCCATCACATGACATGACATGACTTTCCCATCATGTGGCTTGACTCGACGTGACTTGGCATGACTTTCCATCACATGGCTTGACATGATGTAAATTGGTATGACTTTCCCATCACGTGGTTTGACATGACAGAACTTGGCATGATTTTCCCATCACGTGATTTGACATAACGTGACTTGGCGTGACTTTGCCATTACGTGGATTGACACGACGTGACTTGGCATGACTGTGCCAAGAGATGACTTAACACAACATGAGTTAGCGTGACTGTCCCATCACATGACTTGATACGATGTGGCTTGGCATCCTTGTCCCATCACTTTACTTGACAATGCGACTTGACTTGACTGTACCATCACATGACTTGACATGACATGACATGTCTTTCCCATCACATGACTTGACATGACTTTCCCATCACATGTCATGACATGACTTTTCCATCAAATGACTTGACATGACATGATATGACGTGACTTTCCCATCATGTGGTTTGACAAGAAGTGACTTGGCATGACTTACCCATCCCATGACTTGACTCGTCATGACTTCGCTTGACATTCCGATCACGTGACTTGGTGTGAATTTCCCATCACGTGGCTTGACATTACACAACTTGGAGTGACTACCCATCAACATGGCTTGACATGATGTGACTTGACATGAATGTGAGTTGACATGATGGGAATTGGCGTGAATTTTCCATCAAGTAGATTGACATGACGTGACTTGGTGTGACTTTACTATCATGTGGCTTGACAACATGTGACTTCTCGTGACTTTCCCATCACATGCCTTGAGATGATGCAATTTGGTATGACTTTCCCATCAAGTGGCTTGACACGACCCAACTTGACTTTACGTTCCCATCCCTTGACGAGACATGAGGTGACTTTGCATGTCTTTCCCATCACATGGCTTGACACGATGCAAATTGGCGTGTCTCTCCCATCACATAGCTTGACACAACGCGACTTGACATCACTGTCCCATCACAGGCTTGAAACAATGCCACTTGCTCTTACTTTCGCATCATATGGCTTGCCACAACACTGTTTGGCGTGACTATCCCATTACATGGCTTGACACGACATGACTTGGCACGAATTTGCCATGACATGACTTGACACGATCTGACTCGGCATTGTTTGTTCCAACACATGACATGATACAACGCGGCTTGGCTTGACTGTCCCATCACATGACTTGACACGACATGACTTGGCCTGATGGTGCTATCAGATGACTTGACATGACACGACCCGGCTTGACTGTCTCATCACATGGGTTGACACAAAGCGACTTGGCATGACTACCCCATCACATGGATTGATATGACTTCTCTTGATGTGACTTTCCCCTCACGTGAGTTGACACGAAATGACTTGGCGTGTCTGTCCCATCACCTGACTTGACCCGTCGCGACTTGACATGAATTTCCCATCATCTGGCTTGACATGACTCGATGTGGCATGACTGTGCCATCAGATGATTTGACACAACATGACTTGGCATGACGGATACATCATATGACTGCACGTGACGCAACCTGGCTTGACTGACATATCACATGACTTGACTCAACCTGAATTTTCATGACTGACCCATTACCTGAACTGACAGGACGTGATTTGAAGTGAATTTACAATCATCTGGATTGACATAACGTGACTTGGCATGCCTCTCCGATCACATGACTTAACATGACATGACATGATATGACTTTCCCATCATGTGATGTGTCATAACGGGACTTGGCATGACTTTCCCATCACGTGGCTTGACACGACATAACTTGGCATGATTCTCCCATCACTTGACACGACATGACTTGATGTGACTTTCCCCTCATGTCATTTGACATGATGCTATTTGGCGTAACTTTCCCATAAGGTGCATTGACACGACGCGACTTGGCATTACTTTCCCATCATGTGGTTTGATATGACGCGAATTCACGTGCCTTTCCAATCATGTTGCTTGACACAACACAAAATGGCGTGACTGTCCCATCACATGACTTGACATGGACAAACATGCCGTGACTGTACCATCACATGACTTGATGTGATTTGGCCTGAATTTCCCATCACATGGCTTGACAGATCACAAATTGGTGTGACATGCCCATCACATGGCTTGATACGATGCCACTTGATGTGACTTTCCCATCATGTGGCTTGACACGACATCTCTTGACGTGGCTTTCCCCTCACGTGAGTTGACACAATGTGTCTAGGCGTGTCTGTCCCATCACCTGACTTGACACACCACGACTTGGCGTGAATTTCCCATCACATGGCTTGACACGATGCCACTTGGCATGACTTTCCCATCTCATGGATTGACATGAAGCCACTTGGCATGAAAGTCCCATTACATGGCTTGACATGACGCGAATTGGCATGACTTTCCCATCACGTAGTTCGACACGACGTGACTTGGCATGACTTTCCCATCACATGGTTTGACGTGACGCGACTTCACGTACCTTTCCCATCACCTTGCTTGACATGACGCAAAATGGCTGTGACTTTCCCATCACATGGCTTGACACAATGCCACTTGGCATGACAGTCCCATTACATGGCTTGACACGACGTGACTTGGCACATCTTTCCCATCATCTGGTTTGACATGACACGATATGGCATGACTGTGCCTTCAGATGATTTGACACAACGTGACTTGGCTTGACTGACCCATCACAAGAGTTGACTCAACATGAATTTTTGTGACTGACCCATCACCTGAATTGACAGGACACGACTTGAAGTGAATTTACAATCAATTGGATTCACATGACGTGACTTGGCATGCCTGTCCCATCACATGACTTAACATGACATGACATGATATGATTTTCCCATCATGTGATGTGTCATCATGAGACTTGGCATGACATTTCCATGACGTGGTATGACACGACATGACTTGATGTGACTTTCCCCTCATGTCATTTGACAAGACGTAATTTGGCATGAAGTTCCCTAACGTGGATTGACACAATGCGTCTTGGCATGACTTCCCATCACGTGGTTTGACATGACACGACTTGGCATGACTTTCCCATCACGTGGTTTGACATGACGCAAAATGGCGTGACTGTCCCATCACATGACTTGACATGGACAAACTTGCCGTGACTTTCCATTCAAATGATTTGACTCCAATATGACATGACATGACTTTACTATCACATGAATTGACAGGACATGACTTTCCGAAAATATGACTTCACATGACATGATCTGACGTGACTTTCCCATCATGAGGCTTGACACATCGCGACTAGCATGACACTCCCATCGCGTGGCTTTACATGATGCGAATTGCGTGACTCTCCCATCACGCGGCTTGACACGACGCGACTTGGCCTGACATTCCCATCATGTGGCTTGACACGACGCGACATGGCATGACATTCCCATCACGTGGATTGACACGACGCGACTTGGCGTGAAATTCCCATCACATTGCTTAACATGATGCAAAATGGCGTGACTGTCCTATCACATAACTTGACATGGACAAACCTGCCGTAACTGTCCCATCACATTAAATGACACGACGCAAATTGGCTTGATTGTCGCATCACATGACATGACACGATGTGAATTGGCTTGATTGTCCCATCACATGAC
The DNA here is from genome assembly GCF_017639515.1 of Carcharodon carcharias. Taxonomy (NCBI): domain Eukaryota; kingdom Metazoa; phylum Chordata; class Chondrichthyes; order Lamniformes; family Lamnidae; genus Carcharodon; species Carcharodon carcharias. Next base: position 81,672,998 of record NC_054481.1, on the reverse strand, counting down.
TTGACACAACATGACTTGGCATGACTGTCCCATCACATGACTTGACTCGACATGACATGACATGACTTTCCCAAAACATGACTTGAGAAGACATGACATGACTTGAATTTCACATCTTGTGGCTTGACATGACACGACTTGGCATGACTTTCCCATCGCATGGCTTGACATGCTGTAACTTGGCTTGACTTTACCACCATGTGAATTGACATGCCATGACTTTCCCAAAACATGACGTGACATGACATGATATGATGTGACTTTCCTATCATGTGTCTTCGCCCGGGGCGACTTGGAGTGACTTTCCTATCACATGGCTTGACATGGGATGACTTGGTATGACATTCCCATTGCCCAGCTTTACATGATGCAAATTGGCCTGAATTTCCCATCACGTGGCTTGACAAAACCCAACTTGGCAAGACATCCCCATCACGTGGCTTGGCACGACATCTCTTGACGTGACTTTCCCCTCACATGCGTTGACACGACGTGACTTGGTGTGTCTGTCCCATCACCTGACCTGAAACATCGCGAATTGGCATGAATTTCCCATCACATTCCTTGACACGATGCCACTTGGCATGTCTTTCCCATCACATGGCTTGACACGATGTCACTTGGCATGACAGTCGCATTACATGGCTTGACAGCACGTGACTTGGTGTGATGGGCACATCACATGATTTCACACGACGCAACTTGGCTTGACTGACCCATCACAAGATTTGACTCAACGTGAATTTTTGTGACTGACACATCACTTGAATTGACAGGAAGGGACTTGAAGTGAATTTGCAATCACCTGGATTGACATGACATGACTTGGAATGCCTGTCCCATCACATGACTTAACATGAAATGACATATGAATTTCCCATCATGTGACGTGTCACGACAAGACTTGGCATGACTTTCCCATCACGTGGCTTGACACAACATAACTTGGCATGATTTTCCCATCACGCGGCTTGACACGACATGACTTGGTGTGACTTTCCCCTCATGTCATTTGACATGAAACAATTTGGCGTGATTTTCCCAAAATGTGGATTGACATGACGTGACTTGGCTTGACTTTCCCATCATGTGGTTTGACGCAAGACTTGGCATGACTTTCCCATCCCATGGCTTGACACGACATGACTTGGCATGACTTTCCCCTCATGTGATTTGACAAGACGAAATTTGTCGCGACTTTCCCATAATGTGGATTGACATGACGCGACTTGGAATGACTTTCCCATCACATGGTTTGACAGGATGTGACTTGGCATGACTTTCACATCACGTGGATTGTCATGACGCGAATTCACGTGCCTTTCCAATCACGTTGCTTGACACGCCACAAAACGGCATATGTGTCCCATCACATGACTTGACATGGACAAGACTGCCTTGATATGCCATCACATGACTTGATGCAAATTGGCCTGAATTTCCCACCACATGGCTTGACACATCACAAATTGGTGTGACATTCCCATCACATGGCTTGATATGGCTTCTCTTGATGTGACTATCCCCTCACGTGAGTTGATACGACATGACTTGGCGTGTCTGTCCCATCACCTGACTTGACCCGTCGTGACTTGGCATGAATTTCCCATCACATGGCTGATACGACGCCACTTGGTGTGACTTTCCCATCACATGGCTTGACACAACGAGACTTGGCACGACTTTCCCATCATGTGATTTGACAAGACGAAATTTGTCGCGACTTTCCCATAATGTGGATTGACATGACGCGACTTGGCATGACTTTCCCATCACATGGTTTGACACGACGTGACTTGGCATGACTTTCCCATCACATGGCTTGATACGACGACCCTTGGTGTGACTTTCCCATCACAAGGCTTGAAACGACGCCACTTGGTGTGACTTTCCCATCACATCGCTTGACACAACGAGACTTGGCACGACTTTCCCATCATGTGGATTGACACGACGCAACTTGGCATGACTGTGCCATCAGATGATTTGACACAATGTGACTTGGAGTGACAGTCCCATCACATGGCTTCTGATGGCGCAGATTGGCTTGACAGTCCCATCATATGACTTTAGTCAACGCAAATTTACGTAACTATCCCATCACTTGACTTGACAAGACATGACTTGAAGTGAATTTACAATCACCTGGATTGACATGACTTGACTTGGCATGACTGTCCCATCACATGACTTGGCAGAACGCAACTTGGCATGACTGTCCCATCACAGGTAGTGACATGGACTGAATTACTCATCACGTGGCTTAACATGACTTTCCCATCATCTGGCTTGACATGACCCGATGTGGCATGACTGTTCCATCAGATGATTTGACACAACATGACTTGGCAAGACGGACACATCACATGACTTCACACGACGCAACTTGGCTTGACTGACCTTTCACATGACTTGACTCAACCTGAATTTTCATGACTGACCCATCACCTGAATTGACAGGAAACGACTTGAAGTGAATTTACAATCACCTGGATTGACATAACGTGACTTGGCATGCCTCTCCGATCACATGACTTAACATGACATGACATGATATGACTTTCCCATCGTGTGACGTGTCATAACGAGACTTGGCATGACATTCCCATCACGTGGCTTGACACGACATAACTTGGCATGATTCTCCCATCACATGGCTTGACACGACATGACTGGATGTGACTTTCCCCTCATGTCCTTTGACATGACGCAATTTGGCATGACTTTCGCATCATGTGGATTGACACGACACGACTTGGCATGACTTTCCCATCACATTGCTTTACATGACGCAAAATGGCGTGACTGTCCCATCACATGACTTGACATGGACAAACTTGCCGTGACTTTGCCATCACATGACTTGATGCAAATTGGCCGGAATATCCCATCACACAGCTTGACACATCTCAACTTGGCATGACATTCCCATCACATGGCTTGATACGACGTCTCTCAACGTGACTTTCCTCTCACATGAGTTGACACAACATGACTTGGTGTGTCTGTCCCATTAACTGACTTGACACGTTGCGAGTTGGCGTGAATTTCCGATCATATGGCTTGATATGATGCCACTTGGCATGACATTCCCATTACATGGCTTGACACGATGAAACTTGCCACGACTTTCCCAGCATCTCTCTTGACATGACGCGACTTGGCGTGACTGTGTCATCAGATGATTTGACACAAAGTTGCCATAACTTTGCCATCACATGACTTGATGCAAATTGGCTGAATTTCCCATTAGATGGCTTGACACATCACAACATGGCATGACATTCCGATTACATGTCTTGACATGATGTCTCTTGACCTGACTTTCCCATCATGTGAGTTGACATGACATGAAATTGCATTTCTGATCCATCACCTGACTTGACCCGTCTCAACTTGGCGTGAATTTCCCATCACATGGCTTGACACATCGCCACTTGGCGTGAATTTCACATCACATGGCTTGACACGACACCAATTGGAATGACAGTTGCATTACATGGCTTGATACGACGTGACTTGGCATGACTTTCCCATCATGTGCTTTGATACGATGTGACTTGGCGTGATGGACACATCACATAATTTCACATGACGCAAATTGGCTTGACTGACCCATCACATGACTTGAATCATCGCGAATGTTCGTGACAGACCCATCAGCTGAATTGACAGGACGGGACTTGAAGTGAATTTACAATCACCTGGATTGACATGACGTGACTTGGCATTCCTGTCCAATCACATGACTTAACGTGACATGACATGATATGATTTTCCCATTATGTGATGTGTCATAATGAGACTTGGCATGACTTTTCCATCACGTGGTATGACACGACATGACTTGATGTGACTTTCCCCTCATGTCATTTGACATGACGTAATTTGGTATGAAGTTCCCTAACGTCGATTGACACAACGCGACTTGGAATGACTTCCCATCATGTGGTTTGACACGACGCGACTTGGCATGACTTTCCCATCACGTGGTTTGACACGACGCAAAATGGTGTGACTGTCCCATCACATGACTTGACATGGACAAACTTGCCGTGACTTTCCATTCAAATGACTTGACTTCGATATGACATGACGTGACTTTCCCATCACATGAATTGACAGGACATGACTTTCCGAAAATATGACTTGACATGACATGATCTGATGTGACTTTCCCATCTTCTGGCTTGACACATCGTGACTTAGCATGACATTCCCATCGCATGGCTTTACATGATGCGAATTGCGTGACTCTCCCATCACGCGGTTTGACATGACGTGACTTGGCCTGACATTCCTATCACGTGGCTTGACATGACGCGACTTGGTCTGACATTCCCATCACGTGGATTGACATGACAAGACTTGGCGTGAAATTCCAATCACGTTGCTTAACATGACGCAAAATGGCGTGACTGTCCTATCACATAACTTGACATGGACAAACCTGCCGTAACTGTCCCATCACATTAATTGACATGACACAAATTGGCTTGATTGTCGCATCACATGACATGACACGATGCGAATTGGCTTGATTGTCTCATCACATGACTTGACACAACACGACTTGGCGTGACTGTCCCATTCCATGACTTGACTCGACATGACATGACATGACTTTCCAAAAACATGACTTGACAAGACATGATATGACTTGAATTTCACATCTTGTGGCTTGACATGACGCGACTTGGCGTGACTTTCCCATCGCATGGCTTGACATGCTATAACTTGGCTTGACTTTACCACCATGTGAATTGACATGCCATGACTTTCCCAAACATGACGTGACATGACATGATATGATGTGACTTTCCTATCATGTGTCTTCGCCCGAGGCGACTTGGCGTAACTTTCCCATCACATGGCTTGACACGGCATGACTTGGCATGACATTCCCATTGCGCAGCTTTACATGATGCAAATTGGCCTGAATTTCCCATCACGTGGCTTGACAAAACACAACTTGGCAAGACATTCCCATCACGTGGCTTGACACGACATCTCTTGACGTGACTTTCCCCTCACCTGCATTGACACGACGTGACTAGGCGAGACTGTCCCTTCACCTGACCTGAAACGTCGCAACTTGGCATGATTTTCCCATCACATTCCTTGACATGATGCCACTTGGCTTGTCTTTCCCATCACATGGCTTGACACGATGTCACTTGGCATGACAGTCACATTAAGTGGCTTGACAGCACGTGACTTGGCGTGATGGACACATCACATGATTTCACACGACACAACAGGGCTTGACTGAACCATCACAAGATTTGACTCAACGTGAATTTTTGTGACTGACACATCACCTGAATTAACAGGACGCAACTTGAAGTGACAGGACACGACTTGAAGTGAATTTACAATCACCTGGATTGACATAACGTGACTTGGCATGCCTCTCCGATCACATGACTTAACATGACATGACATGATATGACTTTCCCATCATGTGACGTGTCACAACGAGACTTGCCACGACTTTCCCAGCATCTCTCTTGACATGACGCGACTTGGCGTGACTGTGCCATCAGATGATTTGACACAATTTGAATTGGAGAGACTGTCCCATCATATAACTTTTCATGGTGCATCTTGGCCTGACAGACCAATCACATAACATGACTCAACATGAAATTTGTGTGACTGTCCCATCACTTGAATAGACAGGACATGACTTGAAGTGAATTTACAATTACCTGGATTGACACGACGTGACCTGGCATGAGTTTCCCATCAAGTGGTTTGACACAGCACAAAATGACATGACTGTCCCATCACATGACTTGACATGGACAAAGTTGCTGTACCTTTGCCATCACATGAATTGATGCAAACTGGCTGAATTTTCCATCACATGGCTTGACACATCACAACACTGCATGACATTCCGATTACATGGCTTGACATAATGTCCCTTGATCTGACTTTCCCATCACGTGAGTTGACAAAACATGAAATGGCGTTTCTGATCCATCACCTAACTTGACACGTCTCAACTTGGCGTGAATTTCCCATCACATGGCTTGACACAGCGCCACTTTGTGTGACTTTCACATCACATGGCTTGATACGACACCACTTGGAATGACAGTCGCATTACATGGCTTGACACGACATGACTTGGCATGACTTTCCCATCATGTGTTTTGAAACGATGTGACTTCGCGTGACGGACACATCACATAACCTCACATGACTCAAATTGGCTTGACTGACCCATCACATGACTTGAATCAACGTGGATTTTCGTGACTGACCCATCAGCTTAATTGACAGGACGGGACTTGAAGTGAATTTACAATCACCTGGATTGACATGACATGAATTGGCATACCTCTCCGATCACATGACTTAACATGACATGTCATGATATGACTTTTCCATCATGTGATGTGTCATGACAAGACTTGGCATGACCATCCCATCACGTGGCTTGACACAAAATAATAGGCATGATTTTCCCATCAAGTGGCTTGATACGACGTGACTTGGAATGATTTTCTCCTCATGTGATTCGACAAGACGCAATTTGGCGTGACTTTCCCATAAGGTGCATTGATACGACGCGACTTGGCATGACTTTCCCATCATGTGGTTTAATACGACACGAATTCACGTGCCTTTCCAATCATGTTGCTTGACAAGACACAAAATGGCGTGACTGTCCCATCACATGACTTGACATGGACAATCATTCCATGAATGTGCCATCACATGACTTGATGTGATTTGGCCTGAATTTCCCACCACATGGCTTGACAAATCACAACTTGGCGTGACATTCCCATCACATGGCTTGACATGACTTCCCTTGATGTGACTTTCCCCTCATGTGAGTTGACACGACATGACTTGGCCTGTCTGTCCCATCACCTGACTAGACCCGTCGCGACTTGGCATGAATTTCCCATCACATGGCTTGATACAACGCCACTTGGTGTGACTTTCACATCACATGGCTTGACACAACGAGACTTGGCACGACATTCCCATCATGTGGCTTGACACGACGCGACTTGGCATGACTGTGCCATTAGATGATTTGACACAATGTGACTTGGAGTGACTGTCCCATCACATGGCTTCTGATGGCACAGATTGGCTTGACATTCCCATCACATGACTTTAGTCAACGCAAATTTACGTAACTATCCCATCGCTTGACTTGACAGTACATGACTTGAAGTGAATTTAAAATCACCTGGATTGACATGACTTGACTTGGCATGACTGTCCCATCACATGACTTGGCACAATGCGACTTGGAATGATTGTCCCATCACATGGACTGACATGGACTGAATTACTCATCACGTGGCTTAACATGACTTTCCCATCATCTGGCTTGACATGACCCGATGTGGCATGACTGTGCCATCAGATGATTTGACACATGACTTGGCATGACGGACACATCAAATGACTTCACACGACGCAACTTGGCTTGACTGACCTATCACATGACTTGACACAACCTGAATTTTCATGACTGACCCATCACCTGAATTGACAGGACACGACTTGAAGTGAATTTACAATCACCTGGATTGACATAACGTGACTTGGCATGCCTCTCCGATCACATGACTTAAAATGACATGACATGATATGACTTTCCCATCATGTGACGTGTCACAACGAGACTTGGCATGACTTTCCCATCACGTGGCTTGACACAAAATAATAGGCATGATTTTCCTTTCAAGTGGCTGGATATGACGTGACTTGGAATGACATGATGATTCCTCATGTGATTCGACAAGACGCAATTTGGCGTGACTTTCCCATAAGGTGCATTGAAACGACGCGACTTGGCAAGACTTTCCCATCATGTGGTTTGATACAACGTGAATTCACGTGCCTTTCTAATCATGTTGCTTGACATGACACAAAATGGCGTGACTGTCCCATCACATGACTTGACATGGACAAACTTGCCGTGAGTTTGCCATCACATGACTTGATGCAAATTGGCCGGAATATCCCAACACATGGCTTGACACATCTCAACTTGGCATGACATTCCCATCACATGGCTTGACACGACGTCTCTCAACGTGACTTTCCTCTCATATGAGTTGACACGACATGACTTGGTGTGTCTGTCCCATTAACTGACTTGACACGTCGCGACTTGGCGTGAATTTCCGATCATATGGCTTGATATGATCGCACTTGGCATGACATTCCCATTACGTGGCTTGACACGATTAGACTTGCCACGACTTTCCCAGCATCTCTCTTGACATGACGCGACTTGGCGTGACTGTGCCATCAGATGATTTGACACAATTTGACTTGGAGAGACTGTCCCATCATTTAACTTTTCATGGTGCATCTTGGCCTGACAGACCAATCACATGACATGACTCAACATGAAATTTGTGTGACTGTCCCATCACTTGACTTGACAGGACATGACTTGAAGTGAATTTACAATTATCTGGATTGACACGACGTGACCTGGCATGAGTTTCCCATCACGTGGTTTGACACAGCACAAAATGACATGACTGTCCCATCACATGACTTGACATGGACAAAGTTGCTGTACCTTTGCCATCACATGAATTGATGCAAACTGGCTGAATTTTCCATCACATGGCTTGACACATCACAACACTGCATGACATTCCGATTACATGGCTTGACATAATGTCCCTTGATCTGACTTTCCCATCACGTGAGTTGACAAAACATGAAATGGCGTTTCTGATCCATCACCTAACTTGACACGTCTCAACTTGGCGTGAATTTCCCATCACATGGCTTGACACGCGCCACGTTGTGTGACTTTCACATCACATGGCTTGACACGACACCAATTGGAATGACAGTGGCATTACATGGCTTGACACGACATGACTTGGCATGACTTTCCCATCATGTGTTTTGAAACGATGTGACTTCGCGTGACGGACACATCACATAACCTCACATGACTCAAATTGGCTTGACTGACCCATCACATGACTTGAATCAACGTGGATTTTCGTGACTGACCCATCAGCTTAATTGACAGGACGGGACTTGAAGTGAATTTACAATCACCTGGATTGACATGACGTGAATTGGCATACCTCTCCGATCACATGACTTAACATGACATATCATGATATGACTTTTCCATCATGTGATGTGTCATGACAAGACTTGGCATGACCATCCCATCACGTGGCTTGACAGAAAATAATAGGCATGATTTTCCCATTAAGTGGCTTGATACGACGTGACTTGGAATGATTTTCTCCTCATGTGATTCGACAAGACGCAATTTGGCGTGACTTTCCCATAAGGTGCATTGATACGATGCGACTTGGCATGACTTTCCCATCAAGTGGTTTAATACGACGCGAATTCACGTGCCTTTCCAATCATGTTGCTTGACAAGACACAAAATGGCGTGACTGTCCCATCACATGACTTGACATGGACAATCATGCCGTGACTGTGCCATCACATGACTTGATGTGATTTGGCCTGAATTTCCCATCACATGGCTTGACAAATCACAACTTGGTGTGACATGCCCATCACATGGCTTGACACGATGTCTCTTGATGTGACTTTCCCCTCATGTGAGTTGACACGACATGATTTGGTGTGTCTCTCCCATCACCTGTCTTGACATGTCGCGACTTGGCAAGAATTTCCCATCACATGGCTTGATACGATCCCACTTGATGTGACTTTCCCATCATGTGGCTTCACACGACGCAACTTGTCGAGATTGTGCCATCAGATGATTTGACACAATGTGAATTGGAGTGACTGTCCCACAATATGACTTCTGATGGCGCAGCTTGACTTGATAGTCCCATCACATGACTTAACACAATGTGAATTGTCGTGACTGTCCCATCACTTGACTTGACACGAAGTGACTTGGCACGTCTTTCCCATCATCTGGTTTGACATGACACAATGTGGCATCACTGTGCCGTCAGATGATTTGACACAACGTCACTTAGCTTGACTGACCCATCACATGAGTTGGCTCAATGGGAATTTTTGTGACTGACCCATCACCTGAATTGACAGGACGCAACTTGATGTGAATTTACAATCACCTGGAATGACATGAAGTGACTTGGCATGCCTGTCCCATCACATGACTTAACATGACATGACATGATATGATCTTCCCATCATGTGATGTGTCATAATGAGACTTGGCATGACTTTTCCATCACGTGGTATGACATGACATGAATTCATGTGACTTTCCCCTCATGTCACTTGACATGACGTAATTTGGCATGAAGTTCTGTAACGTGGATTGACACGATGCGACTTGGCATGACTTTCCCATCACGTGGTTTGACACGACGCAAAATGGCGTGACTGTCCCATCACATGACTTGACATGGACAAACTTGCCGTGACATTCCATTCAAATGACTTGACTCCGATATGACATGACATGACTTTCCCATCACATGAATTGACATGACATGACTTTCCGAAAATATGACTTGACATGACATGATCTGAAGTGACTTTCCCATCATGTGGCTTGACACATCGTGACTAGCATGACATTCCCATCACGTGGCTTTACATGATGCGAATTACTTGACTCTCCGATCACGTGGCTTGACATGACGCGACTTGGCGTGAAATTCCAATCACGTTGCTTAACATGACGCAAAATGGCGTGACTGTCCTATCACATAACTTGACATGGACAAACCTGCCGTAACTGTCCCATCACATTAATTGACACGACGCAAATTGGCTTGATTGTCGCATCACATGACATGACACGATGCGAATTGGCTTGATTGTCCCATCACATGACTTGACACAACACGACTTGGCGTGACTGTCCCATTCCATGACTTGACTCGACATGACATGACGTGACTTTCCAAAAACATGACTTGACAAGACATGATATGACTTGAATTTCACATCTTGTGGCTTGACATGATGCGAATTGGCGTGACTTTCCCATCGCATGGCTTGACATGCTATAACTTGGCTTGACTTTACCACCATGTGAATTGACATGCCATGACTTTCCCAAAACATGACGTGACATGACATGATACGATGTGACTTTCCTATCATGTGTCTTCGCCCGAGGCGACTTGGCGAAACTTTCCCATCACATGGCTTGACACGGCATGACTTGGCATGACATTCCCATTGCGCAGCTTTACATGATGCGAATTGGCCTGAATTTCCCATCACGTGGCTTGACAAAACACAACTTGGCAAGACATTCCCATCACGTGGCTTGACACGACATCTCTTGACGTGACTTTCCCCTCACCTGCGTTGACACGACGTGACTAGGCGAGACTGTCCCTTCACCTGACCTGAAACGTCGCAACTTGGCATGATTTTCCCATCACATTCCTTGACATGATGCCACTTGGCTTGTCTTTCCCATCACATGGCTTGACACGATGTCACTTGGCATGACAGTCGCATTAAGTGGCTTGACAGCACGTGACTTGGCGTGATGGACACATCGCATGATTTCACACGACACAACAGGGCTTGAGTGAACCATCACAAGATTTGACTCAACGTGAATTTTTGTGACTGACACATCACCTGAATTAACAGGACGCAACTTGAAGTGAATTTGCAATCAAATGGATTGAAATGACGTGACTTGGAATGCCTGTCCCATCACATGACTTAACATGAAACGACATATGAATTTCCCATCATGTGACGTGTCACGACAAGAATTGGCATGACTTTCCCATCGCGTGGTTTGATATAATGCAACTTGGCATGACTTTCCCATAACGCAGCTTGACACGACATGACTTGGTGTGACTTTCCCCTCATGTCATTTGACATGAAACCATTTGGCGTGACTTTCCCATAATGTGGATTGACATAATGCGACTTGGCTAGACTTTCCCAAAATGTGGTTTGACGCAAGACTTGGCATGACTTTCCCATCCCATGGCTTGACACGACATGACTTGGAATGACTTTCCCCTCATGTGATTTGACAAGATGAAATTTGTCACATCTTTCCCATAATGCGGATTGACATGACGCAAATTGGCATGACTTTCCCATCACGTGGTTTGACATAACGTGACTTGGCATGACTTTCCCATCACATGGTTTGTCATGACGCGAATTCACGTGCCTTTCCAATCACGTTGCTTGACACGCCACAAAATGGCATGACTGTGCCATCACATGACTTGATGCGAATTGGCCTGAATTTCCCACCACATGGCTTGACAAATCACAACTTGGCGTGACATTCCCATCACATGGCATGACATGACTTCTCTTGATGTGACTTTCCCCTCATCTGAGTTGACACGACATGACTTGGCCTGTCTGTCCCAACACCTGACTTGACCCGTCGTGACTTGGCATGAATTTCCCATCACATGGCTTGATACAACGCCACTTGGTGTGACTTTCACATCACATGGCTTGACACAACGAGACTTGGCACGACATTCCCATCATGTTTCTTGACACGACGCGACTTGGCATGACTGTGCCATTAGATGATTTGACACATGTGACTTGGAGTGACTGTCCCATCACATGGCTTCTGATGGCGCAGATTGGCTTGACAGTCCCATCACATGACTTTAGTCAACGCAAATTTACGTAACTATCCCATTGCTTGACTTGACAGTACATGACTTGAAGTGAATTTACAATCACCTGGATTGACATGACTTGACTTGGCATGACTGTCCCATCACATGTACTGACATGGACTGAATTACTCATCACGTGGCTTGACTTGACTTTCCCATCATCTGGCTTGACATGACCCGATGTGGCATGACTGTTCCATCAGATGATTTGACACATGACTTGGCATGACGGACACATCACATGACTTCACACGATGCAACTTGGCTTGACTGACCTATCACATGACTTGACACAACCTGAATTTTCATGACTGACCCATCACCTGAATTGACAGGACACGACTTAAAGTGAAATTACAATCACCTGGATTGACATAACGTGACTTGGCATGCCTCTCCGATCACATGACTTAACATGACATGACATGATATGACTTTCCCATCATGTGACGTGTCATAACGAGACTTGGCATGACTTTCCGATCACGTGGCTTGACACGACATAACTTGGTATGATTCTCTCATCACGTGGCTTGACACAACATGACCTGATGGGACTTTCCCCTCATGTCATTTGACATGACGCAATTTGGCGTGACTTTCCCATCATGTGGGTTGACACGACCTGACTTGGCATGACTTTGCCAGCACATGGCTTGACACAATGTGACTTCACGTACCTTTCCTATCACATTGCTTGACATGACACAAAATGGCGTGACTGTCCCATCACATGACTTGACATGGACAAACTTGCCGTGACTTTGCCATCACATGACTTGATGCAAATTAGCCAGAATATCCCATCACATGGCTTGACACATCTCAACTTGGCATGACATTCCCATCACATGGCTTGACACGACGTCTCTCAATGTAACTTTCCTCTCACATGAGTTGACATGACATGACTTGGTGTGTCTGTCCCATTAACTGACTTGACACGTCGCCACTTGGCGTGAATTTCCGATCATATGGCTTGATATGATGGCATTTGGCATGACATTCCCATTACATGGCTTGACACGATGAGACTTGCCACGACGTTCCCAGCATCTCTCTCGACATGACGTGACTTGGCGTGACTGTGCCATCAGATGATTTGACACAATTTGACTTGGAGAGACTGTCCCATCATATAACTTTACAAAGTGCAACTTGGCCTGACAGACCAATCACATGACATGACTCAACATGAAATTTGTGTGACTTTCCCATCACTTGACTTGACAGGACATGACTTGAAGTACATTTACAATTACTTGGATTGACACGACGCGACCTGGCATGAGTTTACCATCACGTGGTTTGACACAACACAAAATGACGTGTCTGTCCCATCAAATGACTTGACATGGACAAAGTTGCCGCAACTTTGCCATCACATTGCTTGATGCAAATTGGCTGAATTCCCCATCACATGGCTTGACATGACATGACTTGGTGTGACTTTCCCCTCATGTCATTTGACATGACACAATTTGGCGTGACTTTCCCATAATGTGGATTGACATGACGCGACTTTTCTTGACTTTCCCAAAATGTGGTTTGACGCAAGACTTGGCATGACTTTCCCATCCCATGGCTTGACACGACATGACTTGGCATGACTTTCCCCTCATGTGATTTGACAAGATGAAATTTGTCACGTCTTTCCCATAATGTGGATTGACATGACGCAAATTGGCATGAGTTTCCCATCACGTGGTTTGACACGACGCGACTTGGCATGACTTTCCCATCATGTGGTTTGACACAACGTGACTTGGCATGACTTTCCCATCACATGGTTTGTCATGACGCGAATTCACGTGCCTTTCCAATCACGTTGCTTGACACGCCACAAAATGGCATGACTGTGCCATCACATGATTTGATGCGAATTGGCCTGAATTTCCCACCACATGGCTTGACAAATCACAACTTGGCATGACATTCCCATCACATGGCTTGACATGACTTCCCTTGATGTGACTTTCCCCTCATCTGAGTTGACACGACATGACTTGGCCTGTCTGTCCCATCACCTGACTAGACCCGTCGCGACTTGGCATGAATTTCCCATCACATGGCTTGATACGATGCCACTTGGTGTGACTTTCACATCACATGGCTTGACACAATGAGACTTGGCACGACATTCCCATCATGTGGCTTGACACGACGCGACTTGGCATGACTGTGCCATTAGATGATTTGACACAATGTGACTTGGAGTGACTGTCCCATCACATGGCTTCTGATGGCACAGATTGGCTTGACAGTCCCATCACACGACTTTAGTCAACGCAAATTTACGTAACTATCCCATCGCTTGACTTGACAGTACATGATTTGAAGTGAATTTACAATCACCTGGATTGACATGACTTGACTTGGCATGACTGTCCCATCACATGACTTGGCACAATGTGACTTGGCATGACTGTCCCATCACATGGACTGACATGGACTGAATTACTCATCACGTGGCTTGACATGACTTTCCCATCATCTGGCTTGACATGACCCGATGTGGCATGACTGCTCCATCAGATGATTTGACACATGACTTGGCATGATGGACACATCACATGACTTCACACAACGCAACTTGGCTTGACTGACCTATCACATGACTTGACACAACCTGAATTTTCATGACTGACCCATCACCTGAATTGAAAGGACACGACTTGAAGTGAATTTACGATCACCTGGATTGACATAACGTGACTTGGCATGCCTCTCCGATCACATGACTTAACATGACATGACATGATATGACTTTCCCATCATGTGACGTGTCAAAACGAGACTTGGCATGACTTTCCCATCACGTGGCTTGACACAACATAACTTGGTGTGATTCTCCCATGACGTGGCTTGACACAACATGACTTGATTTGACTTTTCCCTCATGTCATTTGACATGACGCAATTTGGCGTGACTTTCCCATCATGTGGATTGACACGAAATGAATTGGCATGACATTCCCAGCACATGGCTTGACACAATGTGACTTCACGTACCTTTCCAATCACGTTGCTTGACATGACACAAAATGGCGTGACTGTCCCATCACATGACTTGACATGGACAAACTTGCCGTGACTTTGCCATCACATGACTTGATGCAAATTGGCCGGAATATCCCATCACATGGCTTGCCACGTCTCAACTTGGCATGACATTCACGTGCCTTCACGCGAATTCACGTGCCTTTCCAATCACGTTGCTTGACAAGCCACAAAACGGCATGACTGTGCCATCACATGATTTGATGCGAATTGGCCTGAATTTCCCACCACATGGCTTGACAAATCACAACGTGGCGTCACATTCCCATCACATGGCTTGACATGACTTCCCTTGATGTGACTTTCCCCTCATGTGACTTGACACGACATGACTTGGCCTGTCTGTCCCATCACCTGACTAGACCTGTCGCGACTTGGCATGAATTTCCCATCACATGGCTTGATACGATGCCACTTGGTGTGACTTTCACATCACATGGCTTGACACAACGAGACTTGGCACGACATTCCCATCATGTGGCTTGACACGACGCGACTTGGCATGACTGTGCCATTAGATGATTTGACACATTGTGACTTGGAGTGACTGTCCCATCACATGGCTTCTGATGGCGCAGATTGGCTTGACAGTCCCATCACATGACTTTAGTCAACGCAAATTTACGTAACTATCCCATCGCTTGACTTGACAGTACATGACTTGAAGTGAATTTACAATCACCAGGATTGACATGACTTGACTTGGCATAACTGTCCCATCACATGACTTGGCACAATGCGACTTGGCATGACTGTCCCATCATATGTACTGACATGGACTGAATTACTCATCACGTGGCTTGACATGACTTTCCCATCATCTGGCTTGACATGACCCGATGTGGCATGACTGTGCCATCAGATGATTAGACACATGACTTGGCATGACGGACACATCACATGACTTCACACGATGCAACTTGGCTTGACTGACCTATCACATGACTTGACACAACCTGAATTTTCATGACTGACCCATCACCTGAATTGACCGGACACGACTTGAAGTGAATTTACAATCACCTGGATTGACATAACGTGACTTGGCATGCCTCTCCGATCACATGACTTAACATGACATGACGTGATATTACTTCCCCATCATGTGACGTGTCACAACGAGACTTGGCATGACTTTCCCATCACGTGGCTTGACACGACATAACTTGGTATGATTCGCCCATCACGTGGCTTGACACAACATGACTTGATGTGACTTTCCCCTCATGTCATTTGACATGACGCAATTTGGCATGACTTACCCATCATATGACTTGACATGGACAAAGTTGCCATAACTTTGCCACCACATGACTTGATGCAAATTGGCTGAATTTCCCATCACATGGCTTGACACATCGCAACATGGCATGACATTCCGATTACATGGCTTTGCATGATGTCTCTTGACCTGCCTTTCCCATCACGTGAGTTGACACGACATGAAATGGCGTTTCTGATCCATCACCTGACTTGACACGTCTCAACTTGGCGTGTATTTCCCATCACATGGCTTGACACAGCGCCACTTGGCGTGAATTTCACATCACATGGCTTGACACGACACCAATTGGAATGACAGTCGCATTACATGGTTTGACATGACGTGACTTGGCATGACTTTCCCATCATGTGTTTTGACACGATGTGACTTGGCATGACGGACACATCACATAACTTCACATGACTCAAATTGGCTTGACTGACCCATCACATGACATGAATCAACGTGAATTTTCGTGACAGACCCATCAGCTGAATTGACAGGACGGGACTTGAAGTGAATTTACAATCACCTGGATTGACATGGCATTCCTGTCCAATCACATGACTTAACATGACATGACATGATATGATTTTCCCATCATGTGATGTGTCATAATGAGACTTGGCATGACTTTTCCATCACGTGGTATGACACGACATGACTTGATGTGACTTTCCCCTCATGTCATTTGACATGACGTAATTTGGCATGAAGTTCCCTAACGTGGATTGACACAACGCGACTTGGAATGACTTCCCATCACGTGATTTGACACAACGCGACTTGACATGACTTTCCCATCACGTGGTTTGACACGACGCAAAATGGTGTGAATGTCCCATCACATGACTTGACATGGACAAACTTGCCGTTACTTTCCATTCAAATGATTTGACTCCGATATGACATTACGTGACTTTCCCATCACATGAATTGACAGGACATGACTTTCCGAAAATATGACTTGACATGACATGATCTGACGTGACTTTCCCATCATCTGGCTTGACACATCGTGACTTAGCATGACATTCCCATCGCGTGGCTTTACATGATGCAAATTGCGTGACTCTCCCATCACGCGGCTTGACATGACGTGACTTGGCATGACTTTCCCATC
Source organism: Carcharodon carcharias (assembly GCF_017639515.1). NCBI lineage: Eukaryota > Metazoa > Chordata > Chondrichthyes > Lamniformes > Lamnidae > Carcharodon > Carcharodon carcharias. Next base: position 81,654,940 of record NC_054481.1, on the reverse strand, counting down.
ACGTGGTTTGACATGACGTGGCTTGGCATGACTTTCCTATCATGTGGTTTGACACGACGCGACTTGGCATGACTTTCCCATCACATGGTTTGTCATGACATGAATTCACGTCGCTTTCCAATCACGGTGCTTGACACGACACAAAATGGAATGAGGGTCCCATCACATAACATGACATGGACAAACCTGCTGTGACTGTGCCATCACATGACTTGATGCGAATTGGCCTGAATTTCCCACCACATGGCTTGACACATCACAACTTGGCATGACATAACCATCACATGGCTTGACATGACTTCTCTTGATGTGACTTTCCCCTCACGTGAGTTGACACGGCATGACTTGGCCCATCTGTCCCATCACCTGACTTGACCCGTCGCGACTTGGCATGAATTTCCCATCACATGGCTTGATACGATGCCACTTGGTGTGACTTTCCCATCACGTGGCTTGACACAACATAACTTGGTATGATTCTCCCATGACGTGGCTTGACACAACATGACTTGATTTGACTTTTCCCTCATGTCATTTGACATGACGCAATTTGGCATGACTTTCCCATCATGTGGATTGACACAAAATGAATTGGCATGACATTCCCAGCACATGGCTTGACACAATGTGACTTCACGTACCTTTCCAATCACGTTGCTTGACATGACACAAAATGGCATGACTGTCCCATCACATGACTTGACATGGACAAACTTGCCGTGACTTTGCCATCACATGACTTGATGCAAATTGGCCGGAATATCCCATCACATGGCTTGACACATCTCAACTTGGCATGACATTCACGTGCCTTCACGCGAATTCACGTGCCTTTCCAATCACGTTGCTTGACAAGCCACAAAACGGCATGACTGTGCCATCACATGATTTGATGCGAATTGGCCTGAATTTCCCACCACATGGCTTGACAAATCACAACTTGGCGTGACATTCCCATCACATGGCTTGACATGACTTCCCTTGATGTGACTTCCCCTCATCTGAGTTGACACGACATGACTTGGCCTGTCTGTCCCATCACCTGACTAGACCTGTCGCGACTTGGCATGAATTTCCCATCACATGGCTTGATACGATGCCACTTGGTGTGACTTTCACATCACATGGCTTGACACAACGAGACTTGGCACGACATTCCCATCATGTGGCTTGACACGACGCGACTTGGCATGACTGTGCCATTCGATGATTTGACACATTGTGACTTGGAGTGACTGTCCCATCACATGGCTTCTGATGGCGCAGATTGGCTTGACAGTCCCATCACATGACTTTAGTCAACACAAATTTACGTAACTATCCCATCGCTTGACTTGACAGTACATGACTTGAAGTGAATTTACAATCACCTGGATTGACATGACTTGACTTGGCATAACTGTCCCATCACATGACTTGGCACAATGCAACTTGGCATGACTGTCCCATCACATGTACTGACATGGACTGAATTACTCATCACGTGGCTTGACATGACTTTCCCATCATCTGGCTTGACATGACCCGATGTGGCATGACTGTGCCATCAGATGATTAGACACATGACTTGGCATGACGGACACATCACATGACTTCACACGATGCAACTTGGCTTGACTGACCTATCACATGACTTGACACAACCTGAATTTTCATGACTGACCCATCACCTGAATTGACCGGACACGACTTGAAGTGAATTTACAATCACCTGGATTGACATAACGTGACTTGGCATGCCTCTCCGATCACATGACTTAACATGACATGACGTGATATTACTTCCCCATCATGTGACGTGTCACAACGAGACTTGGCATGACTTTCCCATCACGTGGCTTGACACGACATAACTTGGTATGATTCGCCCATCACGTGGCTTGACACAACATGACTTGATGTGACTTTCCCCTCATGTCATTTGACATGACGCAATTTGGCATGACTTACCCATCATATGACTTGACATGGACAAAGTTGCCATAACTTTGCCACTACATGACTTGATGCAAATTGGCTGAATTTCCCATCACATGGCTTGACACATCGCAACATGGCATGACATTCCGATTACATGGCTTTGCATGATGTCTCTTGACCTGCCTTTCCCATCACGTGAGTTGACACGACATGAAATGGCGTTTCTGATCCATCACCTGACTTGACACGTCTCAACTTGGCGTGAATTTCCCATCACATGGCTTGACACAGCGCCACTTGGCGTGAATTTCACATCACATGGCTTGACACGACACCAATTGGAATGACAGTCGCATTACATGGTTTGACATGACGTGACTTGGCATGACTTTCCCATCATGTGTTTTGACACGATGTGACTTGGCATGACGGACACATCACATAACTTCACATGACTCAAATTGGCTTGACTGACCCATCACATGACATGAATCAACGTGAATTTTCGTGACAGACCCATCAGCTGAATTGACAGGACGGGACTTGAAGTGAATTTACAATCACCTGGATTGACATGGCATTCCTGTCCAATCACATGACTTAACATGACATGACATGATATGATTTTCCCATCATGTGATGTGTCATAATGAGACTTGGCATGACTTTTCCATCACGTGGTATGACACGACATGACTTGATGTGACTTTCCCCTCATGTCATTTGACATGACGTAATTTGGCATGAAGTTCCCTAACGTGGATTGACACAACGCGACTTGGAATGACTTCCCATCACGTGATTTGACACAACGCGACTTGACATGACTTTCCCATCACGTGGTTTGACACGACGCAAAATGGTGTGAATGTCCCATCACATGCCTTGACATGGACAAACTTGCCGTGACTTTCCATTCAAATGATTTGACTCCGATATGACATTACGTGACTTTCCCATCACATGAATTGACAGGACATGACTTTCCGAAAATATGACTTGACATGACATGATCTGACGTGACTTTCCCATCATCTGGCTTGACACATCGTGACTTAGCATGACATTCCCATCGCGTGGCTTTACATGATGCAAATTGCGTGACTCTCCCATCACGCGGCTTGACATGACGTGACTTGGCATGACTTTCCCATCACGTGGTTTGACATGACGTGGCTTGGCATGACTTTCCTATCATGTGGTTTGACACGACGCGACTTGGCATGACTTTCCCATCACATGGTTTGTCATGACATGAATTCACGTCGCTTTCCAATCACGGTGCTTGACACGACACAAAATGGAATGAGGGTCCCATCACATAACATGACATGGACAAACCTGTTGTGACTGTGCCATCACATGACTTGATGCGAATTGGCCTGAATTTCCCACCACATGGCTTGACACATCACAACTTGGCATGACATAACCATCACATGGCTTGACATGACTTCTCTTGATGTGACTTTCCCCTCACGTGAGTTGACACGGCATGACTTGGCCCATCTGTCCCATCACCTGACTTGACCCGTCGCGACTTGGCATGAATTTCCCATCACATGGCTTGATACAATGACACTTGGTGTGACTTTCCCATCACATGGCTTGACACAACGAGACTTGGCACGACTTTCCCATTATGTGGATTGACACAACGCGACTTGGCGTGACTGTGCCATCAGATGATTTGACACAATGTGACTTGGAGTGACTGTCCCATCACATGGCTTCTGATGGCGCAGATTGGCTTGACAGTCCCATCACATGACTTTAGCCAACGCAAATTTACGTAACTATCCCATCGCTTGACTTGACAGGACGTGACTTGAAGTGAATTTACAATCACCTGGATTGACATGACTTGACTTGGCATGACTGTCCCATCACATGACTTGGCACAATGCGACTTGGCATGACTGTCCCATCACATGTACTGACATGTACTGAATTACTCATCACGTGGCTTGACATGACCCGATGTGGCATCACTGTGCCATCAGATGATTTGACACAACAAGACTTGGCATGACGGACACATCACATGACTTCACACGACGCAACTTGGCTTGACTGACCTATCACATGGCTTGACTCAAGCTGAATTTTCATGACTGCCCCATCACCTGAATTGACAGGACGCGACTTGAAGTGAATTTACAATCACCTGGATTGACATAACGTGACTTGGCATGCCTGTCCCATCACATGACTTAACATGACATGACATGATATGACTTTCCCATCATGTGACATGTCATAACGAGACTTGGCATGACTTTCCCATCACGTGGCTTGACACGACATAACTTGGCATGATTCTCCCATCACATGGCTTGACACAACATGACTTGATGTGACTTTCCCCTCATGTCATTTGACATGACGCAATTTGGTGTTACTTTCCCATCATGTGGATTGACACGACACGACTTGGCATGACTTTCCCATCACGTGGCTTGACACAATGTGACTTCACGTACCTTTCCCATCACGTTGCTTGACATGACGCAAAATGGCGTGACTGTCCCATCACATGACTTTACATGGACAAACTTGCCTTGACTTTGCCATCAAATGTCTTGATGCAAATTGGCCGAAATATCCCATCACATGGCTTGACACATCTCAACTTGGCATGACATTCCCATCACGTGGCTTGACACAAAATATTAGGCATGGTTTTCCCTTCAAGTGGCTTGATACGACGTGACATGATGACATGACTTTCCAAAAACATGACTTGACAAGACATGATATGACTTTAATTTCACATCTTGTGGCTTGACATGACGCGACTTTGCGTGACTTTCCCATCGCATGGCTTGACATGCTATAACTTGGCTTGACTTTCCCATCATGTGATGTGTCATAACAAGACTTGGCATGACCATCCCATCACATGGCTTGACACAGCGCCACTTGGCGTGAATTGCACATTACATGTCTTGACACGACACCAATTGGAATGACAGTCACATTACATGGCTTGACACGACGAGACTTGGCATGGCTTTCCCATCATGTGTTTTGAAACTATGTGACTTGGCGTGACGGACACATCACATAACTTCACATGATGCAAATTGGCTTGACTGACCCAAAACATAACTTGAATCAACGTGGATTTTCGTGACTGACACATCAGCTGAATTGACAGGACGGGACTTGAAGTGAATTTACAATCACCTGGATTGACATGACATGACTTGGCATGCCTCTCTGATCACATGACTTAACATGACATGTCATGATATGACTTTCCCATCATGTGATGTGTCATGACAAGACTTGGCATGACCATCCTATCACGTGGCTTGACACAAAATAATAGGCATGACTTTCCCTTCAAGTGGCTTGATACGACGTGACTTGGAATGACATGATAATTCCTCATGTGATTCGACAAGACGCAATTTGGCGTGACTTTCCCATAAGGTGCATTGATACGACACTACTTGGCATGACTTTCCCATCATGTGGTTTGAGACGATGCGAATTCACGTGCCTTTCCAATCATGTTGCTTGACATGACACAAAATGGCGTGACTGTCCCATCACATGACTTGACATGGACAAACTTGCCGTGAGTTTGCCATCACATGACTTGATGCAAATTGGCCGGAATATCCCATCACATGGCTTGACCCATCTCAACTTGGCATGACATTCCCATCACATGGCTTGACACGACGTCTCTCAACGTGACTTTCCTCTCACATGAGTTGACATGACATGACTTGGTGTGTCTGTCCCATTAACTGACTTGACACGTCGCGACTTGGTGTGAATTTCCGATCATATGGCTTGATATGATCGCACTTGGCATGACATTCCCATTACATGACTTGACACGATGAGACTTGCCACGACTTTCCCAGCATCTCTCTTGACATGACGCGACTTGGTGTGACTGTGCCATCAGATGATTTGACACAATTTGACTTGGAGAGACTGTCCCATCATATAACTTTTCATGGTGCATCTTGGCCTGACAGACCAATCACATGACATGACTCAACATGAAATTTGTGTGACTGACCCATCACTTGACTTGACAGGACATGACTTGAAGTGAATGTACAATTACCTGGACTGACACGACGTGACCAGGCATGAGTTTCCCATCACGTGGTTTGACACAGCACAAAATGACATGACAGTCCCATCACATGACTTGACATGGACAAAGTTGCTGTACCTTTGCCATCACATGACTTGATGCTAATTGGCTGAATTTTCCATCACATGGCTTGACACATCACAACACTGCATGACATTCCGATTACATGCCTTGACATAATATCCCTTGACCTGACTTTCCCATCATGTGAGTTGACAAAACATGAAATGGCGTTTCTGATCCATCACCTAACTTGACACGTCTCAACTTGGCGTGAATTTCCCATCACATGGCTTGACACAGCGCCATTTTGCGTGACTTTCACATCACATGGCTTGACACGACACCAATTGGAATGACAGTCGCATTAGATGGCTTGACACGACATGACTTGGCATGACTTTCCCATCATGTGTTTTGAAACATGTGACTTGGCGTGACGGACACATCACATAACCTCACATGACGCAAATTGGCTTGACTGACCCATCACATGACTTGAATCAACGTGGATTTTCGTGACTGTCCCATCAGCTGAATTGACAGGACGGGACTTGAAGTGAATTTACAATCACCTGGATTGACATGATGTGAATTGGCATGCCTCTCCGATCACATGACTTAACATGACATGACCTGATATGACTTTCCCATCATGTGATGTGTCATGACAAGACTTGGCATGACCATCCCATCACGTGGCTTGACAGAAAATAATAGTCATGATTTTCCCATTAAGTGGCTTGATACGACGTGACTTGGAATGATTTTCTCCTCATGTGATTCGACAAGACACAATTTGGCGTGACCTTCCCATAAGGTGCATTGATACGACGCGACTTGGCATGACTTTCCCATCATGTAGTTTGATACGACGCGAATTCACGTGCCTTTCCAATCATGTTGCTTGACAAGACACAAAATGGCCTGAATGTCCCATCACATGACTTGACATGGACAAACATGCCGTGACTATGCCATCACATGACTTGATGTGATTTGGCCTGAATTTCCCATCACATGGCTTGACAAATCACAACTTGGTGTGACTGCCCATCACATGGCTTGACACGATGTCTCTTGATGTGACTTTCCCCTCACGTGAGTTGACACGACTTGACTTGGTGTGTCTCTCCCATCACCTGTCTTGACACCTCGTGACTTGGCATGAATTTCCCATCACATAGCTTGATACGATGCCACTTGATGTGACTTTCCCATCATGTGGCTTCACACGACGCAACTTGGCGAGATTGTGCCATCAGATGATTTAACACAATGTGACTTGGAGTGACTGTCCCACAATATGACTTCTGATGGCGCAGCTTGACTTGATAGTCCCATCACATGACTTAACACAATGTGAATTGTCATGACTGTCCCATCACTTGACTTGACATGACGTGACTTGGCACGTTTTTCCCATCATCTGGTTTGACATGACACGATGTGGCATCACTGTGCCTTCAGATGATTTGACACAACATGACTTAGCTTGACTGAACCATCACATGAGTTGACTCAACGGGAATTTTTGTGACTGACCCATCACCTGAATTGACAGTACGCGTCTTGAAGTGAATTTACAATCACCTGGACTGACATGACGTGTCTTGGCATGCCTGTCCCATCACATGACTTAACATGACATGACATGATATGATTTTCCCATCATGTGATGTGTCATCATGAGACTTGGCATTACTTTTCCATCACGTGGTACGACATGACATGAATCGATGTGACTTTCCCCTCATGTCATTTGACATGACGTAATTTGGCATAAAGTTCTGTAACGTGGATTGACACAACGCGACTTGGCATGACTTCCCATCACGTGGTTTGACACGATGCGACTTGGCATGACTTTCCCATCACGTGGTTTGACACGATGCAAAATGGCGTGACTGTCCCATCACATGACTTGACATGGACAAACGTGACGTGACTTTCCATTCAAATGAATTGACGCCGATATGACATGACATGACTTTCCCATCAAATGAATTGACATGACATGACTTTCCGAAAATATGACTTGACATGACATGATCTGAAGTGACTTTCCCATCATGTGGCTTGACACATCGCGACTAGCATGACATTCCCATCGCGTGGCTTTACATGATGCGAATTGCGTGACTCTCCCATCACGTGGCTTGACACGACGCAAATTGGCCTGACATTCCCATCACGTGGATTGACATGACACGACTTGGCGTGAAATTCCAATCACGTTGCTTAACATGACGCAAAATGGCGTGACTGTCCTATCACATAACTTGACATGGACAAACCTGCCGTAACTGTCCCATCACATTAATTGACACGACGCAAATTGGCTTGATTGTCGCATCACATGACATGACACGATGAGAATTGGCTTGATTGTCCCATCACATGACTTGACACAACACGACTTGGCGTGACTGTCCCATTCCATGACTTGACTCGACATGACATGACATGACTTTCCAAAAACATGACTTGACAAGACATGATATGACTTGAATTTCACATCTTGTGGCTTGACATGACGCGACTTGGCGTGACTTTCCCATCGCATGGCTTGACATGCTATAACTTGGCTTGACATTACCACCATGTGAATTGACATGCCATGACTTTTCCAAACATGACGTGACATGACATGATATGATGTGACTTTCCTATCATGTGTCTTCGCCCGAGGCGACTTGGCGTAACTTTCCCATCACATGGCTTGACACGGCATGACTTGGCATGACATTCCCATTGCGCAGCTTTCCATGATGCAAATTGGCCTGAATTTCCCATCACGTGTCTTGACAAAACACAACTTGGCAAGACATTCCCATCACGTGGCTTGACACGACATCTCTTGACGTGACTTTCCCCTTAACTGCATTGACACGACGTGAATTGGTGAGACTGTCCCTTCACCTCACCTGAAACGTCGCAACTTGGCATGATTTTCCCATCACATTCCTTGACACGATGCCACTTGGCATGTCTTTCCCATCACATGGTTTGACACGATGTCACTTGGCATGACAGTCGCATTAAGTGGCTTGACAGCACGTGACTTGGCGTGATGGACACATCACATGATTTCACACGACACAACAGGGCTTGACTGACCCATCACAAGATTTGACTCAACGTGAAATTTTGTGACTGACACATCACCTGAATTAACAGGACGCGACTTGAAGTGAATTTGCAATCACCTGGATTGACATGACGTGACTTGGAATGCCTGTCCCATCACATGACTTAACATGAAACGACATATGAATTTCCCATCATGTGACGTGTCACGACAAGAATTAGCATGACTTCTCCATCGCTTGGTTTGATACGATGTGACTTGGCATGACTTTCCCATCACGTGGCTTGACACAACATAACTTGGCATGATTTTCCCATCACGTGGCTTGACACGACATGACTTGGTGTGACTTTCCCCTCATGTCATTTGACATGAAACAATTTGGCGTGACTTTCCCATAATGTGGATTGACATGACGCAATTTGGCTTGACTTTCCCAAAATGTGGTTTGACGCAAGACTTGGCATGACTTTCCCATCCCATGGCTTTACACGACATGACTTGGCATGACTTTCCCCTCATGTGATTTGACAAGACGAAATTTGTCACGTCTTTCCCATAATGTGAGTTGACATGACGCAAATTGGCATGACTTTCCCATCACGTGGTTTGACACGATGCGACTTGGCATACTTTCCCATCACGTGGTTTGACACGAGGTGACTTGGCATGACTTTCCCATCACATGGTTTGTCATGACGCGAATTCACGTGCCTTTCCAATCACGTTGCTTGACACGCCACAAAATGGCATGACTGTGCCATCACATGACTTAATGTGAATTGGCCTGAATTTCCCACCACATGGCTTGACAAATCACAACTTGGCGTGACACTCCCATCACATGGCTTGACATGACTTCTCTTGATGTGACTTTCCCCTCATGTGAGTTGACACGGCATGACTTGGCCTGTCCGTCCCATCACCTGACTTGACCTGTTGCAACTTGGCATGAATTTCCCATCACATGGCTTGATACGACGCCAGTTGTTGTGACTTTCACATGACATGGCTTGACACAACGAGACTTGGCATGACTTTCCCATCATGTGGCTTGACACGACGCGACTTGGCATGACTGCGCCATTAGATGATTTGACACAATGTGACTTGGAGTGACTGTCCCATCACATGGCTTCTGATGGCGCAGATTGGCTTGACCGTCCCATCACATGACTTTAGCCAACGCAAATTTACGTAACTGTCCAATCGCTTGACTTGACAGGACGTGACTTGAAGTGAATTTACAATCACCTGGATTGACATGACTTGACTTGGCATGACTGTCCCATCACATGACTTGGAACAACGCGACTTGGCATGACTGTCCCATCACATGTACTGACATGGACTGAATTACTCATCACGTGGCTTGACATGACTTTCCCATCATCTGGCTTGACATGACCTGATGTGGCATGACTGTTCCATCAGATGATTTGACACAACATGACTTGGCATGACGGACACAACACATGACTTCACACGATGCAACTTGGCTTGACTGACCTATCACATGACTTGACTCAACCAGAATTTTCATTACTGACCCATCACCTGAATTGACAGGACGCGACTTGAAGTGAATTTACAATCACCTGGATTGACATAACGTGACTAGGCATTCCCCTCCGATCACATGACTTAACATGACATGACATGATATGACTTTCCCATCATGTGACGTGTCATAACGAAACTTGGCATGACTTTCCCATCACGTGGCTTGACACGACATGACTTGATGTGACTTTCCCCTCATGTCCTTTGACATGACGCAATTTGGCTTGACTTTCCCATCCCGTGGCTTGACACAATGTGACTTCACGTACCTTTCCCATCACGTTGCTTGACATGACGCAAAATGGCCTGACTGTCCCATCACATGACTTGACATGGACAAACTTGCCGTGAGTTTGCCATCACATGACTTGATGCAAATTGGCCGGAATATCCCATCACATGGCTTGACACATCTCAACTTGGCAGGACATTCCCATCACATGGCTTGACACGACGTCTCTCAACGTGACTTTCCTCTCACATGAGTTGACACGACATGACTTGTTCTGTCTGTCCCATTAACTGACTTGACACGTCGCGACTTGGCGTGAATTTCCGATCATATGGCTTGATATGACGCCACTTGGCATGACATTCCCATTACATGGCTTGACACGATCAGACTTGCCACGACTTTCCCAGCATCTGCCTTGATATGACGCGACTTGGCGTGACTGTGCCATCAGATGATTTGACACAATTTGACTTGGAGAGACTGTCCCATCATATAACTTTTCATGGTGAATCTTGGCCTGACAGACCAATCACATGACATGACTCAACATGAAATTTGTGTTACTGTCCCATCACTTGACTTGACAGGACATGACTTGAAGTGAATTTACAATTACCTGGATTGACACGACGCGACCTGGCATGAGTTTCCCATCACGTGGTTTGACACAACACAAAATGACGTGACTGTCCCATCACATGGATCGACATGAAGCCACTTGGCATGACCATTAAATGGCTTGACATGACGCGACTTGGCATGACTTTCCCATCACGTGGTTTGACACGACGCGACTTGGCATGACTTTCCCATCACGTGGTTTGACACAACGCGACTTGGCATGACTTTCCCATCACATGGTTTTACATGACCCAACGTGGCGTGACGTTCCCATCACGTGGTTTGACACGACGCAAAATGGCATGACTGTCCCATCACATGACTTGACATGGACAAACTTGCCATGACTTTGCCCTCACATGACTTAACACATCACAACTTGGCATGACATTCCGATTACATTGCTTGACACGATGTCTCTTGTCGTGACTTTCCCCTCACATGAGTTGTCACGACTTGAATTGGTGTGTCTATCTCATCACCTGACATGACACGTCGCGACTTGGATTTTATTTCCCATCACATGGCTTGATACGATGCCATTTGGCATGACTTTCCCATCATATGGCTTGACACCACGGCACTTTGCATGACATTGCCATTACATGGCTTGACACGACAAGACTTGGCATGACTTTCCCAGCACATGGCTTGACACGACGTGACTTGGCATGACTGTGCCATCAGATGATTTGACACAATGTGACTTGGAGTGACTGTCCCATCACATAACTTCTCATGGTGCATCTTGGCTTGACAGACCCATCACGTGACGACACAACATGAATCTTCATGACTGCCCCATCACTTGACTTGAAAGGACATGACTTGAAGTGAATTTACAATTACCTGGATTGACACGACTCGACCTGGCATGAGTTTCCCATCAAGTGGTTTGACACGACGTGACTTGGCATGAATTTCCCATCACGTGGTTTGACATGACGCAAAATGGGATGACTGTCCCATCACATGACTTGACATGGACAAACTTGCCATGACTTTGCCCTCACATGACTTAACACATCACAACTTGGCATGACATTCCGATTACATTGCTTGACACGATGTCTCTTGTCGTGACTTTCCCCTCACGTGAGTTGTCACGACTTGAATTGGTGTGTCTATCTCATCACCTGACATGACACGTCGCGACTTGGATTTTATTTCCCATCACATGGCTTGATACGATGCCATCTGGCATGACTTTCCCATCATATGGCTTGACACCACGGCACTTTGCATGACATTGCCATTACATGGCTTGACACGACAAGAATTGGCATGACTTTCCCAGCACATGGCTTGACACGACGTGACTTGGCATGACTGTGCCATCAGATGATTTGACACAATGTGACTTGGAGTGACTGTCCCATCACATAACTTCTCATGGTGCATCTTGGCTTGACAGACCCATCACGTGACTTGACATAACATGAATCTTCATGACTGTCCCATCACTTGACTTGACAGGACATGACTTGAAGTGAATTTACAATTACCTGGATTGACACGACGCGACCTGGCATGCGTTTCCCATCACGTGGTTTGACACGACGTGACTTGGCATGAATTTCCCATCACGTGGTTTGACACAACGCAACTTGGCATGACATTCCCATCACTTGGTTTGACATGACGCAAAATGGGATGACTGTCCCATCACATGACTTGACATGGACAAACTTTCCGTGACTTGACACAACATGAATTTTCGTGACTGTCCCATCACTTGACTTGACAGGACATGACTTGAAGTGAATTTACAATCACCTGGATTGACATGACTCGACTTGGCATGACTGTCCTATCAGATGACTTAACATGATATGACATGATATGACTTTCCCATCACATAACTTGACACGACACCGTTTGGCCTGACTGTCCCATCACATGACTTGGTACGATGTGACTTGGCGTGACTGTCCCATCACATGGATTGACATGACATGACACGACTTTCCCATCACATGACTTGACACGACTTTCCCATCACATGACATGACTTTCCGTTCAAATGACTTGACTCTGATATGACATGACATGTCTTTACCATCACATGAATTGACATGACATGACTTTCCCAAAATATGAGTTGACATGACATGATCTGACGTGACTTTCCCACCACGTGGCTTGACACATCGCGACTTAGCAAGACATTCCCATCGCGTGGCTTTACATGATGCGAATTTGCGTGACTTCCCCATCACACGGCTTGACACGACACGACTTGGCCTGACATTCCCATCATGTGGCTTGACACGACGTGACATGGCGTGACATTCCCATCACGTGGATTGACATGATGCGACTTGGCGTGACATTCCCATCACGTTGCTTAACACAATGCAAAATGGCGTGACTGTCCTATCACATAACTTGACATGGACAAATCTGCCGTGACTATCCCATCACATGACTTGAGACAATGCTACTTGGCATGACGGTGTCATCACATGACTTGAGACGGCGCAACTTGTTCTGATTTTCCCATCACATTACATCACATGGTGGGACTTGGTGAGACTCTAACATCACATGACTTGATATAATGCAACTCGTTGTGACTATGCCATCAGATGACTTAACACGATGCGATTTAGCATGACTGTCCCATCACGTGCTTTGAGACGACGTGAATTGGCTTGACTGTCCCATCACATTAATTGGCACGACGCGAATTGGCTTGATTGTTGCATCAAATGACATGACACGATGTGAATTGGCTTGATTGTCCCATCACATTACTTGACACAACGACTTGGCGTGACTGTCCCATAACATATCTTGACATGACATGCCATGACATGTCTTTCCCATCACATGACTTGCCGCGACATGACATGACATGACTTTCCCAAAACATGACTTGACAAGACATGATATGACTTGAATTTCACATCTTGTGGCTTGACATGACGCGACTTGGCGTGACTTTCCCATCTCGCGGTTTGACATTCGCGACTTGGTGTGACATTCCCATAGCATGGCTTGACATGCTGCAACTAGGCTTGACTTTACCACCACGTGAATTGACATGCCATGACTTTCCCAAAACATTACGTGACATGAAATGATATGACGTGACTTTCCTATCATGTGCCTTCAGCCGAGGCGACTTGGCGGTACTTTCCCATCACGTGGCTTCACACGACATGACTTGGCATGACATTCCCATTGCACAGCTTTACATGATGCAAATTGGCCTGAATTTCCCTTCACGTGGCTTGACAAAACACAACTTGGCATGACTTTCCCATCACGTGGCTTGACACGACTTCTCTTGACGTGACTTTCCCCTCACGTGAGTTGACACGACGTGACTTGGCGTGTCTATCCCATCACCTGACTTGACACGTCACGACTTGGCGTGAATTTCCCATGACATTCCTTGACACAACGCCACTTGGCATGTCTTTCCCATCACATGGCTTGACACGATGCCACTTGGCATGACAGTCGCATTACATGGCTTGACAGCACATGACTTGGCGTGACGGACACATCACAAGACGTGACTCAACATGGATTTTCGTGACTGACCGATCACCTGAATTGACATGACATGACTTGAAGTGAATTTACAATCACCTGGATTGACATGACGTGGTTTGACATGACACGACTTGGCATGACTTTTTCATCACATGGTTTGACATGACGCGACTTCACGTACCTTTCCCAGCACGTTGCTTGACATGATGCAAAATGGCGTGACTGTCCCATCACATGAATTGACATGGGCAAACTGGCTGTGACTTTCCCATCACATGGCTTGACACAATGCCACTTGGCATGACAGTCCCATTACATGGCTTGACATGACGCGACTGGGCATGAGTTTCCCATCGCGTGGTTTGACACGACGCGACTTGGCATGACTTTCCCATCACGTGGTTTGACACAACGCGACTTGGCATGACTTTCCCATCACATGGTTTTACATGACCCGACGTGGCGTGAATGTGCCATCAGATGATTTGACACAACGTGACTTGGTGTGACGGACACATCACATGACTTCACACGACGCAACTAGGCTTAACTGACCCATCACATAACTTTAGTCAAAATGAATTTTCATGACTAAGCCATCACCTGAATTGACATGGGCAAACTGGCTGTGACTTTCCCATCACATGGCTTGACATAATGCCACTTGGCATGACAGTCCCATTACATGGCTTGACACGACGTGACTTGGCACATCTTTCCCATCATCTGGCTTGACATGACACGATGTGGCGTGACTGTGCCATCAGATGATTTGACACAACATGACTTGGCTTGACTGACCCATCACATGAGTTGACTCAACGTGAATTTTCGAGACTGACCCATCACCTGAATTGGCAGGATGCGACTTGAAGTGAATTTACAATCACCTGGATTGACATGACGTGACTTGGCATGCCTGTCCCATCACATGACTTAACATGACATGACATGATATGATTTTCCCATCATGTGATGTGTCACGATGAGACTTGGCATGACATTCTCATCACATGATATGACACGACATGACTTGATGTGACTTTACCCTCATGTCATTTGACAAGACGCAATTTGGCGTGACGTTCCCTAATGTTTATTGACACAACGCGACTTGGCATGACCTTCCCATCACGTGGTTTGACATGACGCGACTTGGCATGACTTTTCCATCACGTGGTTTGACATGACGCGACTTCACGTACCTTTCCCATCACGTTGCTTGACATGACGCAAAATGTCATGACGGTCCCATCACCTGACTTGACTTGGACAAACTGGCCATGATTTTCCCATCACATGGCTTGACACAAAGCCACTTGGCATGACAGTCCCATTATCTGGCTTGACACGATGTAACTTTGCATGACTTTCCCATCATCTGGCTTGACATGACACGATGTGGCCTGACTGTGCCATCAGATGATTTGACACAACGTGACTTGGCTTGACTGACCCATCACATGAGTTGACTCAACATGAATTTTCGTGACTGACCCATCACCTAAATTGACGGGACGCGACTTGAAGTGAAGTTGCAATCACCTGGATTGACATGACATGACTTGGGATGCCTGTCCCTTCACATGACTTAACATGGCATGACACGATATGACTTTCCCGTCATGTGATGTGTCATGATGAGACTTGGCATGACTTTGCCATCACGTGGCTTGACACGCCATAACTTGGCATGATTTTCCCATCACGTGGTATGACATGACATGACTTGATGTGACTTTCCCCTCATGTGGTTAGACAGGACGCAATTTGGCACGACTTTCCCTAATTTGGTTTGACATAGCGCGACTTGGCATGACTTTCCCATCACGTGGTTTGACACGACGTGACTTGGAGTGACTGTCCCATCACATGACTTCTCATGGCGCAGCTTGGCTTGACAGTCCCATCACATGACTTAACTCAACGTGAATTTTCGTGACTGTCTCATCACTTGACTTGACAGGATGTGACTTCAAGTGAATTTACAATCACCTGGATTGACATGACTCGACTTGGAATGACTGTCCCATCACATGACTTGGCATAACACGACGTGGCGTGACTGTTCCATTACATGTATTGACATGACATGACTTACCAATCATGTGGCTTGACACGCCGTGACCTGTCATGACATTCACATTGCGCGGCTTTACATATTGCGAATTGGCCTGATTTTCCCATCACGTGGCTTGACAAATCACAACTTGGCATGACTTTCCCATCACGTGGCTTGACACGACATCTCTTGATGTACCTTTCCCGTCACATGAGTTGACACGACTTGACTTGGCATGTCTATCCCATCACCTGACATGACACGTCACACCTTGATGTGAATTTCCCATCACATAGCTTGACATGATGCCACTTGGCATGCCAGTCCCATTATATGGTTGACAAGACATGACTTGGCACATCTTTCCCATCATCTGGCTTGACATGACACGACGTGGCCTGACTGTGCCATCAGATTATTTGACACTAGGTGACATGGCTTGACTGACCCATCACATGACTTGACTCAATGTGAATTTCCGTGACTGACCCATTACCTGAATTCACAGGACGCGACTTGAAGTGAATTTACAATCAACTGGATTGACATGATGTGACTTGGCATGCCTGTCCTATCACAACTTAACATGACATGACATGATATGACTTTCCCATCATGTGACGTGTCACGATGAGACTTGGCATGAATTTCCCATCACGTGGTATGACATAACATGACTTGAAGTGACTTTTCCCTCACGTCATTTGACATGATGCAATTTGGCATGACTTTCCCTAATGTGGATTGACACGACGCGACTTGGCATGACTTTCCCATCACGTAGTTTGACACGATGTGACTTCAAGTACATTTACCATCACATGCTTGACACGGTGCAAAATGGCGTGACTGTCCCATCACATGACTTGACACATCACAACTTGGCATGACATTCCGATTAGGTGGCTTGACACGACTTCTCTTGACATGACCTTCCCCTCACATGAGTTGACACGACATGACTTGGCGTTTCTGTCCCACGACCTGACTTGACAAGTCACAATTTGGTGTGAATTTCCCATCACATGGCTTGACACGATGTCTCTTGGCGTGACTTTCCCATCACATGACTTGACATGACTTTCCCATCAAATGACTTGACTCAACATGACATGACGTTCCCATCACATGAATTGACATGACATGACTTTTTCAAAACAAGACTTGAAATGACATGATATGACGTGACTTTCCCATCATGCAGTAGTATGTGCACAGCCACTATATGAGACAGATGAAGCTAAGTGGATTTAAAGCAGCAGCAAACTTTACAATGGAAACTATATGGGCTGCAAAAGAACTGAACCATATTGCATATGCAAGAAATGGGAGATATTGTATCACCACGTGGCAGGAAAGAATCCAGCACAGGAACAACCAGATATGCCCCATCCACAATCATTTGTTGTGCCTATACCCACAGGTGCCAGCAAGGGTGGGAAGGTGGAACTGGCTGAAATATACAAGAGAGGAATGACCAATATTCAGGTCGTGGAAAGCCTTAAAGATAACAAGACACAGAATTTGAACCAGTTCTCCTACGAAATTCTCTTATTACCAGAGCATCTCAGTGATTCGGGGACAGGCTTGGCAGATATATAAAACTTACTATACACTGCAGCAACAGGTTAGAGCCTTAAAGATGGATATTGAACAAATAGATGTTTCTACTTGGTTG
This sequence comes from Carcharodon carcharias, assembly GCF_017639515.1. Taxonomy (NCBI): domain Eukaryota; kingdom Metazoa; phylum Chordata; class Chondrichthyes; order Lamniformes; family Lamnidae; genus Carcharodon; species Carcharodon carcharias. The sequence goes on along the minus strand of NC_054481.1, from coordinate 81,636,143 downwards.
GAGGATCTGTGAAATTGGGGCTCGAATGCACAGATAAACCCCTGGATTCGGATTATATTCCATGCCCTAGTCTTCCTACAGTTAATAGTGATTATGTATCGAACATACTTGATATACCGCACCCGGAGGTCACAAAAAAAGTGACATTGGGTGAGTTTTAGTAGGTGGAGCAGGAATCTGGTAAACCAGATTAAAGGATTAAAGGACGAGATGATACAGATGTTTTGACAAGTACCAGTACCCGTACCCGTACCCTTTACGTGCCAAAGCTGAATGACTGGCCAGCATCAATTGGTGGCAGTGCTTAAGTGGGGCGGGGGGGTGGGGGGAGGGTGGTGGGGAAAGCAGACAACACCACTGTAGTTGACATCCTTGGGTTAAGCCAAGGGCCAGAAGAGGGGAAATCTGAACCTTACACACTCTCAGGGCTTGTGAGTATCAGCAAGGCCATATTGGATGAAGAAGAATGCAATTGCTACATTGGGTGTTTTGGGAGTCAGACTGGAGCCTTAGGCTGGAAAACAAGTAAGATTGAGCCTGTTTACAGCAGATAGGGAAAGAACAGATGGTCCTAGTTTTGGTAAGAGGGAGGGTCTCGGTCTGGGTGAGAAACAAATAGGGACATACAATGCATGTACTTGTCATCAGACTTGTCAGTTTAATTTTAATCTAAATGTTGACAAGATCAAAATCTGAAAACTGTTCTTGTATATGACCAATAATGTATAAATATGATGAACACTTGTAGTTTAGCAGAGTTCTATCTCAAGCTGTATTGAGGTGTTCTCCTTACAATTGCTCGAATAAATGATCGTGACCTGTACCTGAGACTCATGTGGTCCGTTTGTCAAAGTGACCACAACACGACTTACCAGTTATTCCGTTCCTTTGTAGCTGCTGCAGCAGGGCAAGACCACTCAGTGAAATTTAAGAAGTTAGATAACAAAGAAAGAATGCAAAGAGCATCTCTTCCCCGAATTCCGACCAAATGGCCAGTACCCACATTTACTCTGGTTATGTCTGACACGAGGATGAGCAGTCTGCCCTGCTCATGTATCAAGAACACAGATTGTGCTTCTAAATAGTTCCTTTTTAAACAGAGCTGAGGTGACTCAAACTGGTTAAGCTTCAATTAGTAATTAACACCCATTCTGGCCCTAATCAGTCTTCAGGTGATTGACAGTTAACTGTCACACAATCAGCAGGGCATCTGCCTGACGAACCCTTCAACTAGGCTACTCAACTTACAGAAATCAGAGAGAAAGGCTTGTCCTTCCTCCCCCATTCCCTCCATCTTTTCTCCCCAACTTCCCTCACCTCCTCCCTCCTCATTCCCCACCTCCCACTGCCCCTTCACCCTCCTCCCACCCACCCCATGCCCCTCCTCCCACACTCCCCTTCCCTCTCCTCCCCCCTCCCCACAACCCCGTCCCTCCGTGCTCCCCACACCACCCTCCCTCCCCCCCACCCTCCCCCCTCGTCCCAGCCTCCCCAACCCTTTCCCAATACTTAACCCTCCTCCCTCACTCCTGATTCACCCTCACTATCCCCACCATTCCCCCCACCCCATCCCTTCCCTTCCCTCTACCCCATCCCTTCCCTTCCCCCTCCCTAGATCCCTCCCCAATTCTCCCCATTACTTTCCCCACCTCCCCCTCTCATCTTACACCCACCATCTTCCTACCACCTCCCACACTCCTCCTTCCCAATTCCCACTTCCACCCCCCCAAAATCTCCCTCTCCCACATCCCCCCGCACTGTTCCCCCCACTGAGATCCCACCTCCCACTTCCCTTCCCGCCCACTTCCCTTCTCTCCCAGCTCCCTTCCCTCCAACTTCACCCTCCCTCCAACTTCTCCAACCTCCCTCCCTAACACTAACTACTCCCTCCGACTTCCTCCGTCCCTCCCTTGCACTTCCCCCTCCCTCCTGCCATCCCGCTTCCCCCAACCCTCCCACCCTCCCACTTCCCCAACCCTCCCACTTCCCCAACCCTCCCACCCTCCCACTTCCCCCAACCCTCCGACCCACCCTTACACCCTCCCTCCCTGCCACCCAATTGCCCCCTCCCTCCCTCCCAACCACTTGCACCCTCCCTCCCAACCACTTACCCCCTCCCTCCCTACCAACCACTTGCCCCCTCCCTCCCTCCTTCCCTCCCAACCACTTGCCACCTCCCTCCCACCCACCCACTTGCCCTCTCCCTCCCATCCACCCACCCACTTGCCCCCTCCCTCCCACTCACCCACACCCCCTCCCTCACACCCCCTCCCTCACACCCACCCACTTAACCTCTCCCTCACACCCACCCACTTAACCCCTCCCTACCACTCATTTACCCCCACCATCCTTCCCTCCCACTTACCCCCTCCCTCCCACCCACCCACTTAGCCCGTCCCTCCCTCCCACCCACCCACTTAGCCCATCCCTCCCTCCCAGCCAATTTCCCCCACCCTCCCTCCCACCCAGTTGCCCCTTCCTCCCTCCCACCCACTTGCCCCTCCCTCCCTCCCACCCACTTGCCCCCACCCTCCCACCCACTTGCCCCCACCCTCCCTACCACTTATCCCCCTCCCAATTCCCCCCACCACTTCTGCCCTCTCGCCCTCCCTCACACCCATTTGCCCCCACCCTGCCTCCCACCAACCCACTTCCCCAATCTTCCTGCCCTCCCTCTTCCCCCTCACTCACTCACACTTACCCCTCCCTCCCTCCCTCCCTCCCACTTTCCTCCCTCCCACTTCCCCCTCACACCCTCCCTCCCACTTCACTGTCACTCCTTCCCACTACCTCCACACTCCCTCCCAATTACAGCCTCCCTCCCACTTCCCCCACCCTCCCTTCCACTTTACACTACCCTCCCTTCCACTTTACACCACCCTCCCTCCCACTTTCCCCCTCCCACCATCCCACTTTCCCCCTCCCACCATCCCACTTTCTACCTCCCACTATCCCCCTCCCTCACTCCCACTTCACTCCTCGCTCCCTCCATTCCACTTCCCACCCCCTGCCTCCCACTTTCTCCACCCTCCCGCCCTACCACTTACCCCTCACACACTCCCAATTAACACTCCCGCCCTCCCACTTCCCTCCCGCCCTCCCACTTACCCTTTACACACTCCCAATTACCCCTTCCTCCCTCCCACTTCCCTCCCCTCCCTCCCACTTCCCCCTACCTGCCCTCCCTCCCACTTCCACCCTCCCTCCCAATTGCCTGCTCCCTCACAAGCTCCCAGTTCTCCCTCACCCCAACATTCCACTGCCTCCAATTTGCCCACTCCCTCCCTCCCACTCACCCCTACATCCATCCTGCCTTCACAACCTCCCTCCCTCCAACTGCCCCCTCCCTCCAAATGCTCCCCCCTCCAAATGCCCCCTCCTTCCAACGGCCCACTCGCTCCAACTTCCCCTTCCCTCCAACTTCCTACCACACTTACTCCCATTAGCCTCCTACCTCCTTCCCTCCCACTTCCCCCTCCCTCCCAATTGCCCCTCCTTCCCACTTCCCCCTCCCTCGCTCCCTCCCACTTACCACCTTCCACTTCCCCCCACCACCTCCTGCCCACTCAGTTGCCCCCTCCCTGCCTCCAAAGGCACACATCCCCAATCCTCCCGCCCTCCCACTTCCCCCTCACTCCCTCACACTTTCCCCTCCATCCTTTCCACTTCACCTTCCCTCCCTCTCGCTTCCTTACACACTCCCTCTCGCTTCCTTACACACTCCTTTTCGCTTCCTTCCACACTCCCTCCCGCTTCCTTCCACACTCCCTCCCGTTTCCTTCCACACTCCCTCCCTCCCACTTCACCCTACCCTCCTTCCCACTACCACCCACACTCCCTCCAAATTACAGCCTCCCTCCCAATTTCCCTATCCTCCCAACCACTTTCCACCATACTCCCTCCCACTTTCCTCCTCCCTCCATCCCACTTTCCCCCTGCCCTCCATTCCACATCTCGCCTCACTCGCTTCATTCCTCCCTCCCACTTCTCACCCCCTCCCTCCCACTTCACCACTCCCTTCCTACCTCCCTCCCACTTCTCCACTCCCTACCTCCCTTCTTCCCTCCCTCTCACTTCACTGACCTTCCTGCCCTCCCACTTACCCCTCACACCCTCCCAATTACCCCTTTCTCCCTCCCACATCCCTCTCCCTCCCTCCCACTTACTCCCTCACTCACAAGCTCCCAGATCCCCTTCCTTCCAACATTCCCCTGCCTCCAAATTGCCAACTCCCTCCCACTCACCCCTACCTCCATCCCACCTTCACAACTGCCCCCTCTCTCCAACTGCCCCCTCCCTCCAACTATCCCCACACTAACTCCCATTAACCTACTAGCTCCCTCGCTCCCACTTCCCCTTCCCTCCCACTTCACCCTCCCTCACTCCCTGCCACTTACCCCCTCCCACATCGCCCTACCACTTCCGCCCTCTCTCCCTCCTGTCTACCCAGTTGCCCCCTCGCTGCCTCCCACCAACACACTTCCCCAATCCTCCTGACCTCCCACTTCCACCTCACTGCCTCACACTTGCCCCTCCCTCTCTCCCACTTCTCCCTCCCTCCCTCTCACTTCCTCCCACACTCCCTCCCACTTCACCCTACCCTCCTTCCCAGTACCACCTACACTTGCTCCAAATTACACCCTCCTTCCCCTCCCATTTCCCCTTCCCCTGCCTCCCACTCCCCCTCCCTCCAACTTCCCTCCTCCCTCCCTCCCTTCCTCCCTCCCATTTCCCACCACCTCCCTCTCACTACCCCTTCCCTCCCTCCCTCCCACTTCCCAACATGCAATTCCACCCTTCCAACATCCCCCCTCCCACTTACCCTGGCTCAGTTACCCTTCCCACCCTCCCTCCCACTTCACCCTCTCTCCCACCCTCACTCTTAGATGCCCCAAACATTTGCACCCTCACTGACTCCTACTTCCCCCACCCACCCACTTACCCCTCACACACTCCCACTTACCTGTGCCTCCATCCCACTTCCTCCCTCCCTCTCACTAACCCCCACCCTCCAACTTCTGCCTTCCAAAAATTACCCCAACCTAACTCCCATTTACCTCCTACCACCCTCCCTCCATCCCACAACTCCCACTCCATCCCACTTCCCCCCATGCCCCCCTCCCACTTACTCCCCTCCCACTTACTCCCCTCCCACTTACTCCCCTCCCACTTACCCTCCCTCCCTCCCACCCACTTGCCCCTCTTCCTGCCTTCCACCAACCCACTTCCCCAATCCTCCCGCCCTCCCACTTCTCCTTCACTCCCTCACACTTACCCCGCCCTCCCACTCACTTCACCCTTCCCTCCTTGCCACTACCTCCACACTCCCTCCAAGTTAGACACTCCCTCCCAATACCCCCACTCTCCCTCCCACTTTCCCCCTGCTTCCATCCCACCTCCCTCCATTCCTCCCTCCCCACTCCCACCCTCTTCCCCACAACCTACCTCCCTCCCTCCCACTTCACCACTCCCTACCTCCCTCCTTCCCTCCCTCCCTCCCACTTACCCCTCACACCCACTTAAACTTCCCTCCCTCTCACATCCCTCTCCCTCTCTCCCACTTCCTCCCTCCCTCCCTCACACTTCACCCTACCCACCCTGCCTCCCACTTCCACCCTCCCTCCTAATTGCCCCCTCCCTCACAAGCTCCCAATTCCCCCCTCCAACATTCCCCTGCCTCCATATTGTCCACTCCCTGCATCCCACTCACCTCTCCCTCCATCCTGCCTTCACAACCTCCTTCCCTCCCTCCAAATTCCCCTCCCTGCAACTTCCCCCCACACGAACTCACATTAGCCTCCTACCTCCCTCCCACTTCTCCCCCTCACTCCCTCCACACTTAACCCCCTCCAATTCTCCCCAACACTTCTGCCCTCTCGCCCTCCCTCCCTTCCACCCACGCCCCCTCCCTGCCTCCCACCAACCCACTTCCCCAATCTAACCACCCTCCCACTTCCCCCACACCCTTACCCCTCCCTCCCTCACACTTCCCTCCCTCCCACTTCACCCGTCCCTCCTTCTCACTACCTCCACACTCCCTCCCAATTACACCCTCCCTCCCACTTCCCCCACCCTACTTCCCAATTTCCCCCTCCCACCATCCCACTTTCCCCCTCCCTCCCTCCCTCCCACTTCCCTCCTCACTCACTCCATTCCTCCATCCCATTTCCCAATCCCTCCCTCTGACTTCCCCAGTCCCTACCTCCCTCCCACTATCACATCCCTTCCTCCCTCCCTCCCACTTCCCCCTCCCATCCGCCCACCCACTTACCCCTCACACACTCCCAGTTATCCCTTCCACCCTCCCACATCCCTCCCCTCCCTCGCACTTCCCCCAACTGCCCTGCCTCCCACTTCCACCCTCCATCTCAATTGCCCCCTCCCTCACAAACTCCCACTTCCACCTCCCTCCAACATTCTCCTGCCTCCAGGTTGCCCACTTCCTTTTATTCACCCCTCCCTCCATCCTAACTTCACAACCTCCCTCCCTCCAACTTCCCCCCTCCAACTTGCCCCCTCCCTCCAACTTACCCCCTCCCTCCCACTTCCACCCTCCCTCCCAATTGCTCCTCCCTCACAACCTTCAACTAACCCCCTTCAAGTACCACACCTTCAACTAACCCCCCTTTCAACTTCCCCCCTTCAACTTACCCCCCTCCAACCTCCCCCCTCCAACTTCAACGCCCCTCCAACATCAACCCCCCTCCAACTTCCCCACCCAACTCCCCCCTCTCCAACTTGGCTCCCTCCCTCTCTACACCCCTCCAACCTCCCCCACTCCCACCCTCCCTCTCTTAAACCCCCTTCCTCCCACATTCCCTCCCATTTCCACCATCCCTCCCTCTAATTACCCCATCCCTCCCTCCCATTTCCACCCTCCTTCCCATTTCCCCACTTACTCTCACTACCAGCTCCCTCCCAGTTTCCCCCCTCCCTCCCAGTTTACCCCTCCCTCCCACTTCCCCCTCCCACCCACTTCCCCTTCCCACCCACTTGCCACTCCCTCCCTCCCACCTCCCCCAAGCTCCCACCCTCACACTGCCCCCTCAGTCCCTCCCACTTCGCCGCTCCATCCCTACTTTCCACTTCCCCCCTCCCACCCTGCCACTTGCTGCCTCCCTCACGCCCTCCCACTTCACCACTCCTTCTAACTTCTCACCTCCCTCCCACATGCCCCCTCCCTCCCTCACACCCACCGCATTTCCCAACCCTCCCACCCTCCCACATCTCCCTCACACCCTCCTAAATCACCTTCCTTCCCTCCGACTTCCTCCCTCACTCCATTCCTCCCTCCTACTTCACACCTCCCTCCTACCCACTACACCCAACAATCCCTCACAATTACACCTACCCTGCCTCCCACTTCCCCCTCACTCACTCCCAATTTCCCCGTCCCTCCCTCCCACTTCCCTCCTCCCTCAATCCTTACCGCACTCCCACTTCCCACACCCCCTCCCACTTCCCCCTTCCCTACCTACCTCCCACTTCCCCTCCCTCCCACATACCCAACCCACCCACCTACCCCGCCCTCCCACTTACCCCACCCTCCCTGCCACTAAGCCCCCCTCCATCCCATTTCATCCCAATCTCCCACTACCAACTCTCTGCCTTCCTCCCACTGTCCCCCTCCCTCCCTCCCACTTGCCCCCTCCCTCCCTCCCACCCACTTGCCAACTCCCTCCCTTCCTACCACTTCCCCCATGCTCCCGCCATCCCACTTCCCCCTCACACACTCCCACTTCCCCTGACACCCTTCCACTTACCCCTCCCACCCACATTACCGCTCTCTCCCTACCTCCCACTTCCCCCTCCCACCCTACCACTTGCCGCCTCCCTCACACCCTCCCACTTCCCCCTCCATCCAACTTCCCCCTCCCACCCTGCCACTTGCCACCTCCCTCACACCGTCCTGCTTCCCCCTCCCTCCAACTACCCCCTCCCTCCAACTTCCCCCTCCTCCAACTTCCCCCCTCCTCCAACTTCCCCCTCCTCCAACCTCCCCCCTCCTCCAACTTCCCCCCTCCTCCAACTTCCCCCCTCCTCCAACTTCCTCCCTCCTCCAGCTTCTCCTCACCCTCCCTCCCACTTCCCTCCTCCCTCCCTCCCTGCCTCCCACTTCACCCTCCCTCCCACTTCACCCCTCCCTCCTTCCCACTACCCTCCACACTCCCTCACATTTACACCCACCCTCCCTCCGACTTCCACGTCCCTCCGTCCCACTTCCCTCAATCCCTTCTTCCTTACAATTTCCCACAACCTCCCTCCCACTTCACCTCCCTCACACAAAGCCACCCTCACACTAAACCACCCTCACACTAAACCACACTCCCACTATCGCCCTCCCTCCCACTATCCCCCTCCCTCCCACTTCACAACTGCCTCCCACTTCACAACTGCCTCCCACTTCACCAATCCCTCCCACATTCCCCTCCCTCCCACTTCCCCTTCCCTCACACTTCCCCTTCCCTCGCACTTCCCCTTCCCTCGCACTTCCCCATCCCTCGCACTTCCCCATCCCTCCCACTTCCCCAGCCCTTCCACTACCCCATCCCTCTGACTTCTAGCCCCTCCCTCCCTCCCTCAATTCTACTTTCCTCCACCCACTTTCCCCCTCACTGTCCCAATCCCCCCACCTTCCCTCCCACTTACCCCACACACTCCCACTTACCCCTTCCTCCCTCCCACACCCTCTTCCACCCTCCTACATTCCTCTTCCTCCCTCCCTCCCTTCCTCCCAGTTACCGCCACCTTCCCTGCCTCCCACTTCCACCCTCCCTCCCAATTGTCCCCTCCCTCAAAACCTCCCTCTATCCCCTCCCTCCAACTTCCCCATGCCACCAAATTTGCCCACTCCCTCCCTCCCTCCCACTCACCCCTCCCTGCATCCTGCCTTCCCACCCGCCCTCCCTCCCGCTTCACAACTCCTTCCCACTTCCTCCTCCCTCCCACTTGACACCTCCCTCCTCACACCCACTTGCCCACTCCATTCCTCCCTCACTCCCTCTTCCAATGCAATCCCGCCCTCCCACTTCCACCCTCCCTCCAACTTCTCCCTGCCTGCATATTGCCCACTCCCTCCCTCTGTCCCACTCACCCCTCCCTCCATCTCTCCTACCCAGCCCCCCACTCTCCAAATTCCCCCACCCTCCAAATTCCCCCTCCCTCCAACTACCTCCTCCCTCCAACTACCCCCCACCCTAACTCCCATTTGCCTCCAAAATCCCTCCCTCCCACTTCTCCACTCCCTCCCACTTCCCCCTCATTCCCTCCCTCCCACTTCGACCCCCACTTCCCCCCACCACTTCCACCCTCTCTCCCGCCCTCCCTCCCACTTGCCACCTCCCTGCCTCCCACCAATCCACTTCACCAATCCTCCCACCCTCCCACTTCCCCTTCACTCCCTCACACTTACCCCACACTCCCGCCCACATCGCCCTCCCTCCCCCCGACTTCCTCCCTCATTCCCTCCCTCCCACTTCACCTTTCCCTCCTTCCCACTACCCACAACACTCCCTCCCACTACCCTTTTCCTCCCTCCCTCCCACTCAACACTCACACCCTCCAACTTCCCCACTCCAACTTTCCCCCTCCAACTTACCCCTCCCACTTGACTGCCTCCCTCCCTACACCACTCCAACCTCCCCCACTGCCACCCTCCCACCCTCCCTCTCTTAAACCCCCTCCCTCCCACATCCCCTCACATTTCCACCATCCCTCCCTCCCATTTCCACCCTCATTCCCATTTCCCCACTTCCTCTCACTATTGCCTCCCTCCCAGTTTCCCCCCTCCCTCCCACTTCCCCCCTCCCACCCACTTACCCACTGCCTCCGTCCCAATTCTCCCATGCACCCGCCCTCACACTGCCCCCTCAGTCCCTCCCACTCACCACTCCCTCCCTCCCACTTCACCCCTCCATCCCTACCTTCCACTTCCCCCTCCCAACCTGCCACTTGACACCTCCCTCACACCCTCCCACTTCAACCCTCCTTCTAACTTCGCACCTCCCTCCCACTTGCCCCCTCCCTCCCTCACACCCACCCCATTTCCCAACCCTCCCACCCGCCCACATCTCCCTCACTCCCTTCCACTTACCCCTCACTCCCTCCTAAATCCCCTTCCTTCCCTCCCACTTCCTCCATCACTCCATCCCTCCCTCCTACTTCACCCCTCCCTCCTACCCACTATACCCAACAATCCTTCACAATTACACCTCCTCTCCCTCCCACTTCCCCCTTCACTCAATCCCAATTTCCCCATCCCTCCCTCCCACTTCCCCCTCACTCACTCCCAATTTCCCTGTCCCTCCCTCCCACTTCCCTCTTCCCTCAATCCTTTCCTCACTCCCACTTCCCACACCACCCTCCTACCTCCCGCATCCCCTCCATCCCACTACACCACCCTCCCACTTGCCCCGCCCTCCCACTTGCCCCGCCCTCCCTGCCACTAAGCCCCCCTCCATCCCACTTCATCCCAATCTCCCACTTCCAATTCTCTGCCTTCCTCCCACTTCCACCTCCCTCCAACTGTCCCCTCTCTCACACTGTCCACCTCCCTCCCTCCCATTTGCCCCCTCCCTCCCTCCCACCCACTTGCCACCTCCCTCCCTTCCTACCACTTCCCCTCACTCCCTTCCTACCACTTCCCCTCACTCCCTCCCACTTACCCCTCCCTCCCTCCCACGTCCCCCTCCCACACTGCCACTTGCCGCCTCCCTCACACCCTCTAACTTCCGCCCTCCCTCCAACTTCCGCCCTCCCTCCAACTTCTCCTCACCCTCCCTCCCACTTCCCTCCTCCCTCTCTACCTGCCTCCCACTTCACCCTCCCTGCCACTTCACCCAATGATCCCTTCCCCCGACTTCCCCATCCCTCCCAAATCCCCCTCTCTCCCTCCCTCCTTCCCACTTGTCCCCTCCCTCCCTCCCAACCACCCAATTCTACAACCCTCTCTCCCTCCCACTTCCCACTCACTCCCTCCCACTTCACCCCTCTCTCCCTCCCACTTCACCCCTCACTCCCTCCTATTTCACCCCTCACTCCTTCCCAGTACCCCCCACACTCCCTCACAATTACACCCACCCTCCCTCCTACTTCCCAGTCCCTCCGTCCCACTGCCCTCAACCCCTTCCTCCTTCCCATTTCCCACTTCCCTCCCTCCCACTATCCATCCCCCCTACTTACCCCTCCCTCCCTCCTACATCCCCCTCCCTCCCTCCCACTTCACCCCTCACTCCTTCCCACTACCCCCACACTCCCTCACAATTACACCCAAACTCCCTCCTACTTCCCTCAATCCCTTCCTTCTTCCCATTTCCCACAACCTCCCTCCTACTTCCCTCCCTCCCAATTCCTCTCCCTCCCAATTCCACTCCCTCCCAATTCCCCTCCCTCCCAATTCCCCTCCCTCCCAATTCCCACAACCTCCCATTAAACCACCCTCCCACTAAACCACCCTCCCACTAAACCACCCTCCCACTTCCCCCTCCCTCTCACTTCCCCCTCCCTCCCACGTCCCCTTCCTCCCTAACATTAAGCCCCCATCCCAATTCATCATTCCCTCCCTCCCACTTCCAACTCCCTCCCACATCCCCATTCCTCCCTAACACTAAGCCCCCCACCATCCCAATTCATCCCTCCCTCCCTCGCACTTCTGACTCCCTCCCACCCTTCCAATGTTCCCTCTCTCCAACTGTCCCCATCCCGCCCTCCCGCCATCCCACTCCTGCCCTCCCGCCATCCCCCTCCTGCCCTCCCGCTGTCCATCTCCCTACCTCCCACTTCCCTCTTCACGCCCAATTCCTCCCTCCCGCCCACTTCCGCTCCCTCCATTCAACTTCCACCCTCCATTTCTCCCAATTCCCCCCTCCATCCCACTTCTACCCCATCCAACTTACCCCTCTCTCGCACTCTCACTCCTACTTGCCCACTCCCTACCTCCCTCCAGCTTCCTCCCTCCCACTGTCCCCCTCCCTCCCACCCACTGTCCACCATGCTCCTTCCCACTGTCCCCCTCTCTTCTTCCCACTGTCCCCCACCCACCCTCCCACTGTCCCCTACACTCCCTACCACATCCCCCTACCTCCCACTTCCCCCTCCCTCCCACTTCCCCCTCCTCCAAGTTCCACCCTGTCCCACTTCCCTCTCCCTCACTCCCTTGTACCCCATCCCTCCCTCCCTCCCACTATCCCCCTCCTTCACTCCTTCCCACTGTCCCCTTCCCTCACTCCCACTTCCCCCTCCCTCCCACTTCCCCCTCCCTCCCACTTCCCCCTGCCTCCCACTTGCCCATCCCTCGCACTTCCCCATCCCTCCCACTACCCCATCCCTCCCACTACCCCATCGCTCTGACTTCCAAACCCTCCCACTTCACCCTCTCTCCCTCCCTCAATCCTACTTGCCTCCACCCACTTGCCCTCTCACTGACTCCCAATCCCCCCACCCTCCCTCCCTCCCACTTACCCCTCAAACCTTTCCACATCGCTCTTCCTCCCTCCCACATCCCTCATCCTACCTCCCACATCCCTCTTCCTCCCTCCCACATCCCTCTTCCTCCCTCCCACATCCCTCCACCTCCCTCCCACATCCCTCTTCCTCTCTCCCACGTTCCTCTTCCTCCCTCCCTTCCTCCCTCCCTCACTTCCTCCCACTTACTACCACTCTCGCTGCCTCCCAATTCCACCCTCCATCCTAATTGTCCCCTCCCTCACAACCTCCCTCTATCCCCTCCCTCCAACTTCCCCATGCCACCAAATTTGCCCACTCCCTCCCTCCCTCCCACTCACCCCTCCCTGCATCCTGCCTTTCCACCCTCCCTCCATCCCACTTCACAACTCCATCCCACTTCACAACTCCGTCCCACTTCATAACTCCGTCCCACTTCACAACTCCGTCCCACTTCCCCCCCAACCTAACTCCCAATTTCCTCCTCCCTCCCTCCCACTCTCCCACATCCCTCACACTTGCCCGCATTCCCTCCCTCACACTTACAGCCTCCCACTTCCCACCTCCACTTCCACCCTCTCTCCCTCCCTCCCACCCACTTGCCCCCTCTTTGCCTCCCACCAACCCACTTCCCCAATACTCCAGCCCACTCACTTCTTCAGTCCTCCTGCCCTCCCATTTTCACACTCACTCCCTTCCTCCAACTGCCCCCTTTCTCCAACTTCCACCTCATCCAACTTCTACTCACCCTCCCTCCCATTGCCCTCCTCCCTCCCTCCCTGCCTCCCAAATCCCCCTGCATCCCACTTACCCTGTCCCTCCCTTCCTTCCACTTCCCCATCCTTCCCAATTGCCCCTTTCTCCCTCCCTCCTTCCCACTTATCCCCTCCCTCCCACCCACCCAATTCCACAACTCTCCCGCCCTCCCACTTCCCCCATTCCCATCCAGTTGCCTCCCTCCCACTTGCCTCCCTCCCACTTGCCTCCCTCCAACTTCCTTCCCTCCCACTTCCCTCCCTCCATCCCTCCAAATTGCCCCTCAAACATTGCCCCTCAGACTTCTCCCCTACCACCACTTCCCCCTACCACCGCTTCCCACCCCTACCGCTTCCCACCCCTACCGCTTCCAACCCCTACCACTTCCCCCTACCACTTCCACCTTCCCAATTCCACCCTCCCAGTTCCCAGCACTCACTTCCCCCTCCCACTTCCTCCCTCCCACTTCCCTCCCACATGCCCCAATCCCACCCTACACCCCTCCAACTTACCCCACTCCCACCTTCTCACTTCCCCCTCCCTCCCACACTCCCTCCCATTTCACCCTCCCTCCCTCCTTCACTCCCATTTCTACCCTCCCTCCCTCTAATTTCCCCATCTCTCCCTCCCATTTCTACCCTCCTTCCCATATAACCACTCCCTCACATTTCGCCCCTCCATCCCACTTGCCTCCTCCCTCCCTCCCTCCCACCCACTTGCCCACTACCTCCCTCCCCCCAAATTCCCCCATGCTCCCGCCCTCCCACTTACCCCTCACTCTCTCCCACTTACTCCTCCCTTCTTCTGACATTACCGCTCCCTCCCTCCCTCCGATATCACCGCTCCCTCCCTCCATCCCACAACACTGTTCACTCCCTACCTCTCACTTCCCCTCCCACCCTGCCACTTGCTGCCTCCCTCACTCCCTCCCACTTCACCCTCCCTCCAACTTCCCCTACCTCCAAATTGCCCACTCTTTCCCTCCCTCCTGCCTTCCCAGCCTCCCTCCCTCCAACTTCCCCCTCCCTCCAACTTCCCACCTCCCTCCAACTTGCCCCCCCACCAACTTCCCCCCTCCCTCCTACTTCGCCTCACCCTCCAACTTCCCCTCACCGTCCTTCCCATTTCTGTCCTCCCTCCTTCGCTGCCTCCCATTTCCCCCTCCCTTCCACTTACCTCTCTCTCTCCCACCCTCCCACTTCCCCCTCACTCCCTCCCACTTCCCCCTCACTCCCTCCCACTTCCCCCTCACTCCCTCTCTCCCAATTCACCCCTCCCTCCTTCCCACTACCCCTCACAATCCCTCATAATTACCCCCATCCTCCCTCCCATGCCCCCATCCCTCCCAAGTCCCCCTTCTTCCCTATTGCTAAACTTCCCACGTCCCCCTCCCTCCCACGTCCCCCTTCCTCCCTATTGCTAAGCCCCACACCATCGCACTTCATCCCTCCCTCCCACAGTCCCCCTCCCTCCCTTCCACTTCCACCCTCCCTCCCTTCTACTTCCACCCTCCCTTCCACTTCCACAGTCCCTCCCTTCCACTTCCCACTCCTACCTTGCCACTACACACCTCCCTCCCACTTATCCCTCCCTCTCAATTACACACCCTCTCACTTCCCCCTCTCTCCCACTGACCCCCTCCCTCACTCCCACTGTCAAAAACCCTCCCTCCCACTGTCAAACACACTCCTTCCCACTGTCCCCCACCCTCCTTCCCACAGTCCCCTCCCTCCCACTATCCCCTCCCTCCCACTGACCCCTCCCTCCCTCCCACTGTCCCCCTCCCTTCCTCCCACTTCCCCCTCCAACCCTCCCATTTACCCCTCCAAACCGTCCCACTTCCCCCTCCCTCCCTCCGTCCCACTGTCCCCCTCCCTCCCTCCCACTGTCCACCTCCCTCACTCCCTCCCACTAGCCACCTCCCTCCCACTGCCCCCTCATGCCCTCTTCCCCCTCCCTCTCTCCAACTTTCCCCCTCTCTCCCACTCTCACTCCTACTTGCTTCCTCCCTACCGCCCTCCTACCGCCGCCCTCCCACTTCCGACGCCCTCCCACTTCCGCCGCCCTCCCACTTCCGCCGCCCTCCCATTTCCGCCTCCCTCCCACTTGCCCCTCCCTCCCACTTGCCCCTCCCTCCCAGTCCCACCGTCTTGCCACTCCCTCCCACTCCCTCCCACTTGCCCCTCCCTAATTTCCTCCTGCTTCCTCCTCCCTCCCACTGTACCCCTCCCGCACTCCCACTGTCCCCCTCCCACCTTCCCACTGACCGCACCCTCTCTACCACATACCCCTCCCTCCCACTTCACATCTCCCTCCCACTTCACATCTCCCTCCCACTTCACATCTCCCTCCCACTTCCCCCTCCCTCCAACTACCCCATCCCTCCCTCCCTCTCACCATCCCCCTCCTTCCCTCCTTTCCACTGTCCCCCTCCCTCCCTATCACTTCCCCCTCCCTCCCACTTCACAACTCCCTCCCACTTCACAACTCCCTCCCACTACCCCATCCCTCCCACTACCCCATCCCTCCTAATTCCCCATCCCTCCCACTTCCCCATCCCTCCCACTACCCCATCCCTCTGACTTCCAAACCCTCCCACTTCACCCTCTCTCCCTCCCTCAATCCTACTTGCCTCCACCCACTTGCCCCCTCACTGACTCCCAATCCCCCCACCCTCCCTCCCTCCCACTTACCCCTCACACCCTCCCACATCCCTCTTCCTCCCTCCCACATCCCTCTTCCTCCCTCCCACATTCCTCTTCCACCCTCCCACATCCCTCTTCCTCCCTCCCACATCCCTCTTCCTCCCTCCCACATCCCCCTTCCTCCCTCCCACATCCCTCTTCCACCCTCCCACATTCCTCTTCCTCCCTCCCACTTCCACCCTCCATCCCAATTGTCCCCTCCCTCACAACCTCCCTCTATTCCCTCCCTCCAAATTCCCCATGCCACCAAATTTGCCCACTCCCTCCCTCCCTCCCACTCACCCCTCCCTGCATCCTGCCTTCCCACCCTCCCTCCGTCCCACTTCATAACTTCGTCCCACATCACAACTCCGTCCCACTTCCCCCTCCGTCCCACTTCCCCCCAACCTAATTCCCAATTCCCTCCTCCCTCCCTCCCACTCTCCCACATCCCTCACACTTGCCCGCATACCCTCCCTCCCACTTACAACCTCCCACTTCCCACCACCACCTTCGCCCTCTCTCCCTCCCTCCCACCCATTTGCCCCCTCTTTGCCTCCCACCAACCCACTTCCCCAATCATCCAGCTCTCCCACTTCTTCAGCCCTCCCGCCCCCCCCCCATTTCCACCCTCACTCCCACCCTCCAACTGCCCCCTTTCTCCAGCTTCCACCTCATCCAACTTCCACTCACCCTCCCTCCCATTGCCCTCCTCCCTCCCTTCCTGCCTCCCACTTCCCCCTCCATCCCACTTACCTTTACCCTCCCTTCCTTCCACTTACCCATCCTTCCCACATGCCCCTCTCTCCCTGCCTCCTTACCACTTGTCCCCTCCCTCCCACCCACCCAATTCCACAACCCTCCCACCCTCCCACTTCCCCCACTCCCTCCAACTTGCCTCCCTCCCACTTCCTTCCCTCCCACTTCCCTCCCTCCATCCCTCCAAATTGCCCCTCAAACATTGCCCCTCAGACTCACCCCAACCACTTCGCCCCTACCACCACTTCCCCCCCCTACTGCTACCCCCCCTACTGCTTCCCACCCCTACCGCTTCCCCCCTACCACTTCCACCTTCCCAATTCCACCCTCCCAGTTCCCCCCACTCACTTCCCCCTCCCACTTCCTCCCTCCCACTTGCCTCCCATGTGCCCCAATCCCTCCCTAAACCCCTCCAACTTCCCCCGCTCCCACATTCTCACTTCCCCCCTCCCTCCCACACTCCCTCCCATTTCCACCCTCCCTCCCTCCTTCACTTCAATTTCCACCCTCCCTCCCTCTAATTTCCCCATCCCTCCCTCCCATTTCTACCCTCCTTCCCATTTACCCACGCCCTCACACTTCACCCCTCCATCCTCCATCCTCCCTCTTCACATCTCCCTCCCTCTTCACTTCTCCCTCCCACTTCCGCCTCCCTCCCACTTCCGCCACCCTCCCAATTCTCCCTTCCTCCCACTTCCCCGTTCCTCACACTTCTTCCTCCCTCCCACTTCCCCCTCCCTTACTCCCACTTAGCGCATCCCTCCCTCCAACCCTCCCACTATGCCCATCCCTCCCTCCCACTATGCCGCAGCCTCTGTCCCACTATCCCCCTCCCTCCCTAACTCCTACTCCCTCCCACTAACCCTCCCTCCAAGTACCCCTCCCTCCCACTTCCCCCTCCCTCCCTCCCATTGTCTCCCACCCTCCCTCCCATTGTCCCCTTCACTTCCACCCACTCTCCCCCTCCCTCCCTTCCACTCTCCCCTTCCTCCCTACCACTAAGCACACCACCATCACAGTCCATTCCTCCCTCCCACTTCTGACTCCCTGACTCCCTCCCACTGTCCCCTCCCTCCCACTGTCCCCTCCCTCCCATTGTCCCCCTCCATCCCTCCCACTGTCCCCCTCCCTCCTCCCACTTTCCCCTTCCCTCACTCCCTCCCACTCTCCGCCTTCCTCCGACTGTCCCCTCCTGCCCTCTTTCCCCTCCCTCCCTCCCACCACACACCTCCCTCGCTCCCACTACACCCCTCACTCCCACTACACCCCTCACTCCCACTACACCCCTCCCTCCCACTTCCCCCTCTCTCCTACTCTCACTCCTAATTGCCCCCTCCCTACCTCCCACCTCCATCCCTCCTGGTGTCCCCCTCCCTGCCTCCCACTGTCCCCCTCCAAACCTCCCACTGTCCACCTCCCACACTTGCTGCCACTATCTGCCTCCCTCCCACCGTCCCCTCGTGCCCTCTTCCACCTCCCTCTCTCCAACTTTCCCCCTCTCTCCCTCCCACTACACCCCTCCTTCCCACTACACCCCTGCCTCCCACTTCCTCCTCTCTCCCACTCTCACTCCTACTTGCCCCCTCCCTACCTCCCTCCTGCATCCCTCCCAGTGTCCCGCTCCCTGTCTCCCTGCCTCCCACTGTCCCCCTCCCTGCCTCCCACTTCCCCCTCCAACCCTCCCACTTCCCCCCTCCAAACCTCCTACTTCCCCCTCCCTCCCTCACACTTTCCCCTCCCTCCCTCCCACTTCCCCCTCACTTCCTCCCTCCCACTTCCCCCTCACTCCCTCCCTCCCACTTCCCCCACCTCCCACTTCCCTCCTCCCTCACAACAACCCCTTCCTACCACTTCCGCCCCGTCCAACATTCCCCTCCTTCACTACCACTTACCCCATCCCTCCCTCCATCCCTCCGACCATTCCCCTCCCTCCCTCCCTCCCACTGTCCACCTCCCTCCCTCCCACTGTCCACCTCCCTCCCTCCCACTGTCCTCCTCCCTCCCTCCCTCGCACTGACCCCTCGCTCCCTACAACTTCCCCTCTCCCACTTCACAACTACCACCAACTTCACCCTCCCTCCCACTTGCCCCTCCATCCCACTTGCCCCTCCCTCCCACTTGCCCCTCCCTCCCACTTGCCCCTCCCTCCCGCTTGCCCCTCCCTCCCACTTGCCCCTCCCTCTTGCTCCTCCCTCCCACTCCCTCAGACTTGCCCCTCCCTCTGACTTGCCCCTCCCTCCGACTTGCCCCTCCCTCCGACTTGCCCCTCCCTCCCACTTGCCCCTCCCTCCCACTTGCACCTCCCTCCCATTCCCTCCGACTTGCCCCTCCCTCCCACTTGCCCCTCCCACTTCCGCCTCCCTAACTCCCACCTGCTTCCTCCTCCCTCCCACTGTCCCCCTCCCGCACTCCCACTGTCCCCCTCCCACCTTCCCACTGACCCCACCCTCCCTACCACATACCCCACCCTACCACATACCGCTCCCTCCCACTTCACAGCTCCCTCCCACTTCCGCCTCCCTCCCACTTCCGCCTCCCTCCCACTTCCGCCTCCCTCCCACTTCCGCCACCCTCCCACTTCCGCCTCCCTCCCACTTCCGCCTCCCTCCCACTTCCGCCTCCCTCCCACTTTCGCCTCCCTCCCACTTTCGCCTCCCTCCCACTTCCCCCTTTTTCTCACTTCCCCCTTCCTCCCACTTCCCCTTCCTCCCACTTCCCCCTTCCTCCCACTTCCCCCTTCCTCCCACTTCCCCCCTTCCTCCCACTTCCGCCTCCCTCCAACTTTCGCCTCCCTCCCACTTCCCCCTTCCTCCCACTTCCCCCTTCCTCCCACTTCCCCCTTCCTCCCACTTCTCCCTTCCTCCCACTTCTCACTTCCTCCCACTTCCCCACCCTCCCACTTCCCCCTCCCTTACTCCCACTTACCGTATCCATCCCTCCAACACTCCCACTATGCCCCACCCTCCCACTATCCCCCTCCCTCCATCCCACTATCCCCCTCCCTCCCACTTCCGCCTCCCTCCCACTTTCGCCTCCCTCTCACTTCCCCCTTCCTCCCACTTCCCCCTTCCTTCCACTTCCCCCTTCCTCCCACTTCCCCCTTCCTCCCACATCCCCCTTCCTCCCACTTCCCCCTCCCTCCCACTTCCCCTTCCCTTACTCCCACTTACCGCATCCCTCCCTCCAACCATCCCACTATGCCCCTCCCTCACTCTATGCCCCTCCCTCCCTCCCACTATCCCACTCCCTCCCACTATTCGCCTCCCTCCCACTTCACAACTCCCTCCCACTTCACAACTCCCTCCCACTACCCCCTCTTTCCCTGCCCCACTCCTACTCCCTCCCACTACCCGTCCCTCCCACTTCCCCCTCCCTCCCATTGTCCCCCTCACTTCCTCCCACTGTCCCCCTCCCTCCCTCCCACTATCCCCTTCCTCCCTACCACTAAGCACACCACAATCACAGTCCATTCCTCCCTCCCACTTCCGACTCCCTGACTCCCTTCCACTATCCCCTCCCTCCCATTGGCCCCCTCCCGCCCTCCCATTGTCCCGCTCCCTCACTCCCGCCCACTATCTGCCTCCCTACCACTATCCCCTCCTGCCCTCTTTCCCCTCCCTCCCTCCCTCCCACTTCAGCCCTCCCACTTCACCCCTCCCTCGCTCCCACTACACCCCTTGCTCCCACTACACCCCTCGCTCTCACTACACCCCTTGCTCCCACTTCGCCCTCTCTCCCACACACACTCTTACTTGCCCCCTCCCTATCTCCCTCCTCCATCCCTCCCAGTGTCCCCCTCCCTGTCTCCCTCCCTCCCACTGTCCCCCACCCCGCTCCCACTGTCCCCATCCCTGCCTCCCACTGTCCCCCTCCCTGCCTCCCACTGGCCCCCTCCTTGCCTCCCACTGACCCCCTCCCTACCTCCCACTTCCCCCCTGGAACCCTCCCACTTCCCCCTTCCTCCCCTCCCTCCCACTGTCCCCCTCCCTCCCACCCACAGTCCCCCTCCCTCACTCCCTCCCACTATCCGCCTCCCTCCCAATGCCCCCTCCTGCCCTCTTCCCCCTCCCTCTCTCCAACTTTCCCCCTCCTACTTCCCCCCTCACTCTGTCCCTCCCACTTCCCCCTCCCTCCCTCCCACTTCCCTCGCCTCCCATTTCCCCCCTCCCTCACACCTCCACATTCCTACCACTTCCACCCGGTCCCACATACCCCTCCCTCACTACCACTTACCCCATCCCTCCATCCATCCCTCCCACCATCCCCCTCGCTCCATACAACTTCCCACCACCCTCCCATTTCACAAAAACCACCCACTTCACCCTCCCTCCCACTTGCACCTCCTTCCCACTCCCTCCCACTTACCCCTCCCTCACACCTCCCCCTTCCTACCACTTCCACCCCATCCCACATACCCCTCCGTCACTACCACTTACCCAATCCCTCCCTCCATCCCTCCCACCATCCCCTCCCTCCCTCCCACTGTCCCCCTCACTCCCTACAACATCCCGCCCTCCTACTTAACAACTACCACCCACTTGCCCCTCTCCCATTTGCCCCACCCTCCCACTCCCTCCCACTTGCCCCTCCCTCCCACTCCCTTCCACTTGTCCCTCCCTCCCACTCCCTCCCACTTGCCCCTCCAACTACCCACACCCTCCCACTCCCGACACCCTCCCACTTCCCACTCCCTCCCACTTCCCACTCCCTCACTCCTACTTGCCCCCACCCACTTGCCTCCTCACTGACTCCCAATTCTATCACCCTCCCACTTACCCCTCACACCCTCCCACTTTCCCCTTCCTCCCTCCCACATCCTTCTCGCTCCCTTGCAATTCCTCCCACCCTGCCTCCCACTTCCACCCTCCCTCCCAAATGCCCCCTCCTTCACAACCTCCCACTTCCCCTCCATCCAAATTGCCCACTCCATCCCTCCCTTCCACTCACTCCTCCCTGCATCCTGCCTTCCCACCCTCCCTCCCTCCAACTTGCCCCCTCCCTCCAACTTCCCCTTCCTCCAAATTCCCCAGAACCTAACACCCATTGACCTCCTCCCTCCCTCCCTCCAACATTCCCTTCCCTGCCACTTCCTCCCTCCCTCCCACTTGCCCCTCATTCCCTCCCACCCACTTACCCCCTCCCACTTCCCAACACCACTTCCGCCCACTCTCCCTCCCTCCCACCCACTTGCCCCCTCCCTGCCTCCTACGAACACACTTCCCCAATCCTACCGCACTCGCACATCTTCAATCCTCCCTTCCTCCCACTTCCACCCTCCCTCCCAATTGCCCCCAAATTCACAACCTCCCACTTCACCCTCCATCCAAAGTGCCCACTCCTTCCCTCCCTTCCACTCACCGCTCCCTCCATCCTGCCTTCCCACCCTCCCTCCCTCCAACTTCCCCCTCCCTCCAACTTCCCCCTCCCTCCAACTTCCCCCACCCTCCAACTTCCCCCACCCTCCAACTTCCCCCGCCCTCCAACTTCCCCCACCCTCCAACTTCCCCCACCCTCCAACTTGCCCCCTCCTTCCAACTTGCCCCCTCTCTCAAAATTCCCCAGAACCTGACACCCATTTACCTCCTCCCTCCCTCCCTCCCACATTCCCCTCCCTCCCACTTCCTCCACCCTCCCACTTGCCCCTCATTCCCTCCCACCCACTTACCCCCTCCCACTTCCCACCACCACTTCCACCCGCTCTCCCTCCCTCCCACCCACTTGCCCTCTCCATGCCACCTACCAACCTCCTTCCCCAATCCTCCCGCCTTCCCACATCTTCAATACTCCCTGCCTCCCACTTCCCCCTCCCTCTCAGCCCTACTTGCCCCTCCCTAACTACATCCTCCTTCCTCCTCCCTCCCACTGTCCCCCTCCCGCACTCCCACTTTCCCCCTCCCACCTTCCCACTGTCCTCGTCCCTCCATCACACTGACCCCACCCTCCCTACCACATCCCCCTCCGTCCCACTTCACATCTCCCTCACACTTCCCCCTCCCACTTCCACCCTGTCCCACTTCACCCTCCCTTACTCCCACTTACCGCACCCCTCCCACTATGCCCCTCCCACCCACCCACTTCCCCCCTCCCTCACCCTCCACATCTCTGTCCCACTTCCCCCTCCCTCTCACTTCCCTCTCTCTCCCACTCTCACTCCAACGTGCCCCCTCCCTACCTCCCTCCCCCATCCCACCCAATGTCCCCCTCCCTGTCTTCCTCCCTCCCTGCCTCCCACTGTCCCCCTCCTTGCCTCCCACTGTCCCCCTCCCTCCCACTTCCTCCCTCCCTCCCTTCCTCCCACTTCCTCCCTCCCTCCCACCTCCCCCTCCCTCCCACTTCCCCCTCCCTCACACCTCCCCCTTCCTACCACATCCACCCCGTCCCACATACCCCTCCCTCACTACCACTTACCCCATCCCTTCCTCTATCTCTCCCACTGTCCTCCTCCCTCCCACCCTCCCTCCCACTGTCCTCCTCCCTCTCTCCCACTGTCCCCCTCGTTCACTACAACTTCCCCCATTTCACAACTACCACCCACTTGCCCCTCCCTCCCACTTGCCCCTCCCTTCCACCCCATCCCACATACCCCTCCCTCACTACCACTTACACCATCCCTCCCTCCATCCCTCCCACAATCCACCTCCTTCCCTCCCTCCCACTGTCCCCCTGCCTCACTACACCTTCCCCCCTCCCACTTCACAACTACCACCCACTTGCCCCTCCCTCCCACTCCCTCCCACTTGCCCCTCCCTCCCACTCCCTCCCACTTGCCCCTCCCTCCAAATTCCCCCCTCCCTCCAACATCCCCCTCCCTCCAACTTCCCCCTCCCTCCAACTTCCCCTCACCCTCCCTCCCATTTCTGTCCTCCCTCCTTCGCTGCCTCCCACTTCCCCCTCCCTTCCACTTACCTCTCTCTCTCTCCCACCTTCCCACTTGCCCCCTCCTTCCCTCCCACCCACCCAACTCTGCAACCCTCCCACTTCCCCCTCAATCCCTCCCAGTTCCCCCTTACTCCCTCCCACTTACCCCTCCCTCCCTCCTAAATCCCCCTCCCTCCTTCCTAAATCCCCCTCCCTCCCTCCCACTTCCTCCCTCACTCCCTCTCTCCCACTTCACCCCTCCCTCCTTCCCACTACCCCCTCACACTCCCTCACAATTACCCCTGTCCTCCCTCCCATACCCCGCTCCCTCCCACATCCCCTTCCTCCCTATTGCTAAGCCTCCCATATCCCCCTCCCTCCAACTTCCACCTTCCTCCCTACTGCTAAGCCTCCCACGTCCCCCTTCCTCCCTATTGCTAAGCCCCCTACCATCCCACTTCATCCCTCCCTCCCAATGTCCCCTCCCTCCCTCCCACTTCCACCCTCCCTCCCTTCCACTTCCACCCTCCATTCCACTTCCACCCTCCCTCCCTTCCACTTCCCACTCCTACCTTCCGACTACACACCTCCCTCCCACTTATCCCTCCCTCCCCATTACACCCCCTCCCACTTCCTCCTCTCTCACACTGTCCCCCTCCCTCACTCCCACTGTCCCCCTCCCTCCTTCCCACTGTCACCCTCCTTCCTTCCCACTGCCTCCCTCCCTCCTTCCCACTGTCTCCCTCCCTCTCTCAAACTGTCCCCTCCCTCCTTCCCACTGTCCTCCTCCCTCCTTCCACTGTCCCCCTCCCCACTTTCCCCTCCTTCCCACTTTCCCCTTGCTAACTCACTCCTGCTTCCTCCTTCCTCCCACTGACCCCCTGCCGCACTCCCACTGTCCCCCTCCCACCTTCCCACTGACCCCCTCCCACCTTCCCACTGACCCCACCCTCCCTAACACATACCCCTCCCTCCCGCTTCGCATCTCCCTCCCGCTTCACGCCTCCCTCCCGCTTCCGCCTCCCTCCTGCTTCCGCCTCCCTCCCGCTTCCGCCGCCCTCCCACTTCCCCTTTCCTCCCACTTCTCCCTTCCTCCCACTTCCCCCTTCCTCCCACTTCTCCCTCCCTCCCACTTCCGCCTCCCTCCCACTTCCGCCTCCCTCCCGCCTCCCTCCCACTTCCCCTTTCTTCCCACTTCTCCCTTCCTCCCACTTCCCGTTCCTCCCACTTCCCCCTCCCTTACTCCCACTTAGCACATCCCTCCCTCCAACCCTCCCACTATGCCCATCCCTCCCTCCCACTAGTCCCTGCCTCCGTCCCACTATCCCCCTCCCTCCCTCCATCCCCCTCTCACCCTCCCACTTCCCCCTCTTTCCCTCCCTAACTCCTACTCCCTCCCACTACCCCTCCCTCCCAGTACCCCTCCCTCCCACTTCCCCCTCCCTCCCTCCCATTGTCTCCCTCCCTCCCATTGTACCCCTCACTTCCTCCCACTCTCCCCCTCCCTCCCTCCCACTCTCCCCTTCCTCCCTACCACTAAGCACACCACTATCACAGTCCATTCCTCCATCCCACTTCCGACTCCCTGACTCCCTCCCACTGTCCCCTCCCTCCCACTATCCACTGCCTCCCATTGTTTCCCTCACTCCCTCCCACTATCCGCCTTCCTCCGATTGTCCCCTCCTGCCCTCTTTCCCCTCCCTCCCACTACAACCCTCACTCCCACTACACCCCTCCCTCCCACTACACCCCTCCCTCCCACTACACCCTCCCTCCAACTACCCCCTCTCTCCCACTCTCACTCCTAATTGCACCCTCCCTACCTCCCAGCTCCATCCCTCCCGGTGTCCCCCTCCCAGCCTCCCACTGTCCCCCTCCAACCCTCCCACTTCCCCCTCCCTCCCTCCCTCCCACTGTCCACCTCCCACACTTGCTGCCACAATCTGCCTACCTCCCACTGTCCCCTCCTGCCCTCTTCCCCCTACCTCTCTCCAACTTTCCCCCTCTCTCCCTCCCACTACACTCCTGCCTCCCACTTCCTCCTCTCTCCCACTCTCACTCCTACTTGCCTGCTCCCTACCTCCCTCCTGCATCCCTCCCACTGTCCCCCTCCCTGCCTCCCATTGTCCCCCTCCCTGCCTCCCACTTCCCCCTCCAACCCTCCCACTTCCCCCCTCCAACCCTCCTACTTCCCCCTCCCTCTCTCCCACTTCCCCCTCACTCCCTCCCTCCCACTTTCCCAACCTCCCACTTCCCCCCTCCCTCACACCAACCCCTTCCTACCACTTCTGCCCCGTCCCACATAGCCCTCCCTCACTACCACTTACCCCATCCCTCCCTCCATCCCTCCCACTGTCCTCCTCCCTCCCTCCCACTGTCCTCCTCCCTCCCTCGCACTGACCACTCACTCCCTACAACTTCGCCCCTCTCACTTCACAACTACCACCAACTTCACCCTCCCTCCCACTTGCCCCTCCCTCCCACTTGCGCCTCCCACTTGCTCCTCCCTCCCACTCCCTCCGACTTGCCCCACCCTCCCACTTGCCCCTCCCTCCCATGCCCCTCCCTCCCACTCCCTCCCACTTGCCCCTCCCTCCCACTCCCTCCGACTTGCCCGTCCCTCCCACTTGCCCCTCCCACTTGCCCCTCCCTAACTCCCACCTGCTTCCTCCTCCCTCCCCCTCCCGCATTCCCACTGTACCCCTCCCACCTTCCCACTGTCCCCCTCCCGCCTTCCCACTGACCCCACCCTCCCTACCACATACCCCACCCTACCACATACATCTCCCTCCCACTTCCGCCTCCATCCCACTTCCGCCATGCCCCCACTTCCGCCTCCCTCCCACTTCTGCCTCCATCCCACTTCCCCCTTCCTCCCACTTCCCCCTTCCTCCCACTTCCCACTTCCTCCCACTTACCCCCTTCCTCCCCCCTTCCTCCCAATTCCCCCTTCCTCCCACTTCCCCCTTCCTCCCACTTCCCCCTTCCTCCCACTTGCCCCCATTCCCCCTTCCTCACAGTTCCCCCTTCCTAACAATTCCCCCTTCCTCCCACTTCCCCCTTCCTCCCACTTCCCCCTTCCTCCCACTTCCCCCTTCCTCCCACTTCCCCCTCCCTTACTCCCACTTACTGCATCCATCCCTCCAACCCTCCCACTATGCTCTTCCCTCACGCTATGCCCCTCCATCCCTCCCACTATCCCCCTCCCTCCCTCACACTATCCCCTCCTTCCCTCCCACTATCCCCCTCCCTCCCTCCCACTATCCCCCTCCCTCCCTCCCATTATACCCCTCCCTCCCACTTCCACCTCCCTGCCACTTCTGCCTCCCTTCCACTATCTGCTTCCCTCCCACTTCACAACTCCCTCCCACTTCACAACTCCCTCCCACTTCCCCCTCTTTCCCTGCCCCACTCCTACTACCACATCCCCCTCCCTCCCTCCCATTGTCTCCCTCCCTCCCTCCCATTGTCCCCCTCACTTCCTCCCACTGTCCCCCTCCCTCCCGCTCTCCCCTTCCTCCCTACCACTAAGCACACCACCATCACAGTCCATTCCTCCCTCCCACTTCTGACTCCCTGACTCCCTTCCACTGTCCCCTCCGTCCCATTGTCCCCCTCCCTCCCTCCCACTGTCTCCCTCCCTCACTCCCTCCCACTATCCACCTCCCTCCCACTGTCCCCTCCTGCCCTCTTTCCCCTCCCTCCCTCCCTCCCACTTCAGCCCTCCCTCACTCCCACTAGAACCCTCCCTCCCACTACACCCCTCTCTCCCACTACACCCCTCTCTCCCACTACACCCCTCGCTCCCACTACACCCCTCGCTCCCACTACACCCCTCCCTCCCACTTCCCCCTCTCTCCCACTTCCCCCTCTCTCCCACTCACACTCCTACTTGCCCCCTCCCTATCTCCCTCCTCCATCCCTCCCAGTGTCCCCCTCCCTGTCTCCCTCCCTCCCACTGTCCCCCTCCCTGCCTCCCACTGTCCCCCTCCCTGCCTCCCACTGGCCCCCTCCCTGCCTCCCACTGGCCCCCTCCCTGCCTCCCACTGGCCCCCTCCCTGCCTCCCACTGTCCCCCTCCCTGCCTCCCACAGTCCCCCTCCCTCCCTCCCACTATCCGCCTCCCTCCCAATGACCCCTCCTGCCATCTTCCCCCTCCATCTCTCCATCTTTCACCCTCCCTTTCTCCCACTTCCCCCTCCCTCCCTCCCTCCCACTTCCCCCACCTCCCATTTGCCCCCTCCCTCGCACCTCCAAATTCCTACCACTTCCACCCCATCCCATATACCCCTCCCTGACTATCACTTACCCCATCCCTCCCTCCATCCCTCCCACCATCCCGCTCGCTCCATACAACTTCCCACCACCCTCCCATTTCACAAAAACCACCCACTTCATCCTCCCTCCCACTTGCCCCTCCCTCCCACTCCCTCCTACTTCCCCCTCCCTCACACCTCCCCCTTCCTACCCCTTCCACCCTATCCCACATACCCCTCCCTCACTACCACTTACCCCATCCCTCTCTCCATCCCTCCCACCATCCCCCTCCCTCCCTCCCAATGTCCCCCTCACTCCCTACACCATCCCCCCTCACACTTCACAACTACCACACACTTTCCCCTCTCTCCCACTTGCCCCTCCCTCTCCCTCCCACTTGACCCTCCCTCACAATCCCTCCCACTTGCCCCTCCCTCCCACATGCCCCTCCCTCCCACACCCTCCCACCTCCCACTTCCCACACCCTCCCACTTCCCACTCCCTCCCACTTCCCACTCCCTCACTCCTACTTGCACCCACCCACTTGCCCCCTACTGACTCCCAATTCTCCCACCCTCCTACTTACCACTCACACCATCCCACTTTCCCCTTCCTCCCTCCCACTTTCCCCTTCCTCCCTCCCACATCCCTCTCGATCCCTTGCAATTCCTCCCTCCCTCCATGCCTCCCACTTCCACCCTCCTCCCAATTGCCCCCTCCTACAGAACCTCCCACTTCCCCTCCATCCAAATTGCCCACTCCCTCCCTCCCTTCCCATCACCCCTCCCTGCATCCTGCCTTCCCACCCTCCCTCCCTCCAACTTGCCCCCTCCCTCCAACTTGCCCACTCCCTCCAACTTCCCCTTCCTCCAAATTCCCCAGAACCTAACACCCATTTACCTCCTCCCTCCCTCCGAAATTCCCCTCCCTCCCACTTCCTCCCTCCCTCCCACTTGCCCCTCATTCCCTCCCACCCACTTACCCCCTCCCACTTCCCATCACCACTTCCGCCCACTCTCCCTCCCTCCCACCCACTTGCCCCCTCCCTGCCTCCTACCAACCCACTTCCCCAATCCTCCCGCCCTCCCACATCTTCAATCCTCCCTGCCTCCCACTTCCACCCTCCCTCCCAATTGCCCCCAAATTCACAACCTCCCACTTCACCCTCCGTCCAAATTGCCCACTCCCTCCCTCCCTTCCACACACTGCTCCCTCCATCCTGCCTTCCCACCCTCCCTCCCTCCAACTTCCCCCTCCCTCCAACTTCCCCCTCCCTCCAACTTCTCCCACCCTCCAACTTCCCCCTCCCTACCACTTGGCCCTCCCTCCAACTTGCCCCCTCCTTCCAACTTGACCCCTCCCTCCAAATTCCCCAGAACCTGACACCCATTTACCTCCTCCCTCCCTCCCTCCGACATTCCCCTCCCTCCCACTTCCTCCCTCCCTCCCACTTGCCCCTCATTCCCTCCCACCCACTTACCCCCTCCCACTTCCCATCACCACTTCCGCCCACTCTCCCTCCCTCCCACCCACTTGCCCCCTCCCTGCCTCCTACCAACACACATCCCCAATCCTCCCGCCCTCCCACATTTTCAATCCTCTCTGCCTCCCACTTCCCCCTCCCTCCCACTTCCCCCTCCCTCTCAGCCCTACTTGCCCCTCCCTAACTCCATCCTGCTTCCTCCTCCATCCCACTATACCCCTCCCTCACTCCCACTGTCCTCCTCCCACCTTCCCACTGACCCCCTCCTTCCATCCCACTGACTCCACCCTACCTACCACATCCCCCTCCCTCCCACTTCACATCTCCCTCTCACTTCCCCCTCCCACTTCCACCCTGTCCCACTTCACCCTCCCTTACTCCCAGTTATCGCATCCCTCTCTCCATCCCTCCCACTATGCCCCTCCCTCCCACCCACTTCCCCCTCCATCACCCTTCACATCTCTGTCCCACTTCCCCCTCCCTCCCACTTCCCCCACTCTCCCACTCTCACTCCTACTTGCCCCCACCCTACCTCCCTCCTCCATCCCTCCCAGTGTCCCCCTCCTGCTCCCCCTCCCTGCATCCCACTGTCCCCCTCCCTGCCTCCCACTGTCCCCCTCCAACCCTCCCACTGTCACCCTCCAACCCGCCCTCCCTCCCACTTCCCCCTCCCTCCCTCCCACTTCCACCTTTCCAAATCCCCCACCTCCCACTTCCCCCTCCCACACATCTCCCCCTTCCTACCACTTCTAACCCATCCCACATACCCCTCCCTCACTACCACTTTCCCCAACCCTCCCTCCATCCCTCCCACCATCCCCCTCCATCCCTCCCTCTTTCCCACTGTCCTCATCCCTCCCTCCCTCCCTCCCACTGTCCCCCTCGCTCCATACAACTTCCCCCCTCCCTCTCACTTCACAACAACCACCCACTTCACCCTCCCTCTCACTTGCCCCTCCCTCCCACTCCCTCCCACTTCCCCCTCCCTCACACCTCCCCCTTCCTACAATTTCCACCCTGTCCCACATACCCCTCCCTCACTACCACTTACCCATCCCTCCCTCCATCCCTCCCCATCCCCCTCCCTCCCTCCCACTGTCCCCCTTGCTCTCTACAACTTCCCTCCTCCCACTTCACTACCACCCACTAGCCCCTTTCGCCCACTTGCCCCTCCCTCCCACTCCCTCCCAGTTGACCCTCCCTCCCACTCCCTCCCACTTGCCCCTCCCTCCCACTCCCACCCACTTCCAACACCCTCCCATTTCCCACTCCAGCCCACTTCCCACTCCCTCCCACTTCCCACTCCCTCACTCTTACTTGCCCCCACCCACTTGCCCCCTGACTGATTCCCAATTCTCCCGTCCTCCCACTTACCCCTCACACCCTCCCACTTTCTGCTTCCTCCCTCCCACATCCCTCTCACTCCCTTGCAATTCCTCCCACCCTCCCTGCCTCCCACTTCCACCCTCCCTCCCAATTGCCCCCTCCTTCACAACCTCCCACTTCCCCTCCATCCAAATTGCCCACTCCCTCCCTCCCTTCCACTCCCCCTCCCTGCATCCTACCTTCCTAACCCCCCCTCCCTCCAACTTGCCCCTCCCTCCAACTTGCCCCCTCCCTCCAACTTGCCCCTTCCTCCAAATTCCCCAGAACCTAACACCCATTTACCTCCTCCCTCCGACATTCCCCTCCCTCCCACTTCCTCCCTCCCTCCCACTTGCCTCTCATTCCCTCCCACCCACTTACCCCCTCCCACTTCCCACCACCAATTGCGCCCGCTCTCCCTCCCTCCCACCCACTTGCCCCCTCCCTGCCTCCTACCAACCCACTTTCCCAATCCTCCCACCCTCCCAAATCTTCAATCCTCCCTGCCTCCCACTTCCACCCTCCCTCCCAATTGCCCCCTCCTTTACAACACCCCACTTCCCCCTCCATCCAAATTGCCCACTCCCTCCCTCCGTCCCACTTCCCCCCCTCTCAGCCCTACTTGCCCCTCCCTAACTCCATCCTGCTTCCTCCTACCTCCCACTGTCCCCCTCCTGCACTCCCACTGTCCTCCTCCCGCCTTCCCACTGTCCCCCTCCTTCCATCCCACTGACCACACCCTCCCTCCCACTTCCCCCTCCCTCCCACTTCCACCCCGTCCCACTTCCCCCTCCCTTACTCCCACTTACTGCATCCCTCCCTCCATCCCTCCCATTTCCCCCACCCTCCTACCCATTGTCTCCCACCCTCCCTCCCATTGTCCCCCTCACTTCCTCCCACTGTTCCCCTCCCTCACTCTCACTGTCCCCCTCCCTCATTCCCTCCAAATATCCACCTCCCTCCCACTGCCCCCTCCCTCACTCCCACTGCCCCCTCCCTCCCTCCCACTGCCTCCTCCCTCCCTCCCTCCCACTTCACCCTCCCGCACTCCCACTTCAACCCTCCCTCCCTCCATCTACCTCCTTCACTCCCACTACACACCTCCATCCCACTTCCCCCTCCCTCCCACTATACACCTCCCTCCCACTTCCCCCTCCCTACGCTTCCCCCTCCCTCCCACTCTCACTCCTTCTTGCCTCCACCCTACCTCCCTCCCGCTTCCTCCTCCCTTGCAATGTCCCCCACCCTCCCTCCCACTGTCCCCCACACTCCCACCCATTGTCCCCCACCATCCCTCCCACTGTCGCCCTCCCTCCCTCCCTCCCACTGTCCCCCACACTCCCACCCATTGTCCCCCAGCATCCCTTCCACTGTCGCCCTCCCTCCCTCCCACTGTCCCCCTCCCTGCCTCCCACTTGGCCCCTCCCTCCCTCCCACTTCCCCCGCCTCCCACTTCTCCCCGCACTCACACCTTACTACCAATTCCACCCCGTCCTACATACCCTACCCTCACTACCACTTACCCCATCCCTCCCTCCATCCCTCCCACCATACCCCTCCCTCCCTCCCAGTGTCCTCCTCCCTCCCTCCCTCCCACTGTCCCCCTCGCTCCCTACAACTTCCCCCTCCCTCCCACTTCACAACTACCACCCACTTGCTCCTCCCTCCCACTTGCCCCTCCCTCCCAATTTACGCTCTCTCCCTCCCTCACTCCTACTTGCCCCCACCCACTTGACCCCTCACTGACTCCCAAATCCTCCACCCTCCCACTTACCCCTCACACCCACCCACTTTCCCCTTCCTCCCATATCCCTCTCGCTCCCTTGCAATTCCTCCCTCCCTCCCTGCCTCCCACTTCCACCCTCCCTCCCAATTGCCTCCTCCTTCACAACCTTCTGCTTCCCCCTGCATCCAAATTGCCCACTTCCCCCTCCCTCCAACATCCCCCTGCCTCCAAATTGCACACTCCCTCCCTCCAACTCCACCCTCCCTACAACTTCCCAGTTCATCCATCTTCCCACCCAAACTAACTCCCATTAACCTCCTACCTAGCTCCCTCCCACCCACTTCCAACCTCCCCCCCTCCCTCCCTCCCACTTCCCCCCAACAACTCCGCCCTCACTCCCTGCCGCCCACACATTTGCCCCCTTCCTACCTCCCACTAACACACTTCCCCAATTCTCGTACCATCCCACTTCCCCTCAATCCCTCACATGTACCCCTCCCTCCCTCTCACTTGCTCCCACACTCCCTCCCACTTCCTACCTCACACCCTCTCTTCCACTTCACCCTTCCCTCCTTCCCACTGCCCCCCACAGTCCCTCCCAATTACACCCTCCCTCCCCTCCCACTTCCCCCCTCCCTCCCACTTCCCCCTCCCTCCCACTACCGTCCTCCCTCCCTCCCACTTCCCACCACCTCCCTCCCACTTCCCCACTCCCTTTCTCCCTCCCTCCCACTTCCTCACTCCCTTAGTCCCTCCCTCTTCCCCCTCCCTCTCCCTTCCCTTAGTCCCTCCCTCTTCCCCCTCCCTCCCACTTCCTCCTCCCTCCCACTTGCCACTCCCTCCCACTTGCCACTCACACCCTCCCACTTGCCACTCACACCCTCCCACTTAACCCTTTCTCCCTCCCACATCCCTCTCCCTCCCTCCCAATTCCTCCCTCCCTCCCACTTACCCCCACCCTCCCTGCCTCCCACTGCCCCCTCCCTCCAACATCCCCACCACCAAATTGCCCACTCCCTCCCTCCCACTCACCCCTCCATGCATCCTGCCTTCCCACCCTCCCTCCAGCCAGCTTACCCCTTCCTCCAACTTCCCACCAGCCTAACTCCCATTTACCTCCTCCCTCCCTCCCACATTCCCCTCCCTCCTACTTCCCCCTCCCTCCCACTTGCCTCTCATTCCCTCCCTCCCACACCCCCTCCCATTTCCCACAATGACTTCGGTCCTCTCTCCTTCCCTCCCACCCACTTGTGCCCTCCCTGCCTCCACCCACCCACTTCCCCAATCCTACCGCCCTCCCACTTCCCCCTCACACCCTCAAACTTACCCCTCCCTCCCTTCCACTATGGCCTCCCTCCCTCCCATTTCCCCTCACTCCTTCCTCCCACTTCACCCTTACCTCCTTTCCATGACCCCCACAATCCCTCCCAATTACACCCACCCTCCCTCCCACTTATCCTTCCCTCCTTCCCTCCCACTTCCCCCTCCCTCCCGCCCACTTCCCCCTCCCACCCTAACTGCGTATCATTTCCCCCCTCTTTCCCTCCCTCCCACTTCCCTCCCTCCCTCCCATTTCCCAACTCTCAATTACACCCCTCCAACATCCCCTCCCACTTATTGCGGCTCAGTTACCCCTCCCTCCCTTCCTCCCACTTCCTCTACCTCCCTTGCTTCCATTTCCCCTCAATCTCATTTGCCCTCCCTCCCACTTCCCCCTCCCTCCTATTATCCCCTTCCCTCCCTACTACATCCCCCTTCCTTCCCACCCATTTGATTGACCTTGTCTCCACCATACTCTCAGACAGTGCATTGCAGACCCTAACCACACAATTGACCCCATCTCCACCACACCCCTGTGCAGTGCAAATTCCAGATCCTAACCATTCGATTGACCCTGTCTCCACCATGCTTTCAAGATGTGAATTCCAGACCCTAACCACTCAATTTCCCCTGTCCCAATTACACTCTCAGAGAGAGCATCCCAGACCCTAACCACTCAATTGATCCTGTCTCCACCACAATCTCAAGCAGTTCATTCCTGTCCCTAGCCCCTGGATCAAACCTGTCTCCACCACACTGTCAGTGCATTCCAGCTCCTAACCATACACTAGTCCCTCCCTCCAGCAAATTTGGTGGACGCTCTCTCCACATCACTCTGAAGCTATGAACTCCAGATGAGAAGCACACGATTGACCCTGTCTCCACCACCCCCTCGTGCAGTTTATTGCAGATCCTAACCACTTGATTGACCCTGTCTCCACCGCACTCTCAAGCTTTAAATTCCAGATCCTAACCATTCGATTGAACTCATCTCCACCACACTCTCAGGAAGTGCATTGCAGACACTAACCACTCGATTGACCCTATCCCAACATACTCTCAGACAGTTCATTCCAGATCCTAACCGTTCAATTGACAGTGTCCCAAATACAAACTCAGATAGGGCATCCCAGACCCTACCCACTCAAATAGCCTTGTCTCCACCACACTCTTAGATAGTGCTTCCAGTCCCTAACCACTCGATTGATCTTATCTCCACCACACTCTCAGACACTGCATTCCAGAAACACACCACTCATTTGAGCCTGTCTCCACCATTCTCTCAAACAGTGCATTTCAGACCCAAACCAGGTGATTGACCCTGTCTTCACCACTCTCTTAGAAACTGCACTGGAGACCCTAACCACTCAACTGA
The DNA here is from genome assembly GCF_017639515.1 of Carcharodon carcharias. Classification (NCBI taxonomy): domain Eukaryota; kingdom Metazoa; phylum Chordata; class Chondrichthyes; order Lamniformes; family Lamnidae; genus Carcharodon; species Carcharodon carcharias. The sequence continues at coordinate 81,601,120 of NC_054481.1, read as the reverse complement.
CCCTGTCTCCACGATGCTCTCAAGCTGTGAATTCCAGATCCTAACCACTCAGTTGACCCTATCTCCACCACACTGTCAGACAGTGCATTCCAAACCCTAACCACTTGAATGACTCGATCTCCACTGCACTCTCAGGCAGTGCATTCCTGATCCTAAACACTCGACTGACCATGTCTCCACCACACTCTCAGGCTGTGAATTCCAGATCCTAACCATTCAAGTGACCCTGTGCCAAATACAATCTCAGACAGGGCATCCCAGACCCTACCCACTCAATTCACCCTGTCTCCATCACACTCTCAGACAGTGCTTTTCAGAAACTAACAACGTGATTGACACTGTCTCCACCACACTCTCAGATTCTGCATCCCAGACACACACCACTCAGTTGAGCGTGTCCCCACCATGCTCTCAGGCAGTGCATTCCCGAACCTACCCACTTGATTAACCCTGCCGCCACCACACTCTCAGGCTGTGAATTCCAGATTGTAACCACTCGATTGAACCTGTCTCCACCACACCCTCAGACACTGCATTCCAGTCACACACCACTCACTTGAGCCTCTATCCACCTGTCTCTCAGACAGTGCATTCCTGATCCTAACCACTCGATTGACCCTCTCTCCACGACTCTCACACAATGCATTTCAGGTCTTGACCATTCGATTGACCTTGTCTCGATCTCACTCTCAGACAGTGCATTGCAGATCCTAACCATTAGATTGACCCTGAATGCACCACACTCTCAGGCAGTGTATTCCAGACCCTAAGCACTCGATTCAAACTGTCCCAACTCCACTCTCAGTTAGAGCATCCAAGACCCTACCCAAACGATTGACCGTGTCTCCGCCACAATCTCAGACAGTGCATTCCAGATGCCAAACCCTCAGTTGACCTTATCTCCACCTCACTCTTAGAGAGTGCATTGCATTCACTAATCAATCGATTGACTCTGTCTCCATTACACTCTCATTGCATTCCACATTCTAATCACACGATTGACCGTCCCTCCAGCAAAATCTCAGGAAGAGCTTTCCAAATCCTAACCATTTGGTAGACCCTGTCTCCACCATACTCTCACACACTACATTGGAGACCCTAACCACTCGATTGACGCTGTCTCCACCACATTCCCAGACTCTGCATTGGAGACCCTAACTACTCGATTGATCTAATCCCCACCACATTCCCAGATTCTGCATCGGACACCCTAACCATTTGATTGACCCTGTCTTCATCATGCTCTCAAGCTGTGAGTTCCAGATTCAAAACACTCAGTTGACCGTATCTCCACCAGACTCTCAGGAAGTGCATTCAGATACTAACCACTCGATTGATCCTGTCTCCACCACACTCTCAGGCTGTGAGTTCCATATCCTAACCACTTGATTGACCCTGTCACCACCATACTCACAGACAGGGCATCCCAGACCCTACCCAATCAATTACCCCTGTCCCATCTACAATCTCAGACAGGGCATCCCAGACCCAATCCACTCAAATAACCCTGCCTCAACCAAACTCTCAGAATGTGCATTCCAGATCCTAACCACTCGATTGACCTTGACTCCACCACACTCTCAGGCACTGCATTCCAGACACACACCACTCATTGGAGCCTGTGGCCAACATGCTCTCAGAAAGTGCATTCCAAACAATAACCACATGATTGATCCTATCTCCACCATACTCTCAGACACTACGTTGGAGAACCTATCCACTCGATTAACCCTGTCTCCACCACACTCTCAGACAGTACATTGCAAACTCTAACCATTCTATTTACCCTGTCACCATCACACCCTCATGCTGTGAATTCCAGATCCTAATCTCTCGATCGAAACCTTCTCTGCCACACTCTCAGGCAGTGCATTCCAGAACCCAACCACCCGATGGACCTTGTCTCCAACACGCTCTCAGACAGTGAATTGCAGACACTAATCACTTGATTGAACTTGTCTCCACCATACTCTCAGACAGTGCATTGAAGACCCTAACCACATGATTGACCCTGTCTCCACCACACCCCTGTGCAGCGTAAATTCCAGAACCTAACCACTTGATTGACCCTGAATCCACCACACTCTCAGACAGTGTATACCAGAACCTAACCACTTGATTCACCCTGTCCCAACTACACACTCAGACAGAGCATCCCAGACCCTATCCATTCAATTGATCCTGTCTCCACCACAATTTCAGGCAGTGCATTCCAGATCCCAACCACTCGATTGACCCTCTCTCCACCTTACTTTCAGACAGTGCTTTGCAGACACTAATCACTTGATTGAACTTGTCTCCACCATGCTGTCAGACAGTTCAGTCCAGACTCTAACCACTCGATTGACCCTGTCTCCACCATACACTCAGACACTGCATTTAAGACAAACACCACTCAGGTGAGCCTGTCTCCACCAAGATCTCAGACAGTGCATTCGAGACCTTTAACAATCTATTGACCCTGTCTCCACCACAGTCTCAGGCTGCAAATTCCAGATCCTAACCACTTGATTGACCCTGAATACACCATACTTTCAGACATTGTATTCCAGAACCTAATCACTCGATTCACCCTGTCCCAGCTACATTCTCAGAAAGAATATCTCAGACCCTACCTATTCAATTGACCCTGTGTCCACTAAAATCTCAGGAAGTGCATTCCAGTCCCTAGTACCTCGATCAAACCTGTCTCTGCCCCACTCTCAGTGCATTCAAGATCCTAACCAAACACTTGACCATCTCTCCAGCAAATTTGATGGGCCCTGTCTCCACCACACTGAAGTTGTGAACTCCAGCGCCGAAGCACACAGTTGACACTGTCTCCAACATACCCTCATGCAGTGCATTGCAGACCCTAACCTCTCGATTGAAACATTCTCCGCCACACTCTCAGGCAGTGCATTTCAGATCCCAACCACTCTATTGACCCTGTCTTCTACACCCGCTCAGACAGTGCATTGCAGACACTAACCACACGATTGACCCTGTCTCCACCACACCCCTGTGCAGTGCAAATTCCAGATCCTAACCACTTGATTGACCCTGTCTCCACCATGCTCTCAAGATGTGAATTCCAGACCCTAACCACTCGATTCACCCTGTCCCAACTACACTCTCAGACAGAGCATCCCAGACCCTAACCATTCAATTGACCCTGTCTCCACTACAATCTCAGGCAGTGCATTCCATTCCCTAGCCCCTGGATCAAACCTGTCTCCTCCCCACTGTCAGTGCATTCCAGATCCTAACCACACACTTGACCGTCCTTCCTGCAAATTTGATGGACGCTATCTTCACCACACTCTGAAGCTGTGAACTCCAGATGAGAAGCACACTATTGACCCTGTCTCCACCACACCCTCGTGCAGTGCATTGCAGACCCTAACCACTTGATTGACCCTGTCTCCACCACATTCTCAGGCTTTAAATTCCAGATCCTAAACACTCGATTGAACTCTTCTCCAGCACACTCTCAGGAAGTGCATTGCAGACACTAACCACTCGATTGACCCTATCTCCACCATACTGTCAGACAGTGCATTCCAGATTCTAACCATTCAATTGACAGTGTCCCAAATACAATCTCAGACAAGGCATCCCAGACCCTATCGACTTAATTAAGCCTGTCTCCACCATATTGTCAGACAGTGCATTCCAGATCCTAACCATTCAATTGACAGTGTCCCACACACAATCTCAGACAGGGCATCCCAGACCCTACCCATTCAATTAACCCTGTCTCCGCCACACTCTCAGACTCAGCATTCCTGACACACACACCACTCATTTGAGCCTGTCTCCACCACACTCGCAAATCTTGCATTTCAGACACTAACCAGATGATTGATCACTCTCTCAGACGGTGCAATGCGGACCATAACCACTCGACTGATCCTGTCTCCACCATGCTCTCAGGCTGAGAATTCCAGATCCTAACCACTCAGTTGACCCTATCTCCACAACACTGTCAGACAGTGCATTCCAAACACTAACCACTTGAGTGACTGGATCTCCACCACACACTCAGACAGTGCATTCCAGATCCTAAACACTCAACTGACCCTTTCTCCACCACAATCTCAGACAGCGCATTCCAGGTCTTAACCAATCGATTGACCATGTCTCCACCACACTCTCAGTCTGCGAATTCCAGATCCTAACCACTCAAGTGACCCTGTGCCAAATACATTCTCAGACAGGGCATCCCAGACCCTACCTACTCAATTCACCCTGTCTCTATCACACTTTCAGACTGTGCACTGCAGACAATAACCATGTGATTGACCCTGTCTCCACCACACTCTCAGACTCTGCATCCCAGACACACATCACTAAGTTGAGCCTGTCTCCACCACGCTCTCAGACAGTGCATTCCAGCCACCAACTACGTGATTGACCCTCTCTCCACCACACTCTCACACACTGCATTCCCAGTCTTAACCACTCGATTGACCCTGTCTCCATCTCACTCTCAGACATTGAATTGCACATTCTAACCATTAGATTGACCCTGAATCCACCACACTCTCAGGCAGTGTATTCCAGACCCTAAGCACTCGATTCAACCTGTCCTAACTCTATTCTCAGACAGAGCATCCCAGAACCTACCCACTCGTTTGACCGTGTCTCCACCACAATCTCAGACAGTGCATTCCAAATCCCAAACACTCGATTGATGCTGTCTCCACCACATTCCAAGATTCTCCATTGGAGACCCTAACCATTCAATTTACCCTGTCGCCATCATGCTCTCAAGCTGTGAATTCCAGATTCAAAACACTCAGTTGACCGTATCTCCACCAGACTCTCAGGCAGTGCATTCAGATACTAACCACTCGATTGATCCTGTCTCCACCACACACTCAGGCTGCGAATTCCATATCCGAACGACTCGATTGACCCTGTCACCACCATACACACAGACAGGGCATCCCAGACCATACCCAATCAATTAACCCTGTTCCATCTACAATCTCAGACAGGGCATCCCAGACCCAATCCAATCAAATAACACTGTCTCAACCACACTCTCAGAGCATGCATTCCAGATCCTAACCACTCGATTGATCATGACTCCACCACACTCTCAGATACTGCATTCCAGACACACACCACTCATTTAAGCCTGTGGCCGACACGTTCTCAGAAAGCGCATTCCAGACACTAACCATGTGATTGACCCTGTCTCCACCACAATCTCAGACAGTGCATTGCAAACTCTAACCACTTGATTGACCCTGTCTCCATCACTCCCTCAAGCTGTGAATTCCAGATCCTAACCTCTCAATTGAAAGGTTCTCCACCACACTCTCAGGCCGTGCATTCCAGATACCAACCATTCGATTGACCCTCTCTCCAACACCCTCTCAGGCAGTGCATTTCAGACACTAATCACTTGATTATCCTTGCCTCCACTATACTCTCAGATAGTGCATTGCAGAAACTAACCACACGATTGACCGTCTCCACCACACCCTGGTGCAGTGCAAATTCCAGAACCTAACCACTTGATTGATGCTGAATCCAGCATACTCTCAGGCAGTGTATTCCAGACCCTAACCACTCTATTCACATTATCCCAACTACACTCTCAGACAAAGCATCTCAGACCTACACACTCAATTGACTCTGTCTCCACCACAATCTCAGGCAGTGAGTCCAATGTCTAGCCCCTCGATCAAACTTATCTCCACACTAGACTCAGTGCATTCCAGATCCTAACCACACACTTGACACTCCCATCAGCAAATTTGATGGGCACTCTCTCCACCACACTCTGAAGCTGTGAACTCCAGATCAGAAGCACACGGTTGACCCTGTCTCCACCACACCATCAAGTAGTGCATTGCAGACCCTAACCACGTGATTGACCCTGTCTCCACGGTACTCTCAACTTATGAATTCCAGAACCTAACCACTCAATTGAACCCTTCTCCGCCACAATCTCAGGCACTGCATTCCAGATCCCAACCACTCGATTGACCCGCTCTCCACCTCACTCTCAGACGTGCATTGCAGACACGAATCAATTAATTGACCTGGCCTCCACCATACTCTCAGACAGTGCATTGCAGGCACTACCCACTCGCTGGACCCTGTCTCCACCACACTCTCAGACAATGCATTGCAGACATACACCACTCAGTTGAGACTGTCTCCACCAAACTCTCAAGAGACCCTTAACACTCGAATGACCCTGTCTCCACCACACTCTCGGGCTGCAAGTTCCAGATCATAACCATTTGATTGACCCTGAATTCACCACACTCTCAGAAAGTCTATTCCAAACCCTAACCACTCAATTCACCCTGTCACAACTGCACTCTGAGACAGAGCATCCCAGACCCTACCCATTGAATTGACCCGGTCTCTACCATAATCTCAGGCAGTGCATTCCAGTCCCTAGCCCCTCGATCAAACATGTCTCCGCCCCACTCTCAGTGCATTCCAGATCCTAACCAGACACTTGACCCTCCCTCCAGCAAATTTGATGTACTCAATCTCCAACACACTCTGAAGCTGTGAACTCCAGCTCTGAAGCACACGGTTGACCCTGTCTCCACCATACCCTCATGCAGGGCATTGCAGACCCTAACCACTTGAATGACCATGTCTCCACCACACTCTGAGGCAGTGCATTCCAGATCGCAACCACTCGATTGACCCTCGCTCCGCCACACTCTCAGAAAGTGCATTCCAAATCCTAACCACTCGATTGACCCTGTCTTCACCATGCTCTCAAGCTCTGAATTGCAGATCTAAACCACTCAGCTGACCCTACCTCCAACACACTCTCAGACACTGCATTCCAGACAAACACCACTCATTTGCGCCTGTCGCCAACACGCTCTGAGACAGTGCATTCCAGACACTAACCACATGATTGACATTGTCTCCACCACACTCTCAGACAGCGAATTCTAGACTCTAAGCACTTGATTGGCCTGCTTCCACCATACACTCAGAACGTGCATTCCAGATCATAACCACTTGATTGACCTTGACCCCACCACACTCTCAAACACTACATTCCAGACACACACCACTCATTTGAGCCTGTCTCCAACACGCTCTCAGACAGTACATTCCAGACACTAACCACGTGATTGACCCTGTCTCCACCACACTTTCAGACAGTTCATTGCAGACTCTAAGCATTCGAATGACCCTGTCTCCACCACAAACTCAGGCAGTGCATTCCAGTCCCGACACCTTCTATCAATCCTGTCTCCTCACCACTCTCAGTGCATTCCAGATCCTAACCACACATTTGACCTTCACACCAAAAAATTTGACACATCTTGTCTCCACCACACTCTGAAGCTGTGAACTCCAGATGCGAAGCACACAATTGACCCTGTCTCCACCACACCCTCGTGCAGTGCATTGCAGACCCTAACCACTTCATTTACCCTGTCTCAACCACACTCTCAAGCTTTAAATTCCAGATCCTTAACACTCGATTGAACCCTTCTCCGCCACACTCTCAGGCAGTGCATTCCAGATACCAACCACTCGGCTGACCCTATCTCCACCTCACTCTCAGAAAGTGCATTCCAGATCCTAACCACTGAATTTATCCTGTCCCAAATACATTCACAGACAGGGCATCCCTGACCCTACCCACTCAATTAAGCCTGTCTCCACCACACACTCAGACAGTGCATTCCAGACCCTAACCACTCGATAGACCCTATCTCCACCTCACTCTCTGACAGTGCGTTCCAGGTCCTAATCATTCAATTCACAGTGTCCCAAATACAATCTCAGACATGACATCCCAGACCCTACCCACTCAGTTAACCCTGTCTCCACCACACTCTCAGACACTGCATTCCAGACACTAACCATGCGATTGACCCTGTCTCCACCAGTCTCTGAGACACTGCTTTCCAGACACACACCACTGAGTTGAGCCTGTCTCCACCAAGCTCTCAGACAGTGCATTCGAGACCCTTAAAACTTGATTGACCCTGTCTCCACCACACCCTCATGCTATGAATTCCAGATCCTAACTAATCAATTGAATGCTTCTCTGCCACAATCTCAGACAGTGCATTCCAGATCTCAACTACTTGAAAGAATCTATCTCCACCACAATCCCATTCATTTCACCCTGTCTCCAACACAATCTCAGACACCGCATTCCAGTCCCTGCATCCTCAACCAAACCTGTCTCCGCCCCACTCTCAGTGCAGTCCAGATCCTAAACACACTTGACCCTCCCTCCAGCAATTTTGATGGATGCTCTCTCCACCACACTCTGAAGCTATGAACTCCAGATCAGAAACACATGATTGACCCTGTCTCCACCACACCTTCATGCAGTGCATCGCACACCCTAACCAATTGATTGACCCTGTCTCCGCAAAATCTCAGGCAGTGCATTCCAGATCCCAGCCACTCGATTGACCCTCTCTCCACCTCACTCTCAGACTGTGCATTGCGGACACTAATCACTTGATTGACCTTGTCTCCACCATAGTCTCAGACAGTGCATTGCAGACTCTAACCACTTGATTGACGCTGCCTCCACCACAGTCTCAGACAATGCATTCCAGACACTAACCAGGCGATTGACCCTGTCTCCTCAACTCTCTCAGGCACTTCTTTCCAGACACACACCACTCAGTTGATAAAAACAAAAAAACTGCGGATGCTGGAAATCCTAAACAAAAACAGAATTACCTGGAACAACTCAGCAGGTCTGGCAGCATCGGCGGAGAAGAAAAGAGTTGATGTTTCGAGTCCTCATGACCCTTCAACAGAACTTGAGTTCGAGTCCAAGAAAGAGTTGAAATATAAGCTGGTTTAAGGTGTGTGGGTGGGGGGCGGAAAGATAGAGAGAGAGAGAGGTGGAGGGGGGGTGTGGTTGTAGGGACAAACAAGCAGTGATAGAAGCAGATCATCAAAAGATGTCAACGACAATAGTACAATACAACACAAAGGTGTTAAAGTTAAAGTTGGTGATATTATCTAAACGAATGTGCTAATTAAGAATGGATGATAGGGCACTCAAGGTATAGCTCTGGTGGGTTTTTTTTTAAATAATGGAAATAGGTGGGAAAAGGAAAATCTTTATAATTTATTGGAAAAAAAAGGAAGGGGGAAACAGAAAGGGGGTGGGGATGGGGGAGGGAGCTCACGACCTAAAGTTGTTGAATTCAATATTCAGTCCAGGAGGCTGTAAAGTGCCTAGTCGGAAGATGAGGTGCTGTCCCTCCAGTTTGCGTTGGGCTTCACTGGAACAATGCAGCAAGCCAAGGACAGACATGTGGGCAAGAGAGCAGGGTGGAGTGTTAAAATGGCAAGCGACAGGGAGGTTTGGGTCATTCTTGCGGACAGACCGCAGGTGTTCTGCAAAGCGGTCGCCCAGTTTACGTTTGGTCTCTCCAATGTAGAGGAGAGCACATTGGGAGCAACGAATGCAGTAGACTAAGTTGGGGGAAATGCAAGTGAAATGCTGCTTCACTTGAAAGGAGTGTTTGGGTCCTTGGACGGTGAGGAGAGATGAAGTGAAGGGGCAGGTGTTGCATCTTTTGCGTGGGCATGGGGTGGTGCCATAGGAGGGGGTTGAGGAGTAGGGGGTGATGGAGGAGTGGACCAGGTTGTCCCGGAGGGAGCGATCCCTACAGAATGCCAATAAGGGGGGTGAAGGGAAGATGTGTTTGGTGGTGGCATCATGCTGGCGTTGGCGGAAATGGCGGAGGATGATCCTTTGAATGCGGAGTCTGGTGGGGTGATAAGTGAGGGCAAGGGGGACCCTATCATGTGTCTTGGAGGGAGGAGAAGGCGTGAGGGCGGATGCGCGGGAGATGGGCCGGACACGGTTGAGGGCCCTGTCAATGACCCTGGGTGGAAAACCTCGGTTAAGGAAGAAGGAGGACATGTCAGAGGAACTGTTTTTGAAGGTAGCATCATCGGAACAGATGCGACGGAGGCGAAGGAACTGAGAGAATGGGATGGAGTCCTTACAGGAAGCGGTGTGTGAGGAGCTGTAGTCGAGATAGACTGTCCACCAATATCCATTACAAACCCACCGACTCCCACAGCTATCACCAGAGATTGAGACAGAGAGGTCAAGGAAGGGAAGGGAAGTGTCAGAGATGGACCATGTGAAAATGATGGAGGGGTGGAGATTGGAAGCAAAATTAATAAATTTTTCCAAGTCCCGACGAGAGCATGAAGCCGCACCGAAGTAATCATCGATGTACCGGAGAAAGAGTTGTGGAAGGGGGCCGGAGTAGGACTGCAACAAGGAATGTTGCACATACCCCATAAAGAGACAGGCATAGCTGGGGCCCATGCGGGTACCCATAGCCACACCTTTTAATTGGAGGAAGTGAGAGGAGTTGAAGGAGAAATTTTTCAGCGTGAGAACAAGTTCAGCCAGACGGAGGAGAGTAGTGGTGGATGGGGATTGTTCGGGCCTCTGTTCGAGGAAGAAGCTAAGAGCCCTCAGACCATCCTGGTGGGGGATGGAGGTCTAGAGGGATTGGACGTCCATGGTGAAGAGGAAGCGGTTGGGGCCAGGGAACTGGAAATTGTTGATGTGATGTAAGGTGTCAGAGGAATCACGGATGTAGGTGGGAAGGGACTGGACAAGGGGAGAGGGAAGGGAGTCAAGATAACGAGAAATGAGTTCTGTGGGGCAGTAGCAAGCTGAGACGATCGGTCTACCGGGGCAGTTCTGTTTGTGGATTTTGGGTAGGAGATAGAAGCGGGCCGTCCGACGTTGTGCGACTATCAGGTTGGAAGCTGTGGGAGGGAGATCCCCAGAGGAGATGAGGTCAGTGACAGTCCTGGAAACAATGGCTTTATGTTCAGTGGTGGGGTCATGGTCCAGGGAGAGGTAGGAGGAAGTGTCTGCGAGTTGATGCTCAGCCTCCGCGAGGTAGAGGTCAGTGCGCCAGACAACAACAGCACCACCCTTGTCAGCGGGTTTGATGACAATGTCAGGGTTGGACCTGAGAGAATGGAGTGCAGTAAGTTCAGAGAGAGACAGGTTAGAATGGGTGAGAGGAGCAGAGAAATTGAGACGACTAATGTCGCGCCGACAGTTCTGAATGAAAAGATCGAGAGAAGGTAAGAATCCAGAGGGAGGGGTCCAGGTGGAGGGAGAATATTGGAGATGGGTAAAAGGATCCGTTGAACTGGGAGAGGACTCCTGCCCAAAGAAGTGAGCCCGGAGACAAAGACGGCGGAAGAAGAGTTCAGTATCATGCCGAGCCCGAAATTCATTGAGGTGAGGGCGTAAGGGTATGAAACTAAGTCCTTTGCTGAGCACTGAACGTTCAGCATCGGAGAGGGGAAGGTCAGGGGGTATAGTGAATACACGGCCAGGATTGGGATTGGAAGAAAGGGTGGGGACGGCGGGACAGGCAGGGGTGGAGGGTCCTAGATGGGTGTTGGTGTCGATGAGTTGTTGGAGCTTGCGTTACTTAGCACTTGAGATAAAGAGAAAAAGTTTCTTGTTGAGGCGTCGGATGAGCCGAAGGATAAAATGAAACTGGGGGCACGCGCAGCTTTGAGAAAGGGTACGGCAGTGCTGCTGGAGGGAGAGGTCGAGTGTGTTCATATGGCGGCGCTTGGCACTGAGTGTGGATTTCAGAATGTGACGGGAACAGCAGTCTGAGAAACATTTTATGTCCCGGAGATACCTGTAATCCTGGGTGGGTTCGAAAAATGAGGGGTGGAATTTCAGTTGAAATCCACGTGGGGTAAGTCAGAGACGGAGACAGTCACTGAGAAAGGAGATATGGCTGTGAAAGCGGGTTTTAGTAAACACCTTGTCAAACACCAGGAGGGAAATGGAAAGCAAGGAAGGTGAGCAAGACAACAGAGAGATCCGGAAATCTTGTCGCAGAGAGGAACTGAACTTCTTCAAGGAGGTAGGCATTTCTTGAAGAGCAGTTGCAGTCAATTAAACACAGAGATAAAAACAAAAAAACTGCGGATGCTGGAAATCCAAAACAAATCCACTCAGTTGAGCCTGTCTCCACCAAGATCTCAGACGGTGCATTCGCTACCCTTAACACTCGATTGACCCTATCCCCACCACAATCTGAGGCTGCAAATTCCAGATCCTAACCTCTTGATTGACACTGAATCCAACACACACTCAGACAATTCATTGCAGACTCTAACTACTACCTCCACCATACTCTCAGGCTATGCATTCCAGTCCCTAGTCCTTCTATCAATCCTGTCCCTGGCCCACTCTCAGTGCATTCCAGATCCTAACCACACATTTGACCCTCTCACCAGCAAATTTCATGCACCCTGTCTCCACCACAATCTGAAGCTGTGAACTCCAACTCCGAAGCACACGATTAACCCTGTCTCCACCACACCATCATGGAGTGCATTGCAGAACCTAACCACTTGACTGACCTTGTCTCCACCACACTCTCAAGCTGTGAATTCAAAATCCTAACCACTCGATTGAACCCTTCTCCACCACACACTCAGACAGTGCATTCTAGACACTAACCACTCGATAGACCCTATCTCCACCACACTCTCAGACAGTGCATTCCAGATCCCAACCATTCAATTGGCAGTGTCCCAAGTACAATCTCAGACATGGCATCCCAGACCCTACCCACTCAATTAACCCTGTCTCCACCACACTCTCAGACAGTGCATTCCTGACACTAACCATGTGATTGACCCTGTCTCCTCCAACACTTTCAGTCTCTGTATTCCAGACACACACCAGTCATTTGAGGCTGTCTCCGTAACACTTTTAAACAGTGCACTCCAGACACTGACCACATGATTGACCTTGTCTCCACCAAACTCTCAGACAGTTCAATGCAAACCCTAACCACTGGATTGATCCAGTCTCCAACACAATCTCAGAAACTGCTTTTGAGACACTAACCACTTGATTGACAGTGTCTCCACTATGATCTCAAGCTGTGAATTCCAGATCCTAACCTCTGAGTTGACCCTATCTCCACCACACTCTCAGACAGAGCATCCCAGACCCTACCCATTCATTTGACCTTGTCTCCACCACACTCTCTGACACTGCATTCCAGACACTAACCACGCCATTGACCCTGTCTCCACCACAATCTCAGGAAGTGCATTCCAGTCCCTAGCCCATCGATCAAACCTGTCTCCGTCCCACTCTCAGTGCATTCTAGAGCCTAAAAACACACTGGACCATCCCTCCAGCAAATTTGATGTACGCTCTCTCCACCACACTCTGAAGCTGTGAAAACCAGATCAGAAGCACATGATTGACCCTGTCTCCACCACACCCTCGTGCAGTGCATTGCAGACCTTAACCACTTGAGTGACCCTGTCTCCACCGCACTTTCAAGATTCAAATTCCAGATCCTAACCACTCGATTGAACCCTTCTCCACCAAACTCTCAGGTAGTGCATTCCAGATACCAAACACTCGGCTGACCCACTCTCCACCTCAATCTAAGAAAGTGCATTTCTGATCCTAACCACTCAATTGACCCTGTCTCCACCACGCTCTCAGACAGTGCATTGTCGACACTAATCACTTGACTGACCTTCTCTCCACCATACACCCAGACAGAGCATTCCAGACACTAACCACGTGATTGACCCTGTCTCCACCACTCTCTCAGACACTGCTTTCCAGACACACACCACTCAGTTGACCCTGTCTCCACCAAGCTCTCAGGCAGTGCATTCAAGACCCTTAACACTCGATTGACCCTCTCTCCACCACACACTCATGTAGTGAATTCCAGATCCCAAGCACTCAGTTGAACCCGTCTCTGCCACAATCTCAGGCAGTGCATTCCAGATCCCAACCACTTGAATGAATCTATCTCCACCGCACTCTCAGACACAGAGTGGCAGACCCTACCCACTCATTTCACCCTGTCTTCAAAATAATCTCAGACACTGCATTCCAGTCCCTAGATCCTCGATCAAACCTGTCTTTGCTCCACTCTCAGTGCTACCAGGTCCTAACCACACACTTGACCTTCCCTCCAGCAAATTTGATGGACGCTCTCTCCACCACACTCTGAAGCTGTAAACTCCAGATCAGAAGCACACAATTGACCATGTCTCCACCACACCCTCATGCAGTGCATCGCAGAACCTAACCAATTGATTGACCCAGTCTCCAGCACACTCTCAAGTTGTGAATTCCAGATCCTAATCACTCGATTGAACCCTTCTCCACCACAATCACTGGCAGTGCATTCCAGATCCCAACCACTCGATTGATCCTGTCTCCACCATAGTCTCAGACAGTGCATTGCAGTCTCTAACCACTCGATTGACGCTGCTCCACCATACTCTCAGACACTGCTTTCCAGACGAACACCACTCAGTTGAGCCTGTCTCCACCACAATCTCACACTGCAAATTCCAGATCCTAACCTCTTGATTGACAGTGAATCGACCACACTCTCAGACAGTTCATTGCAGACACTAACCATGCGATGGACCCTGTCTCCACCACAATCTCAGGCAGTGCATTCCAGTCCCTAGACCTTCTATCAATCCTTTCTCCGCCCCAATTTCAGTGCATTCCAGATCCTAACCATACATTTGACCCTCCCACCAGCAAATTTCATGCACCCTGTCTCCACCACACTCTGAAGCTGTGAACTCCAGCTCCAAAGATCACAATTGACACTGTCTCCACACACCCTCATGCAGTGCATTGCAGACTCTAACCACTTGATTGACCCTGTCTCCACCTCACTCTCAAGCTTTTAATTCAAGATCCTAACCACTCGATTGAACACTTCTCCGCCACACTCTCGGCTAGTGCATTCCAAATCCTAACCACTCGATTGACCCCGTCTCCACCATGCTCTCAAGCTCTGAATTCCAGATCCAAACCACTCAGCTGACCCTACCTCCACCACACTCTCAAACACTGCATTCCAGACAAACACCACTCGTTTGCACCTGTCGCCAACACGCTCTCAGACAGTGCATTCCAGACACTAACCATGTGATTGATCTGGTCTCCATAACACTCTCAGACCGTGAATTGCAGACTCTAACCATTTGATTGGCCTGTTTCCACCACATTCTCAGAACATGCATTCCAGATCCTAACCACTCGATTGACCTTGACCCCACCACACTCCCAAACACTACATTCCAAACACACACCACTCATGTGAGCCTGTCTCCAAAACGCTCTCACAGAGTACCTTCCAGACACTAACCACGTGATTGGCCCTGTCTCCACACACTCTGAAGCTATGAACTCCAGATCCGAAGCACATGATTGACCCTGTCTCCACCATAGCTTCATGCAGTGCATTGCAGACCCTAACCACTTCATTGACCCTGTCTCCACCACACACTCAAGCTTTAAATTCCAGATCCTAAACACTCGATTGAACCCTTCTCCACCACACTCTCAGGCAGTGCATTCCAAATCTGAACCATTCGAATGACGGTTTCCCAAATACAAACTTCAACAGGGCATCCCAGACCCTACCCACTCAATTAACCCTGTCTCCACCACACTCTCAGACAGTGCATTCCAGACACACACCACTCGTTTGAGCTTGTCTCCACCATGATCTCAAACAGCGCATTCCAGACCCTAACCACGTGATTGACCCTGTCTCTACCAAACTCTCAGAAACTGCATTGGAGACCCTAACCACTCGATTGGCCCTGCCTCCAACATGCTCTCAAGCTGTGAATTCCAGATCCGAGGCACTCAGTAAAACCTATCTCCACCACACTGTCAGACAGTGCATTCTAGACCATAGCCACATGTGTGAATCTGTCTCCACCACAATCTCAGACAGTGCATTCCATATCCTAACCACTCGATTGACCCTCTTCCACCACAATCTGAGACAGTGCATTCCAGGTCTTAACCACACTTTTGACCATGTCTCCACCACAATCTCAGGCTGCAAATTCCAGATCCTAACCACAGAGTTTACCCTGTCCCAAAAACAACCTCAGACTGGGTATCCCAGACCCTACCCACTCAATTAATCCTGTCTCCATGACACTCTCAGACAGTGCATTCCAGACAATAACCACGTGATTGACACTGTCTTCACCACAATCTAAGGCTGCGATTTTCAGCTTGTAACCACTCAATTAAATCTTTCTCCACCACACCCTCAGACACTGCATTCCAGGCACTCACCACACAATTGAGCCTGTCTCCACCAGTCTCTCAGACAGTGCATTCCTGATCCTAACCACTGGATTGACCCTGTTTGCATCTCACTCTCAGACAGAGCATTGCAGAAACCTAACCAATAGATTGACCACTGAATCCACCACACTCTCAGGCAGTGTATTCCAGACCCTAACCACTTGATTCACCCTGTCCCAACTACACTCTCAGACAGAGCATCCCTGACACTACCCACTCGATTGACCACGTCTCCACCACAATCTCAGAAAATGCATTCCAGGTCCCAAATACTCAACTGACCCTGTCTCCACCTCACTCTCAGAGAGTGCATTGCATTCACTAATCAATCGATTGACCCTGTCTCCACTACACTCTCATTGCATTCCACATCCTAACCACATGTTTGACCCTCCTGCCAGCAAACTCTCAGTAAGTGCTTTCCAAATGCTAGCCATTCGGTAGATCCTGTCTCCACCACACTCTCAGACACAACATTGGAGAGCCTAACCACTCGATTGACTGTGTCTCCACCATGCTCTCAAGCTGTGAATTCCAGATTCAAACCACACACTTGACTGAATCTCCACCAGGCCCTCAGACATTGCATTCAGATACTAACCACTTGATTGCTTCTGTCTCCACCACACTCTCAGGCTGTGAATTCCATATCCTAACCACTCGATTGAAATCTGTCTCCACCACACTCTCAGACAAGGCATCCCAGACACTACCCACTCAATTAACCCTGTCCCAACTACAATCACAGACAAGGCATCCCAGTCCCTACCCACTCAAATAATCCTGTCTCCACCACACTCTCAGATGTTACATTCAAGGTCATAACCACTTGATTGACTTCATCTCCACCACACTTTCAGACAGTGAGTTGCAGAATCTAACCACTCAATTGGTCTGTCTCACCACACACTCAAAAGGTGCATTCCAGATCCTAACCACTCGATTGACCTTGACTCCAGCACACTCTCAGACACTTCATTCCAGACACACACCACTCAGTTGAGCCTGTCTCCAGCAAGCTCTCTGACAGTGCATTCAATACCCTTAACACACTATTGAACCAGTCTCTCCACCACACTCTCAGGCTGAAAATTCCAGATCCTAACCACTTGATTGAGCCTCAATCCAACACACTCTCAGACAGAGCATCCCAGACCATACCCACTCAATTGACCCTGTCTCCACCACAATCTCAGGCAGTGCATTCCAGACACTAATCACTTGATTGACCTTGTCTCCACCATACTCTCAGACACTGCATTGCTGATGCTAACCACATGATTGACTCTGTCTCCACCACACTCTCAGATAGTGCATTACAGACACCAACCATGTGATTGACCCTGTCTCCACAAAGCTCTCTGACAGTGCATTGCAGACACTAATCAGTTGATTGAGCTTGACTCCACCATACTCTCAGGCTGCAAATTCCAGACCATAATAACTTCATTGACCCTGAATTCACCACACTCTCAGGCAGTGTATCCACACCCTATCCACTTGATTCACCCTATCCCAACTATACTCTCAGACAGAGAATGCCAGACCCTACCCATTAAATTGACCCTGTCTCCACCACAATCTAAGGCAGTTCATTCCATGCCCTAGGATCTCGATCAAACCTGTCTCCACCACACTCTCAGTGCATTCAAGATCCTAAACACACACTTAACCCTCCCAACAGCAAATTTGATGGATCTTCTCTCCACCACACTCTGAAGCTGTGAGCTCCAGATCCAAAGCACACGATTGAACCTGTCACCAACAAACCCTCGTGCAGTGTATTGCAGACCCATCCACATGATTGACCCTGTCTCCACCATACTCTAAAGCTGTGAATTCCAGATCCTAAACACTCAATTGAACCTTTCTCATCCACACTCTCAGACGCATCCAGATCCCGACCAGTCGATTGACCCACTCTCCATCTCACTCTCAAACAGTGCATTCCAGATCCTAACCACTCGATTGACCCAGTCTCCACCATGTTCTCTGACAGTGAATTGCAGACACTAATCACTTGATTGACATTGTCTCCACCATACTCTCAGAAAGTGTATTGCCGACCCTAACCACTCGATTGACCCTGTCTACACCACATTCTCAGACAATGCATTCCAGACACTAACCACGCAAATGACCCTGTCTCCACCACATGCTCAGGCTGCAAATTCCAGATCCTAATCACTCGAGTCACCTTGACTCCACCACACTATCAGGCACTGCATTCCAGACACATACCACTCATTTGAACCTGTCTCCAACAGGCTCTCAGGCAGTTAGACAGTGCATTGCAGACTCTAACCGCTTGATTAATCCTGTCCCCCCCACACTCTCAGACAATGCATTCCAGACCCTAACCACTCGATTCACCCTGTCCCAACTATACTCTCAGACAGAGCATCCCAGACACTACCCACTCAATTGACCCTGTCTTCACCACAGTCTCAGGCAGTGCATTCCAGTCCCCAGCCCCTCGATCAAAACTGTCTCTGCCCCACTCTCAGTGCATTCCAGATCCTGACCAAACACTTGACCCTCCCTCCAGCAAATTTGATGGACCCTGTCTCCACGACTCTCTGAAGCTGTGAACTCCAGATCCGAAGCACACGTTTGACCCTGTCTCCACCACACCCTCGTGCAGTGCATTGCAGACCCTAACCACTTGATTGACCCTGTCTCCACCACATTCTCAAGCTATGAATTGCAGATCCTTACCATGCGATTGAACCCTTCTCCGCCACACACACAGGCCGTGCATTCCAGATCCCAACCACTTGATTGACCATGTCTCCACATCACTCTCAGAGAGTGCATTCCAGATCCTAACCACTCGATTGACCTTGTCTGCACCAGACTCTCAGACACTGCATTCCAGACACACACCACTCAGTTGAGCCTGTCTCCTCCAAGCTCTCCGACACTGAATTTGAGACCCTTAACACTCGATTGACTCTGTCTCCACCACACTCTCAGGCTGCAAATTCTAGATCCTAACCACTTGATTGACCCTGAATCCACCATAGGCTCAGACAGTGTATTCCAGACCCTAACCAAATAATTCACTCTGTCCCAACTACACTCTCTGACAGAGAATTTCAGACCCTACCCACTCGATTAATCCTGTCTCCACCATGCTCTCAAGCTCTGAATTCCAGATCCAAACCACTCAGTTGACCCTACCTCCACCATACTCTCAGACACTGCATTCCAGACAAACACCACTCATTTGCGCCTGTTGCCAACACGCTCTCAGACAGTGCATTCCAGACACTAACCATGTGATTGATCTGGTCTCCACCACACTCTCAGCACAAGCATTCCAGAACCTAACCACTCGATTGACCTTGATCCCACCATACTCTCAAACACTACATTATAGAGACATACCATTCAGTTGAGCCTGTCTCCAACACGCTCTCAGACAGTACATTCCAGAAACTAATCACGTGATTGGCCCTGTCTCCTCCACAATCTCAGGCAGTGCATTCAAGTCCCTAGACCTTCTATCAATCCTGTCTGTGCCCCATTCTCAGTGCATTCCAGATCCTAACCACACTCTTGACCCTCCCACCAGCAAATTTGATGCACCCTGTCTCCACAACACTCTGAAGCTGTGAACTCCAGATCCGAAGCACGCGATTGAACCCTTCTCCACCACACTCTCAGGCACTGCATTCCAGATACCAACCACTCGGCTGACCCTCTCTCCACTCACTCTCAGAAAGTGCATTCCAGATCCTAACAACTCAATTGACCCTGCCCCAAATACAATCACAGACAGGGTATCCCAGACCCTACCCTGTCTCCACCACACTCTCAAACAGTGCATTCCAGACACTATCCACGTGATTGACCCTCTCTCCACCACACTCTCAGACTGTGCAATGCAGACTCTCACCACTGGATTGATCCAGTCTCCACCACACTCTCAGAAACTGCATTGGAGATCCTAACCACTCGATTGGCCCTGTCTCCACCATGCTCTCAAGCTGTGAATTCCAGATCCTAGCCACTCATTTGACCCTATCTCCACCACACTGTCAGACAGTGCATTCCAGACCATAACCACTTGAGCGAATCTATCTCCATCACACTCTCAGACAGTGCATTCCAGATCCTAACCACTCGATTGACCCTCTCTCCACCACAATCTGCGACAGCGCATTCCAGGTCTTAACCACTCTTTTGACCATGTCTCCACCACAATCTCAGGCTTCGAATTCCAGATCCTAACCACCCGTCCCAAAAACAATCTCAGACAGGGCATCCAAGACCCTACCCACTCAATTTATCCTGTCTCCACCACACACTCAGACAGTGCATTCCAGACAATAACCACATGACTGACACTGTCCCCACCA
The DNA here is from genome assembly GCF_017639515.1 of Carcharodon carcharias. Classification (NCBI taxonomy): domain Eukaryota; kingdom Metazoa; phylum Chordata; class Chondrichthyes; order Lamniformes; family Lamnidae; genus Carcharodon; species Carcharodon carcharias. Next base: position 81,580,609 of record NC_054481.1, on the reverse strand, counting down.
CACACTCAGTCTCTGCATCCCAGACACACACCACTGAGTTTACTCTGTCTCCACCATGCTCTCAGACAGTGCCTTCCAGACACTAACCACATGATTGACCATATCTCCACCACACTCTCAGACAGTGCATTGCAGTAATCTAACCAGTAGATTGACCCTGAATCCACCACACTCTCAGGCAGTGTATTCCAGACCCTAACCACTCGATTCACTCTGTCCCAACTACACTCTCAGACAGAGCATCCCTGACCCTACCTACTCGATTGACCATGTCTCCATCATAATCTAAGATAGTGCATTCCAAATCCCAACCTCTTGATTAACCCTGTCTCCACCAGACTGTCAGACAGTGCATTCCAGACACTAACCACTTGAATGAATCTATCTCCACCACACTCTCTGACAAAGCATCCTAGGCCCTACCCACTCATTTAACCCAGTCCCAACACAATCTCAGACTCTGCATTCCAGTCCCTAGCTCCTCGATCAAACCTGTCTCCGCCCCACTCTCAGTGCAGTCCAGATCCTAACCACACTCTTGACCTTCCCTCCAGCAAATTTGATGGACGCTCTCTCCACCACACCCTGAAGCTGTGAACTCCAGATCCGAAGCACACGATTGACCCTGTCTCCACCATTCCCTGATGCAGTGCATTGCAGACCCTAACCACTTATTTGACCCATTCTCCACCACACATTCAAGCTGTGAATTCACGATCCTAACCAGTCGATTGAAGCCTTCTCCGCCACACTCTCAGACAATGCATTGCGGATCCCAACCACCCGATTGACCCTCTCGCTACCTCACTCTCAGACAGTGCATTCCAAATCCTACCCACACGATTGACCCTGTCTCCCCCATGATCTCAAGCTCTGAATTCCAGATACAAACCACTCAGTTGTCCCTACCTCCACCAAACTCTCAGACGCAGCATTCCAGACAAACACCACTCATTTGCACCTGTTGCCAACACACTCTCCGAGAGTGCTTTCCAAACACAAACCATGTGATTGATCTGGTTTCCACCACAATCTCAGGCAGAGCATTCCAGTCCCTAGCCCTTCTATCAATCCTGTCTCCACCCCACTCTCAGTGCATTCCAGTTCCTAACAACACATTTGACCCTCCCACCAGCAAATTTCATGCAGCCTGTAACCACCACACTCTGAAGCTGTGAACTCCAGATCCGCAGCACACGATTGACCCTGTCTCCACCACACCCTCATGCAGTGCATTGCAGACCCTAACCACTTCATTGACCCTGTCTCCACCACACTCTCAAGCTTTAAATTCCAGATCCTAAATATTCGATTGAACCCTTCTCCACCACACTCTCAGGCACTGCATTCCAGATACCAACCACTCGGCTGACCCTCTCTCCACTCACTCTCAGAAAGTGCATTCCAGATCCTAACAACTCAATTGACCCTGCCCCAAATACAATCACAGACAGGGTATCCCAGACCCTACCCTGTCTCCACCACACTCTCAAACAGTGCATTCCAGACACTATCCACGTGATTGACCCTCTCTCCACCACACTCTCAGACTGTGCAATGCAGACTCTCACCACTGGATTGATCCAGTCTCCACCACACTCTCAAAAACTGCATTGGAGATCCTAACCACTCGATTGGCCCTGTCTCCACCATGCTCTCAAGCTGTGAATTCCAGATCCTAGCCACTCATTTGATCCTATCTCCACCACACTGTCAGACAGTGCATTCCAGACCATAACCACTTGAGCGAATCTATCTCCATCACACTCTCAGACAGTGCATTCCCGATCCTAACCACTCGATTGACCCTCTCTCCACCACAATCTGCGACAGCACATTCCAGGTCTTAACCACTCTTTTGACCATGTCTCCACCACAATCTCAGGCTTCGAATTCCAGATCCTAACCACCCGTCCCAAAAACAATCTCAGACAGGGCATCCAAGACCCTACCCACTCAATTTATCCTGTCTCCACCACACACTCAGACAGTGCATTCCAGACAATAACCACATGACTGACACTGTCCCCACCACACACTCAGTCTCTGCATCCCAGACACACACCACTGAGTTTACTCTGTCTCCACCATGCTCTCAGACAGTGCCTTCCAGACACTAACCACATGATTGACCATATCTCCACCACACTCTCAGACAGTGCATTGCAGTAATCTAACCAATAGATTGACCCTGAATCCACCACACTCTCAGGCAGTGTATTCCAGACCCTAACCACTCGATTCACTCTGTCCCAACTACACTCTCAGACAGAGCATCCCTGACCCTACCTACTCGATTGACCATGTCTCCATCATAATCTAAGATAGTGCATTCCAAATCCCAACCTCTTGATTAACCCTGTCTCCACCAGACTGTCAGACAGTGCATTCCAGACACTAACCACTTGAATGAATCTATCTCCACCACACTCCCTGACAAAGCATCCTAGGCCCTACCCACTCATTTAACCCAGTCCCAACACAATCTCAGACACTGCATTCCAGTCCCTAGCTGCTCGATCAAACCTGTCTCCGCCCCACTCTCAGTGCAGTCCAGATCCTAACCACACTCTTGACCTTCCCTCCAGCAAATTTGATGGACTCTCTCTCCACCACACCCTGAAGCTGTGAACTCCGGATCAGAAGCACAGATTGACCCTGTCTCCACCATACCCTCGTGCAGTGCATCGCAGAACCTAACCAATTGATTGACCCTGTCTCCAGCAGACTCTCAAGTTATGAAATCCAGAACCTAACCACTCGATTGAACACTTCTCTGCCTCAATCTCAGGCAGTGCATTCCAGATCCCAACCAGTCGACTGACCCTCTCTCCACCTCACTCTAAGACAGTGCATTCCAGATCCTAACCACTCGATTGACCCTGTCTCCACCATGCTCTCAGACTGTGCATTGCAGACACTAATCACTTGACTGTCCTTGTCTCTACCATACACTCAGACAGTGCATTGCAGTCTCTAACCACTCCAATGACCCTGTCTCCACCACACTCTCAGACACTGCATTCCAGATACTAACAACGCGATTGACCCTGTCTCCACCACCCTCTCAGACAGTGAGTTCCAGACACACACCATTCAGTTGAGCCTGTCTCCACCAAGCTCTCAGACGGTGCATCTGCTAGCCTTAACACTCAACTGACCCAATCTCCACCACAATCTCAGGCTGAAAATTCCAGATCCTAACCTCTTGACTGACACTGCATCCACCACACTTACAGACAGTTCATTGCAGACTCTAACCACTCTATTGACACTGCCTCAAGCACTGCCACAGTCTCAGGCACTGCATTCCAGTCACTTACCACGCGATTGATCCTGTCTCCACCACAATCTCAGGCAGTGCATTCCAGTCCCTAGCCCCTTGATCAAAACTGTCTCTGCCCCACTCTCAGTGCATTCCAGATCCTAACCAAACACTTGACCCTCCCTTCAGCAAATTTGATGGACCTTGTCTCCACCACTCTCTGAAGCTGTGAACTCCAGATCCGAAGCACACGTTTGACCCTGTCTCCACCACACCCTCGTGCAGTGCATTGCAGACTCTAACAACTTGATTGATCCTGTCTCCACCACATTCTCAAGCTGTGAACTCCAGATCCTTACCATACGATTGAACCCTTCTCCATTACACACACAGGCAGTGGATTCCAGATCCCAACCACTTGATTAACTCTATCTCCACATTGCTCCCAGACAGTGCATTCCAGATCCTAACCACTCGATTGACCTTGTCTGCACCATACTCTCAGACAGTGCATTGCATACCCTAACCACTCAATTGACCCTGTCACCACCACAATATCAGGCTGCAACTTCTAGATCCTAACCACATGATTGACGCTGAACCCATCATATGCTCAGACAGTGTATTCTAGACCGTAACCAATCGATTCACTCTGTCCCATCTACACTCTCAGACAGAGCATCCCAGAACCTATCCATTCATTTGACCCTGTCACCAACACAATCTCAGACACTGCATTCCAGTCCCTAGCTCCTCAATCAAACCTGTCTCCGCCCCACTCTCAGTGCAGTCCAGATCCTAACGACACTCTTGACCCTCCCTCCAACAAATTTGATGAACGCTCTCTCCACCACACCCTGACGCTGTGAACTCCATATCAGAAGCACACGATTGACCCTGTCTCCACCACACCCTCGTGCAGTGCATCGCAGAACCTAACCAATTGATTGACCCAGTCTCCACAACACTCTTAGAAACTGCATTGGAGACCCTAATCACTCGATGGGCTCCACCATGCTCTCAAGCTGTGAATTCCAGACTCTAAACACTCAATTGAACCCTTCTCCACCACACTCTCAGGAAGTGCATTCCGAATCCCAACCACTCGATTGACCCTCTCTCCACCTCACTCTCAGACAGTGCATTCCAAATCCTACCCGCTCGATTCAACCTGTCTCCACCATGCTCTCAAGCTCTGAATTCCGGATCCAAACCATTCAGCTGACCCTACCTCCAACACACTCTCAGACACTGCATTCCAGACAAACACCACTCATTTGCACCTGTCAGCAACACGCTCTCAGGCAGTGCATTCCAGACACTAACCACTTCATTGATCTGGTCTCCACCACACTCTCAGACAGCGAATTGCAGACTCTAACCACTTGATTGCCCTGTTTCCATCACACTCTCAGACCATACATTCCAGATCCTAACCCCTCAATTGACCTAGACCCCACCACACTCTCAAACACTACATTCCAGACACACACCACTCATTTGAACCTGTCTCCAACACGCTCTCAGACAGTGCATTCTAGACACTAACCACGTGATTGGCCCTGTCTCCCCCACATTCTCAGACAGCTCATTGCACACTCTAACATCTTGATTGACACTACCTCCACCACAATCTCAGAGACTGCATTCCAGACACTAACCATACGATTGACCCTGTCTCCACAAAGCTCTCTGACATTGCATTGCAGACACTAATCACTTGATTGACCTTGTCTCCACCATACTCTCAGACAGTGCTTTGCAGAACCTAACCACTCAATTCACCCTGTTTCCACCACACTCTCAGGCACTGCATTCCAGACACTAAGCACACGATTGACCCTGTCTCCACCACAATATCAGACACTGCATTCCAGGCACACAGCATTCAGTTGGGCCTGTCTCCACCAAGCTCTCAGACAGTGCATTTGAGACCCTTAACACTCGATTGACCCTGTCTCCACCACACTCTCAGGTTGCAATTTCCAGATCCTAAACACTTGATTGACTCTGAATCCATCACAATCTCAAACACTACATTCCAGACACACGCCACTCATTTGAGCCTGTCTCCAACACGCTCTCAGACAGTACATTCCAGACACTACCATGTGATTGACCCTGTCTCCGCCACACCCTCGTGCAATGCATTGCGGACCATATACACTTCATTGACCCTGTCTCCACCACACTTCCAAGCATAAAATTCCAGATCCTAAACACTCAATTGAACCATTCTCCACAACACTCTCAGGCAGTGCACTCCAGATACCAAACACTCGGCTGACCCTCTCTCCACCTCACTCTCAGAAAGTGCATTCCAAATCCTAACCATTCAATTGACAGTGTCCCAAATACAATCTCAGAGAGGGCATCCCAGACCCTTCCCATTCAATTATACCTGTCTCCACCTCACTCTCTGACAGTGCATTCCAAATCCTAACAACTCGACTGACCCTGTCCCCACCATGCTCTCAAGCTCTGAATTCCAGATCCAAACCACTCAGCTGACTCTACCTCCACCATAATCTCAGACACTGCATTCCAGACAAACACCACTCATTTACACTTGTCAGCAACACGCTCTCAGACAGTGCATTCCAGACACTAACCACTTGATTGATCTGGTCTCCACCACACTCTCAGACAGCGAATTGCAGACTCTAATCACTTGATTGTCCTGTTTTCACACACTCTCAGACCATGCATTCCAGATCCTAATGACTCAGTTGACCTAGACCCCACCACACTCTCGAACATTACATTCCAGACACACACCACTCATTTGAGCCTGTCTCCAACATGCTCTCAGACAGTACATTCCAGACACTAACCACGTGATTGGCCCTGTCTCCCCCACACTCTCAGACAGTGCATTCCAGTCCCTAGCCCTTCTATCAATCCTGTCTCCCCCCCCACTCTCTGTGCATTCCAGATCCTAGCCACACGTTTGACACTCCCACCCGCAAATTTGATACACCCTGTCTCCACCACACTCTGAAGCTGTGAATTCCAGATCTGAAGCACACGATTGATCCTGTCCCCACCACACTCTCGTGCAGTGCATTGTAAACCCTAACCACTCGATTGACCCTGTCTCCAACACGCTTTCAGACTGTACATTGCGGACACTAACCACTTGATTGACCTTGTCTCCACCATAGTCTCAGAGAGTGCATTGCATACTCTAACCACTCGATTGACGCTGCCTCCACCACACTCTCAGACACTGCATTCCAGACACTAACCACGCAATTGACCCTGTCTCCACCGCTCTCTCAGACAATGCTTTCCAGACACACACCACTCAGTTGAGCCTGTCTCCACCATGCTCTCAGATGGTGCATTCGCTACCCTTAACACTCAACTGACCCTATCTCCACCACAATCTCACGCTGCAAATTCCAGATCCTAACCTCTTGATTGACACTGCATCCACCATACTCTCAGACAATGCATTCCAGATCCTAAACACTCGATTGACCCTGTCTCCACCACAATCTGCGACAGCGCATTCCAGGTCTTAACCACTCTTTTGACCATGTCTCCACCACAATCTCAGGCTGCAAATTCCAGATCCTAACCACTCAGTTTACCCTGTCCCAAAAATAATCTCAGACAGGGCATCCAAGACCCCACCCACTCAATTAACCCTGTCTCCACCACACTCTCAGACAGTGCATTCCAGACACTAACCGCGTAATTGACAATATCTCCACCACACTCTCAGACAGTGCATTCTCGATCCTAACCACTCGATTAAACCTGCCTCCACCACACTCTCAGGCTACGAATTCCAGATTGTCACCACTCAGTTGAACATTTCTCCACCACTCTCTCAGACAATGCATTCCAGACACTAACCACGTGATTGACCCTATCCCCACCAGACTCTCAGACAGTGCATTCCTCATCCTAACGACTCGATTGACCCTGTCTCCATCTCACTCTCAGACAGTGCATTGCAGAAACCTAACCAATAGATTGACCCTGAATCGACCACACTCTCAGGCAGTGTATTCCAGACCCTAACCATTCGATTCACCCTGTCCTAACTCCAATCTCAGACCGAGCATCCCAGACCCCACCCGCTCGATTGACCGTGTCTCCACCATAATCTCAGACGGTGTATTCCAGATCCCTACCACTCAATTGATCCTGTCTCCACCTCACTATCAGAGATTGCATTGCATTCACTAATCAATCGACTGACCCTGTCTCCATTACACTCTCATTGCATTCCAAATCCTAACCACAGACTCTCAGGAAGTGCTTTCCAAATGCCAGCTGTTCAGTAGACCCTGTCTCCACCACACTCTCAGACACAACACTAGAGACATAAACCATTCGATTGACCCTGTCTCCACCATGCTCTCAAACTGTGAATTCCAGATCCTAACAACTCAGTTGACCCTTTCTCCACCACACTATCAGACAGTGCATTGCAGACAACAACCATTTGAATGAATCTATCTCCACCGCACTCTCAGACAGAGCATCCCAGACCCTACCCAATCATTTGCCTTGTCTCCAACACAGTCTCAGACACTGCATTCCAGTCCCTAGCTCCTCGATCAAACCTGTCTCCGCCCCATTCTCAGTGCAGTCCAGATCCTAACCACACACTTGACATTTCCTCCAGCAAATTTGATGGACGCACTCTCCACCACACTCTGAAGCTGTGAACTCCAGGTCAGAAGCACACAATTGACCCTGTCTCCACCACACCCTCGTGCAGTGCATCGCAGACCCTAACCAATTGATGGTCCCTGTCTCCAGCACACTCTCAAGTTGTGTATTCCAGATCCTAACCACTCGATTGAACCCTTCTCCACCACAATCTCAGGCAGAGCATTCCAGTTCCCAACCATTCAATTGACCGTCTCTCCACCTCACTCTCAGACAGTGCATTCCAGATCCTAACCACTTGATTGACCCTGTCTCCACCACGCTCTCAGACAGTGCATTGCGGACACTAATCACTTGATTGACCTTGTCTCCACCATAGTCTCAGACAGTTCATTGCAGACTCTAACCACTCGATTGACACTGCCTCCACCACACTCTCAGACACTGCATTCAAGACACTAATCACACGCTTGACCCTGTCTCCACCACAATCACAGGCAGTGCCTTCCAGTCCCTAGTCCTTCTATCAATCCTGTCTCCGACCCACTCTCAGTGCATTCCAGATCATAACCACACATTTGACCCTCCCACCAGCAAATTAGATGCACCCTGTCTCCACCACACTCCGTGGCTGTGAACTCCAGATCTGAAGCACACGATTGACCCTGTCTCCACCACACTTTCGTGCAGTGCATTGCAGACCCTAACCACTTCATTGACCCTGTCTCCACCACACTCTCAAGCTTTAAATTCCTGATCCTAAACACTCAATTGATCCCTTCTCCACCACACTCTCAGGCAGTGCGTTCCAGATACCAAACACTCGATTGATCCTCTCTCCACCTCACTCTCAGAAAGTGCATTCCAGATCCTAACCACTCGATTGACCCTGTCTCCACCATAGTCTCAGACAGTGCATTGAAGACTTGAACCACTCGATTGACACTGCCTCCACCACACAGTCAGACACTGCATTCCAGACACTAACCACACGATTGACCCTGTCTCCACCACTCTCTCAGACATTGCATCCCATACATACACCACTCAGTTGAGCCTGTCTCCACCAAGCTCTCAGACGGTGCATTCGCTACCCTTAACAATCAATTGACCCTATCTCCACCACATCTCACGCCACAAATTCCAGATCCTAACCTCTTGATTGACACTGAATCCACCACACTCTCAGACAGTTCATTGCAGAATCTAACCACTCTATTGACACTGCCTCCACCACACTCTCAGGCACTGCATTCCAGACACTAACCACGCGATTGACCCTGTGTCCACCACAATCTCAGGCAATGCATTCCAGTCCTTAGACCTTCTATCAATCCTGTCTCCACCCTACTCTCAGTGCATTCCAGATCCTAACTACACATTTGACCTTCCCACCAGCAAATTTAATGCACCCTTTCTCCATCACACTCTGAAGCTCTGATATCCAGCTCCGAAGTGCATAATTCTCCACCACCCCTTCATGCAATGCATTGCAGACCCTTACCACTTCATTCACCCTTTCTCCACCACATTTTCAAGCTGTGAATTGAAGATCCTAACCACTCCACCACACTTTCAGGCAGTGCATTCCGGATCCCAACAACTCGGCTGACCCTCTCTCCACCTCACTCTCAGAAAGTGCATTCCAGATCCTACCCACTTGATTGACCCAGTCTCCACCATGCTCTCAATCCCTGAATTCCAGATCCAAACCACTCAGCTGACCCTACCTCCAACAGACTCTCAGACACTGCATTCCAGACAAACACCACTCATTTGTGCCTGTCGCCAACACGCTCTCAGACAGGGTATTCCAGACACTAGCCACGTGATTGATCTGGTCTCCACCACACCATCAGACAGCGAATTGCAGACTCTAACCACTTGATTGGCCTGTTTCCACCACACTCTCAGAACATGCATTCCAGATCCTAACCACTCAATTGACCTAGACCCCACCACACTCTCAAACACCACATTCCAGACACACACCACTTATTTGAGTCTGTCTCCAACACATTCTTAGACAGTACATTCCAGACACTAACCATGAGAATGACCCTGTCTCCACAAAGCTCTCTGACACTAATCACTTGATTGACCTTGTCTCCACCAAACTCTCAGACTGTGCTTTGCAGGACCTAACCACTCGATTCACGCTGTTTCCACCACATTCTCAGACACTGCATTCCAGACACTAACCACACGATTGACCCTCTCTCTACCACAATCTCAGACACTGCATTCCAGACACACAGCATTCAGTTGGGCCTTCCTCCACCAAGCTCTCAGACAGTGCATTTGGGACCCTTAACTCTCGATTGACCCTGTCGCCACCACACTCTCAAACACTACATTCCAGACACACAGCAGTCATTTGAGCCTGTCTCCAACACGCTCTCAGACAGTACATTCCAGACACAAACTACGTGATTGACCCTGTCTCCCCCATACTCTCAGACAGTTCATTGCAGATTCTAACCACTCGATTGACACTGCCTCCACCACACTCTCAGGCACTGCAGTCCAGACACTAACGAAGCACTGGGCCCTGTCTCCACCACAATCTTAGTCAGTGCTTTCCAGTCCCTAGCCCTTCTATCAATCCTGTCTCCGCCCCACTCTCAGTGCATTCCAGATCCTAACCATACATTTGACCCTCCCACCAGCAAATTAGATGCACCCTGTCTCCACCACACTCCGTGGCTGTGAACTCCAGATCCAAAGCACACGATTGACCCTGTCTCCACCATGCTTTCATGCAGTGCATTACAGACCCTAACCACTTCATTAACCCTGTCTCCACCACACACTCAAGCTTTAAATTCCAGATCCTAAACACTTGATTGAACCCTTCTCCACCACACTCTCAGGCACTGCATTCCAGATACCAACCATGCGGCTGATCTGCTCTCCACCTCACTCTCAGAAAGTGCATTCCAGATCCTAACCACTCAATTGACCATGTCCCAAATACAATCACAGACAGAGCATCCCAGACACTACCCTGTCTCCACCACACTCTCAGACAGTGCATTCCATGCACTAACCACGTGATTGACCCTTTTTCCTTCACACTTTCAGGCTCTGCATTCCAGACAAACACCACTCATTTGAGTCTGTCTCCAGCAAGCTCTCAAACAGTGCATTCCAGACACTATCCACGTGATTGACCCTGTCTCCACCACACTCTCAGAAACTGCATTGGAGACCCTAAACACTGGATTGACCATGTCCCAAAAACAATCTCAGACAGGGCATCCCAGACCATACCCATTCAATTGACCAAGTCCCAACCACAATCTCAGGCAGTGCATTCCAGATCCCAAACACTTGATTGACCCTGTCTCCACCAAGCTCTCAGACACTGCATTCGAGACCCTCAACACTTGATTGACCCTGTCTCCACCACACTCTCAGGCTGCAAATTCTAGATCCTAACCACTTGATTGACCCTGAATCCACCATACTCAGACATTTTATTCCAGACCCTAACCAATCGATTCAATCTGTCCCAACTACATGCTCTGACAGAGCATTCCAGACCTTACCCACTCAATTCAACCTGTCTCCACCACAATCTCAAGCTATGAATTCCAGATCCTAACCACTTGATTTTACTGTTCTCCACCACATTCTCAGAACTTGCATTCCAGATCCTAACCACTCGACTGACCTTAACTCCACCACACTCTCAGGCACTGTATTCCAGACACACAGCACTCATTTGACCCTGTCTCCACCACATTCTAAGACAGGGCATCCCAGACACTACCCACTCAATTAATCATGTCCCAACTACAATCTCAGACAGTTCATCCCAGAACCTATTCACTCACTTAACCCTGTCCAAACTACAATCTCAGACAGGGCATCCCAGACCCAATCCAGTCAAATAACCCTGTCTACAGCACACTCTCAGGCATTGCATTCGAGCTCAAAATCATTCGATTGAACCTGTCTGCACCACACACTCAGAACATGCATTCCAGATCCTAACCACTCGATTGATCTTGGCTCCACCAATCTCTCAGGCAGTGCATTCAAGACACTAATTACTTGATTGACTTTGTCTCCACCATACTCTCAGACAATGCATTGCAGACCCGAACTACTCGATTGACCCTGTCTCCACCACACTCTCAGATGGTGCATTCCAAACACTAACCATGCGCTTGACCCTGTCTCCACAAAGCTCTCTGACAGTGCATTGCAGACACTAATCACTTGATTGATCTGGTCTCCAGCAAACTCTCAGACAGTGCTTTGCAGGACCTAACCACTCGATTCACTCTGTTTCCACCACACATTCAGACATGTATTCCAGAAGCTAACCACACGATTGACACTGTCTCCCCCACAATCTCAGACACTGCATTCTAGACACAGCATTTAGTGGGGCCTGTCTCCGCCAAGATCTCAGACAATGCATTTGAGATCTTTAACACGCGCTTGACCCTGTCTCCACCACAATCACAGGCAGTGCATTCCAGTCCCTAGCCATTCTATCAATCCTGACTCCGCCCCACTGCAGTGCATTCAAGATCCTAACCACACATTTGACCCTCCCACCAGCAAATTTGATGCACCCTGTCTCCACCACAATCTCAAACACTGCATTCCAGACACACACCACTCATTTGAGCCTGTCTCCAACACGCTCTCAGACAGTACATTCCAGGCACTAACCACGTGATTGACCCTGTCTCCCCAGCACTCTCAGACAGTTCATTGCAGACTCTAACCACTTAATTGACACTGCCTCCCCCACACTCTCAAGCTTTAAATTCCAGATCCTAAACACTTGTTTGAACCCTTCACCACCAAACTCTCAGGCAGTGCATTCCAGATACCAAACACTCAGCTGACGCTCTCTCCACCTCACTCTCAGAAAGTGCTTTCCAGATCCTGACCATTCAATCGACAGTGTCCCAAATACAATCTCAGACAGAGCATCCCAGACCTTACCCATTCAATTAACTCTGTCTCCACCTCACTCTCAGACAGAGCATTCCAAATTGACCGATTGACCTTAAGTTCAGCAGACTTTCAGACACTGCATTCCAGACACACATCACTCATTTGAGCCTGTCTTCAACATACTGTCAGACACTGCATTCCAGACACACACCACTCATTTTAGCCTGTGGCCAAAATGCTCTCAGAAAATGCATTCTAGACACTAACCACATGATTAACCCTGTCTCCACCATACTATCAGCCACTGCATTCCAGACATGCACTATTCAGTTGAGCCTGTCTCCCGCAAGCTCTCAGACAGTGCATTTGAGATGCTTAACACTCGATTGACTCTGTCTCCGCCACTCTTTCAGACACTTCATAACAGACACACACCACTTAGTTCAGCCTGTCTTCAGCAAGCTCTCAGACAGTGCAGTCAATATCCTTAAAACTCGATTGAGCCTGTCTCCACCACACTCTCCGGCAGAAAATTCCAGATCCTAACCATTTGATTGACTCTGAATCCTCCACACTCTCAGGCAGTGTATTCCAGAGCATAACCGCTTGATTCACCTTGTCCCAACTATACTCTAAGACAGAGCATCCCGGACCCTACCCACTTGATTGACCCTGTCTCCACCCCAATCTCAAGCAGTGCATTCCAGTTACTAGCCACTTGATCAAACCTGTCTCCGCCCCACTCTCGGTACATTCCAGATCCTAACCACACACTTGACTCTCCCTCCAGCAAACTTGATGGACCCTGCCTCCACCATAGTGTGAAGCTGTGAACTTCAGCTCCGAAGCACATGACTGACCTTGGCGACACCGCACCCTTTTGCATTTCATTGCCGAACCACTCAATTGACCCTGTCTCCACGACAATCTCAGACAGTGCATTCCAGGCACTAACCACACGATTGACCCTGTCCCCACCACACTCTCATACACTGCATTCCAGACACACACCACAGTTGAGCCTGTCTCCTCCAAGCTCTCAGACACTGCAATTGAGACCCTTAACACTCGATTGACCCTGTCTCCACCACACTCTCAGTCTGCAAATTCTAGAACCTAACCACTTGATTGACACTGAATCCACCATAAACTCAGACAGTGTATTCCAGAGCATAACCAATTGATTCACTCTGTCCCAACTACACTCTCTGACAGAGCATTCCAGAGACTACCCACTCAATTGACCCTGTCTCCACCACAATCTCAAGCTATGAATTCCAGATCCTAACCAATTGATTTTACCCTTCTCCACCACACTCTCAGAACTTGCATTCCAGATCCTAACCGCGCGACTGACCGTGACTCCACCACACTCTGAGGCACTCCATTCCAGACCCACACCACTCATTTGAGCCTGTCTCCACAAAGCTCTCTGACAGAGCATTGCAGACACTAATCACTTGATTGAACTTGTCTCCACCATACTCTCAGACACTGCATTGCAGACCCAAACCACTCGATTGACCCTGTCTCCACCACATTCTCAGACAGTGCATTCCAGACACTAACAATGTGATTGACCCTGTCTCCACAAAGCTCTCTGACAGTGCATTGCAGACACTAATCACTTGATTGTTCTTGTCTCCAAAATACTCTCAGACAGTGATTTGCAGGACCGAACCACTCGATTCACCCTGTTTCAACCACACTCTCAGACATGCATTCCAGACGCTAACCACACGATTGAACCTTTCTCCACCACAATCTCAGGCAGTGCATTCCAGGCCATAGCCCCTCGATCAAACTTTTCTCTCTCCCACTCTCAGTGCATTCAAGATCCTAACCACACACTTGACCCACCCTCCAGCAAATTTGATGGAACCTCTCTCCACCACATTCTGAAGCTGTGAACTCCAGATCCAAAGCACACGTTTGACCCTATCTCCAACAAACCCTCATACAGAGCATTGCAGACCCATCCACTTGATTGACCCTGTTTACACATTGTTCTCAGACAGTGCATTCAAGATCCTAACCACACGATTGACCCTGTCTCCACCACAATCTCAGACACTGCATTCCAGACACACAGCATTCAGTTGGGCTTCTCTCCGCCAATATCTCAGACCGTGCATTTGAGACCCTTAACACTCGATTGACCCTGTCTCCACCACACTCAAACACTACATTCTAGACACACACCACTCATTTGAGCCTGTCTCCAACACGCTCTCAGACAGTACATTCCAGACACTAACCACGTAATTGACCCTGTCTCCCCCACACTCTCAGACAGTTCATTGCAGACTCTAACCATTCGATTGACACTGCCTCCCTCACAGTCTCAGACACTGCATTCCAGACACTAACCACACGCTGGACCCTGTCTCCCCCACAATCTCAGGCAGTGCATTCCAGACACTAACCCCTCGATCAAACTTTTCTCCCTCCCACTCTCAGTGCATTCAAGATCCTAACCACACACTTGACCCTCCCTCCAGCAAATTTGATGGACCCTCTCTCCACCAAACCCTGAAGCTGTGAACTCCAGATCCAAAGCACACGTATGACACTGTCTCCAACAAACCCTCATGCAGAGCATTGCAGACCCATCCATCTGATTGACCCTGTCTACACATCGCTCTCAGACATTGCATTCCAGATCCTAACCACTCGATTGACCTTGTCTCCACCATACTCTCAGACAGTGCATTGCATACCCAAACCACTCAATTGACCCTATCTCCACGACAATCTCAGACAGTGCATTCCAGGCACTAACCACACGATTGACCCTGTCTCCACCACACTCGCAGATACGGCATTCCAGACAGACACCACACAGTTGAGCCTGTCTCCTCCAAGCTCTCAGACACTGCATTCGAGAACCTTAACACTCGATTGACCCTGTCTCCACCACACTCTCAGGCTGCAAATTCTAGATCCTAACCACTTGATTGACCCTGAATCCATCATATTCTCAGAAAATGTATTCCAGACCCTAACCAATCGATTCACTCTCTCCCAACTACACTCTCTGAGAGAGCATTCCAGACCTTACCCACTCAATTGACCCTGTCTCCCCCACAATCTCATGCTGTCAATTCCAGATCCTAACCACTTCATTTTACCATTCTCCAACACACTCTCAGAACTTGCGTTCCAGATCCTAACCACCGACTGACCTTGAGTCCACCACACTCTCAGGCACTGCATTCCAGACACACAGCACTCATTTGAACCAGTCTCCACCACATTCTCAGACAGGGCATCCCTGACCCTACCCACTCAATTATTCCTGTCCCAACTACAATCTCAGACAGTTCATCCCAGAACCTATCCACTCACTTAACCCTGTCCAAACTACAATCTCAGACAGGGCATCCCAGAACCTATGCAGTCAAATAACCCTGTCTACACATAATCTCAGACATTGCATTCAAGCTCATAACCACTCGATTAAATCTGTCTGCACCACACATTAAGAAAGTGCATTCCAGATCCTAACCACTCGATTGATCTTGGCTCCAGCAATCTCTCAGGCAGTGCATTCCAGACACTAATCACCTGATTGACCTTGTTACCATACTCTCAGACACTGCATTGCAGACACTAACCTCTCGATTGACCCTATCTCCACCACACTCTCAGGCAGTGCATTCCAGACACTAACCATGCGATTGACACTGTCTCCACAAAGCTCTCTGACAGTGCATTGCAGACACTAATCACATGATTGACCTTGTCTCCACCATACTCTCAGAAACTGCATTGCAGACCCTAACCACTCGATTGACACTGCCTCCCCCACACTCTCAGACACTGCATTCCAGACACTAACCACGCACTTGACCCTGTCTCCACCAGTGCATTCCAGTCCCTAGCCATTCTATCAATCCTGTCTCTGCCCCACTGCAGTACATTCAAGACACTAACCACACATTTGACCCTCACACCAGCAAATTTGATGCACCCTGTCTCCACCACACTCTCAAGCTTTAATTTCCAGATTCTAAACACTTGTTTGAACCTTTCACCACCAAACTCTCAGGCAGTGCATTCCAGATACCAAACACTAAGCTGACCCTCTCTCCACCTCACTCTCAGAAAGTGCATTCCAGATCCTGACCATTCAGTCCACAGTATCCCAAATACAATCTCAGACAGAGCATCCCAGACCTTACCCCTCAATTAACTCTGTCTCCACCTCACTCTCAGACAGTGCATTCCAGATCCTAACCACTCGATTGATCTTGGCTTCAGCAATCTCTCAGGAAGTGCATTCCAGACACTAATCACTGATTGACCTTGTCTCCAGCATACTCTCAGACACTGCATTCCAGAGACTAACCACCTGCTTGACCCTGTCTCCACCACAATCTCAGGCAGTGCATTCCAGTCCCTAGCCATTCTATTAATCCTGTCTCTGCCCCACTGCAGTGCATTCAAGATCCTAACCACACATTTGACCGTCACACCAGCAAATTTGATGCACCCTGTCTCCACCACACTCTCAAGCTTTAAATTCCAGATCCTAAACACTTGTTTGAACCCTTCACCACCAAACTCTCAGGCGGTGCATTCCAGATATCAAACACTCAGCTGACCCTCTCTCCACCTCACTCTCAGAAAGTGCATTCCAGATCCTGACCATTCAGTCGACTGTGTCCCAAATACAATTTCAGACAGAGCATCCCAGAACTTACCCACTCAATTAACTCTGTCTCCACCTCACTCTCAGACAGTGCATTCCAAATCCTAACCACTCGATTGACCTTAAGTCCAGCACACTGTCAGACACTGCATTCCAGACACATATCACTCATTTGAGCCTGTCTTCAACATACGGTCAGTCACTGCATTCCAGACACACACCACTCATTTTAGCCTGTGGCCAACATGCTCTCAGAAAATGCATTCTAGACACTAACCACATGATTAACCCTGTCTCCACCATACTATCAGCCACTGCATTCCAGACATGTACTACTCAGTTGAGTCTGTCTCCCGCAAGCTCTCAGACAGTGCATTTGAGATGCTTAACACTCGATTGACCCTGTCTCCGCCACTCTTTCAGACACTTCATAACAGACACACACCACTTAGTTCAGCCTGTCTCCAGCAAGCTCTCAGACAGTGCAGTCAATATCCTTAAAACTCGATTGAACCTGTCTCCACCACACTCTGCGGCAGAAAATTCCAGATCCTAACTATTTGATTGACTCTGAATCCTCCACACTCTCAGGCAGTGTATTCCAGAGCATAACCACTCGATTCACCTTGTCCCAACTATACTCTAAGACAGAGCATCCCAGACCCTACCCACTTGATTGATCCTGTCTCCACCACAATCTCAAGCAGTGCATTCCAGTTACTAGCCACTCGATCAAACCTGTCTCCGCCCCACTCTCAGTACATTCCAGATCCTAACCACACACTTGACCCTCCCTCCAGCAAACTTGATGGACCCTGCATCCACCATAGTGTGAAGCTGTGAACTTCAGCTCCGAAGCACACAATTAATCTTGTCGACACCACACCCTTGTGCATTTCATTGCCGAACCACTCAATTGATCCTGTCTCCACGACAATCTCAGACAGTGAATTCCAGGCACTAACCACGCGAATGACCCTGTGTCCTCCACAATCTCAGAAACTGCGTTTCAGACACAAACCACTCAGTTGAGCCTGTCTCCAGTAAGCTCCCAGACAGTGTATTCGTGACCCTTAACACTCGATTGATCCTGTCTCCACCACACTCTCAGGCTGAAGATTCCAGACCCTACCCACTCAATTGACCCTGTCTCCACCACAATGTCAAGCTGTCAATTCCAGATCCTAAGCACTTGATTTTATCCTTCTCCACCACACTCTCAGAACTTGCATTCCAGATCCTAACCACTCGACTGACCTTGACTCCACAACACTCTCAGGCACTGCGTTCCAGGCACACACCACTCATTTGAGCCTGTCTCCATCAAACTGTCAGACACACTGCACTCATTTGACCCTGTCTCCACCACATTCTCAGACAGTTCATCCCAGGACCTATCCACTCAATTAACCCTGTCCGAACGACAATCACAGACAGGGCATCCCAGACCCTACCCAGTCAAATAACCCTGTCTACACCACACTCTCAGACATTGCATTCGAGCACATAACCACTTGATTGAACCTGTCTGCACCACATAATCAGAACGTGCATTCCAGATCCTAACCACTCGATTGATCTTGGCTCCACCAATCTCTCAGGCAGTGCAGTCCAGACACTAATCACCTGATTGACCTTGTCTCCAGCATACTCTCAGACACTGCATTGCAGACCCTAACCTCTCGATTGACCCTGTCTCCACCACACTCTCAGATAGTGCATTCCAGACACTAACAATGCGATTAACCCTGTTTCCACAAAGCTCTCTGACAGTGCATTGCAGATACTAATCCCTTGATTGACCTTGTCTCCACCATACTCTCAGGCAGCGCTTTGCAGAACCTATCCACTCGATTCACTCTGTTTCCACCACACTCTCAGACAGTTCATTGCAGACTCTAACCACTCGATTGACCCTGTCTCCACCACAATCACAGGCAGTGCATTCCAGTCCCTGGCCATTCTTTCAATCCTGTCTCTGCCCCAATCTCAGCGCATTCAAGATCCTAACCACATATTTGACCCTCACACCAGCAAATTTGATGCACCCTGTCTCCACCACACTCTCAAGCTTTAAATTCCAGTTACTAAACACTTGATTGAACCCTTCTCCACCAAACGCTCAGGAAGTGCATTCCAAATACCAAGCACTCAGCTGACCCTCTCTACATCTCACTCTCATAAAGTGCATTCCAGATTCTAATCATTCAATCGACAGTGTCCCAAATACAATCTCTGACACGGCATCCCAGACCCTACCCACTCAATTAACCCTGTCTCCACCTCACTCTCATACAGTGCATTACAAATCCTAACCACTCGATTGACCTTAAGTCCAGCACACTATCAGACACTGCATTCCAGACACACATCACTCATTTGAGCCTGTCTTCAACATACTGTCAGACACTGCATTCCAGACACACACCACTCATTTCAGCCTGTGTCCAACACACTCTCAGAAAATGCATTCTAGACACTAACCACATGATTAACCCTGTCTCCACCACACTATCAGACACTGCATTCCAGGCACTAACCACACGATTGACCCTGTCTCCACCACATTTTCAGCCACTGCATTCCAGACACGCAAAACGCAGTTGAGCATGTCTCCTGCAAGCTCTCAGACAGTGCATTCGAGATGCTTAACACTCGATTGACCATCTCTCTGCCACTCTCTCAGACACTTCATACCAGACACACACCACTCAGTTCAGCCTATCTCCAGCAAGCTCTCAGACAGTGCATTCCAGAGACTAACCATGTGATTGTCCCTGTCCCCAGTGCATTGCAGACACTAATCACTTGATTGACCTTGTCTCCACCATAATCTCAGAGAGTGCTTTGCAGGAACTATCCACTCGCTTCACTCTGTTTCCACCACACTCTCAGACATGCATTCTAGATGCTAAAAACACGATTGACTCTGTCTCCATCACATTCTCAGTCACTGCATTCCAGACACACAGCATTCTGTTGGGCCTGTCCCCACCAAGATCTCAGACAGTGCATTTGAGCCCCTTAACACTCGATTGACCCTTTCTCCACCACACTCTCAAACACTATATTCCAGACACACACCACTCATTTGAGCCTGTGTCCAACATGCTCTCAGACAGTACATTCCAGACACTAACCACGTGATTGACCCTGTCTCCCCCACACTCTCAGACAGTTCATTGCAGACTCTAACCATTCGATTGACACTGCCTCCTCCATACTCTCAGACAATGCATTCCAGACACTAACCACGCGCTTGAGCCTGTCTCCACCACGATCTCAGTCAGTGCATTCCAGGCCCCAGCCCCTCGATCAAACTTTTCCCTCTCCCACTCTCAGTGTATTCAAGATCCTAACCACACACTTGACCATCCCTCCAGCAAATTTGATGGACCCTCTCTCCACCACACTCTGAAGCTGTGAACTCCAGATCCAAATCACACGTTTGACCTTGTCTCCAACAAACCCTCGTGCAGAGCATTGCAGACCCATCCACTTGATTGACCCTGTCTCCACATCGCTCTCAGACAATGCATTCCAGATCCTAACCACTCGATTGACCTTGTCTCCACCATACTTTCAGACAGTGCATTGCATACCCTAACCACTCAATTGACCCTATCTCCACGACAATCTCAGACGGTGCATTCCAGGCACCAACCACGCGATTGACCCTGTCTCCACCACAATCTCAGACACGGCATTCCAGACAGACACCACACAGTTGAGCCTGTCTCCTCCAAGCTCTCAGACACTGTATTCGAGACCCTTAACACTCGATTAACCCTGTCTCCACCACATTCTAAGGCTCAAAATTCTAGATCCTAACCACTCAATTGATCTTGGCTACACCAATCTCTCAGGCAGTGCATTCCAGACACTAACCACTTGATTGACCTTGATTCCACCATACTCTCAGACACTGCATTGCAGACCCTAACCACTCGATTGACTATGTCTCCACCACTCGCTTAGACATTTCATAGCAGACATCAACATTCAGTTCAGCCGGTCTCCAGCAAGTTCTCAGACAGTGCAGTCAATATCCTTAAAACTTGATTGAACTTGTCTCCACCACATTCTCAGACAGGGCATACCAGACCCTACCCACTGAATTAATCCTGTCCCAACTACAATCTCAGACAGTTCATCCCAGAACCTGTCCACTCAATTAACCCTGTCCAAACTACAATTTCAGACAGGGCATCCCGGACCCTATCCAGTCAAATAACCCTGTCTACACCACACTCTCAAACATTGCATTCGAGCAAATAACCACTTGATTGAACCTATCTGCACCACACACTCAGAACGTGAAATCCAGATCCTAACCACTCGATTGATCTTGGTTCCACCAATCTCTCAGGCAGTGCATTCCAGACACTAATCACCTGATTAACCTTGTTTCCACCATACTCTCAGACACTGCATTGCAGACCCTAACCTCTCGATTGACCCTGTCTCCACCACACTCTCAGGCAGTGCATTCCAGACACTAACAATGAGATTGACCCTGTCTCCACAAAGCTCTCTGACAGTGCATTGCAGACACTAATCACTTGATTGACCCTGTCTCCACCACACTCTCAGGCAGTGCATTCCAGACACTAACTATGCGATTGACCCTGTCTCCACAAAGCTCTCTCTGACAGTGCATTGCAGACACTAATCACTTGCTTGACCTTGTCTCCACCATACTCTCAGACAGTGCTTTGCAGGACATAACCAATTGATTCACTCTGTTTCCAACACACTCTCAGACATGCATTCCAGACGCTAACCCCACGATTGACCCTGTCTCCATCACAATCTCAGACACTGCATTCCAGACACACAGCATTCAGTTGGGCCTGTCTCCGCCAAGCTCTCAGACAGTGCATTTGAGATCCTCAACACTCGATTGACCTTGTCTCCACCACAATCTCAAACACTGCATTCCAGATACACACCACTCATTTGAGCCTGTCTCCAACATGCTCTCAGACAGTACATTCCAGACACTAACCACGTGGTTGACACTGCCTCCACCACACTCTCAGACACTGCATTCCAGACACTAACCACGCGATTGACCCTGTCTCCACCTCATTCTCAGACAGTGCATTCCAAATCCTAACCACTCAATTGACCTTAACTCCAGAATACTGTCAGACACTGCATTCCAGACACACATCGCTCATTTCAGCCTGTGGCCAACACGCTCTCGGAAAATGCATTCTAGACACTAACCACATGATTAACCCTGTCTCCACCACACTATCAGACACTGCATTCCAGGCACTAACCACACGATTGACCCTGTCTCCACCACACTTTCAGCCACTGCATTCCTGACACCCACAACTCAGTTGAGCCTGTCTCCCGCAAGCTCTCAGACAGTGCATTCGAGACGCTTAACATTCAATTGACCCTGTCTCCACCATATTCTCAGGCTGCAAATACCAGATCCTAATCATTCGATTTGCAGGACCTAACCAATTGTTTTATTCTGTTTCCACCACACTCTCAGACATACATTCCAGACGCTAACCACATGATTGACCTTGTCTCCACCACTCGCTTAGACACTTCATAGCAGACACACACCACTCAGTTCTGCCGGTCTCCAGCAAGCTCTCAGACAGTGCAGTCAATATCCTTAAAACTCGATTGACGCTGTCTCCACCACATTTTCAGACAGGGCATACCAGACCCTACCCACTGAATTAATCCTGTCCAAACTACAATCTCAGACAGGGCATCCCAGACCCTATCCAGTCAAATAACCCTGTCTACACCATACTCTCAGACATTGCATTCGAACACATAACCACTCGATTAAACCTGTCTGCACCACACACTCAGAACGTGAAATCCAGATCCTAACCACTCAATTGATCTTGGTTCCACCAATCTCTCAGGCAGTGCATTCCAGACACTAATCACCTGATTGACCTTGTCTCCACCGTACTCTCAGACACTGCATTGCAGACCCTAACATCTCAATTGACCCTGTTTCCACCACACTCTCAGGCAGTGCATTCCAGATACTAACCATGCGATTGACCCTGTCTCCACAAAGCTCTCTGACAGTGCATTGCAGACACTAATCACTTGATTGACCTTGTCTCCACCATAGTCTCAGATAGTGCTTTGCAGGACCTAACCAATTGATTCACTCTGTTTCCACCACACTCTCAAACATGCATTCCAGATGCTAACCACACGATTGACCCTTTCTCCACCACAATCTCAGACACTGCATTCCAGACACACAGCATTCAGTTGGGCCTGTCTCCGCCAAGCTCTCAGACAGTGCATTTGAGACCCTTAATACTCGATTGACCCTGTCTCCACCACACTCTCAAACAATACATTCCAGACACACCACTCATTTGAGCCTGTGTCCAACATGCTCTCAGACAGTACGTTCCAGACACTAACCACGTGATTGACCCTGTCTCCCCCACACTCTCAGACAGTTCATTGCAGACTCTAACCACTCGATTGACACTGCCTCCACCACACTGTCAGACAGTGCATTCCAGACACTAACCACGCGCTTGACCCTGTCTTCACCTCCCTCTCAGACAATGCATTCCAAATCCTAACCACTCGATTGATCTTAACTCCAGAACACTGTCAGACACTGCATTCCAGACACACATCACTCATTTCAGCCTGTGGCCAACACGGTCTCGGAAAATGCTTTCAAGACACTAACCACATGATTAACCCTGTCTCCACCACACTTTCAGGGACTGCATTCCAGACACACACAACTCAGTTGAGCCTCTCTCCCGCAAGCTCTAGACTGTGCATTCGAGACGCTTAACACTCGATTGACCCTGTCTCCACCACACTCTCAAGCTGCAAATTCCAGATCCTAACCACTTGATTGACACTGAATCCAAAACACTGGCAGGCAGTGTATTCCAGACCCTAACCATTCAATTGACCCTGTCCCAACTACACTCTCAGACAGAGAATCCCAAACCCTACTCACTCCATTGACCCTATCTCCACCACAATCTAAGGCAGTACATTCCAGTCCCTCGGACCTCGAACAAACCTGTCTCCGCCCCACTCTCAGTTCATTCCAGATCCTAACCACACACTTGACCCTCCCTCCAGCAAATTTGATGGACCCTGTCTCCACCACATTCTGAAGCTATGAACTCCAGATCCGAAGCACAGGATTGAACCCTTCTCTGCAACACTCTCATGCGCATTCCAGATCCCAACCAGTCGATTGACCCACTCTCCACCTCACTCTCAAACAGTGCATTCCAGATCCTAACCGCTTGATTGACATTGTCTCCACCATGCTCTCAGAAAGTGCATTGCAGACACTAATCACTTGATTGACCTTGTCTCCACCATAGTCTCAGAAAGTGCATTGCAGACCCTAACCACTCGATTGACCCTGTCTCCACCACATTCTCAGACAATGCAGTCCAGACGCAAACCACTCAGTTGAGCCTGTCTCCAGTAAGTTCCCAGACATACATTCGAGATCCTTAACACTCGATTGACCCTGTCTCCACCACAATCTCAAACACTACATTCCAGACACACACCACTCATTTGAGCCTGTCTCCAACATGCTCTCAGACAGTACATTCCAGACACTAACCACGTGGTTGACCCTGTCTCCCCCACACTCTCAGACAGTTCATTGCAGACTCTAACCACTTGATTCACACTGCCTCCACCATACTCTCAGGCACTGCATTCCAGACACTAACCACGCGCTTGACCCTGTCTCCACCTCACTCTCAGACAGTGCATTCCAAATCCTAACCACTCGATTGACCTTAACTCCAGAACACTGTCAGACACTGCATTCCAGACACACATCACTCATTTCAGCCTGTGGCCAACACGCTCTCGGAAAATGCATTCAAGACACTAACCACATGATTAACCCTGTCTCCACCACACTATCAGACACTGCATTCCAGGCACTAACCACACGATTGACCCTGTCTCCACCACACTTTCAGCCACTGCATTCCAGACACCCACAACTCAGTTGAGCCTGTCTCCCGCAAGCTCTCAGACAGTGCATTCGAGACACTTAGCACTCGATTGACCCTGTCTCCACCACACTCTCAAGCTGCAAATTCCAGATCCTAACCACTTGATTGACAATGAATCCAAAACACTGGCAGGCAGTGTATTCCAGACCCTAACCATTCAATTGACCCTGTCCCAACTACACTCTCAGACAGAGAAACACAGACCCTACTCACTCCATTGACCCTATCTCCACCACAATCTAAGGCAGTACATTCCAGTCCCTCGGATCTCGATCAAACCTGTCTCCGCCCCACTCTCAGCTCATTCCAGATCCTAACCACACACTTGACCCTCCCTCCAACAAATTTGATGGACCCTGTCTCCAACACATTCTGAAGCTATGAACTCCAGATCTGAAGCGCAGAATTGAACCCTTCTCTGCTACACTCTCATGCGCATTCCAGATCCCAACCAGTCGAATGACCCACTCTCCACCTCACTCTCAAACAGTGCATTCCAGATCCTAACCACTTTATTGACCTTGTCTCCACCATATTCTCAGACATTGCTTTGCAGAACCTAACCAGTCGATTGACCCTGTCTCCACCATATTCTCAGACAATGCATTCCAGACGCAAACCACTCAGTTGAGCCTGTCTCCGCTAAACTCCCAGACAGTGCATTTGAGACCCTTAACACTCGATTGACCCTGTCTCCACCATACTCTCATGCTGCAAATTCCAGATCCTAAATATTCAATTGATCTTGACACCACTACACTGTCAGACATTGCATTCCAGACACACACCACTCATTTGAGCCTGTCTCCAACACCCTGTCAGACACTGGATTCCAGACACACAGCACACATTCTTAGACAGGGCATCCCAGAATCTATCCACTCAATTAACCCTGTCCGTACTACAATCTCAGACAGGGCATCCCAGACCCTATCCACACAAATAACCCTGTCTACACCACACTCTCAGACATTGCATTCGAGCTCAAAACCACTCGATTGAACATGTCTCCACCACACACTGAGATTGTGCATTGCAGACCCTACTCACTCGATTTACCCTGTCTCGACCACAATCTCAAGCAGCGCATTCCAGCCCCTAGACCCTCACTCGAACCTGTCTCCACCCCACTCTCAGTGCATTCCAGATCCCAACCATACACCTGACCCTACCTCCAGCAAATTTGATGTACGCTGTCTCCACCACACTCTGAAACTGTGAACTCCAGATCTGAAGCACAGGATTGACCCTGTCTCCACCACACTCTCAAGCTGTGAATTCCAGATCCCAACCACTCGTTTGACCCACTCTCCACCTCACTCTCAGACAGTGCATTCCAGATCCTAACCACTCGATTGACCCTGTCTCCAATATGCTCTCAGACAGTGCATAGCAGCCACTAATCACTTGAATGTCCTTGTCTCCACCATACTCTCAGACAGTACCTTACATACCCTAACCACACGATTGACCCAGTGAGCACCACACTCTCTGAGCATTGGAGACCCTCATCACTCGATTGATCTTATCTCCACCACACTCTCAGACAGTGCATTCCAGACCCTAACCACTCAATTGACCCTGTCCCAAATACAATCTCAAACAGGGCATCTCAGACCCTACCCACTCAATTAACCCTGTCTCCACCACACACTCCAAGTCTGCATTCCCGACACGCACCACTCAGTTGAGCCTGTCTCCACCATGCTCCCAGACAGTGCATTCCAGACATGAACCACGTGATTGACCATTTCTCCACCACTCTCTCAGACAGTGCAATGCTGACACAAATCACTTGATTGACCTTGTCTCCACCATACTCTCAGAAAGTACAATGCAGACCCAAACCACTTGATTGACCCTGTCTCCACCACATTCTCAGAAACTGCATTGGAGACACTAAACACTCGATTCATCCTGTCTCCACCATGCTCTCGAGCTGTGAATTCCAGATCCAAACCACTCTATTGACCCAAACTTCACCACAGTCTCAGACAAAACATCCCAGATGCTGCCCACTCTATTGCCCCTGTCTCCATCACAATCACAGGCAGTGCATTCTAGTCCCTAGCCTTTCTATCAAACCTGCCTCCGCCCCACTCTCAGAGTATTTCAGATCCTAAACATACATTTGACCCTCCCTCCAGCAAATTTGTTGGACCCTGTCTCCACCACACTCCGAGTCTGTGAACACCAGATCCAAAGCACACGATTGACCCTGTCTCCACCACACCCTCGTGCACTGTATTGCAGACCATAACCACTTGATTGACCCTGTCTCTACCACACTCTCAAGCTGTGAATTCCATATCCTAACCATTCGATTGAACCCTGTCTCCATCACACTCTCTGGCAGTGCATCCCAGATCCCAACCAGTCGATTGACACTGTCTCCACCACACACTCAGGCTGCAGATTCCAGATCCTAACCACTTGATTGACCCTCTCTGGATCACACTCTCAGACAGCGTGTTCCAGACACACATCAATCAGTTGAGCCTGCATCCACCATACTCTCGTGCATTCCCTCGACCAAATTTTCAGGAAGTACTTTCCAAATCCTAACCGTTTCATAGACCCTGAATCCACCACGCTCTCAGGCTGCAAATTCCAGATCATAACCACTTGATTGACCATGAATCCACCACACTCTCAGGCGGTGTATACCAGGGCCTAACCACTCAATTCACCCTGTCCCAACTACACTCTCAGACAGAGCATCCCAGACCCTACACACTCAATTGACCCTGCCTCCATCACAATCTCAGGCAGTGCATTCCAGTCCCTAACCCCTCAATCAAACCTGTCTCCTCCCCTCTCTCAGTGAATTCCAGATCCTAACCAAACACCTAACACTCCCTCCAGCAAATTTGATGGACCCTGTCTCCACCATACTCTCAAGCTGTGAATTCCAGATCCTAACCAATCGATTGAACAATGTCTGCACCACAATCTCAGGGATTGCATCGCAGATCCCAATCACTCGATTGACACTGCCTCCACCACATGCTCAGACAGTTCATTACAGATCCTAACCACTCAATTAACACTGTCTCCACCACACTCTCGTACAATTCATTTCAGCTCATAACTACTCGATTGACCTTGTCTCCACCACACTTTCAGGCAGCGAATTGAAGACTCTAACCAGTTGATTGGCCCTGTCTCCAGCACACTCACAGAATGTGTATAGCAGATCCTAACCACTTGATTGACCATGTCTCCACCACACTGTCAGACAGTAAAATGCAGTTTCTAACCATACGATTGACCCTCCCTCCAGCAAACTCTCACAATGTGCTTTCCAAATAATAACCATTCGATGGAACATGTCTCCACCACACTCTCAGACACTGCATTGGAGACGCTAACCACTCGATTGACCCCTATATCCACCATGCTCTCAAGCTAGAAATACCAGATTCAAACCACTCAGTTCACCCTTTCCCCACCACATCCTCAGACAGTGCCTTCCAGACCCTATCCACTCGATTGATCCTATATCCACCACACTCTCAGAATGTGCATTCCAGATCCTAACCACTCAATTGACCTTGTCTCCACCATACTCTCAGACAGTGAATTGCAGATCCTAACCACTCGATTGACCCTATCTCCACCATACTATCGGACCATGAATTGCAGACACTAACCACTCGATTGACTCTCTCTCCACCACACAGCCTGCCTCCACCACTCTCTCAGACTCTTTATTCAAGACACCAAATATGCGATAGACCCTGTCTGCACCGCAGACTCAGACACTGCATTCCAGAAACACACCACTCAGTTGAGCCTTGTCTCCACCATGCTCTCAGACAGTGCCTTCCAGACCCTAAACACGTGATTTACCTTGTCTCTACCAAACTCTCAGACACTGCATTCCAGACAAACACCACTCAGTTGAGCCTGTCTCCGCCATGCTCTCAGACAGTGCATTCCAGCCCCTAACCACTCAATTGACCCTATCACCACCATACTATCAGACAGTGCATTCCAGATCCTAACCACACGATTGACCCAGTCTCCAACTCACTCTCAGACAGTGCATTGCAGATTCTGACCACTCGATTCACCCTGTTCCAAGTACACTCTCAGACAGAGTATCCCAAACCCTACCCACTCAATTGACCCTGTCTCCACCACAATCTCAGGCCGTGCATTCCAGTCCCTAGCCCCTCGATCAAACCTGTCTTCGCCCCACTCACAGTGCAATCCTGATCCTAACCACACACTTGAGCCTTCCTCCAGCAAATTTGTTGGACCCTGTCTCCACCATACTCTGAAGCTGTCAACGCAAGATCCGAAGCATATGATTGACCCTGTCTCCACCATACCCTCGTGCAGTGCCTTGCAGACCCTAACCACTTGATTGATCCTGTCTCCACCACACTCTCAAGCTGTGAATTCCAGATCCTAACAACTCGATTGAACCCTTCTCCGCCACACTGTCAGGCAGTGCATTCCACATCCCAACCACTTGATTGTCCCACTCTCCACCTCACTCTCTGACAGGGCATTGCAGACCCTAAACACTCGATTGACCCTGTCGACACCACGCTCTCAAGCGGTGAATTCCAGATCTAACCACTGGAATGACCCTGTCTCCACCACACTCTTAGGCTGCAAATTCCAGATCCAAACCACTTGATTGACCTTCTCTCCATCACACTAGCAGGCAGTGCATTCTGACCGTAACCACTCAATTAACCCTGTCTCCACCACAGTCTCATACATTAAATTTGTGCTCGTAACCACTCAATTGACCTTGTCTCCACCACACATTCAGGAGCAAAATGCAGACTCTAACCACTCAATTGGCCCTGTCTCCACCACACTCTCAGAACGTGCTTTCCTGTTCCTAATCACTCGATTGACCCTGGCTCCACCACGCTCTCA
Organism: Carcharodon carcharias; assembly: GCF_017639515.1. Taxonomy (NCBI): domain Eukaryota; kingdom Metazoa; phylum Chordata; class Chondrichthyes; order Lamniformes; family Lamnidae; genus Carcharodon; species Carcharodon carcharias. The sequence goes on along the minus strand of NC_054481.1, from coordinate 81,550,218 downwards.
AGCTGTGAATTCCAGATCCTAACCAATCGATTGAACCCTGTCTACACTACAATCTCAGGCATTGCATCGCAGATCCCAATCACTCGATTGACACTGTCTCCACTACATGCTCAGACAGTTCATTACCGATCCTAACCACTCAATTAACACTGTCTCCACCACACTCTCGTACAATGCATTTCAGCTCATAACTACTCGATTGACCTTGTCTCCACCACACTTTCTGCCAGCGAATTGAAGACTCTAACCAGATGATTGGCCCTGTCTCCAGCACACTCACAGAATGTGCATAGCAGATCCTAACCACTTGATTGACCTTGTCTCCACCACACTTTCAGACAGTAAAATGCAGTTTCTAACCATACGTTTGACCCTCCCTCCAGCAAACTCTCACGATGTGCTTTCCAAATAATAACCATTCGATGGAACATGTCTCCACCACACTCTCAGACACTGCATTGGAGACCCTAACCACTCGATTGACCCTATATCCACCATGCTTTCAAGCTATAAATACCAGATCCAAACCACTCAGTTCACCCTATCTCCACCACATCCTCAGACAGTGCCTTCCAGACCCTATCCACTCGATTGACCCTATCTCCACCACACTCTCAGAATGTGCATTCCAGATCCTAACCACTCAATTGACCTTGTCTCCACCATACTCTCAGACAGTGAATTGCAGATCCTAAACACTCGATTAATCTCCATTACATTCAAAGTGCATTCCATGTCCTAATCACTCATTTGAGCCTGTCTCCACTGCAATCTCATTGCATTCCACATCCTTACGACGCGATTGACCCTCCCTCCAGCAAACTGTGCTTTCCAAATCCTAATGATTCGTTGGAACCTATCTCCACCACACTCTCAGACACTGCATTGGAGAACCTAACCACTCGATTGACCCTATCTCCACCATGCTCTAAATCTGTAAATTCCAGATCCAAACAACTCAGTTCACCCTGTCTCCACACATCCTCAGACAGTGTCTTCCAGACCCTATTCAATCGATTGACCCTATCTCCACCATACTCTCAGATACTGCATTCCATACAAACACCACTCAGTTGAGCCTGTCTCCACCACACTCTCAGACAGTGCATTCCAGCCCCTAACCACTCAATGGACCCTATCTCCACCATACTATCAGAAAGTGAATTGCAGACACTGACCACTCGATTGACCCTCTCTCCACCACACAGACTGCCTCCACCACTCTCTCAGACTGTTTATTCAGGACACCAAACACGCGATAGACCCTGTCCGCACTACAGACTCAGACACTGCATTCCAGAAACACACCACTCAGTTGAGCCTTGTCTCCACCATGCTCTCAGACAGCGCCTTCCAGACCCTAAACACGTGATTTACCTTGTCTCTACCAAACTCTCAGACACTGCATTCCAGACAAACACCACTCAGTTGAGCCTGTCTCCGCCATGCTCTCAGACAGTGCATTCCAGCCCCTAACCACTCAATTGACCCTATCACCACCATACTATCAGACAGTGCATTCCAGATCCTAACCACTCGATTGACCCAGTCTCCAAATCCCTCTCAGACAGTGCATTGCAGACACTGACCACTCGATTCACCCTGTTCCAAGTACACTCTCAGACAGAGCATCCCAAACCCTACCCACTCAATTGACCCTGTCTCCACCACAATCTCAGGCCGTGCATTCCAGTCCCTAGCCCCTCGATCAAACCTGTCTCTGTCCCACTCTCAGTGCATTCCAGATCCTAACCACACACTTGAGCCTCCATCCAGAAAATTTGTTGGACCCTGTCTCCACCATACTCTGAAGCTGTCAACTCAAGATCCGAAACATATGATTGACCCTGTCTCCACCATACGCTCGTGCAGTGCGTTGCAGACCCTAACCACTTGATTGATCCTGTCTCCAACACACTCTCAAGCTGTGAATTCCAGATCCTAACCACTCGATTGAACCTTTCTCCACCACACTGTCAGGCAGTGCGTTCCACATCCCAACCACTTGATTGACCCACTCTCCACCTCACTCTCTGACAGTGCATTGCAGACCATAACCACTCGATTGACCCTGTCTCCACCACACTCTCAGGCTGCAAATTCCAGATCCTAACCACTTGATTGACCTTCTCTCCATCAAACTAGCAGGTACTGCATTCTGACTGTAACCACTCAATTAACCCTGTCTCCACCACACTCTCATACATTACATTTGAGCTCATAACCACTCAATTGACTTTGTCTCCACAACACTTTCAGGAGCGAATTGCAGACTCTAAACACTCAGTTGGCCCTGTCTCCACCACACTCTCAGAATGTGCTTTCCCGAACCTAATCACTCGATTGACCTTGTCTCCACCACACTCTCAGACTGTGAATTGCAGTTCCTAACCAATCAAATGACCCTGCCTCCACTACATTCCAAGTGTATCCATATCATAATCGCTCGTTTGAGCCTATCTCCACTGCACCCTCATTGAATTCCACATCCTTACCACACGATTGACACTCCCTCTAGCAAACTCTCAGGATGTGCTTTCCAAATAATAAGCATTCGATGGAACCTGTCTCCACCACAGTCTCAGACACTGCATTGGAGTTTCTAACCACTCCCTTGACCCAATCTCGACTGTGCTCTCAAGCTATAAATTCCAGATCCAAACCACGCAGTTCACCCTTTCTCCACCAAACTCTCAGACAGTGCATTGCAGACACTAACCACTCGATTGACCCTGTCTCCACCACACACTCATGCAGTGTATTCCAGACACTAACCACTCGATTCTCCCTGTCCCAACTACACTCTCAGACAGAACATCTCAGAACCTACCCACTCAGTTGACCCTGTCTCCATGACAATCTCAGGCAGTACATTCCAGTCCCTAGCTACTCGATCAAACCTGTCTTCGCCCCACTCTCAGTGCATTCCAGATTCTAACCACACACTTGACCCTCCCTCCAGCAAATTTGATGGAGCATGTCTCTACCACACTCTGAAGCTGTGAACTCCAGATCCGAAACACATGATTGACCCTGTCTCCACCACACCCTCGTGCAGTGCAATGCAGACTCTAAACACTTGATTGAACCTGTGTCCACCACACTTTCAAGCTGTGAATTCCAGATCCTAACCACTCAATTGAACCCTGTCTCCACCACACTCTCAGGCAGTGCATTCCAGAACCCAACCACTCAATTGCACTGTCTCCAACACACACTCAGAGAGTGCATTACAGATCCTAACCACTCGATTGACCCTGTCTCCACCATACTCTCAGGCAGTGCATTCTGACCGTAACCACTCAATTAACCCTGTCTCCATCACACTTTCGTACATTACATTTGAGCTCATTACCACTCAATTGACCTTACCTTCACCACACTTTCAGGCAGCGAATTGCAGACTTTTAACCATGCGATTGGCACTTCTCCACCACACTCTCAGGACATGCATTCCAGATCCTAACCACTCAATTGACCTTCTCTCAACCATACTCTCAGACAGTGAATTGCAGTTCCTAACCACCCGATTGACCACTACATTCAAAGTGCATTCCATATTCTAATCACTCATTTGAGACTATCTCCACTGCACTCTCATTGCATTCCACATCCTTACCACACGATTGACCATCCCTCCAGCAAACAGTTTCCAAATAATAACCATTCGATGCACCCTGTCTCTACCATACTCTCAGACACTGCATTGGAGACTATAACCATTTGATTGACCCTATCCCCACCACAATCTCAGACAGTGCATTCCAGATCCCAACCATTCGATTCACCATGTCTCTGCCACAATCTCAGACAGTGCATTCCAGACACTGACCACTCGATTCACCCTGCCCCAATGACACTCTCAGCCAGCACATCCCAAACCTAACCCTCTCAATTGACCATGTCTCCAACACAATCTCAGGCATTGCATTCCAATCGCTAGCCTCTCGATCAAACCTGTCTCTGCCCCAAACTCAGTGCATTCCAGATCCTAACCACTCGATTGAACATGTCTCCACGACTCTCAGACTGTGCATTTCAGGAACTAATCACTTGATTGACATTATCTCCACCATAGTCTCAGAGAGTGGATGACAGACGCTAACCACGCTATTGACCCTTTCTCCTGAATGCTCTCAAGATGTGAATTTCAGATCCTAACCATTCAATTGACCCTGTCTTCACCACACACTCAGACAGGGCATTCCGGAAACACACCACTCAGTTGAGCCTATATCCAGCACACTGTCAGTGCATTCCAGGTTTGACATTCCCTCGAGCAAATTCTCAGGAAGTACTTTCCAAATCCTAACCATTGGATGGACCCTGGATCCATCATACTCCCAGGCTGCAAATTCCAGATCCTAACCACTTGATTGACCCTGAATCCACCACGCCCTCAGGCAGTGTATTCCAGACCCTAGCCACTCGATTCAACCTGTCGCAAATAAACTCTCAGACAGAGCATCCCAGAACCTACCGACTCAATTGACCCCGTCTCCACCACAATCTCGGATAGTGCATTCCAGTCCCTAGCCCCTTGATCAAACCTGTCTTCACCCCACTCTCAGTGCAATCCAGATTCTAACCACCGACTTGACCCTCCCTCCAGCAAGTTTGATGGATCCTGTCTCCACCACACTCTGAAGCTGTGAACTCCAGACCCGAAGCATATGATTGACCTGGTCTCCACAACACCCTCCTGCAGTGCATTGCAGACTCTAACCACTTGATTGACCCTTTGTCCACGACACTTTCAAGCTGTGAATTGCAGATCCTAACCACTCGCTTGAACTCTTCTCCGCCACACTCTCAGGCAGTGCATTCCACTCAATTGACCCACTCTCCACCTCACTGTCAGACAGTGCATTCCAGATCCTAACCACTCGACTGAACCTATCTCCACCTCTCTCTCAGACAGTGCGTTGCAGACACTAATCACGTGATTGATCTTGTCTCCACCATACTCTTAGACAGTGCATTGCAGAACCTAACCACTCGATTGACCCTGTCTACACCATGCTCTCAAGCTGTGAATTCCTGATCCTAACCATTCAATTGACCATCTCTCCATCACACTCTCAAACAGCACATTCCAGACACACACCACTCTGTTGAGCCTGTCTCCACCACACTCTCAGTGCATTCCAGGTCCTAACAACATATTTGACACTCCCTCGAGCAAATTCTCAGGAAGTACTTTCCAAATCCAACCGTTTGATTGACCCTGAATCCACTACACTCTCAGGCTGAAAATTCCAGATCCTAACCACTTGATTGACCATGAATCCACCACCCTCCCAGGCAATGCATCCCAGATCCCAACCACTCGATTGCCACTCTCTCCTCCACACACACTGACAGTGCATTACAGATCCTAACTACTCGATTGATCCTGTCTCCACCACACTTACAGGCAGCAAATTGCAAGCCCTAACCACTCGATTGGCCCTGTCTCCACCACAATCTCAGAACGTGCAATCCAGATGCGAACCATTCAATTGACCTTGTCTCCACCACACTCTCAGACAGTAAATTGCAGTTCCTAACCACTCAATTGACCCTGCCTCCACTACATTCCATATCCTAATCACTCATTTGAGCCTATCTCCACTGCACTCTCATTGTATTCCACATCCTTACCACACAATTGACCCTCCCTCCAGCAAACTCTCAGGAAGTGGTTTCCAAATCCTAATGATTCGATGGAACCTGTCTCCACCACATTGTCAGACACTGCTTTGGAGAACCTATCCACTTGATTGACCCTATCTCCACAATCTCTCAAACTGTGAATTCCAGATCCAATCTACTCAGTTCATAAAAACAAAAAAACTGCGGATGCTGGAAATCCAAAACAAAACAAAAACAGAATTACCTGGAAAAACTCAGCAGGTCTGGCAGCATCGGCGGAGAAGAAAAGAGTTGACGTTTCGAGTCCTCATGACCCTTCGACAGAACTTGAGTTCGAGTCCAGGAAAGAGCTGAAATATAAGCTGGTTCGCTCAATCTCCACCTCACTCTCAGACAGTACATTCCAGATCCTAACACACTCAATTGAACCTGGCTCCACTACTCTCTCAAACAGTGCATTACAGACACCAATCACTTGACTGACCTAGACTCCGCCACACCCTCAGAGAGTGCATTGCAGACACTAACCACTCAATTGACCCTGTCTCCACCACACACTCATGCAGTGTATTCCAGACACTAACCATTCGAGTCTCCCTGTCCCAACTACACTCTCAGACAGAGCAACTCAGAACCTACCCACTCAATTGACCCTGTCTCCACGACAATCTCAGTGGTGGAGACAGGATCAATCGAGTAGTTAGGATCTGTAATGCACTGTCAGTGTGTGTGGAGGAGAGAGTGGCAATCGAGTGGTTGGGATCTGGGATGCATTGCCTGGGAGGGTGGTGGATTCATGGTCAATCAAGTGGTTAGGATCTGGAATTTTCAGCCTGAGAGTGTAGTGGATTCAGGGTCAATCAAACGGTTGGATTTGGAAAGTACTACTCAGTTCACCCTATCTCCACCGCACCCTCAGACAGTATTTTCCAGATCCTATTATCTCGATTGACACCTCTCCACCACACTATCAGACACAGCATTCCAGACAAACACCACTCAGTTGAGACTGCCACCACCACTCTCTCAGACAGTTTATTCCAGACCCTACACACGCGATTGATCCAGTCCCCACCACACTCTCAGACACTGCATTCCAGACACACACCACTCAGTTGAGCCTTGTCTCCACCACGCTCCCAGACAGTGCATTCCAAATACTAACCACTCGATTGACCCTATCTAAACGATACTCTCAGACAGTGCATTGCAGACCTGAACCTCTCAATTGACCCTGTCTCCATGACACTCTGAGACAGTGCATTCCAGCCCCTTGCACCTCGATCAAACCTGTCTCTGCCCCACTCTCAGTGCATTCCAGATCCTAACCACTCACTTGACCCTCCCTCCAGTAAATTTGTTAGACCCAGTCTCCACCACACTCTGAAGCTGTGAACTCCAAATCCAAAGCAAATGATTGACCCAGTCTCCACCAGACACTCATGCAGTGCATTCCAGATCCCAACCATTCAATTCGCTCAATCTCCACCTCACTCTCAGACAGTACATTCCAGATCCTAACACACTCAATTGAACCTGGCTCCACTACTCTCTCAAACAGTGCATTACAGACACCAATCACTTGACTGACCTAGACTCCGCCACACCCTCAGAGAGTGCATTGCAGACACTAACCACTCAATTGACCCTGTCTCCACCACACACTCATGCAGTGTATTCCAGACACTAACCATTCGAGTCTCCCTGTCCCAACTACACTCTCAGACAGAGCAACTCAGAACCTACCCACTCAATTGACCCTGTCTCCACGACAATCTCAGGCAGTACATTCCAGACCCTAGCCCCTCGATCAAACCTATCACCGCCTCACACTTAGTGCATTCCAGAATCTAACCAAACACTTGACCCTCCATCCAGCAAATTTGATGGAGCCTGTCTCTACCACACTCTGAAGCTGTGAACTCCAGATCCGAAGCACATGAATCCGCAGTTTTTTGTTTTTTTATTGTTTTTTTGTTTTTATCTCTGGGTTTAATTGACTGCCTCTGCTCTTCAAGAAATGTCTAACTCCTTGAAGAAGTTCTGTTCGTCTCTGCGACAAGATTTCCGTATCTCTCTTTTGCCTTGCTCAACTTCATTTCTTTCCAATTCTCACCTGGTGTTTGACAAGGTATATACTAAAACCGGCTTTCACAGCCATATCTCCTTTCTAAGTGACTGCCTCCATCTCCGACTTACCCCACGTGGATTTTAACTGAAATTCCACCCCTCATGTTTTGAACCCAAGCAGGTTTACAGGTATCTCCGGGACATAAAACGTTTCTCGGACTGGTGTTCCCATCACATTCTGAGACCCACACTCAGTGCCTTGCGCCACCATATGAACACACTCGACCTCTCCCACCAGCAGCACCGCTGTACCTTTTTTCAAAGCTGCACGTGCCCCCAGTTTCGTTTTATTCTTCATTTCATAAAACGCCTCAACAAGAAACTTTTTCTCTTTCTCTCAAGTGCTAAGGAACGCAAGATCCACCAACTCACCGACACCAACACCCATCTAGGACCCTCCAACCCAGCCTGTCCCTCCGTCCCCACCCCATCTTCCTATCCCAGCCCCAGCCGTGTATTCACTATACCCCCTGACATTCCCCTCTCTAATGCTGAATGTTCAGTGCTCAGCAAAGGACTTAGTTTCATACCCTTACGCACTCACCTCAATGCATTTTGGGCTCGGCATGAGGCTGAACTCTTCTTCCGCCGTCTTCATCTCGGAGCTCACTTCTTTGGGCAGGAGCCCTCTCCCCGTTCAATGGATCCTTTCACCCACCTCCAATATTCTCCCTCCACCTGGAACACTCCCTCTGGATTCTTACCTTCTCTTGATCTTTCATTGAGAACTGTCGGCGCAACATTATTCATCTCAATTTCTCTGCTCCTCTCACCCATTCTAGTCTCTCTCTTTCTGAACTTACTGCACTCCATTCTCTCAGGTCCAAACCTGACATTGTCATCAAACCCACTGTCAAGGGTGGTGCTGTTGTTGTCGGGCGCACTGACATCTACCACGCGGATGCAGAGCGTCAACTCGCAGACACTTCCTCCTACCACTCCCTGGACCATGATCCCACTACTGAACATCAAGTCATTGTTTCCAGGACTGTCACTGAACTCATCTCCTCTGGGGATCTTCCTCCCACAACTTCCAACATGATAGTCGCCCAATCCCGGACGGCCGGCTTCTACCTCCTAACCAAAATCCACGAACAGATCTGTCCCAGTAGACCGCTCGTCTCAGCTTGCTCCTGCCCCACAGAACTCATTTCTCGTTATCTTGACTCCCTTCTCTCCTCTGTTGTCCAGTCTCTTCCCACCTACATCCTTGATTCCTCTGACACCTTACGTCACATCAAATATTTCCAGTTCCCTGGCCCCAAACACTTCCTCTTCACCATGGACATCCAATCCCTCTACACCTCCATCCCCCACCAGGATGGTCTGAGGGCCCTTAGCTTCTTCCTCGAACAGAGGCCCGAACAATCCCCATCCACCACTACTCTCCTCCGTCAGGCCGAACTTGTTCTCACACTGAACAATTTCTCCTTCAACTCCTCTCACTTCCTCCAAATAAAAGGTGTTGCTATGGGTACCTGCATGGGCCCCAGCTATGCCTGTCTCTTTATGGGGTATGAGGAACATTCCTTGTTCCAGTCCTACTCCGGCCCCCTTCCACAACTTTTTCTCCGGTACATCGATGAATACTTCGGTGCTGCTTCATGCTCTCATCAGACTTGGAAAAATTTATTAATTTTGCTTCCAATCTCCACTCCTCCATCATTTTCACGTGATCCATCTCTGACACTTCCCTTCCCTTCCTTGACCTTTCTGTCTCAATCTCTGGTGATAGACTCTCCACCAATATCCATTACAAACCTACCGACTCCTACAGCTACCTCGACTACAGCTCCACACACCCCGCTTCCTGTAAGGACTCCATCCCATTCTCTCAGTTCCTTCGCCTCTGTCGCAACTGTCCTTATGATGCTACCTTCAAAAAGAGTTCCTCTGACATGTCCTCCTTCTTCCTTAACCGAGGTTATCCACCCAGGGTCGTTGACAGGGCCCTCAACTGTGTCCGGCCCATCTGCCACACATCCGCCCTCACGCATTCTGCTCCCTCCCAGAAACACGATAGGATCCCCCTTGTCCTCACTTATCACCCCACTAGCCTCCACATTCAAAGGATCATCCTCCGCCATTTCCGCCAACTCCAGCATGATGCCACCACCAAACACATCTTCCCTTCACCCCCCCTATTGGCATTCTGTAGGGATCGTTCCCTCCGGGACACCCTGGTCCACTCCTCCATCACCCCCTACTCCTCAACCCCCTCCTATGGCACCACTCCATGCCCACGCAAAAGATGTAACACCTGCCCCTTCACTTCATCTCTCCTCACTGTCCAAGGGCCCAAACATTCCTTTCAAGTGAAGCAGCATTTCACTTGCATTTCCCCCAATTTAGTCTACTGCATTCGTTGCTCCCAATGTGGTCTCCTCTACATTGGAGAGACCAAACATAAACTGGGCGAGCGCTTTGGAGAACACCTGCAGTCTGTCTGCAAGAATGACCCAAACCTCCCTGTCGCTTGCAAAATTAACACTCCACCCTGCTCTCTTGCCCATATGTCTGTCCTTGGCTTGCTCCATTGTTCCAGTGAAGCCCAACGCAAACTGGAGGAACAACACCTCATCTTCCGACTAGGCACTTTACAGCCTTCCGGAATGAATATTGAATTCAACAACTTTAGGTCTTGAGCTCCATCCTCCATCCCCAACCCCTTTCTGTTTCTTCATCCTTCCTTTTGTTTTTCCCAATAAATTATATAGATTTTACTTTTCCCACCTATTCCCATTATTTTTAAATATTTTTAAATCTTTTATGCTACCCCACCCCCACCAGAGCTATACATTGAGTACCCTACCATCCATTCTTAATTAGCACAATCGTTTAGATAATATCACCAGCCTTAACATCTATGTGTTCTTTTGTTCTGTTGTTTGTGACATCTTTGATGATCAGCTTCTATCTATCACTGCTTGTTTGTCATTACAACCACACCAACCTCCCTCACTTCTCGCCCCCCACCCAAACCCCACCCCCCGCCCCCACCCCCACACACACCTTAAAGCAGCTTATATTTCATCACTTTTTTGGATTCACTCAAGTTCTGTCGAAGGGTCATGAGGACTCGAAACGGCAACTCTTTTCTTCTTCGCCGTTGCTTCCAGACCTGCTGAGTTTTTCCAGATAATCCTGTTTTTGTTTTGGATTTCCAGCATCCGCAGTTTTTTGTTTTTTTATTTGTTTTTTGTTCTTATCTCTGTGTTTAATTGACTGCCACTGCTCTTCAAGAGAAGTCTAACTCCTTGAAGAAGTTCTGTTCGTCTCTGCGACAAGATATCCGTATCTCTCTTTTGCCTTGCTCAACTTCATTGCTTTCCATTTCTCTCCTGGTGTTTGACGAGGTGTATACTAAAACCGGCTTTCACAGCCATATCTCCTTTCTCAGTGACTGTCTCAATCTCCGACTTACCCCACGTGGATTACAATTGAAATCCACCCCTCATGTTATGACCCCAAGCAGGTTTACAGGTATCTCCGGGACATAAAACGTTTCTCGGACTGATATTCCCATCACATTCTGAGACCCACACTCAGTGCCTTGCGCCACCGTATGAACACACTCGACCTCTCCCTCCAGCAGCACCGCTGTACCCTTTTTCAAAGCTGCGCGTGCCCCCAGTTTCATTTTATTCTTCGTTTCATAAAACGCCTCAACAAGAAACTTTTTCTCTTTCGCTCAAGTGCTAAGGAACGCATGGTCCACCAACTCACCGACACCAAAACCCATCTAGGACCCTCCAACCCAGCCTGTCCCTCCGTCCCCACCCCATCTTCCTATCCCAGCCCCAGCCGTGTATTCACTATACCCCCTGACATTCCCCTCTCCAATGCTGAATGTTCAGTGCTCAGCAAAGGACTTGGTTTCATACCCTTACGCTCTCACCTCAATGCATTTTGGGCTCGGCATGAGGCTGAACTCTTCTTCCGCCGTCTTCATCTCGGAGCTCACTTCTTTGGGCAGGAGTCCTCTCACCGTTCAACGGATCCTTTCACCCACCTCCAATATTCTCCCTCCACCTGGAACACTCCCTCTGGATTCTTACCTTCTCTTGATCTTTCATTGAGAACTGTCGGCGCAACATTATTCATCTCAATTTCTCTGCTCCTCTCACCCATTCTAGTCTCTCTCTTTCTGAACTTACTGCACTCCATTCTCTCAGGTCCAAACCTGACATTGTCATCAAACCGGCTGTCAAGGGTGGTGCTGTTGTTGTCGGGTGCACTGACCTCTACCACGCGGATGCTGAGCGTCAACTCGCAGACACTTCCTCCTACCACTCCCTGGCCCATGACCCTACTACTGAACATCAAGCCATTGTTTCCAGGTCTGTCACTGACCTCATCGCCTCTGGGGATCTTCCTCCCACAGCTTCCAACATGATAGTCGCCCAATCTCGGACGGCCGGCTTCTACCTCCTAACCAAAATCCACAAACAGATCTGTCCCAGTAGACCGCTCGACTCAGCTTGCTCCTGCCCCACAGAACTCATTTCTTGTTATCTTGACTCCCTTCTCTCCTCCATTGTCCAGTCTCTTCCCACCTACATCCTTGACTCCTCTGACACCTTACGTCACATCAAATATTTCCAATTCCCTGGCCCCAAAAGCTTCCTCTTCACCATGGACATCCAATCCCTCTACACCTCCATCCCCCACCAGGATGGTCTGAGGGCCCTTAGCTTCTTCCTCGAACAGAGGCCCGAACAATCCCCATCCACCACTACTCTCCTCCGTCAGGCCGAACTTGTTCTTACACTGAACAATTTCTCCTTCAACTCCTCTCACTTCCTCCAAATAAAAGGTGTTGCTATGGGTACCTGCATGGGCCCCAGCTATGCCTGTCTCTTTATGGGGTATGTGGAACATTGCTTGTTCCAGTCCTACTCCGGCCCCCTTCCACTACTTTTTCTCCGGTACATCGATGAATACTTCGGTGCTGCTTCATGCTCTCATCGGGACTTGGAAAAATTTATTAATTTTGCTTCCAATCTCCATCCCTCCATCATTTTCACGTGGTCCATCTCTGACACTTCCCTTCCTTGACCTTTCTGTCTCAATCTCTGGTGATAGACTCTCCACCAATATCCATTACAAACCTACCGACTCCTACAGCTACCTCGACTACAGCTCCACACACCCCGCTTCCTGTAAGGACTCCATCCCATTCTCTCAGTTCCTTTGTCTCTGTCGCATCTGTTCTTACGATGCTACCTTCAAAAACAGTTCCTCTGACATTTCCTCCTTCTTCCTTAACCGAGGTTTTCCACCCAGGGTCGTTGACAGGGCCCTCAACTGTGTCCGGCCCATCTGCCACACATCCGCCCTCACGCATTCTGCTCCCTCCCAGAAACATGATAGGATTCCCCTTGTCCTCACTTATCACCCCACCAGCCTCCGCATTCAAAGGATCATCCTCCGCCATTTCCGCCAACTCCAGCATGATGCCACCACCAAACACATCTTCCCTTCACCCCCCCTATTGGCATTCTGTAGGGATCGTTCCCTCCGGGACACCCTGGTCCACTCCTCCATCACCCCCTACTCCTCAACCCCCTCCTATGGCACCACCCCATGCCCACGCAAAAGATGTAACACCTGCCCCTTCACTTCATCTCTCCTCACCGTCCAAGGGCCCAAACACTCCTTTCAAGTGAAGCAGCATTTCACTTGCATTTCCCCCAACTTAGTCTACTGCGTTCGTTGTCCCCAATGTGGTCTTCTCTACATTGGAGAGACCAAACATCAACTGGGCGACCGCTTTGCAGAACACCTGCAGTCTGTCTGCAAGAATGACCGATACCTCCCTGTCGCTTGCATAATTAACACTCCACCCTGCTCTCTTGTCCATATGTCTGTCCTTGGCTTGCTGCATTGTTCCAGTGAAGCCCAACGCAAACTGGAGGAACAACACCTCATCTTCTGACTAGGCGCTTTACAGCCTTCCGGAATGAATATTGAATTCAACAACTTTAGGACTTGAGCTCCGTCCTCCATCCCCACCCCCTTTCTGTTTCTTCATCCTTCCTTTTGTTTTTTCCAATAAATTATATAGATTTTACTTTTCCCACCTATTCCCATTATTTTTAAATATTTTTAAATCTTTTATGCTACCCCACCCCCACCAGAGCTATACATTGAGTACCCTACCATCCATTCTTAATTAGCACAATCGTTTAGGTAATATCACCACCTTTAACACCTATGTGTTCTTTTGTACTATTGTTTGTGACATCTTTGATGATCTGCTTCTATCTATCACTGCTTGTTTGTCATTACAACCACACCAACCCCCCTCACTTCTCTCCCCCCACCCAAACCCCACCCCTCGCCCCCACCCCCACACACACCTTAAAGCAGCTTATATTTCATCACTTTTTTGGATTCACTCAAGTTCTGTCGAAGGGTCATGAGGACTCGAAACATCAACTCTTTTCTTCTTCTCCGTTGCTGCCAGACCTGCTGAGTTTTTCCAGGTAATTCTGTTTCTGTTTTGGATTTCCAGCATCCGCAGTTTTTTGTTTTTTTATTGGTATTTTGTTCTTATCTCTGTGTTTAATTGACTGCCACTGCTCTTCAAGAGATGTCTAAGTCCTTGAAGAAGTTCTGTTCGTCTCTGCGACAAGACTTCCGTTTCTCTCTTTTGCCTTGCTCACCTTCATTGCTTTCCATTTCTCTCCTGGTGTTTGACAAGTTATATACTAAAACCGGCTTTCACAGCCATATCTCCTTTCTCAGTGACTGTCTCCATCTCCGACTTACCCCACATGAATTACAACTGAAATTCCACCCCTCATGTTTTGAACCCAAGCAGGTTTACAGGTATCTCCGGGACATAAAACGTTTCTCGGACTGATGTTCCCATCACATTCTGAGACCCACACTCAGTGCCTTGCGCCACCATATGAACACACTCGACCTCTCCCTCCAGCAGCACAGCTGTACCCTTTTTCAAAGCTGTGCGTGCCCCCAGTTTCATTTTATTCTTCGTTTCATAAAACGCTTCAACAAGAAACTTTTTCTCTTTCTCTCAAGTGCTAAGGAACGCAAGGTCCCCCAACTCACCGACACCAACACCCATCTAGGACCCTCCAACACAGCCTCTCGCTCCGTCCGCACCCCATCTTCCTATCCCAGCCCCAGCTGTGTATTCACTATACCCCCTGACATTCCCCTCTCCAATGCTGAATGTTCAGTGCTCAGCAAAGGAGTTAGTTTAATATCCTTACGCCCTCACCTCAATGAATTTTGGGCTCGGCATGAGGCTGAACTCTTCATCCACCGTCTTCTTCTCTGAGCTCACTTCTTTGGGCAGGAGTCCTCTCCCCGTTCAACGGATCCTTTCACCCACCTCCAATATTCTCCCTCCACCTGGAACCTGTAAACCTGCTTGGGTTCAAAACATGAGGGGTGGAATTTCAGTTGTAATCCATGGAACACTCCCTCTGGATTCTTACCTTCTCTTGATCTTTCATTGAGAACTGTCGGCATGACATTATTCATCTCAATTTCTCTGCTCCTCTCACCCAGTCTAGTCTCTCTCTTTCTGAACTTACTGCACTCCATTCTCTCAGGTCCAAACCTGACATTGTCATCGAACCCACTGACAAGGGTGGTGCTGTTGTTGTCTGGCGCACTGACATCTACCACGCGGATGCTGAGCGTCAACTCGCAGACACTTCCTCCTACCTCTCCCTGGACAATGAGCCCACTACTGAACATCAAGCCATTGTTTCCAGGACTGTCACTGACCTCATCTCCTCTGGGGTTCTTCCTCCCACAGCTTCCAACATGATAGTCGCCCAATCCTGGACGGCCGGCTTCTACCTCCTAACCAAAATCCACAAACAGATCTGTCCCAGTAGACTGCTCGTCTCAGCTTGCTCCTGCCCCACAGAACTCATTTCTTGTTATCTTGACTCCCTTCTCTCCTCCATTGTCCAGTCTCTTCCCACCTACATCCTTGACTCCTCTGACACCTTACGTCACATCAAATATTTCCAATTCCCTGGCCCCAAAAGCTTCCTCTTCACCATGGACATCCAATCCCTCTACACCTCCATCCCCCACCAGGATGGTCTGAGCGCCCTTAGCTTCTTCCTCGAACAGAGGCCCGAACAATCCCCATCCACCACTACTCTCCTCCGTCAGGCCGAACTTGTTCTTACACTGAGCAATTTCTCCTTCAACTCTTCTCACTTCCTCCAAATAAAAGGTGTGGCTATGGGTACCTGCATGGGCCCCAGCTATGCCTGTCTCTTTATGGGGTATGTGGAACATTCCTTGTTCCAGTCCTACTCCGGCCCCCTTCCACAACTCTTTCTCCGGTACATCGATGATTACTTCGATGCTGCTTCATGCTCTCATCGGGACTTGGAAAAATTTATTAATTTTGCTTCCAATCTCCACCCCTCCATCATTTTCAGATGGCCCATCACGGACACTTCCCTTCCCTTCCTTGACTTTTCTGTCTCAATCTCTGGTGATAGACTCTCCACCAATATCCATTACAAACCTACCGACTCCTACAGCTACCTCGACTACAGCTCCACGCACCCCGCTTCCTGTAAGGACTCCATCCCATTCTCTCAGTTCCTTCGCTTCCGTCGCATCTGTTCTTATGATGCTACCTTCAAAAACAGTTCCTCTGACATGTCCTCCTTCTTCCTTAACCGAGGTTTTCCACCCAGGGTCGTTGACAGGGCCCTCAACTATTTCTGGCCCATCTGCCACACATCCGCCCTCACGCATTCTGCTCCCTCCCAGAAACATGATAGGATCCCCCTTGTCCTCACTTATCACCCCACCAGCCTCCGCATTCAAAGGATCATCCTCCGCCATTTCCGCCAACTCCAGCATGATGCCACCACCAAACTCATCTTCCCTTCACCCCCCACTATCGGCATTCTGTAGGGATAGTTCCCTCCGGGACACCCTGGTCCACTCCTCCATCACCCCCTACTCCTCAACCTCCTCCGATGGCACCACCCCATGCCCACGCAAACGATGTAACACCTGCCCCTTCACTTCATCTCTCCTCACCGTCCAAGGGCCCAAACACTCCTTTCAAGTGAAGCAGCATTTCACTTGCATTTCCCCCAACTTAGTCTACTGCATTCGTTGCTCCCAATGTGGTCTCCTCTACAAATGGAGAGACCAAACATAAACTGGGCAACCGCTTTGCAGAACACCTGCAGTCTGTCTGCAAGAATGACCCAAACCTCCCTGTCGCTTGCATAA
Organism: Carcharodon carcharias; assembly: GCF_017639515.1. NCBI lineage: Eukaryota > Metazoa > Chordata > Chondrichthyes > Lamniformes > Lamnidae > Carcharodon > Carcharodon carcharias. The sequence continues at coordinate 81,533,202 of NC_054481.1, read as the reverse complement.
TTAACACTCCACCCTGCTCTCTTGCCCATATGTCTGTGCTTGGCTTGCTGCATTGTTCCAGTGAAGCCCAACGCAAACTGGAGGAATAACACCTCATCTTCTGACTAGGCACTTTACAGACGTCCGGACTGAATATTGAATTCAACAACTTTAGGTCTTGAGCTCCGTCCTCCATCCCCTCCCCCTTTCAGTTTCTTCCTCCTTCCTTTTGTTTTTTCCAATAAATTATATAGATTTAACTTTTCCCACCTATTCCCATTATTTTTAAATATTTTTAAATCCTTTATGCTACCCCACCCCCACCAGAGCTATACATTGAGTGCCATACCATCCATTCTTACTTAGCACAATCGTTTAGATAATATCACCAGCCTTAACATCTATGTGTTCTTTTGTACTGTTGTTTGTGACATCTTTGATGATCTGCTTCTATCTATCACTGCTTGTTTGTCCTTACAACCACACCAACCCCCTCCACTTCTCTCTCCCAACCCAAACCCTCCCCAACCCCACCCTCACACACATCTTAAAGCAGCTTATATTTCACCACTTTTTTGGATTCACTCAAGTTCTGTCGAAGGGTCATGAGGACTCGAAACTTCAATTCTTTTCTTCTTCACCGTTGCTGCCAGACCTGCTGAGTTTTTCCAGGTAATTCTGTTTTTGTTTTGGATTTCCAGCTTCCGCAATTTTTTGTTTTTTTATTGGTTTTTTGTTTTTATCTCTGTGTTTAATTGACTGCCAGTGCTCTTCAAGAAATGTCTACCTCCTTGAAGAAGTTCTGTTCGTCTCTGCGACAAGACTTCCGTTTCTCTCTTTTGCCTTGCTCACCTTCATTGCTTTCTATTTCTCTCCTGGTGTTTGACAAGTTATTTACTAAAATCCGCTTTCACAGCCATATCTCTTTTCTCAGTGACTGTCTCCATCTCTGACTTACCCCACGTGGATTTTAACTGAAATTCCACCCCTCATGTTTTGAACCCAAGCAGGTTTACAGGAATCTCCAGGACATAAAACGTTTCTCGGACTAATGTTCCCATCACATTCTGAGACCCACACTCAGTGCCTTGCGCCACCATATGAACACACTCGACCTCTCCCTCCAGCAGCACCGCTGTACCCTTTTTCAAAGCTGCGCGTGCCCCCAGTTTCATTTTATTCTTTGTTTCATAAAACGCCTCAACAAGAAACTTTTTCTCTTTCTCTCAAGTGCTAAGGAACGCAAGCTCCAGCAACTCACCGACACCAACACCCATCTAGGACACTCCAACCCAGCCTGTCCCTCCGTCCCCACCCCATCTTCCTATCCCAGCCCCAGCCGTGTATTCACTATACCCCCTGACATAAACCGTCTCCGATGCTGAACGTTCAGTGCTCAGCAAAGGACTTACTTTCGTAGCCTTACGCCCTCACCTCAATGAATTTTGGGCTCGGCATGATGCTGAACTCTTCTTCCGCCGTCTTCATCTCCGGGCTCACTTCTTTGGGCAGGAGTCCTCTCCCTGTTCAACGGATCCTTTCACCCACCTCCAATATTCTCCCTCCATCTGGAACACTCCCTCTGGATTCTTACCTTCTCTTCATCTTTTCATTGAGAACTGTCGGCGCGACATTATTCGTCTCAATTTCTCTGCTCCTCTCACCCATTCTACTCTCTCTCTGTTTCTGAAGTTACTGATCTCCATTCTCTCAGGTCCAACCCTGACATTGTCATCAAACCCGCTGACAAGGGTGGTGCTGTTCTTGACTGGCGCACTGACATTACCTCGTGGAGGCTGAGCTTCAACTCGCAGACACTTCCTCCTACATCTCCCTGGACCATAACCCCACTACTGAACATCAAGCCATTCTTGCCAGGACTGTCACTGACCTCATCTCCTCTGGGGACCATCCTCCCATAGCTTCCAACCTGATAGTCGCCCAACCTCGGACGGCCCGCTTCTACCTCCTACCCAAAATCCACAAACAGATCTGTCCCAGTAGACCGATCGTCTCAGCATGCTCCTGCCCCACAGAACTCATTTCTCGTTATCTTAACGCCCGTCTCTCTCCCCTTGTCCAGTCCCTTCCCACCTACATCCGTGATTCCTCTGACACCTTACGTCACATCAACAATTTCCAGTTCCCTGGCCCCAAACGTTTCCTCTTCACCATGGACATCCAATACCTCTACACCTTCATCCCCCACCCGGATGGTCTGAGGGCCCTTAGCTTCTTCCCCGAACAGAGACTCAAACAATCACCATGCACCACTAATCTCCTCCGTCTCGCTGCACTTGTTCTCACACTAACAAATTTCTCCTTCAACTCCTCTCACTTCCTCCAAATAAAAGGTGCGGCTATGGGTACCTGCATGGGCCCCAGCTATGCCTGTCTCTTTATGGGGTATGTGGAACATTCCTTGTTCCAGTCCTACTCCAGCCCCCTTCCACAACTCTTTCTCCGGTACATTGATGATTACTTCGGTGCTGCCTCATGCTCTCGTTGGGATTTGGAAAGATTTATTAATTTTGCTTCCAATCTCCACCCCACCATCTTTTTCACGTGGTCCATCTCTGACACTTCCCTTCCCTTCCTTGACCTCTCTGTCTCAATCTCTGGTGATAGACTGTCCACCAATATCCATTACAAACCTACCGACTCCCACAGCTATCTCGACTACAGCTCCTCACACCCCGCTTCCTGTAAGGACTCCATCCCATTCTCTAAGTTCCTTCGCCTCCGACGCATCTGTTCCGATGATGCTACCTTCAAAAACAGTTCCTCTGACATGTCCTCCTTCTAACTTAACCGAGGTTGTCTACCCACGGTGGTTGACAGGTCCCTCAACCGTGTCCAGCCCATCTCCCACGCATCTGCCCTCACACCTTCTCCTCCCTCCCAGAAACATGATAGGGTCCCCCTTGTCCTCACTTATCACCCCACCAGCCTCCGCATTCAAAGGATCATCCTCCGCCATTTCCGCCAACTCCAGCATGATGCCACCACCAAACACATCTTCCCTTCACCCCCCCGATCGGAATTCTGTAGGGATCGTTCCCTCCGGGACACCCTGGACCACTCCTCCATCACCCCCTACTCCTCAACCCCCTCCTATGGCACCACCCCATGCCCATGCAAAAGATGTAACACCTGCCCCTTCACTTCCTCTCTCCTCACCGTCCAAGGGCCCAAACACTCCTTTCAAGTGAAGCAGCATTTCACTTGCATTTCCCCCAACTTAGTCTACTGCATCGTTGCTCCCAATGTGCTCTCCTCTACATTGGAGAGACCAAACGTAAACTGGGCGACCGCTTTGCAGAACACATGCAGTCTGTCCGCAAGAATGACCCAAGCCTCCCTGTCGCTTGCCATTTTAACACTCCACCCAGCTCTCTTGACCACATGTCTGTCCTTGGTTTGCTGCATTGTTCCAGTGAAGCCCAACGCAAACTGGAGGAACAACATTTCCTCTTCCGAACAGGCACTTTACAGCCTTCCGGACTGAATATTGAATTCAACAACTTTAGGTCTTGAGCTCCGTCCTCCATCCCCACCCCCTTTCTGTTTCTTCCTCCTTCCTTTTGTTTTTTCCAATAAATTATATAGATTTTACTTTTCCCACCTATTTCCATTATTTTTAAATATTTTTAAATCTTTTATGCTCCCCCCACCCCCACTAGAGCTATACCTTGAGTGCCCTACCATCCATTCTTAATTAGCACATTCATTTATATATTATCACTAACTTTAACACCTATTTCTTCTTTCGTTCTGTTGTCTGTGACATCTTTGATGATCTGCTTCTATCTATCACTGCTTGTTTGTCCTTACAACCACACCAACCCCCTCCACTTCTCTTGCCCCACCCAAAACTCCCCCCCGACACACCTTAAAGTAGCTTATATTTCACCCCTTTCTGGAATTCACTCAAGTTCTGTCGAAGGGTCATGAGGACTCGAAACGTCAACTCTTTTCTTCTCCGCCGTAGCTGCCAGACCTGCTGAGTTTTTCCAGGCAATTCTGGTTTTGTTTTGGATTTCCAGCATCCACAGTTTGTTTGTTTTTTTTTGTTTTTATCTCTGTGTTTAATTGACTGCCACTGCTCTTCAAGAAATGCCTACCTCCTTGAAGAACTTCTGATCATCTCTGCGAGAAGATTTCCATATCTCTCTTATGCCTTGCTCACCTTCTTTGCTTTCCATTTCCCTCCTGGTGTTTGTCAAGGTGTTTACTAAAATCCGCTATCACAGCCATATCTCCTTTCTCAGTGACTGTCTCCGTCTCCGACTTACCCCACGTGGATTTCAACTGAAATTCCACCCCTCGTGTTTCGAACCCAAGCAGGATTACAGGAATCTCCGGGACATAGAACGTTTCTTGGACTGCAGATCCCGTCACATTCTGAGATCCACACTCAGTGCCATGCGCCGCCATATGAACACACTCAAACTCTCTCTCCAGCAGCACCGCCATAGCCTTTTTCAAAGCTGCGCGTGCCCCCAGTTTCATTTTATTCTTCTTCTCATCCGACGCTTCAACAAGAAACTTTTTCTCTTTCTCTCAAGTGTAAGGAACACAAGCTCCATCAACTCATCGACACCAACACCCATCTAGGACCCTCCAACGCTGCCTGTCCCTCCGTCCCCACCCCATCTTCCAATCCCAGCCCAAGCCCTGTATTCACTATACCCCCTGACCTTCCCCTCTCCGATGCTGAACGTTCAGTGCTCAGCAAAGGACTTAGTTTCATACCCTTACGCCCTCACCTCAATGAATTTTGGGCTCGGCATGATGCCGAACTCTTCTTCCGCCGTCTTCGTCTCCGGGCTCACTTCTTTGGGCAGGAGTCCTCTCCCTGTTCAACAGATCCTTTCACCCACCTCCAATATTCTCCCTCCACCTGGAACACTCCCTCTGGATTCTTATCTTCTCTTCATCTTTTCATTGAGAACTGTTGGCGCGTCATTAGTCCTCTCAATTTCTCTGCTTCTCTCAGCCATTCTAATCTCTCTCTTTCTGACCTTACTGCACGCCATTCACTCAGGTCCAACCCTGACATTGTCATCAAACCCGCTGACAAGGGAGGTGCTATTGTTGTCTGACGCACAGGCACTACCTCGCGGAAACTGAGCGTCTACTCGCAGACACTTCCTCCTACCTCTCCCTGGACCATGACCCCACTACTGAACATCAAGCCATTGTTTCCAGGACTGCCACTGACCTCATCTCTTCTGGGGACCTTCCTCCCACAGCTTCCTACCTGACAGTCGCCCATCCTCGGACGGCCGGCTTCTACCTCCTACCCAAAATCCACAAACAGATCTGTCCCGGTAGACCGATCGTCTCAGCTTCCTCCTGCCCCACAGAACTCATTTCTCGTTATCTTGACTCCATTCTCTCTCCCATTGTCCAGTCCCTTCCCACCTACATCTCTGATTCCTCTGACACCTTACGTAACATCAACAATTTCCAGTTCGTTGGCCCCAACTGCTGCTTCCTCTTCACCATAGACATCCAATCCCTCTACACCTCCATCTCCCAACAGGATGGTCTGAGAGCCCTTAGCTTCTTCCTCGAACAGAGGCCCGAACAATCCCCATCCACCACTACTCTCCTCCGTCTGGCTGAACTTGTTCTCGCACTGAACAATTTCTCCTTCAACTCCTCTCACTTCCTCCAAATAAAAGGTGTGGCTATGGGTACACACATGGGCCCCAGCTATCCCTATCTCCTTATGGGGTTTGTGGAACATTCCTTGTTCCAGTCCGACTCCCGGCCCGCTTACACAACTCTTTCTCCGGTACATCAATGATTACTTCGGTGCTGCTTCATGCTCTCGTCGGGACTTGGAAAAATTTATTAATTTTGCTTCCAATCTCCACCCCTCCATCGTTTTCACGTGGTCCATCTCTGACACTTCCCTTCCCTTCCTTGACCTCTCTGTCTCAATCTCTGGTGATAGACTCTACACCAATATCCATTACAAAGCTACCGACTCCCACAGCTACCTCGACTACAGCTCCTCACACCCCGCTTCCTGTAAGGACTCCATCCCATTCTCTCAGTTCCATCACCTCCGTCGCATCTGTTCCGATGATGCTACCTTCAAAAACAGTTCCTCTGACATGTCCTCCTTCTTCCTTAACCGAGGCTTTCCACCCATGGTCGTTGACAGGGCCCTCAACCGTGTCCGGCCCATCTCCCACGCATCTGCCCTCACACCTTCTCCTCCCTCCCAGAAACATGATAGGGTCCCCCTTGTCCTCACTTATCACCCCACCAGCCTCTGCATTCAAAGGATCATCCTCCGCCATTTCCGCCAAATCCAGCATGATGCCACCACCAAACACAACTTCCCTTCACCCCCCCTACTGGCTTTCCATAAGGATCGTTCCCTCCGGGACACCCTGGTCCACTCCTCCATCACCCCCTTCTCCTCAACCCCCTCCTATGTCATCACTCCATGCCCACACAAAAGATGTAACACCTGCCCCTTCACTTCCTCTCTCCTCACCGTCCAAGGGCCCAACCACTGGGTGGAGACCTTAACCACTCGTTTGACTCTAGCTCCACCATGCTCTCAAGCTATGAAGTACAGATCCAAACCACTCAGTTCACCCTATTACCACCACACCCACAGACAGTGCCTTCCAGACCCATTCCACTCGATTGACCCGGTCTCCACCACACTCTCAGACAGTAAATTGCAGTTCCTAACCACTTGAATGACCATGCCTCCATTACATTCAAAGTGCATTCCATATCCTAATCACTCTTTTGAACCTATCTCCACTACACACTCATTCCATTCCACATTCTTACCACATGATTGACCCTCCCTCCAACAAATTGTCAGGATGTACTTTCCAGTAACAACCATTCGATGGAACCTGTCCTCACCACACTCTCAGACAGTGCTTTGGAGACCCTAACCACTCGATTGACCCTATCTCTACCATGCCCTCAAGCTGTGAATTCCAGATCCAAACCACTCAGTTCACCCTATCTCCATCACACCCACAAAAAGTACCTTCCAGACCCTAACCACTCGATTGACCCTGTCTCCTCCCAGACTCTCAGACACTGCATTCCAGACAAACACCACTCAGTTGAGCCTGCCGCTACCACTCTCTCAGACAGTTTATTCCAGACCCTAAGCACGCAATTGACCCTGTCCCCACCACACTCTCAGATACTGCATTCCAGACACACACCACTCACTTGAGCCTTGTCTCCAACACACTCTCAGACATTGCATTCCAGATCCTAACCACTGGATTGACCCTGTCTCCACCATACTCTCACATAGTGCATTCTGGATCATAACCACTCGATTGACCCTGTCACCAGCACAATCTCAGTAAGTGCATTCCAGATCCAAACCACTCCATTGACCTTGTCTCCACCACACTCTCAGACAGTGAATTGCAGATCCTAACGTGTTTGACCCTGCCTCCATTACATTCAAAGTGCATTCATTTTCCTAATCACTCATTTGAGCCTGTCTCCTCTACAGTCCCATTACATTCCACATCCTTACCACAGGATTGACAGTCCCTTGACCAAACTCTCCGGAAGTGCATTCCAAATCCTGATGATTCGATTGAACCTGTCTCCATCACACTCTCAGACACTGCATTGGAGAACCTAACCCGTCAATTGTCCCCAACTCCAACATGCTCTCAAGCTGTGAATTCCAGGGCCATATCTCTCAGTTCACCCTATCTCCACCACACCCTCAGACAGTGCCTTCCAGACACTATACAGTGTATTCCAGACCCTGAACAAGTGATTGAACCTGACCCCACCACACTCTCAGATACTGCATTCCAGACACACACCACTCAGTTGAGCCTCGTTTCAACCATGCTCTCAGACAGTGCTTTCCAGAACCTAACCACTCACTTGACCCTGTCTCCACCATAATCTCTGACAGAGCGTCCCAGACCCTACCCACTCAATTGACCCCATCTCCACCACAATCTCAGGCAGTGCATTCCAGACCCTCGCCCCACTCTCAGTCCATTCCAGATCATAACCACACACTTGACCCTTCCTGCAGCAAACTTGTTGGACCCTGTCTCCACCACGTTCTGAAGCTGTGAACTCCAGAACCGAAGCACATGATTGAACCTGTCTCCACCGCTCTCTCAAGTTGTGAATTTCAGATTCTGACTATTTGATTGAACCCTTCTCCACCACACTATCAGGCACTGAATTCCACAATCCAACCACTCAATTGACCGACTCTCCACCTCAATCTCAGACAGTGCATTCCAGACCCTAACAACTTGATTGAACCTGTCCCCAGCACTCTCTCATACAGTGCATGCTAGACCCTAACCACTTGATAGATCCTGTCTGAACCATGCTCTCAAGCTGTTAATTCCACATCCTAACCACTCGAATGACCCTCTCTGCACCACACTCTCAGGCTGCAAATTCCAGATCCCAACCACTCGATTGACCCTCTCAGACATCGCATTCCAGACACACACCATTCGGTAAAACATGTATCCACCACATTCTCATTGCATTCCAGATCCTAACCACACATTTGACCTTCTTTGAGCAAATTCTCAGGAAGTACTTTCCAAATCCTAACCGTTTAATAGACCCTGAATCCACCACACTCTCATGCTCCAAATTCCAGACCCCTACGACTTGATTGCCCCGAAATCCACCACACTCTCAGGCAGTGTATTCCAGATCCTAAACACCAATTCTCACTGTCCCAACTACACTCTCAGACAGAGTATCCCAGAACCTACACACTCAATTGACCCTGCCTCCACCACATTCTCAGGCAGTGCATTCCAATCCTTAGACCATGATCAAACCTGTCTCTGTCCCACTCTCAGTGCATTCCAGATACTAACCACTCGATTGACCTTGTCTCCACCACAGTCTCAGACAGCGAATTATAGTTCCTAACCACTCGAATGACCCTGCCTCCACTACATTCAAAGTGCATTCCATATCCTAATCACTCAATTGAGCCTTCTCCACTGCACACTCATTCCATTCCTCATTCTTACCACATGATTGACCCTCCCTCCACTAAAAACTCTCAGGATGTACTTTCCAAATAACAACCATTCGATGGAACCTGTCCCAAACACGCTCAATTCACTTTATTGGAGACCCTAACCACTCATTTGACTCTATCTCCACCATGCTCTCAATCTATGAAGTCCAGATCCAAACCACTCAGTTCACCCTATTATCACCACACCCACAGACAGTGCCTTCCAGACCCATTCCACCCGATTGACCCGGTCTCCACCACACTCTCAGACAGTAAATTGCAGTTCCTAACCACTTGAATGACCATGCCTCCACTACATTCAAAGTGCATTCCATATCCTAATCACTCTTTTGAACCTATCTCCACTACACACTCATTCCATTCCACATTCTTACCACATGATTGACCCTCCCTCCAGCAAATTGTCAGGATGTACTTTCCAGTAACAACCATTCGATGGAATCTGTCCCCACCACACTCTCAGACACTGTTTTGGAGAGCCTAACCACTTGATTGACCCTATCTCTACCATGCCCTCAAGCTGTGAATTCCAGATCCAAACCACTCAGTTCACCCTATCTCCATCACACCCACAAAAAGTGCCTTCCAGACCCTAACCACTCGATCGACCCTTTCTCCACCCACACTCTCAGACACTGCATTCCAGACGAAGACCACTCAGTTGAGCCTGCCTCTACCACTCTCTCAGACAGTTTATTCCAGACCCTAAACACGCGATTGACCCTGTCCCCACCACACTCTCAGATACTGCATTCCAGACACACACCACTCAATTGAGCCTTGTCTCCAACACACTCTCAGACATTGCATTCCAGATCCTAACCACTGGATTGACCCTGTCTCCACCACAATCTCACATAGTGCATTCCAGATCATAACCACTCGATTGACCCTGTCACCAGCACACTCTCAGTACGTGCATTCCAGATCCTAACCACTCGATTGAACCTGCCTCCACTACATTCAAACTGCATTTTATATCCTAATCACTTATTTGAGCCTATCTCCTCTGCAGTCCCATTACATTCCACAACCTTACCACATGATTGATCGACCCTCCACCAAGCTCTCAGGAAGCGCATTCCAAATCCTGATGATTCGATTGAGCGTATCTCCATCACACTCTCAGACACTGCATTGGAGACCCTAACCAGTTAATTGACCCCATTTCCACCATGCTCTCAAGCTGCGAATTCCAGATCCAAACCACTCAGTTCACCCTATCTCCACTACACCCTCAGACAGTGCCTTCCAGACACTATACACCCAGTTGAGCCTGCCTCCACCACTCTCTGAGACAGTTTATTCCAGACCCTAAACAAGTGATTGACCCTGTCCCCAAAACACTCTCAGACACTGCATTCCAGACACAAACCACTCAGTTGAGCCTTGTCTCCACCATGCCTCTCAGACAGTGCATTCCAGAACCTAACCACTCGATTGACCCTGTCCCCACCACATGTTCAGACAGAGCGTCTAGACCCTACCTACTCAATTGAGCCTGTCTCCAACACAATCTCAGGCAGTGCATTCCAGTCCCTAGCCCCACGATCAAACCTGTCTCCGCCCCACTCTCAGTGCATTCCAGATCATAACCACACACTTAACACTTCCTGCAGCAAACTTGTTGGACCCTGTCTCCACCACATTCTGAAGCTGTGAACTCCAGAACTGAAGCACATGATTGAACCTGTCTCCCCCGCGCCCTTGTGCAGTGCATTGCAAACACTATCCACTTGATTGAACCTGTCTCCATAACTCTCTCAAGCTGTGAATTTCAGATACTTACCATTCGATTGAACCCTTCTCCACCACACTATCAGGCACTGAATTCCACAGTCCAACCACTCAATTGACCCACTCTCCACCTCAATCTCAGACAGTGCATTCCAGACCCTAACAACTCAAATAAACCAATCTCCAGCACTTTCTCATACATTGTGTTCTAGACCCTTGATTGATCCTGTCTGCACCATGATCTCAAGCTGTTAATTCCACATCCTAACCACTCGAATGACACTCTCTGCACCACACTCTCAGGCTGCAAATTCCAGATCCCAACCACTCAATTGACCCTCTCAGACAGCGCATTCCAGACACAAACCATTCAGTAAAACACGTATCCACGACATTCTCAAGCTGTGAATTCCAGATCCTAAACTCTCAATTAAACCCTGTCTCCACCACACTCTCAGGCAGTTCATCCCAGATCCCAACCACTCGATTGACACTTACTCCACCATACTCTCAGCTAGTGCGTTCTGCTGTAACCATTCAATTAACCCAGTCTCTACCACACTCTCGTACATTACATTTGAGCTCATAACCACTCGATTGACCTTGACTCCACCACACCATCAGGCTGTGAATTGCAAACACTAATCACTCAATTGGCCCTGTCTACACCACAATCTCAGAACGTGCATTCCAGATCATAACCATTCGATTGACCTTGTCTCCACCAAATCTCAGACAGTAAATTGTAGTTCCTAACCACTCGAATGACCATGCCTCCACTACATTCAAAATGCGTTCCATATCCTAATCACTCGTTTGAGCCTGTCTCCTCTGCAGTCCCATTACATTCCACATCCTTACCACATGATTGACAGTCCCTCCCCCAAACTCTCAGGAAGTGCATTCCAAATCCTGATGATTCGATTGAACCTTTCTCCATCACACTCTCAGACACTGCATTGGAGAACCTAACCAGTCAATTGTCCCCAACTCCACCATGCTCTCAAGCTGCGAATTCCAGGGCCATACCACTCAGTTCACCCTATCTCCACCACACCCTCAAACATTGCCATCCAGACACTATACACTCAGATGAGCCTGCCTCCACCACTCTCTGAGGCAGTTTATTCCGGCCCCTAAACATGTGATTGAACCTGTCCCCACCACACTCTCAGACATTGCATTCCAGACACACACCACTCAGTTGAGCCTTGTCTCAACCATGCTCTCAGACAGTGCATTCCAGTACCTAACCACTCAATTGACCCTGTCTCCACCATAATCTCTGACAGAGCGTCCCAGACCCTACCCTTTCAATTGACCCCATCTCCACCACAATCTCAGGCAGTGCATTCCAGTCCCTCACCCCACTCTCAGTGTATTCCACATCATAACCACACACTTAACCTTTCCTGCAGCAAATTTGTTGGACCCTGTCTCCACCACATTCTGAAGCTGTGAACTCCAGAACTGAAGCACATGATTGAACCTGTCTCCACCGCACCCTCGTGCAGTGCATTGCAAACACTATCCACTTGAATGATGCTGTCTCCACCACTCTCTCAAGCTGTGAATTTCAGATCCTTACTATTCGATTGAACCCTTCTCCACCACATTCTCAGGCACTGAATTCCAAAATCTGCATTCTAGACACACACCACTCAATTGAGCCTTATCTCCACTATGCTCTCAGACAGTGCATCCAGACTCTAACCACTCGATTCACCCTGTCTCTAACACACTCTCAGACAGTGCATTCCAGATCCTAACCACTAGATTGACCCTGTCATCACCACACTCTCAGTACGTGCATTCCAGATCCTAACCACTCCATTGACCTTGTCTCCACCACACTCTCAGACAGTGAATTGCAGATCCTAACTCGATTGACCCTGCCTCCACTACATTCAAAGTGCATTCAATATCCTAATCACTCATTTGAGCCTGTCTCCTCTGCAGTCCCATTACATTCCACATCCTTACCACACGATTGACAGTCCCTCCACCAAACTCTCAGGAAGCGCATTCCAAATCCTGATGATTCGATTGAACCTGTCTCCATCACACTCTCAGACACTGCATTGGAGACGCTAACCAGTCAATTGTCCCCAACTCCACCATGCTCTCAAGCTGCAAATTCCAGAGCCATACCACTCAGTTCACTCTATCTCCACCACACCCTTAGACATTGCCTTCCAGACATTATACACTCAGATGAGCTTGCCTCCTCCACTCTCTGAGGCAGTTTATTCCAGATCCTAAACAAGTGATTGAACCTGTCCCAAACACAAACTCAGACACTGCATTCCAGACACACACCACTCAGTTGAGCCTTGTCTCAACCATGCTCTCAGACAGTGCATTCCAGAACCTAACAACTCGATTGAACATGTCTCCAGCACTCTCTCATACAATGCATGCTAGACCCTAACCACTTGATTAATCCTGTCTGCACCATGCTCTCAAGCTGTTAATTCCACATCCTAACCACTCGAATGACCCTCTCTGCACCACACTCTCAGGCTGCAAATTCCAGATCCCAACCACTCAATTGACCCTCTCAGACATCGCATTCCAGACACACACCATTCAGTAAAACATGTATCCACCACATTCTCATTGCATTCTAGATCCTAACCACACATTTGACCTTCTTTGAGCAAATTCTCAGGAAGTACTTTCCAAATCCTAACTGTTTGATAGACCCTGAATCCACCACACTCTCATGCACCAAATTCCAGACCCCTACGACTTGATTGACCCGAAATCCACCACACTCTCAGGCAGTGTATTCCAGACCGTAAACATTCAATTCTCACTGTCCCAACTACACTCTCACACAGAGCATCCCAGAACCTACACACTCAATTGACCCTGCCTCCACCACATTCTCAGGCAGTGCATTCCAATCCTTAGACCACGATCAAACCTGTCTCTTTCCCACTCTCAGTGCATTCCAGATCCTAACCACACGTTTGACCTTGTCTCCACCACACTCTCAGACAGCGAATTGTAGTTCCTAACCACTTGAATGACCCTGCCTCCACTACATTCAAAGTGCATTCCATATCTTAATCACTCGATTGAGCCTATCTCCACTGCACACTCATTCCATTCCTCATTCTTACTACATGATTGACCCTACCTCCAGTAAAAACTCTCAGGATGTACTTTCCAAAAAACAACCATTCGATGGAACCTGTCCCAACAACACTCTCATTTTACTGTATTGGAGACGCTAACCACTCGATTGACCCTCTCTCCATCACACTCTCAGACAGTGCATTCCAAACACACACCATTCAGTAAAACCTGTATCCACCACATTCTCAGTGCATTCCAGACACATTTGACCTTCTTTGAGCAAATTCTCAGGAAGTACTTTCCAAATCCTAACCGTTTGATAGACTGAATCCACCACACTCTCATGCTCCAAATTCCAGACCCCTACGACTTGATTGACCCGAAATCCACCACACACTCGGTCAGTGTATTCCAGATCCTAAACACTCAATTCTCACTGTCCCAACTACACTCTCAGACAGAGCATCCCAGAACCTACCCACTCAATTGACCCTGCCTCCACCACATTCTCAGGCAGTGCATTCCAATCCTTAGACCACGATCAAACCTGTCTCTGTCCCACTCTCAGTGCATTCCAGATCCTAACCATTCGATTGACCTTGTCTCCACCACGCTCTCAGACAGTGAATTGTAGTTCCTAACTACTCGAATGACCCTGCCTCCACTACATTCAAAGTGCATTCCATATCCTAATCACTTGATTGGGCCTATCTCCACTGCACACTCATTCCATTCCTCATTCTTACCACATGATTGACCCTCCCTCCACTAAAAACTCTCAGGATGTACTTTCCAAATAACAACCATTCGATGGAACCTGTCCCAAACACACTCTCATTCACTATTGGAGACCCTAAGCACTCGTTTGTCTCTATCTCCACCATGCTCTCAAGCTATGAAGTCCAGATCCTAACCATTCAGTTCAACCTATTACCACCACACCCACAGACAGTGCCTTCCAGACCCATTCCATTCAATTGACCCGGTCTCCACCACACTCTCAGATAGTAAAGTGCAGTTCCGAACCACTCGAATGACCATGCCTCCACTACATTCAAAGTGCATTCCATATCCTAATCACTCGTTTGAAACTATCTCCACTGCACACTCATTCCATTCCACATTCTTACCACATGATTGACCCTCCCTGCAGCAAATTGTCAGGATGTACTTTTCAGTAACAACCATTCGATGGAACCTGTCCCCACCACACTCTCAGACACTGCTTTGGAGAGCCTAACCACTCGATTGACCCTATCTCTACCATGCCCTCAAGCTGTGAATTCCAGATCCAAACCACTCAGCTCACCCTATATCCATCACACCCACAAAGTACCTTCCAGACCCTAACCACTCAATTGACCCTGTCTCCACCCACACTCTCAGACACTGAATTCCAGACAAACACCACTCATTTGAGCCTGCCTCTACCACTCTCTCAGACAGTTTATTCCAGACCCTAAACACGCGATTGACCCTGTCCCCACCACACTCTCAGATACTGCATTCCAGACACACGCCACTCAATTGAGCCTTGTCTCCAACACACTCTCAGACATTGCATTCCAGATCCTAACCACTGGATTGACCCTGTCTCCACCAAACTCTCACATAGTGCATTCCAGATCATAACCACTCGATTGACCTTGTCTCCATCACACTCTCAGTACGTGCATACCAGATCCTAACCACTTGATTGAACCTGCCTCCACTACATTCAAAGTGCATTCCATATCCTAATCACTTATTTGAGCCTATCTCCTCTGCAGTCCCATTACATTCCACAACCTTACCACATGATTGACCGTCCCACCACCAAGCTCTCAGGAAGCGCATTCCAAATCCTGATGATTCGATTGAACATGTCTCCATCACACTCTCAGACACTGCATTGGAGACCCTAACCAGTTAATTGACCCCATCTCCACCATGCACTTAAGCTGCGAATTCCAGATCCAAACCATTCAGTTCACCCTATCTCCACCACACCCTCAGACAGTGCCTTCCAGACACTGTAAACTCAAATGAGCCTGCCTCCACCACTCTCTGAGACAGTTTATTCCAGACCCTAAACAAGTGATTGACCCTCTCCCCAGCACACTCTCAGACACTGCATTCCAGACACACACCATTCAGTTGAGCCTTGTCTCCACCACACTCTCAGACAGTACGTTCCAGAACCTAACCACTCGATTGACCCAGTCTCCACCACATGTTCAGACAGAGCGTCCCAGACCCTACCTACTCAATTGAGCCTGTCTCCAACACAATCTCAGGCAGTGCATTCCAGTCCCTAGCCCCACGATCAAACCTGTCTCCGCCCCACTCTCAGTGCATTCCAGATCATAACCACACACTTGACCCTTCCTGCAGCAAACTTGTTGGAACCTGTCTCCACCACATGCTCACGCTGTGAACTCCAGAACCGAAGCACATGATTGAACCTGTCCCCACCCTTGTGAATTGCATTGCACACTATTCACTTGATTGACCCTGTCTCCACAACTCTCTCCAGCTGTGAATTTCAGATCCTTACCATTCGATTGAACCCTTCTCCACCACACTATCAGGCACTGAATTCCACAATCCAACCACTCAATTGACCCACTCCCCACCTCAATCTCAGACAGTGCACTCCAGACCCTAACAACTCAAATAAACCTGTATCCAGCACTCTCTCATACATTGTGTTCTAGACCCTTGATTGATCCTGTCTGCACCATGCTCTCAAGCTGTTAATTCCACATCTTAACCACTCGAATGACCCTCTCTGCACCACACTCTCAGGCTGCAAATTCCAGATCCCAACCACTCAATTGACCCTCTCAGACAGCGCATTCCAGACATACACCATTCAGTAAAACATGTATCCACCACATTCTCAAGCTGTGAATTCCAGATCCTAAACTCTCGATTGAACCCTGTCTCCACCACACTCTCAGGCAGTTCATCCCAGATCCCAACCACTCGATTGACACTTACTCCACCACACTCTCAGATAGTGCGTTCTGCTGTAACCATTCAATTAACTCGGTCTCTACCACACTCTCATACATTACATTTGAGCTCATAACCACTCGATTGACCTTGGCTCCACCACACCATCAGGCTGCGAATTGCAAACACTAATCACTCGACTGGCCCTGCCTACACCACAATCTCAGAACGTGCATTCTAGATCCTAACAATTCGATTGACCTTGTCTCCACCAAATCTCAGACAGTAAATTGTAGTTCCTAACCATTCGAATGACCATGCCTCCACTACATTCAAAGTGCGTTCCATGTCCAAATCACTGGTTTGAGCCTATCTCCACTGCATACTCATTCCATTCCACATTCTTACCACATGATTGCCCCTCCCTCCAGCAAACTCTCAGGATGTAATTTCAAAATAACAACCATTTGATGGAACCTGTCCCCTCCTCACTCTCAGACACTGCTTTGGAGACCCTAACCACTCGATTGACCTTGCTTCCACCAAATCTCAGACAGTAAATTGTAGTTCCTAACCACTCGAATGACCATGCCTCCACTATATTCATAGTGTGTTCCATATCCTAATCACTCGTTTGAGCCTATCTCCACTGCATACTCATTCCATTCCACATTCTTATCACATGTTTGCCCCTCCCTCCAGCAAACTCTCAGGATGTACTTTCCAAATAACAACCATTTGATGGAACCTGTCCCCTCCTCACTCTCAGACACTGCTTTGGAGACCCTAACCACTCAATTGACCCTATCTCCACCATGCTCCCAAGCTGTGAATTCCAGATCCAAACCACTCAGTTCACCCTATCTCCACCATAACCACAGACAGTGCCTTCCAGACCCATTCCACTCGATTGACCCTGTCTCCACCACACTCTCAGACAGTGCATTCATTTTCCTAATCACTGGATTAACCCTGTCTCCACCACGCTCTCACATAGTGCATTCCGGATCCTAACCACTCGATTGACCCTGTCACCACCACACTCTCAGTACGTGCATTCCAGATCCTAACTACTCCATTGACCTTGTTGCCACCACACTCTCAGACAGTGAATTGCAGATCCTAACTCGATTGACCCTGCCTCCACAACATTCAACGTGCATTCCATATCCTAATCACTCATTTGAGCCTATCTCCTCTGCAGTCCCATTACATTCCTCATCCTTACCACACGATTGACAGTCCCTCCACCAAACTCTCAGGAATTGCATTCCAAATCCGGATGATTCGATTGAACCTGTCTCCATCACACACTCAGACCCTTCATTGGAGATCCTAACCAGTTGATTGACCCCATCTCCACCATGTTCTCAAGCTACGAATTCCAGATCCAAACCACTCAGTTCACCCTATCTCCACCACACCATCAGAGGCTGCCTTCCAGACACTATACACTCAGATGAGCATGCCTCCACCACTCTCTGAGACAGTTTATTCCAGACCCTAAACACGTGATTGAGCCTGTCCCCACCACACTCTCAGACACTTCGTTCCAGACACACACCACTCAGTTAAGCCTTGTCTCCACCATGCGCTCAGACAGTGCATTCCAGACCCATCCACTCGAATGACCCTATCTCCACCATACTCTCAGACAGTGCATTGCAGACCCTAACCACCCGATTGACCCTGTCTCCAGCACACTCTCAGACAGTGCATTCCAGACCCTACCCACTCATTTGACCCCGTCTCCACCACAATCTCAGGCAGTGCATTCCAGTCCCTAGCCCCACGATCAAACCTGTCTCCGCCCCACTCTCAGTGCATTCCAGATCATAACCACACACTTGACCCTTCCTGCAGCAAATTTGTTGGACCCTGTCTCCACAACCTTCTGATGCTGTGAACTCCAGAACCAAAGCACATGATTGAACCTTTCTCCACCCCACCCTCGTGCAGTGTATTGCAAACACTATCCACTTGATTGACCCTGTCTCCACCACTCTCTCAAGCTGTGAATTTCAGATCCTTACCATTCGATTGAACCCTTCTCCACCACACTCTCAGGCACTGAATTTCACAATCCAACCACTCAATTGACCCACTCTCCACCTCACTCTCCGACAGTGCATTCCAGATCCTAACAACTCGATTGAACCTGTCTCCACCTCTCTCTCATACAGTGCGTTTTAGACCCTAACCACTTGATTGATCCTGTCTTCACCATGCTCTCAAGCTGTTAGTTCCATATCCTAACCACTCGAATGACCCTCTCTGCACCACACTCTCAGGCTGCAAATTCCAGATCCCAACCACTCGGTTGACCCTCTGTCCATCACACATTCAAACAGTGCATTCCAGACACACAATATTCAGTAAAACCTGTATCCACCACATCCTCAGTGCATTCCAGATCCTAACCACACATTTGACCTTCTTTGAGCAAATTCTCAGCAAGTACTTTCCAAATCCTAACCGTTTGATAGACCCTGAATCCACCACACTCCCATGCTCCAAATTCCAGACCCTAACGACTTGATTGAACTGAAATCCACCACACTCTCAGGCAGTGTATTCCAGATCCTAACCATTCAATCCTCACTGTCCCAACTACACTCTCAGACAGAGCATCCCAGAACCTACCCACTCAATTGACCACCATATTCTCAGGCAGTGCATTCCAGTCCCTAGACCGTGATCAAACCTGTCTCTCTCCCACTCTCAGTGCATTCCGGATCCTACCCACACACTTGTCCCTCCCTCCAGCAATGCAGACCCGAACCACTTGATTGACACTGTCTCGACCTTACTTTCAAGCTATGAATTCCAGATCCTCACCACTTGATTGAACCCTGTCTCCACCACATTCTCGGGCAGTGCATCCCAGAACACAACCATTCGATTGACCCACTCTCCACCACTCTCTCAGACATTGCATTGTAGACACTAATCACTTGATTGACATTGTCTCCACCATACTCTCAGACAGTGCATTGCAGACCCTAACAACTCGATTGACCCTGTCTACACTATGCTCTCAAGCTGTGAGTTCCAGATCCTAACCACTCGATTGACCCTCTCTCCATCACACTCTCGGACAGCGCATTCCAGAAACACACCACTCAGTTGACCCTGTCTCCACCACACTCTCAGTGCATTCCAGATCCTAACTACACATTTGACCCTCCCTCGAGCAAATTCTCAGGAAGTACTTTCCAAATTCTTACCGTTTGATGGACCCTGAATCCAGCACACTCTCAGGCAGCAAAATCCAGATCCTAATTACTTGATTAACCCTGAATCCACCTCACTGTCAGGCAGTGTATTCCGGACCATTACCACTCGATTCACCATGTCCCAACTACATTCTCAGACAAAGCATCCCAGACCCTACCTATTCAATTGAACCTATCTTCACCACAATCTCAGGCATTGCATTCCAGTCCCTAGCCCCTCGATCAAACCTGTCTCTGTCCCAGTCTCAGTGCATTCCAGATCGCAACCACAAACTTGACCCTCCCTCCAGCAAATTTGTTGGACCCTGTCTCCACCACACTCTGGAGCAGTCAACTCCAGATCCGAAGCACAGGATTGACCCTGTCTCCACCAAACCCTTGTGCAGTACATTGCAGACCCTAACCACTTGATTGACCCTGTCTCCACCACACTCTCAAGCTGTGAATTCCAGATCCTAACCACTCGATTCAACACTTCTCCACCACATTCTCAGGCAGTGCATTCCACATCCCAACCACTCGACTGACCCACTCTCAATCACACTCTCAGACAGCGCATTCCAGACACACACCACTCAGTTGTCCCTGTCTCCACCACAATTTCAAGCTGTGAATTCCAGATCCTAACCACTCGATTCAACCCTTCTCCACCACATTCTCAGGCAGTGTATTCCACATCCCAACCACTCGATTGACCCACACTCCACCACTCTCTCAGATCATGCATTGTAGACACTAATCACTAGATTGTCATTGTCTCCACCATACTCTCAGACAGTGCATTGCAGATCCTAACCACTCGATTGACCCTCTCTCCATCACACTCTCGGACAGCGCATTCCAGAAACACACCACTCAGTTGACCCTGTCTCCACCACACTCTCAGTGCATTCCAGATCCTAACTACACATTTGACCCTCCCTCGAGCAAATTCTCAGGAAGTACTTTCCAAATCCTAAGCATTTGATGGACCCTGAATCCACCACACACTCAGGCTGCAAATTCCTGATCCTAACCACTCGATTGACCTTGTCTCCACCACACTCTCAGACAGTGAATTGCAGGTCCTAACCACATGAATCACCCTGCCTCCACTACATTCAAAGTGCACTCCATATCCTAATCACTCGTTTGAGCCTATCTCCACTGCACTCTCATTTCATTCCATATTCTTACCACACGATTGACCCTCCCTCCAGCAAACTCTCAGGATGTACTTTCCAAATAACAACCATTCAATGGAACCTGTCTCCACCACACTCTCAGACACTGCATTGGAGACCCTAACCACTCGAATGACCCTATCTCCACCATGCTTTCAAGCTGTGAATTCCAGATCCAAACCACTCAGTTCACCCTATCTCCAACACACCCACAGTAAATGCCTTCCAGACCCATTCCACTCGATTGACCCAGTCTCCACCACAGTCTCAGACACTGCATTCCAGACGAACACCACTCAGTTGAGCCTGCCTCTACCACTCTCTCAGACAGTGCATTCCAGACCCTAACCACTTGATTGACCCTATCTCCACCATACTCTCAGACAGTGCATTGCAGTCCCTAACCACTCAACTGACCCTGTCTCCAACACACTCTCAGACAGTGCATTCCAAATCCTAAACACTCGATTGACCCTGTTTCCACCACACTCTCAGACAGTGCATTCCAAACACTGACCACTTGATTGACCCTGTCTCCACCACACTCTCAGACATTGCATTCCGGATCCTAACCACTCAATTGACCCTGTCTCTACCATGCTCTCAGACAGTGCATTCCAGACACAGGCTACACGATTTACCTTGTCTCCACAACACTCCCAGGCAGTGCATTCCAAATCCCAACCACTCGTTTCCCCCACTCTCCACCTCACTCTCAGACTGTGCATTCCAGATCCTAACCACTCGATTGAACATGTCTCCACCATACTCTCAGGCAGTGTTTTGCAGACCCTAACGACTCAATTGACCCTGTCTCCACCACACTCTAGGCTACAAATTCCAGATCCTAACCACTCGATTGACCCTCTCTCCACTGCACTCTCAGTCAGTGCATTCCAGACACACACCACTCAGTTGAGCCTGTCTCTACCACCCTGTCAGTACATTCCAGATCCTAACCACACATTTGACCTTCCCTCGAGCAAATTCTCAGGAAATACTTTCCAAACCCTAACTGTTTTGACAACTGGGCTCTGTTCCAGGGAAGGTGGGACCTGTTCCGACGGGACGGTTTGCACCTGAACTGGAGGGAGACTAACATCCTTGCAGGTAGGTTTGCTAGTGCTGCTCTCCGGCATTTGAACTTTATTTGCAGGGGGAGGGGAACCAGAGTGTTAGAGCAGATAGTGAAAGTGGAGGAGGATAAAGATCAAGCGAGGAATGCATGTATAGACAGAAATCAAGGGTCTGTACATGATAGAAATGTTCTCATGTGCATCTATTTCAATGCAAGGAGTATTGTCGGAAAGGCAGATGAGCTTAAGGCGTGGATTGGCATGTGGGATTACGACATTATTGCTATTAGTGAGACTTGGTTGCAGGTGGGGCAGGACTGGCAGCTCAACGTTCCGGGGTTCCTTTGTTTCAGACGTGATAGAGGGGGAGGGATGAAAGGGGGAGGAGCTGCATTACTAGTCAGGGAAAATATCACAGCTGCGCATAAGCAGGACAGCCCGGAGGGCTTGTCTACAGAGGCCATATGGGTGGAGCTGAGGAATGGAAAAGGTATGACCGCACTAATAGGATTGTATTATAGACCGTCCAATAGTCAGAGAGAATTGGAGGAGCAAATCTGTACAGAGATAGCAGACCAATGTAAGAAACAGAAAGTTGTGATAGTAGGAGATTTTAACTTTCCACATATTGACTGGGATTCCCAGACTGTAAAAGGGCTGGATGGCTTGGAGTTTGTCAAATGTGTTCAGGAAAGTTTTCTAAATCAATATATATAGAGGTACCAATGAGAGAGGATGCAATACTTGATCTCCTATTAGGGAACCAGACAGGTCAGGTGACAGAAGTATGTGTAGGCGAACATTTTGGATCCAGTGACCATAATGTCATTAGTTTTAAGCTAATTATGGATAAGGATAGGGCTGGTCCTCGAGTTGAGATTCTAAATTGGAAAAAGGCCAATTTTGTGGAAATGAGAAAGGATCTAGGAAGAGTGGATTAGCATAAGTTGTTTTTTGGCAAGGATGTGTTCAGTAAGTGGAAGGCATTCAAAGGCAAAATTTTGAGAGTGCAGAGTTTGCATGTTCCTGTCAGGATTAAAGGCAAAGTTAACGGGCATAGGGAACCTTGGTTTTCAAGGGATATTGGCGATCTGGTTAAGAAGAAGAGAGAGGTGTATAGCAGGTATAGGCAACAAGAAGCAAATGAGGTACTTGTAGAGTATAGAAAATGTAAGAAAATACTCAGAAAGGAAATCAGTAAGGCAAAAAGAAGACATGAGGTTGCTTTGGCAAATAATGTGAAGGTAAACCCGAAGGATTTCTACAAGTATATTAAGAGTAAAAGGATAGTAAGGGACAGAATTGGTCCCCTTGAAGATCAGAGTGGTCGTCTATGTGTGGAGCCTCACGAGACGGGGGAGATCTTAAACAGTTTTTTTGCATCAGTATTTACTCAGGAAACTGGCATAGTGTATAAGGAAGGAAGGGAAATAAGCAGTAGCTTCATGGAACATATAGAGATTAAAGAGGAGGAGGTGCTTGCTGCCTTTCAGCGAATAAAGGTAGATAAATCCCCTGGGCCTGACATGATAATGCCTCGGACCTTGAGGGAGTCTAGTGTAGAAATTGCAGGGGCCCTGGCAGAAATATTTAAAATGTCCTTAGCCACGGGTGAGGTGCCGGAGGATTGGAGGGTAGCTCATGTTGTTCCATTGTTTAAAAAAGGCTCCAAAAGTAAACCGGTGTGCCTGACGTCAGTAGTAGGTAAATTATTGGAAGGTGTTCTGAGAGATCAGATATATAATTATTTGGACAGCCAAGGGCTGATTAAGGATAGTCAGCATGGCTTTGTGCGTGGTAGGTCATGTTTAACGAGCCTTGTAGAGTTTTTCGAGGAGTTTACCAAGAAAGTAGATGAAGGAAAGGCTGTGGATGTTGTCTACATGGACTTTAGTAAGGCCTTTGACAAGGTCTCACATGGGAGGTTAGTTCAGAAGGTTCAGACACTTGGTATCCATGGAGGAGTTGTAAACTGGATTCGAAATTGGCTGTGTGGGAGAAGACAGAGAGTGGTAGTGGATGATTGCTTCTCAGACTGGAGGTCTGTGACTAGTGGTGTGCCTCAGGGATCTGCGCTGGGACCATTGTTGTTTGTTGTCTATATCAATGATTTGGATGATAATGTGGTGAATTGGATCAGCAAGTTTGCTGATGACACTAAGATTGGAGGCGTTTTGGACAGCGAGAAAGGCTTTCAAAGCTTGCAGAGAGATCTGGACCAACTGGAAAAATGGGCCAGAAAATGGCAGATGGAATTTAATGCAAAAAAGTGTGAGGTATTACATTTTGGAAGGTCAAACCAAGGTAGGACATACACAGTAAATGGTAGGGCACTGAGGAGTGCAGAGGAACAAAGGGATCTGGGAGTTCAGATACATTGTTCCCTGAAAGTGGCGTCACAGGTAGACAAGGTTGTAAAGAAAGCTTTTGGCATACTGGCCTTCATAAATCAAGGTATTGAGTATAGGAGTTGGGATGTTATGGTGAGGTTGTATAAGACATTGCTGAGGCCTACTTTGGAGTATTGTGTGCAGTTCTGTGTTGCCTAACTACAGGAAGGATATCAGTAAGATTGAGAGAGTGGAGAGAAGATTTACTAGGATGTTGCCGAGTCTTAAGGAGTTGAGTTACAGGGAAAGATTAAACAGGTTAGAACTTTATTCCTTGGAGCGTAGAAGAATGAGGGGAGATATGATAGAAGTTTACAAGATTATGAGGGGTATAGACAGAGTAAATGCGAGTAGGCTCTTTCCACTTAGATTAGGAGAAATAAACACGAGAGGACATGGCTTTAGGGTGAAAGGGGAAAGGTTTAGGGGAAACCTTAGGGGGAACTTCTTCACTCAGAGAGTGGTGAGAGTGTGGAACAAGCTACCATCTGACGTGGTAAATGCAGGTTCACTCTTAAGTTTTAAGAATAAATTAGATACATGGATGGGAGAGGTCTGGAGGGTTATGGACTAGGAGCAGGTCAATGGGACTAGCGGAATAATATTTCGGCACAGACTAGAAGGGCCAAATGGCCTGTTTTCTTTGCTATAGTGATCTCTGATTCTATGGTTTGATGGACCCTGAATTCACCACACTCTCAGGCTGCAAATTCCAGATCCTAACCACTTGATTGACCCTAAATCCACCACACTCTCAGGCAGTGTATTCCAGACCCTAACCACTCGATTCTCCCTGTCCCAACTACACTCTCGGACAGAGCATCCCAGACCCTACTCACTCAATTGACCCTGTCTCCACTACAATCTCAGGCAGTGCATTCCAGTCCCTAGCCCCTCAATCATACTTGTCTCCGCCCCACTCTCAGTGCATTCCACATCCTAACCACACACTTGACCCACCCTCCAGAAAATTTGATTGACCCTGTCTCCACCACACTTCAGATGGTGTAGTCCCGTCACTGACCACTCAATTGACCCTGTCTCCACCAGACTCTCAGACAGTGCATTCCAGACACTGATCACGCGATTGATCCTGTCTCCACCATACTCTCGGACAGTGCATTCCAGGCACACACCACTCAGTTGAGCCTGTCTCCACCACATTCTCTGGATGTGCATTCCAGACCTGCATTCCAGACCCTAACCATTCGATTCACCCTATCTCCACCATACTCTCAGACATTGCATTGCAGACACTAACCACTCGATTGACCCTGTCTCCACTACACTATCAGTGCATTTCAGATCCTAACCACGCATTTGACCCTCCCTTTAGCAAATTCTCAGGAAGTACTTTCCAATTCCTAATGCACACTGTCTCCACCACACTCTCAAGCTGTGAATTCCGGATCCTAACCACTCAATTGAACCCTGTCTCCACCACATTCTCAAGCAGTGTATCCCAGATCCCAACCACTCGATTGACTCTGTCTCCACCACGCTCTCAGACAGTGCATTCCAGAGCCTAACAACTCGATTGACCCTATCTTCACCATACTCTCAGACAGTGCATTCCAGATCCTAACCACTCAGTTGACCCTGTCTCCACCACACTTTCAGACAGTGTAGTCCCATCACTGACCACTCAATTGACCCTGTCTCCACCAGACTCTCAGACAGTGCATTCCAGACACTGATTAGGCGATTGACCCTGTCTCCACCATACTCTCGGACAGTGCATTCCAAGCACACACCACTCAGTTGAGCCTGTCTCCACCACTTTCTCAGGTTGTGCATTCCAGACCTGCATTCCAGACCCTAACCACTCGATTCACCCTATCTCCACCATACTCTCAGACATTGCATTGCAGTCCCTAACCACTCGATTCACCCTATCTCCACCATACTCTCAGACATTGCATTGCAGTCCCTAACCACTCGATCGAACCCTTCTCCACCACACTCCCAGGCAGTGCATTCCAGATCCCAACCACGAGATTAACCCTATGGTCCACCTCCCTCCCAGACAGTGCATTCCAGATCCTAACCACTCAATTGATCCTGTCTCCACCACACTTTCAGATACTGCATTCCAGACGCGCACCACTCAGTTGAGCCTGTCTCCACCACTCTCTCAGACAGCATATTCCAGACACACGCCACTCGTTTGAGCCCTTGTCTCCACCACGCTTTCAGTCAGTGATTCCAGACCCTAACCACTCATTTGACCCTATCTCCACCATACTCTCAGACAGTGCATTCCATGTCTTAACCACTCGATTGACCCTATCTCCATCTCACTCTCAGGCAGCGCATTGCAGATCCTAATCACTTGATTGACTCTGAATCCATCACTTTCTCAGACACGGTATCCCAGACTCTAACTACTCGATTGACCCTGTCTCCACCAGACTCTCAGTCAGTGCATAGCAGACCCTAGCCCCTCAATCAAAGCTGTCTCCACTACACTCTCAGTGCATTCCAGATTCTTAACACAATTTGACTCTCCCTCAAGCAAATTCTCAGGAAGTACTTTACAAATCCTAACCATTCGATGGACCCTGTCTCCACTACACTCTGTAGCTGTGAACTCCAGGTCATAAGCACCCTATTGATCCTGTCTCCACCACAACCTCATGCAGTGCATTGCAGACCCTAACCACTTGATTGACCCTTTCTCCACCACACTCTCAAGCAGTGAATTCCAGACCTTAACCACTCGATTGACCCTGTCTCCATCACATGCTCAGACAGTGCATTCCAGATCCTAACCATTCAATTTACCCTCTCTCCTCCACTCTCCCAGACAGCGCATTCCAGATCCTAACCAGTTGATTGACCCTGTCTCCACCACATGCTCAGACAGTGCATTCCAGGTCCTAACCAGTCGATTGACCCTGTCTCCACCACACTCTTAATCTGTGCAATCCAGATTCTAACCACTCAGTTGACCCTGTCTCCAATGCACTCTCAGACAGTTCATTCCAGACTCCAATCACTCGACTGACCCTGCCTGCACCACACTCTCAGGCAGTGCATTCCAGACCCTGGCCGTTTGACTGACACTGTCTGTACCACAATCTGAGCTAATGCATTCTAGACCTTAACCACTCAATTGACCTTCTCTCCTTAACACCCTGTGGCAGTGTGTTCCAGGCCCTAATACGTCGATTGACCCTGTCTCCACCACACTCTCAGGCAGTCCATTCCAGATCCATAAAGAGAAATTAGCTAGAATCTTTATCATGCATGTTGATGATTCCTTGTAGGGAGGCTCTGTAGAATTTGAGCAATGGGTAATCGAGAAGGTAAAGAAAGAATTCCAGGTCACAAATCAGGCTTCAGGGGCCTTTAATTAAATACATAGGTTTAGATATTAAACAGAGCTAGTTAGGAGTGAGATTGAATCAACAGTCTTATCTAGAAAATGTTAATAATTTCCCAATAACTCAGGTTAAATCCTCACAATAAAAGGATCCTGCTACCAAGGAAGGAACAGAACAGTTGACAAGTTTGACTGGGCATTTGAACGGGTTGTGCACTCAGACTAGGCCTGACACTAGTTATGATGAGTACCATGGTGAAACATGCTACAGTTGAGGAAGTTCTGAGAGTAAACAAAACACTAAAAAAATAAAATCTTTGAGTGATGTGTGCTCAAGTTTCCAGCCTTGCGTGATCCAGAAGATATGAGGTTGGCCATTTTTTGCAATGCTTCCCATGCTAATCTTCCAGATGGGTACTCTAGCACAGCAGGGTTCATCATATCCTTGGGAAAGAATGATAAATGTTGTCCGCTGTCTTGGGAGGCCAAGAAAATCAAAAGGGTAGTAAAAAGCACCTTAGCTGCTGAAACGCTGGATATGGGGGTTTAGTTATCCAATATACTGACAGAAATATTATATAAGGGGCAATGTGGGAAATGTTTGCCCATGCAGTGTTCTGCTGATAACCAGCCTCTTTGGGATAATGTTCATTTCATGAAACGTGTCGTTGAAAAAAGGCTAAGAATCGACCTAGCCAGCATAAAATAAATGTTAGCGAGGAGAGAAATCTCTAAGATATTATGGGTTGACACACTGAGCTATTGGAGGAGGCCAAGGCAATTATTTCACTTCTATAATGAAACAGAAGCTTCTAATTGTCCAACATGCTCCAGGCACAAAATAACTCAGAGATAAAAACAAAAAAAGTGCGGATGCTGGAAATCCAAAACAAAAACAGAATTACCTGGAAAAACCCAGCAGGTCTGGCAGCATTGGCGGAGAAGAAAAGAGTTGACGTTTCGAGTCCTCATGACCCTTCAACAGAACCAGTTCTGTTGAAGGGTCATGAGGACTCGAAATGTCAACTCTTTTCCTCTCCGCCGATGCTGCCAGACCTGCTGGGTTTTTCCAGGTAATTCTGTTTTTGTACAAAATAACTCAATTCAGTCAAAGTTGGGCCAACATTTTCTCAGCCAACTGGTTTTCTCTTGCAGGTTCTATATTGGTGAATACTTGACACACTCCATTCACGGCAAGTGGAGATAGTGAGATTCTTGACCTGGAGAGGAACATATACCTTGAAGGCCTGCCAGACAACAAAATGGGCTGCATTTTGCCCACAGACCTGAGGACAGCCATGTTCACCCATGGCTATGTTGGCTGCATCAGGGGCTGGTTTATTGATGGCAGGAGCAAGGATACCCGACAGATAGCTGAGGAACAGAACACTACTGGGGTCAAGCTATCTTCACAGAATCACACAGAATCTCAGATTCACACAGTGCAGAAGAGGCCCTTCGGCCCATCGAGTCTGTATCAAGACACTCAACCTCACTGTGAGAAACACCTGACCTACCTAATCCCATTTACCAGCACTTGGCCCATAGCCTTGAATGTTATGACGTGCCAAGTGCTCATCCAGGTACTTTTTAAAGGATGTGAGGCAACCCGCCTCCACCACCCTCCCAGGCAATGCATTCCAGACCGTCATTACCCTCTGGGTAAAACAGTTTTTCCTCTCATCCCCCGTAAACCTCCTGCCCCTCACCTTCAACTTATGTCCCCTCGTGATTGACCCTTCAACTAAGGGGAAAAGCTGCTCCCTACCCACCCTGTCCTTGCCCATCATAATCTGTACACCTCGATCATGTCACGCCTCAGTCTTCTCTGCTCCAACAAAAACAATGCAAGTCTATCCAACCTCTCTTCATAACTTATATATTTCATCCCAGGCAACATCCTGATGAATCTCCTCTGCACCCCCTCCAGTACACTCACATCCTTCCTATAATGTGGCAACCAGAACTGCACACAGTACCCCAGCTGTGGCCTCACCAAGGTTCTATGCAACTCCAACACGACCTCCCTACTTTTGTAATCTATGCCTCGGTTGATAAAGGCAAGTGTCCCATATTCCTTTTTCACCACCCCATTAACATGCCCCTCTGCCTTCAGAGATCTGTGGACACGCATGTCAATGTCCCTTTGTTCCTCAGTGCCATGCCGTTCATTGAATACTTCCTTGTCAAATTATTCTTTCCAAAGTGTATCACCTCATACTTTTCAGGGTTAAATTCCAGCTACAACTTATCTGCCCATTTGACCATCCTGTCTATACTTTCCTGTAGCCCAAGACACTCAACCTCACTGTTAACCATCCGGCCAATCTTTGTTTCATCCGCAAACTTACTAATCCCAACTCCCACATAGTCATCTATGTCGTTTATATAAATGACAAATAATAGGGGACACAGCACAGATCCCTATGGTACGCCACTGGACACTGGCCTCCAGTCACTAAAGCGTCCTTCTGTCATCACCCTCTGTCTCCTACAATTAAGACAACTTTGAATCTTAAACAAAAACAGAATTACCTGGAAAAACTCAGCAGGTCTGGCAGCAACGGCGGAGAAGAAAAGAGTTGACGTTTCGAGTCCTCATGACTCTTCGGCAGAACTAGGCGAATCCCAGGAAGGGGTGAAATATAAGCTGGTTTAAGGTGGTGGGGGGGTAGGGTTGGGTGGGGGGAGAGAAGTGGAGGGGCATGGTGTGGTTGTAGGCAAAAGCAATGATAGAAGCAGATCATCAAAAGATGTCACAGACAGCAGAACAAAAGAACACATAGGTGTCGAAGTTGGTGATATTATCTAAAAGAATGTGCTAATTAAGAATGGATGGTAGGGCACTCAAGGTAGAGCTCTAGTCGGGGTGGGGGAGCATAAAAGATTTTAAAATATTTTAAAATAATGGAAATAGGTGGGAAAAAGAAAAATCTATATAATTTATTGGAAAAAAAACAAAAGGAAGGGGGAAGAAACAGAAAGGGGGTGGGGATGGAGGAGGGAGCTCAAGACCTAAAGTTGTTGAATTCAATATTCAGTCCAGAAGGCTGTAAAGTGCTAGTCGGAAGATGAGGTGTTGTTCCTCCAGTTTGCGTTGGGCTTCACTGGAACAATGCAGCAAGCCAAGGACAGACATGTGGTCAAGAGAGCAGGGTGGAGTGTTGAAATGGCAAGCGACAGGGAGGTTTGGGTCATTCTTGCGGACAGACAGCAGGTGTTCTGCAAAGCGGTCACCCAGTTTACGTTTGGTCTCTCCAATGTAGAGGAGACCACATTGGGAGCAACGAATGAGGTAGACTAAGTTGGGGGAAATGCAAGTGAAATGTTGCTTCACTTGAAAGGAGTGTTTGGGCCCTTGGATGGTGAGGAGAGATAAAGTGAAGGGGCAGGTGTTACATCTTTTGCATGGGCATGGGGTGGTGCCATAGGTGGGGGTTGTGGAGTAGGGGGTGATGGAGGAGTGGACCAGGGTGTCCCGGAGGGAACGATTCCTACGGAATGCCGACGGGGGGGGGCGGTGAAGGGAAGATGTGTTTGGTGGTGGCATCATGCTGGAGTTGGCGGAAATGGCAGAGGATGGTCCTTTGAATGCGGAGGCTGGTGGGGTGATAAGTGAGGACAAGGGGGACCCTATCATGTTTCTGGGAGGGAGGAGAAGGCATGAGGGCGGATGCGCGGGAGATGGGCCGGACACGGTTGAGGGCCCTGTCAACGACCGTGGGTGGAAAACCTCGGTTAAGGAAGAAGGAGGACATGTCAGAGGAACTGTTTTTGAAGGTAGCATCATCGGAACAGATGCGACGGACTTTGAATCTTGTTGTGTGAGCGTAAAACAGTATGACAGAAATCCTTGTAAGAATGATGCAGTGTGCAGGGAAGGGTGGAACTGGTTCAGCTGTGACTGCACAGGCATGTGCGACTGGGGGAGAACATGTGAAAGAGGTGAGATTTAACTTCTTAAGAAAATGATTTATTTTGTTTCCTGCCATTTTACTGTGACAGAATAAAAGGTAGCAAATATTTGCTTCAGGAATTCAGTGTGTTGTAGGACTGCGGAATGGCAGGTGGCAGATTTGATCTCTCACTCTACTCAGTTCATGATCTCAGCTGCATGACAGCAAGGTATTCAAGCATTATCCAGTGCTCATGCCCACATCTGTCGTAATGGTGTTGGTTGTAGAACGTGTCTGTTACAGAAGCCTTCGTAGTATTCTGTGTATTAACAGCAAGTCTTTATTAATTACTTGTAACTATATACATATCGACAGTAAAGGGTGCATGCAAGGAGCTATCTCCAAGGAGCTATGTCTCTGTTCAACATCAATTTGACTCCTGGGTCTGGGTCACGTGCCTTTTTACACCATTGTGTGGGAAGTGCTATGTCAGTCAAACGTTAACCCTATATATACCAGACCCTTACACTACAACATCCTCTATTTAGTCACAGAAAATGCTGGAAAAACTCAGCACGTCTAACAGCTTCTGGATAGAAAAAAAACAGAGTTAACGTTTTGAATCCTTATGACTCTTCTTCAGAGCTAACATCAACCAAACCCAGAAGCAGTTAGAAGGATCAAAACCACTTCTAACTTCTGGATAACTGCTATACCGACCTCAACATGTGACTCACCGCCTCCCCCCCCATCGCCACACACATCCAACCAGACTCCGCCCATCCCACAGGGACTCACCATCGTCAGAAAGACTCTCACCACCCCCCGTCCCCTCCCTGCGGGATACCCCCATTCCTGATGCCACCTCCTGCATCAGGGCTCTTTCTCCTCCCCAGCTGCAGTGGGCCTCTTGAGAGGGTACGGCGGAGCGAGGCAAGGGCATGGCAGGGTGAGGCAAGGGTGTGGCAGAGCGAGGCGAATTTATAATGAGGTCAGGAGCTGAGTGGCCCTGGCGGAGTGTTTAATGGGGACAGTTATGAGGAAATAGAGATAGTTTAAGCAAGTTCTATTGGTATTTGTAGGTGTTAGGAATGAGTTTTAGCTTTAACGTTTAAGTTTGATTTATATTTCTGTATCCCCTCCTCCCCATGTGCTCACCTGCTTTCTCCTCTCATTCGCCTCTTCCTTCCCCTCTACCCTCCCTCATCCCTCCCCTCCTCCTTCCCCTCCTTCCCCCTCTTTCCCCTTCACCACCTCCTTCTCCTCTTCCCTCCCTTTTTCCATTTCATCCTCCCTCACCTCCTCCTTCTCAAATTCCATCCACTCCTCCCCTCCTCTATCCTTTCCTCCCTTTCTCCTTCCCCTGCTCCCTCATACCCCTCTACCTCCCCTCTCCTACCTCTTCTCCTTACCCCTCCTCTCCTCCCCCTTCCCCTCTACCCCCTGCCATTCCCCCTTCTCCTTCCCCACCCCCCTCCTTTCCCTCTTCCTTTCCTTCTGCCCCCTCCTTCCCCTGGTCCCACCTAATCCTTTCTATCCCCCCTCTCTTCTCTCTCTCCCCTTTCTTGCCTCCTCTGGGAGAGGGGATGGATAGGGTGGGGACAGAGGGGGAGGGGAGCAGGAGATGGGGTGGGGGCAGAGGGAGGGAATTGGCTGGGCATGGGGGATGGGGTTGGGGATGGGGTGGAGGCAGAGGGAGGAAATTGGGTGGACGTGCAGGATGGGGATGGGGTGGGGGACAGGGTGGAGTGTTGGTGGGGGGAGGGGATAGGGCGTGGGGAATTTGGAGGGGGGAGTTGTGGGGTGGGGAGGGGCTGGGGGCAATTTAAAGGGGGAGTTAGGGTGTGGTGGTGAAGAGGGGTGGGGGTTTAGAGGGGGAGTTCGGAGGGAATAGGGGTCTGCATTGGGGGATATGTTGTAAGGTTGCTGTGGCTTTGGGGGGGGTATTATAGGGGTGCGGTGGTGTTGGGGGGTGCGTTGTGGGGGTGCAGTGGCATTGGGGCTGCATTGTAGGGGTGCAGTGGTGTTGGGGTGGGGTGCTTTTTAGGGGTGCGGTGGCATTGGTGTGGGATGGAGTCGAGCCTGTCCTTCAAAAGTGTTTATTTCACTTCATATATTTGTGACTCCCATCCTGCAGGATAAAGCCCTTGTTATAGCAAAAACGAGGTCTGTTTGAACTCAGCACTGTGTTCACATGGCCCTGCTGAACTCAAGTTCCCCGTATGTGTGAGTCACGCCCTGTCCCCTTCCCCCTGCTAGCAAAAATGAAATCTATTGTAAATGGGGGCGAGACTTCCGAATCTGGGTCCCATCTGCAGTTTATAAAGGTCCACAGAGTGTTCACGACTCAATGAAAATCCAGCCCAGTATCTCAGACGTTCCATTCCTCAACCATGTTCCTTCCGTACAAACTAAAATCAGAAAGAACGATGAATCTTTCTTTCATAATGGACTGCCATGACTGAAATCCTTGCAATAATATACAATAATCATTAGATATTAATCCTGTTTTGTGTCTGATGAAGTCAGAGACAGAGAACATAACTCCAAGACAGAATGCCTCTTTATACAGTATAAATACTTGGATCTTCAGGGTTGCACTACCCTAACCAAATCAGACTAGTTATCTCTTGATATCTCAAGGGAGTCCTCAGAAACTTCTCTCATATTTTGTGGCTGCTGTAGTAGGTGAGAGACAGGATGAAAATGATTGATTAAGAGCTGTCCAATGCTTTTACCTTTTCATATAGGAGGCACTTTAAAACCTAACACAGGTTGCATCCCTTCAGCAATACGATTTATTTGTAGGCACCAATGTTTCACATATATATAAAAAAGACACTTTCCTGGTGTTTTTTTTACAGCCACTGAAGTATTCTACAGCCAAACAAGCCTTGAATAGCTCATTTGTGTTCTTACCTATACTGATGTAATCCCTTAATCATGATGTTAGCCTCTTGTGATAAATACATTAGTCACTGGTGACCAAAACACTCAGAATGATTGTGAAACTTGGCAGAAATGGACCTGGCAGGTTTACATTTATCTATCTCTGGATCACGTAGTCATCTCGTCAAATGGGAATCCATTGTGGTTAATCTATGGACATTGTTAGTGCTGGAAGAATCAAAAACAATTAACAATTGATCATTAGCAAGAGAAAAGTTTGGAATCAGTAAAGATATTTTACATTGTCGGCTGCTAAAAAATCCCCTTCAATAGGGTAAGATTTCTTGGGTGCTACACAGCTAAATAGGGAACCTTAAGTTACCTCTCCCAACGTGTCTGGACATTCTTCTCAGGTTAAGCCTCTCAGAGATGTAACATCAGGCTGTATCTAAACACCCAACGCAAGTCTGTGACACTGTGGTACAGATCTTCAAGGGCACGATGTGGAAGATTTAAATTTTATCCATTGCTCAATTGCAGCAAAGATTTCCTGACTGTTGAGTTAACTATCAGTGTAATCTTCTTAGCGATCTTTGTTAAATTGTTAATGTTGAAACCTTTACAATCCTGCAAAGTCCAGGCCGACTATTGTACAAGACGAGGAGAATACAAATACGACTGATTTTCCCCAGTGCACTTTGGACCAATAGTGCAAAATATCATAACACCAATTCCAAGAGCTGGAATTACGGCTTTTGGATTATTGTTGTAGAAAAGTCTGCCAATTGGTATGGGGAATGTTATGGTTGTCTTTTCACATATATAGGCATTCAGTGGATTCAGGGGTCCTCTGGGTAGAGGGATGACCAAGGATGGAGGTCCTCCTGAGTGTTCATTACGGTGGTCTACTGATTTATACCTTGGTCAAACTTGACAAGTGTTGCTCATAACTTAGAGCATTGATTCAGTGGGAAAGATGTCATTTACTGATGTATCTGCGATTGACTCTGTGTCCAAGGATAAAGTTGTAATTAGAGACTCCAGTGCTCAGGTCTCAGTCAATCATTCCACATCAACATATGGTTCTAACGTATAGTTTGTGTTCGGAAGGCAGATTAAACAATAGTTTTTGCGTTCTGGGCATTCCCTCCCAATAAGGCAGATAGATAAGGAAAAGGCAGGAGATTGGCACCAAGTTAAGATGCTCAGAGAGCCAGTGCAAAGAGGATGGGCCAAATGGTCTCCTCCTACACCGTAACAGTTCTGTGATTCTGTGAGGTAAATAAGGCCATTGGCTAGTTTGATCTAACCTGTTTCTTGTTATTTTGTGAGTGATGTGTCTGTATCCCATATTTGACAATACAGTCAATCTCCCCTTAATCCTCTGGAGAAAGAGATTTCAGGAAAAGTTTTCACAATTTCTTAACTGAGATGTTTATCATTAGAAACTCCACATTAGTATCTTTGTAATGGGTTAATAGTTTGTAGTTATGTCCTTGGATTTTATCTTAAGAAAGTATTAATCCTCTTGAATATGAGTTGGGGCTTATTATGTGAAATTCATTTGTGTTGCATCCTCAGAAATCTCTAGTACATTATTGTGGGAAGAGGGAACCAGATTTTTGGGAAGTGGTTGATATACGTGATTTAAAAAAAAACATGAATTCTTCATTTATCTATGAGACTAGTTTTCTTCCCTAATTCTTCCTTGAAGATATTAGGAATCTTGCATCCATTTGCAACTACAATAAATAGCTTTCTTCCTAAAACACTTGCATGTATCTGTCATATTTAAACTGACATTTATTTTGTTTGCCTCTGATTGATTGAATCGCATGGTTACATGCTTGGCTGGAATTTTCTGACCCCATCGTGGCAGGTTCCCCCAGGGTGGATGCAGCGAGACATTCAAACACCCATTGATTTTGACAGGACTGGAAAATCCAGACCTCTGAGTCTGAAATTTCTTCATTGCATCTCCAAGATGGTCAGTGCTGTCTCCCTATCCCAGCTCCAAATCCAGCCTGGTGCTCCACACTCCTCATCCTGATCGACTTGCACTTGCATTGCTTCCACCCCCATTTTCAGCCACATTGTGTCCTTCTCCCTGCCTCACTGGTCACCCTGACTGTTTCTGCCGTCTTCTCTTTCCCATTCGTGACTTGGTCGATCTCCCTCAATCACCACAATCCATTTGAGTTCTGACAGATTTCTCAGGGCTGTGAGAAAAATTACTTGATGACCATTGCTGTGAGTGGCTTCCAGCTCTTTAATGGTCTCTAAATTGACCCTGTTTTGATTTAAAATGCATAACAAACATTTCTTCAGATCCTGCTTTAGAAACTCTTCAAAGTTGATTCTTGCCCTTCCCACTCTGCTGTGACTGGCATTCCCACTCCACCAGAACCAATCTTTCTCCCTACCCTAAGGACCCTGCCTCTGCCACCTTCTCTTCTTTCTGCTATCTGAATTGCCCCCACCACCGTACTGAGCACCTATGCATGTCCACACCCTGCTCTTATTTCACTATTCTTTCATGGGATGTGGGCATCGCTGGCAAGGCCAGCATTTGTTGCCCATCCCTAATTGCCCTTGGACTGTGAGGCCTATGGGCCATTTCAGAGGGCAGTTCAGAGTCAACCACATTGCTGTGGGTCTGGAGTCACGTGTAGGCCAGACCAGGTAAGGACTGCAGATTTCCTACCCTAAAGGGCATTAGTGAACCAGGTGGGCTTTTACAACAATCGATAACAGTTTCACCATTACTGAGATTAGTTTTCAATTCCAGATTTATTAACTATATTTAACCCATGTCCCTAGCCTAGTCTTCTGGATTACTAATCTAATGACATGACCGCTGCACCACCATCTCTCCACCATTTATCAATGAAAATAAACACTTTCCAGTGACATTCTGTCATCCTGCACATTGAATTTGTGTCCTTTCCAGTTCTCCCATATTCCACTAGTATCACCCCAGCTCCATCATAGTCCCAATCTACGCTTGTACAATTGCCACATTTCGGACCCCCTTCCTTTCCCAACCTGTCTCCAACACCACGATTCCAGTTTTGCCCAAGCGCTTATTTTCTTAGACACTTAGACCCCTTTTCCAATGTTCTCACTCTCCTTGATGCCCACTTTGAAACTCCAGGCCATCCTTTCAACAATATTAAGTTTGGGAGAAGGCCAATCATTACCTTCCTCTAAGGATTCAATTGGGCCACATTTAATGCCGCATTATGATTTCTGTCTACATCCTGAGGATGAATACTAAAAGAAGCAGACGCACCCAGCCATCTCCTCCACACACATCCCCCGCCCACCTCCCTCCCCAATTCCCCAATATATCTACAAGCAGCCATCCTGCAACAGTAATGAATATCAATTATGTACATAACTGTGGAACTCCAGCAGAAAATAAATCACTCGAATCATATTGACGACAGAGGCCAGTCGATTTTGAGGGGCTGTGGGAATTAAGCGATCATATAGGAAGGTGAGGTTGAGATAGCAGATCAGCCATGGGCCAGAATTTTCCTGTATCCCTGCATGCCTGCACGTAAAATGACACGCGGTGACATTGAGCGAGCATCCCGATGTCACCGCATGCCATTGTGATATTTTGTTGGGCAGGTGTGTGTTGATCTCCGATGCCCGCCTGCCATTAATTAATGGTCCACTTAAGGCCCTTGAGGTACTAATCAACGGCAATTTTTCGGCGCCCATGCAATCTTCAGGTTGATGCACGGGCGAAATGGGCAGGCAGTTGGGCACATTGAGGCACAGATTACAAAAGTAGGGAGGTCATGTTGGAGTTGTATAGAACCTTGGTGAGGCCACAGCTGGAGTTCTGTGTGTGGCTCTGGTCGCCACATTATAGGAAGGATGTGATTGCACTGGAGGGGATGCAGAGGAGATTCACCAGGATGTTGCCTGGGATGAAACATTTAAGTTATGAAGAGTAGTTGGAAAGACTTGCTTTTGTGGGAGCAGAGAAGGCTGAGGGATGACTTGATCGAGGTGTACAAGATTATGATGGGCATAGACAGGGTGGATAGGGAGCAGCTGTTCCGCTTAGTTGAAGGGCCAGTCGCAAGGAGAGGGGCAGGAAGTTTAGGGGGGACGTAAGGAAACACTTTTTCACCCAGACGCTGGTGACGGTCTGGAATGCACTGCCTGGGAGGGTGGTGGAAACCTCACATCCTTTAAAACGTACCTGGATGAGCACTTGGTACATCATAACATTCAAGGCTATGAGCCAAGTGCTGGTAAATGGGATTAGTTAAGTAGGTCAGGTGTTTCTCATATGTTGGTGTAGGTTCAATGGGCCGAAGGGCCTCTTCTGCACCGTAATTCTGTGATTCTGTGATTTGTATAAACCTCATCCATGGACGGATAAGAGGGTTCAGTGGGGTCGCAAGTGTGCTCTGTCAAATATTGCTTTTTCAAAGTTACTAATAGTTGCCTGTGTGATCTGCAATATTTCAAAACACATACCAGCTGCTTGGATTGGACTCACAACCTTCAGGTCAGTACTCTGCATTGAGGAATCTTTTTTGTGCCTGCGGATTTCAGGAAGCCTTCCCATAGCGTGGGAATGGGAACTGAACTGTCCACTGGATGCAGCTCCTCTGAGGAGGAAGGGAGGGCTAGAAAGGGGAGGAGGCCAGGAGTGCACATTCAGCCTCCAGGGGAGCCAACTTTGGGAGGACAGGCGCAGGCACAAGGGGCGCTGGACCAAGGCGGAAGGGGCCTCAGAAGACGCCACTATCCTGCTGCCACGGTTTGCAGGCAGTGAAGCAGTTACCTCAATATGTCTGAGGTGCAGTGCCAAAGGAGGCTCCATCTCTCAAGGGAGACAGTCAACTAAATCTGTCAGATGATTGGCCCTGAGATCTCTGCTAACTGTACGGGCGGACACCCCATGCCAGTGGCTCGAAAGGTCACAGATGCCCTCAACTTTTATGCCTCTGGCTCCTTCCAGAAGCTGGCAGGTGACCATTGCAGTGTCTCCCAATCAGCTGTCCACACTTGTGTCAAGCAGGTTACAGACGCACTGTTCAGGCATGCATTGACCTTCATCCACAACTGTTGGACCAGGCAAGTCAGGCACAGTGGGCCAGGGGCTACGCAGCCATTGATGGCTTCCCCCATGTCCAGGGTGCAATAGACTGTACACACGTGGCCATCAAGGCAGCTCCCAGGCAGCACCCACGATGCTTACATACGCAGACACTCCCAGGTGCCGGGGTTCTTCAGTGCTCCAGCCCAGCTGAATGGATGACTGGTGGACGACAAGACCCTCAGAAGGTGGCTCATGATGTCTCTCCCCCATCCAATATCAGAAGCTGAGCAGCAGTACAATAGGAGCCTCCACAAGGACTGTGGTGCAGAGAGCCATCGGTCTTCTCCAAATGTGTTTCCGATGCCTGGACTGCTCAGGAGTATTCCAATGCCCCCCAGATCATGTGTCGGTGATAGTGGTAGCATGCTGCCCTCTCCACAATCTTGCATTGGAAAGGGGGGACACTGTAGACGATGAAGACATCAACACAGTGGCTGCGGCTGCACATGATGAGTCCAGCAGTGAGTCCGAGGATGAGCATGCACAGGGAAATGCTGAGGAGGTAGACACTGACCCGGACATACTCCAGGGAGGCAGGGACATCTGGGAGGCTTTAATCCAACGAACCTTCAGCTAGCACAACACACCTGGACCTTCAACACACCAGAGCTGCAAGCTCCATACTCGATACCTGGGAGCAACATCTGACTGGTTAGGAACATTAACTAAGGGCCTTGTCAATAAAGCTCAATGTCCCTCAAATCATTCATAACATTATTGGTAACCAACCACCTGCAGAAGGACGAGGGGCACAGTGCCCCCTTGCCTTACCCTCCTGTCTGGCCTTTGAAAGGCTGCAGCAGCTTTTTAAGACAGGCCGCCAGGTCGCCATTAGACCCAGCAGTCATTGCAGTCCCTCCGCCACCCACCCACTCCCTCTGTCCTTGGGAGCTGCAATACATGCTGGCGGGTCTCAATTGGCCTGTCATGTAAAATGACGACGCGGACCCAATCGCGGGTGGCGATCATGTCCTTGCCCACTCCCGCACCACCCCCCCCACCCAATCCTGTTAAATGGGCTTGAAGAGCCAATTGGCCCATCATGCTCCT
The DNA here is from genome assembly GCF_017639515.1 of Carcharodon carcharias. Taxonomy (NCBI): domain Eukaryota; kingdom Metazoa; phylum Chordata; class Chondrichthyes; order Lamniformes; family Lamnidae; genus Carcharodon; species Carcharodon carcharias. The sequence continues at coordinate 81,492,260 of NC_054481.1, read as the reverse complement.
ATTTCTAAAGTACTAACGCTGTGTGTGACATAAATGCTTAATGAATAATTACCATAAATAGATGCCTGTCCTAAAATACATGATGTTATATATAAAACTGACCAATACGTTGATTAATGCTGGAGGAGATTTGTCAGTAAATAATGAAATGTGCATGAATCCCAAAAAGCTAACATACAAGTTCAGCAGGGAATAGGGAAGGCAAATGGAATGTTAGCCTTTATTTCAATGGGAATGGAGTATAAAAAAAGGAAAGCCTTGCTAAAACTACACAAGGCACTAGTTAGACCACACCTAGAGTGCTGTGAACAATTTTGGTCCCCTTATCTAAGGAAAGATATACTGGCATTGGAGGCAGTCCAGAGGAGGTTTACTAGGTTGATCCCGGGTATGGAGGAATTTTCTTATGAGGAGAGGATGAGTCAGTTGGGCCTGTACCTCATTAGAGTTTAGAAGAATGAGAGGTGACCTTATTGAAACATATCAGATTCTTACGGGGCTTGACAGGGTAGATGCTGAGAGGGTTTTTTCCCCTTGTGGGATAGTCTGGGACTAGAGGGCATAATCTCAGAGTAAGGGGTTGCCCATTTAAGACAGAGATAAGGAGGAATTTCTTCTTTCAGAGGATAGTCAATATGTGGAATTCTTTACCACAGAGGGCTGTAGAGGCCGGGTTATTAAGTATATTCAAAGCTGAGATAGACAGATTTTTAATCTGTAAGAGGGTCAAGGGTTATGGAGAAAAGGCAGGAAAGTGGAGTTGAGGACTATCAGTTCAGCCATGATCTCATTGAAGCAGACTGGAGGGACCGAATGGCCTACTTCTGCTTCTACGTCTTATGGTCTTATGGTTACGGCCAAGGTACTTGGACGTAACAGTAAGTACATCACTCAATGAGATTGATGATGATGGTCTCTAGAAAATACAAAACATAAAATCCACTCAAACGAAGAACAGATGGTTGTGAGTTTTTCAATGTCATATGTATCCTCTCATACCATTTTTCTAAAATAGTGAAACAGACATTGCAGTCCTTTTTAGTTCTAGTGTCTGGCAGGAACAATGAACATTTAACTTTGTTTCAGAATGATGCACTTCTGGTATTGCTTCTATATTTGATGGAGTTGATTTATCTTTAATGCTCAAGGAAGATATTTTATGGTCACTTAGATGTAACATTTGGTATAATTTATGCACCACACAAACCCCCTCTCCCCAGATTCACTTTGACTCCTTCTTACAGGTAAATATGGACTGCAGCAGTTCAAGGCAGCTCGCCACCACCTTCTCAAGGGCAATTAGGGATGGGCAATAAAAATAAGAGGACCACCCACCTCTTCTCCTCCCCCGATATGTCACTGGGCATAAAGAAGAATGCAAGGTGTTTACTGTACTGTAACCAGTTTTCAGTGGTCTGATCAAACGGTTTGACATGACCAAACTGTGACATACTGTAGGGACGACTACATCGAAGGCAGTGCTTACCAGCAACTGCAAGGCATGGCTGAGTTACTTCAGTTTGATTTTGACGGCTCGGTGTGGTGTTGTCGACTGGATGTGTTTTGCCTTGTCTCCAGTTGTTATGTTGTTACAATGGGGTCCCCCTGCTCAGCGAACACGGCTGCCCGTGTATCTACTGAGGTGCTGCTCGGTAAACTAAACAAGGTGGACAAAGAGACTGTTATGAGGTGAAATACATGCTGTTTATTCATACAGACAACAGAATATAAACACGTGAGCTTCTTGAACCAGAGCCCATTCGAAACTACTGATGAACAATGAAGCTCGCGCTACACAGCAACTGGGTAACACAGTCACATGGTCAATCTGCTCACCTTCTCTTAAAGGTGTATTGAACTTCAGATTACCACATAATTTTTGACGGGAAAATGACAACAGTCCATAGATGAACTGTCACAGCCTTCTAAAGCTTGAGCTGTTATATAATAGGTGAGGGTAGCCTTGCAGGGGATGTGGGTATCACGGGCAAGATCAGCATTTGCTGCCCATCCCTAACTCCCCTTGAGAAGGCGGTGGTGAGCTGCCTTCTTGACGGTGCATCCATCTGCATTCCCCAGAACATCACTGCAGGAGTTCCTCAGGGTAGTGTCCTTGGCCCAACCATCTTCAGCTGCTTCATCAATGACCTTGCTTCCATCATGAGGCCAGAAGTAGGGATGTTCGCTGATGATTGCTCAATGTTCAGTTTGATTCATTACTCCTCAGATAATGAAATAATCCATGCCTGAATGTAACAAGACCTGGACAATATCCAGGCTTGGGCTGGTAAAAACAAATAAAATTCATGCCACACAAGTGCTAGGCAATGACCAATTCCAGCAAGGGAAAATCTAACCATCTCCCTTTGACATTCAGCGGCATGAGCATCACTGAATCCCCCACTCTCAACATCCTGGGGGGCTACCATTGAGCAGAAACTGGACTAGCCACATAAATACTGTGGCTACAAGAGCAGGTCAGAGGCTGGGGATCCTGTAACTCACCTCCTGACTCCCAAAGCCTGGCCACCATCCACAAGGCAGAAGTCAGAAGTGTGTTGGAATACTCTCCAATTGCCTGGATGAATGCAGCTCCCATAACTCACAAGAAGCTCAATACCATCCAGAACAACGCTTGATTGACACCACATCCACCACCTTAAACATTCACTCCCACCACCACGGAAGCACAGTAGCAGCAGTGAGCACCATCTACAAGATGCACTGCAGCAACTTGGCAAGGATTCGTCTACAGTACCTTCCCAATGCGTGCCATCCACCACCCAGACAAAGAGGGGAACCAGCCATCAAACATCACCACCTGCAAGTTCCACACACCATCGTGACTTGGAACTGTATCGCCCATTCCTGCATTGTTATTGGGACAAAATCTAGGAACTCTATCCCTCGCAGCACTCTGGGTGTACCTACACCACATGTCTGTCGCCGTTCAAGAAAGCTGCTCACCATGACCTTCACAAGGGCAATTAGGGACAGGCAATAAATACTGGCCTTGCTGCCAATGCCCATATCCCGTGAAAAGGTTTAAAAAGAAAATAATTTGTGCTCAACTGTTACAAAATAATATTTACATCTCAGCTGAAGAATTGTGTTCAATTCTGGACTTCACACTTCAGATAGGATCCCAAGCCTCGGGGAGAGTGCAGAACAGATCCACAAGAATGGGACCAGTGATGAAGGACTTTAGCTGTGTGGTGAGATTGGAAAAGCTGGGGTTATTCATTTACAACAACAGAAAAGTGAATAACTAGAGATGATTGTCTAAAAGAGCCAGAGGTGATATAAGGAAACATTCTTTTCTACTGGGAGAAGGCAGGGGAATGACACTGGATGAACTGCTCATTTGGAGAGCCAGTGCAGACATGACAGGCTGAATGGCCGCCTCCTGCACTGTAACAATTCTGTGTTTCTGAGTTGTTATTTGGAATGCCTTTCCTGGAAGCATTGTAAGGCTCTTTGGTGTCTCACAAAGTGGTCTGGAGGCTTGTGTGGTTCACCATAAATCATTTATTGGTAATTTACAACTATACACAAACCTTCAATGAACAGCCCTGTCTAGGTGCTATCTTCATGCTGACTTCTCTCAGACTCTCTCGACACATCTTCTACCATCATGTGAGTCTCTGCATCATAATGGGGCTGGTCCTGTTTCCCCTGTCCTCCATTAACACTTACTAACCCAAAGACCCTTATACTACAAAAAGGGTGGTAGAAGAAGATTCAAAAGTAATCTTCAGGAGGGACTTGGATAAATGTGTAAAAGCGAAATTTACAGGGTTATGAGGAGTGGCACTAACTGGTAGTTGCCCCAAAAGGCCAGAATAGGCACAATGGGCCAAATATCCTTCTGCTCTGTGTGACACAGAGCAACTGGATTTTATACCACAAAAATGAGGCAATTCAGCTCATGCAAAGAGCAGGAGTTTGGGTAAAGGTTTTGTAGGGTTACAGTGGGTGAAACTGTGTATTCTTGTAAGATAATTAGAGGAAGAGATGGGGTTTTCCAGTTAATTTTAATTTGTGGAACGAGTAAGGGCCCGTGTCAGGCAAAATGATTGAGCATTGCAGTAACAAAGTAATAAACTGGAGTTCAGTATTCTGAGCAGGGCTGAACTCATTGCATAAAGGTTTGTGTGGGCAATAACTCACTTACCCACACATCACAGATCCCCAGAATCTTAACAACACAGGAGACCATTCAGCCCATCATGTCTGCACTCTCAGATATGGGTTAATCCTGTCATGCAGAAAGGCCATTTATCCCCAGAGATAAACCAGGGAACTACAGGCCAGTCAGTCTAACCTCAGTGGTGGGGAAACTAGTGGAAGCAACTCTGAGGGGTAGAATTAATCTACACTTGGAGAGGCAGGGATTAATCAAGGACAGTCAGCATGGTTTTGTTAAGGGGAGGTCATGTCTGACCAATTTGATTGAATTTTTCGAAGAGGTGACCAGGTGTGTGGATGAGGGCAATGTATTTGACGTAGCCAACCGGACTTCAGCAAGGCTTTTGATAAGGTCCCACGTGGGAGACTGATAACAAAGTCAAGAGCCCATGGGATCCGAGGCAATTTGGCAAATTGGATCCAGAATTGGCTGAGTGGCAGGGAGCAGAGGGTGATGGTCGAGGGGTGTTTTGGTGACTGGGTGCCTGTGTCCAGTGGGGTTCCACAGGGATTGGTGTTGGGCCCTTTGCTGTTTGTGGTATATATAAACGATTTAGAGTTGAATGTAGGAGGATTGATCAGTAAGTTCGCAGGTGACATGAAAATTGGTGGGGTAGTAAATAGTGAGGAAGATATCCTTAGATTACAGGAGGATATAGACAGGCTGGTTAGATGGGCTGATCAGTGGCAAATGGAATTTAATCCGGATAATTGTGAGGTGATGGCACTTGGGCAGGACAAACAAGGCACGGGAATACACAATAATTGGTAGGACCCTGGGAAGTACCGAGGATCAGAGGGACCTTGGTGTGCATGTCTACCATTCCCTTAACGTAGCAGGACAAGTCGATAAGGTTGTTAAGAAGGCATATGGGATACTTGCCTTTATTAGCTAAGGCATAGAATATAAGAGCAGGGAGGTTATGCTGGAACTGTATAACTGTGGTTAGGCCACAGCTAGAGTATTGCATGAAGTTCTAGAATCCGTGTTATAGGAAGGATGCAATTGCACGAGAGAGAGTGCAGAGGAGATTAACCGGGATTTTGGCTGGGCTGGAGAGTTTTAGTTATGAGGAGAGATTGGATAGACTGGGGTTATTTTCCCTAGAGAAGAGAGGATTGAGCGGGAACCTGTTTGAGGTGTTTAAATTATGAGGGGCATAGATAGAGTAGACAGGAAGGAACTTTTCCCCTTGGTGGAGTGATCAATAACCAGGGGGCATAGATTTAAGGTAAGGGGCAGGAGGTTTAGAGGGGTTGTGAGGAGGAATTTTTTCACCCAGAGGGTGGTGGGAATCTGGAACTCACTGCCTGAAAGGGCGGTAGAGGCAGAAACCCTCATAACATTTAAGAAGTATTTGGATGTGCATTTGCAATGCCATGGCATACAAGGTCTAGGGCTGGGAAATGGGATTAGGTACTTGTCTGACCGGTGCAGCCTTGATGGGCCGAAGAACCTTTTTCTGTTCTGTAGACCTCTGTGACTCCATGATTCTATAGGTTATGGTAAGGAAGAGATTGTGAATGTGGTCCAATATGGTTTATATGAAAGAGTACAGCACACAGTCATTGGCTCGGGAACTTATTTCACAAACAGAAAAGACTCATAATTCAATCACGACCATGTTATGAATGAGCTTCAAGTTCTTGTTTGTTTGGAAGTGAAGCTCTCTCCATCTCCCTGTATATGAGCCAACCTGGAAAACTGGAGAACACTAACAGTTTCAAAAATTCCAACTCCACCCCAGCTCCACTTCCCATCCCCCACCCCCTGCACCAAACAAACTTGACCACTGGTTTCATAGTGGCTGAGTTGTTCCCACTCTTTCCCCAGATGACAAAGTCAAGTATTCAAGTCCCATTCCCACCTCTCTTCATCTCACCTGATCAGGCTAATCTTCAATTTGTTTTATTTTAAATTATTTTTTGATGGGATGTGGGCATTGTTGGCAAGGCCTGCGCTTGTTGCTCATCCCTAATTGCCTTTGAACTGAGTGGCTTGCAAGGCCATTTTAGAGGGCGGTTCAAGCATATTGACCGGACAAGGACGGCAGATTTCCTCCCCTAAAGTGAACCAGATGGGTTTTTACAATCATCAATGATCGTTGCCATATAACTGAGACTTGTTTCCGATTCCAGATTTTATTAATTGAAGTTGCACCAACTGGCATGCTGAGATTTGAACCATCCCCAGAGTGCTCTGGATTACCAGTCTAGTCACATTACAACTACCACACCATCTTTCTCCCTCATTTGTTTATCTTGCTCCCTCTTAAATACATCTACTCAATTTGCCTCCACAAAATCCAGGATGATACTCCAGTTCAATGTTATCCCAATCCCAAACCAGTTGGTGAAGCATGAAACTAGACACTCATTCTTTCCTTGATCATCAGTTCATTCAAAGAATGCAGCATTAAATATGTCTGCTTCTTACCTACCCTGCCCCCCAGTGAAACAGCAGTCTCTTTTTATACACTTTTGAGTACCAATAGGAATAAACAAATAGACAAATTAACTAATTAACTCACTGACAGCCCCATAAAGGGGCACTGCAACAAAAAGACAAAACTTTTAAAGGAAACTTGGCTAATCAAATTACAAAGTTGTTTTGGAGGCCGATGTGTCCCCAGCCCCCACGGTCTCAAAGTCTTTGTTTAGAAGTGCTCTAAGTGCTTAGTTAAACACTGTCCTTCTCCTGTGCATCTTCACAAAAAAAATTACATTTATTTTGCAACTTTCATAAATATCAGGGCAAGTTTTTCTTTCACTTAAAAATAACCCCACACCAATGATTCATTACACTGAACGCAAAAGGGGTCATGGGTGTCCCCAACCAGTTCTCCCCTTGTCTTACAGATGATGAAATATATTAAGAGTCTGAAGGGAAAGAGGATTTTTGAAGGCTTAAGGCCATGTCTTCATCTCCAGGAAATGTTTTTGACTGTTTGCTTCTTTATTTGTAGACACATCAGAACTTACACCATTCTGCAGTATCTCCGAGCAGTGGTATTGGTACCTCCCCAGGTAACTTGTAGGTAAGTAGATCTGATGTTTAATTTTTTGAGCTTAGAGGCTAGGGGATGAATTTTGCTCTTATTGTTCTGCCTGAGGAGCAACAGTGATGTGATGTAATGTACAATTTCATATTCTGGTATCAATACATTTGCCGAATTAATCATTGATCCTTGTGCTGGGAGGAGATGAGCTTGCCCATGCACTGGAAACTTTAAGTTGCCCTGGGCTGCAAAACTGACACATTGAACAAAAGCAAAAACAATTCAGGGATGTTGTGAACTGGCTGTGCACCAGATGTCACTGGATTCTGTGGCCAAGATTACAATGATGATATCTCCACCTGTGCATCGAAATTTCATCCACTGCCTGCAACAAAGAGAAATGGTAGTAAAAACAAGCACATATACGCATGCACACACATACATGACAGGAAATACAGATAAAGTGGGACTGTAATGTGCTAGAAAGAAACTTAAAAGATGGTTCAATGTCTGAGGTGATGCCAGAGAGGATATTGGGAATAGCCTCAAATATGCATCGCTAGAACCATAAGGTTTGAATACAATTTGGTGAAAGGCTTCTTCCCGAATCCCCTGTTTATTCTTGAGTTTCGAGTCATAGTGAATGTATTAGATTAGAGAAGCAGCCCTGGTTCTCCTTTAAGCAGAGAGGCTAAGAGAGGATTTGCTGGAGGTGTTTAAAATTATGAGAGGTTTAGATAGAGTAAATAAAGAGAAATTGTTCCCGGTGGCTGAAGGGTTGATAACCGGAGGGGAGGATTACGCTAATTGGCAAGAGAACCAGAGCACTAGAAAGAGCATTTTTTATGCAATGGGTGATAAAGATTTGGAAAGTATTGCTCGATAGGATAACAACTGGAAGGAGGTAAAATTACAGGGATAAAGGGAGAGTGGGAGGAGTGGGACCAATTGGATTGCTGTTCAAAAGAGTTGACACAAACTTGATAGACTGAAAGTACGATTCTGTGATTCTCTGATACAAAACACAGTTTCTGAATTCCAAATTCAGCATTGTGGAATCTTTCTCTTCAATAAACAATGATTAGAATCAACCAGTAAATCAGCCAAACTGGGCAGGCCTTCATTGTTGTGTGATGGATGGAATTGATTTATCCCGTGAATTTAGCCACTGCGAGTTTCAGATTAACATTTGATGACAGATTGAATCTTTTGACGCTTTCCATTTATTTTCATCGTAATGCAGAATAGGTGTCCTTGTTCTGACAACAACCTCCTGTGACGAGCCACTGCCTTCTCATTCCCCACCTACCTTATAACCTACACAGATCATAAAGCATCTACATCTGCCGATGAACTAAAGCTGACCGTGTTGTTTTACCTTTGCTGTGATTGACAGGGTGTTTATAAAAACAGTGACATCAGACTCAAACTCTCGTGGCTGGCGAGGATTAAGGATCCCGAAATGAAGATCCACGGCGATGCTGTGTTTACGTGTGAGAACGTCCCCCACCCTGGACCCCATGTCATTCGAGACACCAGAGGCGTACATCAGCTTGTCAAAATGGAACACCGAGAAAATGGGCTCGATTTGGGTCGATTTCCGTACGTCTGAGCCCTGTGGCCTCATTCTACTCACACACGGAAAGGCACAGGAAAGGAAGGAGCTGCGGAGCCGGAAGAAAACCAAAGTGGACTTTTTAGCTGTTGAGCTCTTGGATGGGAGCCTGTTCTAGCACCTGGACATGGGCTCTGGTGTGATCAATATCAAATCCACAACCAGGAAGGCGAACGACAGAAAATGATATCACGTGGGCACATGACGAGACAGTAGGTCAGGTAAGGAAAGTAACAAAATGTTGATGCCAGTTGAGGAGTTTGGCAAGAGAAATAAAAAAAATTAAATACAAAATAATACATTTTCCTTTCCAAAGGCCCAGCAAAAAGCAATCCTGTGAACAGTGAACTTTGGCGAAGGATTAAGAATGACTGCACTCTGATAAATGCACAGTTTACTACTTTAGCAGTGGAATGGGATTTTGTTTTATCCTACGACGTCAAAATCAGTCTTCCTTGTTAACATGGATTCTGACCTGTGCCATATCTTCACCAGGATGTTTTAAAAATTCAAATAATGACCCTCCCTGTCAAAAAAACAGTGAGAATAACTTGGGCTTCACATTGTGGTGTCTTCCAGTTTTCTCTCTTCCTCTTCTGAAGACATTAACTGTTGTCAACATAAAGTTCCATCGATCGGGCACACTGTGGGACCTCAGGCGAGTGCCTGTTCTTCCTTTGTGAGCTGAGAAAATGAGCCTGATGAGGTTACCTGAGCATTGGATAGAAAAGGGGCTACTATGTAGCTGAGCCTGATATAGAGTTACCAACTGTCCAGGATTTTCCTGGAGTGTCCAGGAAGTGAAGATTGCCCCCTCCCCATCCCGGGACACTGCTGTGAGTAATCTTGGACTCAAATCATCTGGCTGTTTAAAACAAAAAATGTTTTTTAAAATTTCCATTCTCCTGTTTATTCGTTATAAAAAGTATTGGAAAGGCTGGAGGAAAGATTGTGTGAATGACTGTCAGGAGTCACCCATTTGGGTTATGAAGAGCTTGTTCAATTCCTGTTCTCCATGGGAAGGCCGAAAGATATGGATGTGTCCAGTGACCAATGATTTGACTGTGGGAGTGGGACAAGTGGGAGTGAGAGGCCATCTGATCAAACCACCACGACAGTTGGCAACCCTAGCCTGATGCCATCCTCATTTAATATCACAGACACACATAAGAACAGGCACACACACTTTCTAACTGGGTGTTATTGGATATTGAGAACTAAGAGGGACTATAGCTGTTTATTTGCTACCACCAAGCCCAACAACTTGTATTTATATCATGCCTTTAACATAATAAAATGTCCCAAGACCATTCATAGGAGAATTATGAAACAAAGATAAACACTGAGCCACATCAGGAGATGTTGGAGCAAATGGCTAAAAGCTTGGTCCAAGAGGTAGGTCTGGGTGAGGTGGAGAGGTACAGGGAGGGAGTTCCAGAGCTTAGAGCTGAGGCAGTTGAAAATATCACAACCATCAACATTACTTACAAGCCTACTGACTCCCACAGCTACCTCAACTACAGCTCCTCACACCCCGCTTCCTGTAAAGACTCCATCCCATTCTCTCAGTTCTTTCGCCTCCATCGCATCTTTTCTGATGATTTCAAAAACAGTTCCTCTGACATGTCTTCCTTCTTCCTTAATCAAGTTTTTCCAGCCACGGTCGTTGACAGAGCCCTCAACCGTGTCCGGCCCATCTCCCGCGCATCCACCCTCACACCTTCCTCTCCCTCCCAGAACCATGATAGGGTCCCCCTTGTCCTCACTTATCACCCCACCAGCCTCTGCATTCAAAGGATCATCCTCCACCATTTCCCCCAATTCCAGCATGATGCCACCACCAAACACATCCTCCCTTCACCACCCCGGCAGCATTCCGCAGGGATCATTACCTCTGGGACACCCTGGTCCACTCCTACACCTCAACCCCCTCCCATGGCACCTTCCCATGCAACTGCAGAAGGTGCAACACCTGCCCCTTTACTTCCCCTCTACTCGCCATCCAAGGGCCCAAACACTCCTTTCAAGTGAAGCCGCATTTCTCTTGCACTTCCCTCAATTTAGTCTACTCATTTGCTGCTCCGAATGCAGTTTCCTCTACATTGGAGAGACCAAATGCAGACTGGGTGATCGCTTTGCAGAACACCTTCGGTCTGTCCGCAAGCATTACCCAGACCTCCCTGTCGCTTGCCATTTCAACACTCCACCCTGCTCTCATGCCCACATGTCCGTCCTTGGCATGCTGCAATGTTCCAGTGAAGCTCAACGCAAACTGGAGGAACAGCACCTTATCTTCCGCCTAGGCACTTTACAGCCTTCTGGACTGAATATTGAGTTCAACAATTTTAGATCATGAACTCTTTCCTCCATCCCCACCCCTTTTCCAATCCCCCTTTTTTCCAATGATTTATATAGATTTTTCTTTTCCCACCTATTTCCATTATTTTTAAATGTATTTCCATCCATTGTTTTATCTCCACCTTTTAGCCTATTTTGATCCCTTTCCCCCACCCCCACTAGGGCTATCTGTACCTTGCTCGTCCTGCTTTCTACCCTTAATGTCACCTATTAGCACATTGCTTAGATAATATCACCACCTTCAACACCTCTTTGTCCTTTTGTCTATGACATATTTTGGCTATCTCCACCTATCACTGGCCCTCTATCCAGCTCTACCTGTCCCACCCCCCCCTTAAACCAGCTTATACTTCACCTCTTTTCTATTTTTCTTTAGTTCTGTTGAAGAGTCATATGGACTCAAAACATTAACTGTGTTCCTCTCCGCAGATGCTGTCAGACCTGCTGAGTTTTTCCAGGTATTTTTACTTTTGTTTTGGAACAATTAAAGTTCAGGTTTCTGAAGAGGACAGAATTCGATGAGCACAGCTATCTCAGAGGGCAATGGGGCTGGTGAAGATCACAGAGGTGTGGAGACATGAGGCTGTGGAGAGATTTGAAAACCAGAGTGACAAATTTCAAATTGAGGCTTTTCTTGACCAGGAGCCAATATCGGTTCAGGTGCATGGGGACAATAGGTGACCAGGACTTGGTACAAGTAAGGACACTGGCAGCAAAACTTTGGAAGATGTCAGGTTTATGAAGGGTAGAGTGTGGAAGGCCAGCCAGGAGTGTGTTGGAATAGTCAAGTATAAAAGTCAGGGAAGGATGAATAAGGGTTTCAGCAGCAGATGAGCTGAGACATGGGTGAAATCAGGCAAACGTATGGAGGTGGAAGTAGACGGTCTTAGCGAAGGAGCTGATATGATGTCAGAAGCTCATCTCGGGGTCAGAGGTTACATGGAGTTTGCGAATAGTCCCGCTCATTCTCAGAGAGTTGCCTGGGAGCAGAATGGAGTCAATAGCTTGGAAATGGGGTTTGGACTGGTGACTGAAAACAATGGGTTCCGTCTTCTCAATCTGAGAGGAAATTTCTTCTCATCCAGAACTAAATATCAGGCAAGCGGTCCGATAATTTCACAACAGTAGAGAAAACCAGACAGATGGAGCCCAAGAGAGGTGCATTCTGAGGGTTTTGGGATTATTTCTGGTGATGCTGTCTTACCCAGTAGAAACCAGCCAGCTCAGCACTGATGAGGTATTGACTCTGGGCCCTTCACGATTTGGTCTGGGTCAATCTTACCCAGCACAGTCTTTTTATCTGTTGGGCAATGTATTGATCCACTGCCTCCTTCAGGAGAATTGTCAGTGGCTCCTTTAACCGGGGTTGGTGGGCTGGGCTGGGGTATCTACCAAGGTTCTTTTTGGAACTTGGAAAAATTAACAACCGATAAAGCTTCATTTAGTTTCATGTAAAGGAGGAAAAAACCCTGAGGTTAAAATCATTCTGTACAACAACAACCTGCATTTAGATAGCACCTTCAACGTCGTTTAAGCAGCCCAAGTGTATCCGACAAAAATGTGAGACTGAGTCACATAAAGAATTATTAGGATAGGTGACATAGAGCTTAGTCAAGCAATTAAATATGGAGGAATGAGGTAGAGAAGCAGCGAGGTGAAGGGAGGGAATTCAGAGCTTAGGATCTGGACAACTGAAGATGGTGGGGTAATTCAAATCAGAGATGCCCTAGAGGCCAGAATGAGAGAGTAGCTGCTACCTGGGAGGGTTGTAGGGCTGGAAAAGATTGCAGAGAGAGGGAGGAGCGAGACTAGGGGTAGAATATTGCCCTTGGTGTGCGGGATTGGAGGGGGTGGTCAGGAAGCCACGATGGGCAGCGCTCCACGATTTTCCCCGGGCAGGCCAATTAAGGCCGCCCAGCGTGATACCCGACAGTGCAGCTCTCCCTCAGTACTGACCCTCCGACAGTGCAACGTTCCCTCAGTACTGACCCTCCGACAGTGCAGTGTTCCCTCAGTACTGACCCTCCGACAGTGCAGTGTTCCCTCAGTACTGACCCTCCGACAGTGCAGTGTTCCCTCAGTACTGACCCTCCGACAGTGCAGTGTTCCCTCAGTACTGACCCTCCGACAGTGCAGTGTTCCCTCAGTACTGACCCTCCGACAGTGCAGTGTTCCCTCAGTACTGACCCTCTGACAGTGCAGTGTTCCCTCAGTACTGACCCTCTGACAGTGCAGCGCTCCCTCAGTACTGATCCTCCCAACAGTGCAGCGCTCCCTCAATACTGAACTACCGACAGTGCAGCACTCGGTCACTGTTGACCCTTCGATGCTGCAGCACTCCCTCAGTACTGACCTCCGCCAGTGCTGTGCTCCGCCACTCCTGACCTGCCGACAGTGCAGCACTGCCTCAACATTGACCCACTGATGTGACGCACTCCCTGAGGACTGACCTCCGACAGTACGTCATTCCCTCAGTACTAATCCTCCGACGATGCAGCACTTACACAGTATTGACAGTCGGACAGTGCAGCACTTTCTCAGTACTGACCCTCTGCCAGTGTAGCACTGCCTCAGTACTGACCCTCAGATGGTGCAGCACTCCCTCAGTACTGATCCTCTGACAATGGAGCACTCCCTCAGCACTAAACCTCCGACTATGCAGCACTCTCACAGACATGAACCTTCGTCAGTGCAGCACTCCCTCAATACTAATCACCCTGACAGTTCAGCGCTCCCTTCGTACTGACCCTCTGCCAGTGCAGCACTCCCCCAGTATTGACCCTCTGAAATTGAGGCACTCCTTCAGTACAGAAACTCAGTTAGTGCAGCACTCACTGAGCACTGTCTCTCCACCAGTGTAGCGCATCGTCAGTTCTTGCCCTCCGAGAGTACCGCAGTCCCTCGGTACTGACCCTCCTATAGTGCAGCACTCCCTCAGTACTGATCCTCTGACAATGGAGCACTCCCTCAGCACTAAACCTCCGACTGTGCAGCACTCTCACAGACCCGAACCTTCGTCAGTGCAGCAATCCCTCAATACTAGAGTGGTTGTGGAGGGTATAAACTAAAATGGCAGGGGGATGGGAACCTATGCAAGGAGTCAGAGGAGGGGGGATCAAGGAAAGAACGAAAGACAGAAAGTGGAATAAGAAAAGTGATAGGCAGAGAAATCAAAGAACAAAGAAGAACAAAGAACAAAGAAAAGTGCAGCACAGGAACAGGACCTTCGGCCCTCCAAGCCTGCGTCAATCATGTTGCCCTTCAACTAAAACATTTTGCCCTTCTGCGGTCCGTATCCCTCTATTCCCATCTTATTCATGTATTTGTCAAGCTGCCTCTTAAACACCACTATCATACCTGCTTCCACCTCCTCCTCTGGCAGCGAATTCCAGACACTTACTACCCTCTGCGTAAAAAAACTTGCCCCACACATCACCTTTATAGTTTTCTCCTCTCACCTTAAATCTATGTCCCCTATTAATTGACTCTTCCACCCTGGGAAAAAGCTTCTGACTATTTACTCTGTCCATGCCACTCATAATTTTGTAAACTTCTATAAGTTGCCCCTCAATCTCCGTCACTCTAGTGAGAACAAACCGAGTTTCTCCAACCTCTCGTCATAGTTAATAACTTCCAGACCAGGCAACATCCTGGTAAACCTCCTCTGCACCCTCTCCAATGCCTCCATATCCTTCTGGTAATGTGGTGACCAGAATTGCACGTAATATTCCAAGTGTGGCCTAACCAAGGTTCTATACAGCTGCAGCATGACTTCCCAGCTTTTATACTCAATACCCCTGCCAATGAAGGCAAGCATGCCATATGCCTTCCTGACTACCTTATCCACCTGCGTTGCCACTTTCAGTGACCTGTGGACCTGTACACCCAGATCCCTCTGCCATTCGATGCACTTAAGGGTTCTGCCATTGACTGTGTAATTCCTGCCTGTATTAGACCTTCCAAAATGCATTACCTCGCCTTTGTCCAGATTAAACTCCATCTGTCGTTTCTCCACCCAAGTCTCCAACCGATCTATATCCCGTTGTATCCTTTGACAATCCTCTTCATTATCTGCAACTCCTCCAACCTTAGTGTCGTCTGCAAACTTACTAATTAGCCCAGTTGCATTTTCCTCCAAATCATTTATGTGTACTACAAACAGCAAAGGTCCCAGCACTGATCCCTGCGGAATTCCACTAGTCAGAGCTCTCCTTTCAGAAAAGCACCCTTCCACTGCTACCCTCTGTCTTCTATGACCAAGCCAATTCTGTATCTTGCCAGCTCACCTCTGATCCCATGCAACTCTACCTTCTGTGCCAGTCTGCCATGAGGGACCTTGTCAAAGGCCTTACTGAAATCCATGTATATAACATCCACTGCCCTTCCATCGTCGATCATCTTTGTCACTTCCTTGAACAACTCAATCGAGTTAGTCAGACACGACCTCCCCTTCACAAAACCATGCTGCCTCTCACTAATACGCCCATTTGCTTCCAAATGGTAGTAAATCCTGTCACGAAGAATCTTCTCCAATAATTTCCCTACCACTGACGTAAGGCGCACCGGCCTGCAATTTCCTGGAATATCCCTGCTACCTTTCTTAAACAATAGAACAACATTGGCCATTCTCCAGTCCTCTGGGACCTCACCCGTAGCCAGTGAGGATACAAAGATTTCTGTCAAGGCCCCAGCAATCTCCTCCCTTGCCTGCCTCTGTACTCTGGGGTAGATCCCATCTGGCCCTGGGACTTATCCACCTTAGTATTCTTCAAGAAGCCTAACGCCTCTTTTTTGATCTCAACATGAACCAGGCTATCTACACGCTCTTCCCTGGACAAATAGACCGCTAAGTCCTTCTCTTTGGTGAATACTGATATTCATTCAGTATCTCTCCCATTTCTTCTGGCTCCACACACAGATTCCCACCTCTGTCCCTGAGTGGGCCTACCCTTTCCCTGACTACCTCTTGCTTTTTACATATGTATAAAAGGCCTTGAGATTTTCCTTAATCCTGGTTGCCAGTGACTTTTCATGACCCCTTTTAGCCCTCCTGACTCCTTGCTTAAGTTTCTTCCTACTTTCTTTGTGTTCTCCACGGGCTTCATCTGTTCCCAGCCTTCTAGCCCTTATGAATGTTTCCCTTTTCTTTTTGACTAATCTCACATTATCAAAGGTTCCTGAAACTTGCCATGCTTATCCTTCATCCTAGCAGGAACATGCTAGGTCCTGAATTCTTATCAACTGGCATTTGAAAGCCCTCCACATGTCAATTGTTGATTTGTCTCAAACATTCGCCTCCAGTCTAAATTCCTTAGTTCCTGCCTAATATTGTTATAATTAGCCTTTCCCCACTTAAGCACCTTAACCCGAGGACTCCTATTTTCCTTATCCACCAGTACCTTGAAGCTTACTGAATTATGGTCACTTTTCCTGAAATGCTCTCCTACTGAAACTTTGACCACCTGGCCGGGTTCATTCCCTAATACCAGGTCCAGTATTGCCCCTTCCCTAGTTGGACTATCCACATATTGTCTCAGGAAGCCCTCCTGGATACACCTTACAAATTCTGCACCATCCAAACCCCTAACACTAAGTGATTCCCAGTCAATATACGGAAAGTTAAAATCAAGGGCAAGAATCAAACAGGACCTCAGTGAAAAATAGTGGGAACGGGACAAGTAATGATAAAAAAAGTCTTAAGACTTTGTGCCTTAACAAGAGGAACATTCGCAATAAAGTGGATGAATTAACCACGCAAATAGATGTAAACAGGTACGATATAGTCGGGATTATGGAGACGTGCCTGCAGGGTGACCAGGGATGGGAACTGAAGATCCAGAGGTATTCAATATTTAGGAAGGACAGACAGAAAGGAAATGGCGGTGGAGTTGCATTGCTGGTTAAAGAGAAAATTAACGCAATGGTGAGGAAAGATATTAGCTCCGACGATGTGGAATCTGTATGGGCAGAGCTGAGAAACTCTAAGGGGCAAAAAAACATTAGTGGGGGTTGTATATAGACCCCCAATCTGTAGTGGTGATGTTGGGAATGCCATCAAACAGGAAATTAGAGACACATGTAATAAAGGAACATCTGTAATTATGGGTGACTTTAATCTGCATGTAGATTGGGCAAATCAAATTAGTAACAACACCGTAGAGGAGGAATTCCTAGAATGCATACAGGATGGTTTTCTGGACCAATACTTTGAGGAACCAACGAGAGAACAGGCCATCCTAGACTGGGTATTGTGTAATGAGAAAGGAATAATTGGCAATCTAGTTGTGCGAGGCTCCTTGGGGATCAGTGACCATAATATAATAGAATTCTTCATCAAATTGGAGAGTGAAGTAGTTGATTCTGAGACTAGAGTTCCTTAATAAAGGAAACTACGATGGTATGAGACGTGACTTAGCTATGATGGATTGGGAAATGTTACTTAAAGGGATGACGGTGGATAGGCAATGGCAAACATTCAAAGAACTGCAACAATTGTTTATTCCTGTCTGGCACAAAAGTAAAACAGGAAAGGTGGCCAAAGCATGGCTTACAAGGGAAATTAGAGATAGTATTAGATGCAAGGAAGAGGCATACAATTTGGCCAGAAAAAACAACAGGCCTGAGCATTGGGAGCAGATTAGAATTCAGCAAAGGAGGATCAAGGGATTGATTAAGAAGAGGAAAATAGACTATGAGAGTAAGCTTGCAGGGAACATAAAAACTGACTGTAAACGTTTCTATAAGTATGTGATGAGAAAAAGATTGGTGAAGAGAAATGTAGGTCCCTTACAATCAGAAGCAGGGGAATTTATAATGGGGAACAAAGAAATGGCTGACCAACTAAATACAAACTTTGCTTCTGTCTTCGCTAAGGAGGACACAAATAACACACCAGAAATGTTGGGGAACACAAGGATTAGTGAGAGGGAGGAACTGAATGAAATCAGTATTAGTAGGGAAATGGTGTTGAGGAAATTGATGGGATTGAAGGCCGATAAATTCCCAGGGTCTGATAATCTACATCCCAGAGTACTTAAGGAAGTGGCCCTAGAAATAATGGATGCATTGGTGGTGGATGTGGGAAGGATGTTCCCAATGGTGAGAAAGTCCAGAACCAGGGGTCACAGTCTGAGGATACGGGGTAGGCCATTTAGGATTGAGATGAGGACAAATTTCTTCACTCAGAGAGTGATGAGCCTGTGGAATTCGCTACCACAGAAAGTAGTTGAAGCCAAAACATGTTGAGAAACAAATTTGCAAGGAAATTACAGGGAGGTGTGAGAATTATAGCTGTATTATAATGGGGGACTTCATTTATCCCAATATAGACTGGGCTAGGAATAGTGCAAAAGGACAAGAGGGGTGAGAGTTCCTGCAATGTGTTTAAGATAATTTTCTACAGCAGGAGAACGTGCAATGAGAGGACATGCACTTTTGGATCTGGTTCTGGGGAGTGAGTTGGCCCAAGTGGATCAAATATCAGTGGGAGAACCTCTTGGGGACAGTGACCATTGGATCATAAGATTTAGGTTGATCATGGAAAAGGACAGGGAACAATCCAGAGCAGGGATAATTAATTGGGGAAAAGCCAATTTTAATGGGATGAGAATGCATCTGAGTCAAGTGAGTTGGAATCAAATGTTGTCAGAAAAGACGGTGACTGAACAATGGGCCACTTTCAAAGAAGAAGTATTGCAGGCAATGTCAAGTTATATTCCCTTGAAGGGAAAAGGGAGGACAAATAAATCCAGAGAGAGATAGAGGTAAAGATGAAAAGGAAGAAGTGCATGTATGACAGGTGAAAGGTAGAAAATATAATGGAGAATCAGGCTGAATATAGAAAGACCAGAGGGGATGTGAAGAAACCAATGAGAAAAACAAGGAAAGAGCATGAAAAGAGGCTGGCAGCGAACATAACAGGGAATCCTAAGGTCTTCGAGAAGCATGTAAATAATAAAAGGGTGGTAAAAGAAAGAGTAGGGCCTATTTGGGATGAAAAAGGGATGTGGAGGTTGGAGAAATAGTGGGAATGTTGAACGAGTACTTTGCATCTGTCTTTACAAAGGAAGAAGATGCTACCCAGGCCAAGGAGCGAGAGGAGGTAACTGGTACACTAGAATAACTTATAATTGAGAGGAAGGAGGTGTTAGAGAGGCTATCTTTACTTAAAATAGATAAGGTACCAAGAGCGGATGAGATGCATCCAAGGGCACTGAGGGAAGTGAGAGTGGAAATTGCAGAGGCACTAGTGATAATCTTCCTTAGACACAGGGGAGGTGCCAAAGGACTGGAAAATTACAAATGTTACATCCTTGTTCAAAAAGGGCGCAAGAATAAAGCCGGCAACTACAGGCCAGTCAGTTTGACCTCAGTGGTAGGGAAATTCTGGAAACTATAATATAGGATAAAATCAACAATCACTTCGACATGTGCAGGATAATTAAGAAAAGTCAGCATGGATTCATCAAGGGAAAATTATGTTTAACTTGCTAGAGTTTTTTTGAGCAGGTAACAGAAGGTTGATAAAGGAAACACTGTTGATGTAGTGTATATGAATTTTCAAAAGGCATTTGATACAGTGCCACACAACAGACTTTTGAGCAAAATTCCAGCTCATGAAATAAAAGGGAAAGTAGGCATTTGGATAAGAAATTGGCTGAGTGACAGGAAACAGAGTAGTGAGAAATGTTCGTTTTTCAGATTGGAGGAAGGTTTGTAGTGGAGTTCCCTAGGGGTCAGTGTTGGGACACTTGTTCTTCCTGATGTATATTAATGACCTAGACTGTGGTGTGTAGAGCATGATTTCAAAATTTGCAGATGAGATGAATATTGGAAGCATTGCCAATTATCATGCGGATTGTCTTGAGCTTGAAAAGGGCATAGGCATTAGATAGATTGGACAGACAAGTGGCAGCTGAAGTTCAATGCAGTGTGGTGATTTATTTTGGCAGGAAGAATGTGCAGAGACAGCATAAAATAAAATGAGAACCTCTAAAGGAGGTGCAGGAACAGAGGGACCTTGGTGTATATGTACATAGGCTATTGAAGATGGCATGGCATGTGAGAGAGCAGTTAATATAGCATAGAATATCTTAGACTTTATTAATAGGGAAATTGAGTGTAAGAGTAAGGAGGTCATGTTGAATTTGTATAAGACACTTAGGCTTCATCTGGAGTACTGGGTCCAGTTCTGGGTGCCATAGTTGAGGAAGGATGTGAAGGCATTAGAGAGAGTACAGAGGAGATTCACAAGAATGATTCCCAGGATAAAGAACTGTAGCTATAAGGATAGATTGGAGAGGTTGGGACTGTTTTCATTGGAGAAAAGAAGACTGAGAGAAGACTTGATGGAGGTCTTCAAGATCCGGAGGGGTATCAATAGTGAGAAACTGTTCCCACTCAATAGAACATCAAGAACTAGAGGGCACAGATTCAAAATAATTGGACAAATGTGATGTGAGGAAAACTTTTTTCACCCAGAGTGTTGTTGGAGTCTAGACTAAACTTATCGAGACAGTCCTGAAAGCAGGTTTGATGGAAGTATTCAAAACAAAATTGGATTGTTCTCTGAAGAGAGAGAATGTGCAAGGTTACGGGGATAAGGCAAGGGAGTGGGACTAGGTGGAATGCACTTTCAGAGAGCCAGTGCAGACTCGATGGGCTGGATGGCCTCCTTCTGCACTATAAAGATACTGTCATTCTGTGAATTGGAAGAGCACAGATCGCAGAGGGTAAAGAGGCTGAAAAAGATTACATAGATAGGGAGGGCTGTAGGAGGTGGAGGGGAATACAGAGATAGGGAGGGTTGTAGGGGCTGGAGGAGGTTACAGAGATATAGAGGGTTATAGGGGCTGGAGGAGGTTACAGAGATGGGGATGTTTGTAGGGGTTGGAAGAGGTTAGAGATATGGAGGATTGTAAGGGCTGAAGGAGGTTACAGATATATCGAGGTTTGAAGGGGCTGGAGGAGGGTACAGAGATAGGGACCAACTCTTCCTACCTGTCTGTTGGTGTCCTCTCTGACTGGCAGCTCTTGTTTTTATATAAAGTTTTGAAGGTGTGAAGCATTCCCCTGCCCTGACGTACTTTGGGCAGTCACTCAGCGGTGTGATGGATGTGAGTGGGGATCTGTTGACTGACCTGGTGGTTGGAGCTCTCAGGACAGTGACAGATTTTCGGCATAGATCTGGATTCTCTCTGGTAGGCTGGTGTCTCTCCCCTTGGCTTCATGTAACTCAGTGCCGATATATAAATTATATGTGCATATATAATATATACACACTGCTATTCACAAGCAGCACATCACCTGGCCTGAGATCAGATAGAACATGGTTTCTTTATAATATAATTAGTTAGTCCGTGTATTGAATACTTAGCGTGTAGTGTTTTGTCCTTTAACTCAGGACTTGCTCTAGTTTCAGTTACAGCCAGATTACAGTAAATATTGGAACGCAAACCACTTAAAATCTTAGAAGAAACAAGAGAAGCAACATTTCACCCCCGTCTGACCCCATTTGTCCTGCACTTAGTCTAGCTGCTTAACACACACTGTTGCCTCTGATAACCCTTCTGCAGCCTTGGGCAAGCCAGCAGTGCTCACTCAGCTTCCCGTTCACCAGTGATGGTGATCCAGGCAGTCACTTACAGGTGAATGAGAGTTAACAGCCTACAGGCAAGAAATGCCGACTGACATGCAGTTTTTTTTACAACATCCTTTTTCAAAGTTCCAAGATAAATTCAAAAATTAAACCATGTTTATGTTTGATGCTCCTCAGCCACGACAGAATTCAATTTGCACCCAAGCGTCAACTCTGTAAACTCGGCCAAACAATCCAAACATAGATTCAAAAATAATCGTGTGCATTTAGATGGTGCTTTTCATTGTCCCAAAGCGATTTGCAGTTAGCAAGTGACTTTTTGCAGTAATGTTGGAAACAGGGCAGCCAATTAGCACACAGCAAACCAGCAATGATCAGATTGTCTTTTTAATGTTGGTTAAGTGATAAATCTTGAGCAGGTGCCCTGTTTTACTTTGAAATAGTAGCTGTGGGATCTTTCAGGTCCACTCATGCACACAGCCTTTGAGAATATGCAAACTATACATTCAAACCAGGGAACACAAGGCTCTGAGTGACAATTCAGTGAGCTCTGTGAGCTCTCAGTGCTCCCTCATGTACTGCACTCACCAATTCACATTCATTCACTATGTAAAGCTATTGCTGATCCTGTGTCTAACATCACCCTCCATCATGTTCCTGACCTGTCCTAAATGTGTCCATCATGATTGCGGTTAACCCACAGCGAATCCCCTTTGAGGCTTACAAATGCCACCAACACATCCTGCCAAATAGACCACTCGGTAACGTCACCATGTGTTTCACGATGGCAAGACTTGTGGCTGAAAACTGGGGTGAGTTGTGGGCAGTGAAGGTGTGCATCAATGATCAAAGGATTCATAATGATTTTGTGCCTTTAACATAAACATTTTAAGAGCATCTATCAGACAGTAAAGGAGCCTGAGCCACATGACGAGGTATTGGGAGAGGTGAGCAAAAACTATCTTCAAGGAGCAGAGAGAGAGGTGAAGAGGATTAGGGAAGGAATTCCAGAGCTAGGGGGCCAGACAACCAAAGGAGGAGAGAGGGAGAGGAGAGAGGGAGGGGCTCAAGGAGAGAATTCCAGAGCTTAGGGCCCAGACAGCTGAAGGCACGACCACCAATGGTACAGTGATGGAAATCCGGGGATGATCAAGAGGCCGGAATTGGAGGATCGCAGAGATCTGAGGGGGATGGAGTAGGTTACAGAGCTAAGAAGGGTTGTAGGGACTGGAGGAGGTTACAGAGATAGGGAGGGTGTAAGACCAAGGCGTTATTTGCTAAATGTTCACTTGACGGGATAAAGTGAGTGGAATGGGATAAATGGGGCAACATACTAAAAAGTGAGGACCTTAATAATGGACTTAAGAGGACATGAGCAGGCTGCTGAAACATGTGGAAAATGGCAGATGGAACTCAAATTGAAGAATCAATTTTTTGAAGGGAGTGCAGGAACAGAGTGACCTTGGGATGTTTGTGCACATGTGAAGGTTCAGGACAGGTTAATTAAGCAGTGAATGGTGAAGATCTGAGATTTGTTCACAGAGGAATCAAATACACAAGCCAGGAAATTCTTCAAAACCCATTCTAAAACCCCAATTCAGCCTCAGCTGGAGGATGGTATCCAATTCTGTCTGCACGCTTTAGGAAAGATGTCAAGGCTTGGAGAGTGTATGGTGGAGATTTACCAGGTTGGGACCAGGGATGAGGGACTTCAGTTAGTGTGGAGAGTTTGGAGAAGCTGGGATTGTTCTCCTTAGAGCAGAGAGATGAAGGGGGGTGGGAGGTTAATCGAGATGCTTAAAATCCTGAAGGAGTTGCGACTGAGTAAATAAGGAGAAACTGCTTCCAGTGGCCAGGAAGGTCGGAGCCAGAGGGACAAGGATTTAAAATGATCGGGAAAAGAACCAGAGGACGAGAAGAGGGGAATATTATTTTTAACACAGTGAGTTTTTCTGATCTGGAAGGCGCTGCCTAAAATGGTGGTGGAATCAGATTCAATAGGAACGCTCAATTGGGGAACTGGAGAAATACTTGAAGGGGAAAAATTCACAGGGATATAGGGAAAGAGCAGGCCAGGCTGGTAGGGTGGGGTGGTTGGGACTAACTGGAATATCCAAGAAAAGAGCCAAAACATAGGCTTGATTAACCGAATGGCCTTCGGATCTGCTGTCATATTCTGTGATTCAATAATGGAAACTAAGAAGAAAGTTCTTTCAGAAAAAAGGGCAGAGTGGGGAATGGGTTGAACGAGGAAAGGGACAGAACGCCTGCCTTGTGTGGGTGTTTATCAAAGATCCTACCAGCCACGATAGGAAGAACAACTGGGGTGTTCTGAGCAGCCTCCCATCCACAGCCAGTGTCCTGGAACCAATGGACCTCCCTCAACCACAGATAAACCTCAATGAATGAACAGGGCACTGACATGGGCTTTGCGGAGTCTTGTTGTGCCACATTAGCAGCCTGTTTCTCCTGCCAGCCTAGGAGTGCTCAGGTGATGAGATAAGGTCCAACATGAGCATGATTACATTGAATCTAGCTCCAAATGTCTCTGCTGGCCTACTCATCAGGATTGATGTTGTATATTTTTATAATGCAGTCTCAGTGATGTGGGCATTTCTGGAAGTGGCAGTATTTATTACCCATCCCTGGATGCCCCTAAAAGTGCAGGTGGCACTGCCAGGTCCAAACACCATCTCACAATAGTCAGAAATGCTTTGCAATACTTTTTGAAGTGACACCAGTGTTGCACTATAAGAAACATGGCAGCCAATATGCTCAAAGTAAGCTCTCAGAAGCTTTCTCTCACACACTTTGGTTGAGTGAGAAGTGTTGGCCCTCACACACATGGGGTGAAATCTCCCCTGCTCTTCTTCCAATAGCAACTGTGAGATCTATTCTGAGAATTTGAGAGGGAAGACTCAGTTAACTGCCTCACTGAAAAGGTGGAATTTCTCTCAGTGCAGCACTCCCTCAGTACTGAGCCTCCAACAGTGCAGCAATTCCTCAGTACTGATCCTCCAACAGTGTGGCACTCCCTCAGTACTGACCCTCTGACAGTGCAGTGCTCCTTCAGTACAGACCCATTGACAGTGCAGTGCTCTCTCAGTACTGGCCCTCTGACAGTGCAGTGCTCCCACAGTACTTACTCTCCAACAATGCAGCACTTCCGCAGTACTGACCCTCTGACAGTGCAGTGCTCCTACAGTACAGACCCTTTGACAGTGCAGCGCTCCCACAGTAGTGACCCTCTGACAGTGGCACACTCCCTCAGTACTGTCCTTCAGACAGTGCGACACTCCCACAGTACTGACCTTCCAATAGCATTGTGCTCATTCAGTACTGACCCTCCAACAATGCAGCACGCCCTCAGTATTGACGCTCCGACAGTGCAGCACCCACTCAGCACTGACCCTCTCACAATGCAGCACTCTCTCAGTACTGACCCTCGGACAGTGCAGTGATTCCTCAGTGCTGACCCTCGGACAGTGCAGCATTCCCTCAGCACTGACCCTCCGACAGTGCAGCAATTCCTCAGTACTGACCCTCCAACAGTGCAGCGACTCCTCAGTCCTGACCCTCTGATATTGCGGTGCTCCCCCAGTTCGGACTCTCTGACAGAGTAGTGCTCTCTCAGCTGAGATTTTGTGCTTCAGATTCTTGAATGGGTTTGAACTCACAAACCTCTTACTTGAGCCAATCAACAGGATTGGATGTATGTTGGGTGGTGGGGAGTGCCCCTCTTCAACCTCTGCAGTCCATGTGGTGAAGGCACTCCCAGTGCTTTTAGGGATGGAGTTCCAGAATTTTGACCCAGCGACAGTGAAGGAATGGTGATACACATCCAAGTCAGGATGGTAAGTGACTTGGAGGGGAACTTCCAGGTGGTGGTGTTCCCATCTATCTGCTGCCCTTGTCCTTCTAGATCATAGTGGTCATGGGTTTGGAAGGTTCTGTCGAAGGAGGTCGTGGAGAGAGTGAATGTTTGTAGATGGGGTGCCAATCAAGTGGGCTACATTTTCTGGGCATGGTCAAGCCTCTAGTGGGAGCTGCACTCTTTCAGACAAGTGGAGTGACATTCCTGTCTTGTGCCTTGTGGATGGTGTACAGGCCTTGGGGAGTCAGGAGGTGAGTTACTCATCGCAGGATTCCTAGCCTCTGACCTGCTCTTGTAGCCACAGTATTTATATGGCTAGTCCAGTTTAGTTTCTGGTCAATGGTAACCTCCAGGATGTTGATAGTGGGCGATTCAGTGATGGTGATGCCATTGCATGTCAAGGGGTGATTGTTAGCTTCTCTCTTATTGGACATGGTCATTGCCTGGCACTTGTGTGGCATGAATGTTACTTGTCACTTGTCAGCCCAAGCCTGGATATTGTCCAGGTCTTGCTGCATTTGGACATGGACTGCTTCAGTATCTGAGGAGTGGTGAATGGTGCTGAACATTGTGCAATTATCAGTGAACATCCCCACTTTTGATTACCAATGCACATAGCAGTAGTGTGTACCATCTACAAGATGCACTGCAGGAATTCACCAAGGCTCCTTAGGCAGCACCTTCCAAGCCCACGACTACTTGATGGCACTGTTGATGACCCCCTTCCATTACTTCACTGATGGTGGAGAGTAAACTGATGGGCAGTAATTGACTGGGTTGGCCTTGTCCTGCTTTTTGTACACAGCACTTACCTGGGCAATTTTCCACATAGCCGGGTAGATGCTGGTGTTGCAGCTGTGCTGGAACAGCTTGGCTAGGGGCATGGTATGTTCTGGAACACAAGTCTTCAGTACTATTGCCGGAATATTGTCAGGGTCCATAGCCTTTGCAGTATCCAGAGCCTTCAGCTGTTTCTTGATATCAAGTGGAGTGAATCGAATTGGCTGAAGACTGGCATCTGTGATGCTGGGGACTTCCGGAGGAGTCCGAGATGGGTCATCCACTCAGCAAATCTGGCTGAAGATTGTAGCAAACTGATGTCCTGGGCTCCCCTAACATTGAGGATAGGGATATTTGTGGAGCCACCTCCTCCAGTGAGTTGTTCAATTGTCCACCAGCATTCATGACTGGATGTAACAGGACTGCAGAGCTTAGGTCTGATTAGTTATAAGATTGCTTAGCTTTGTCCATCACTTGCTGCTTTTGCTGTTTGGTACCCAAGTAGTCCTGTGTTGTAGCTTCACCAGGTTGACACCTCATTTTTAGGTATGCCTGGTACTGCTCCTGGCATGTCCTCCTGCACTCTTCATTGAACCAGGATTGATCCCCTGGCTTGATGGTAATGGTAGAGTGGGGGATATGCTGGACCATGAGGTTACAGCTTGTGGTCGAGTACATTTCTGCTGCTGCTGATGGCCCACAGCGCCTCATGGATGCCCATGGGTTGTTAGTTCTGTTCGAGTCATATCCCATTTAGCCATTTGGCCCATTTGAGTGTGCTTTGCCTCTATTGACGAGCAATCCAATTAATCTCACTTCCCACTGCTCTTCCCTTCAAGTATTTTCCCTTTTGCAAGTTCCTAGTGAATCTGCTTCCAGTGCTCTTTCAGGCAGCGCCTTCCAGATCACAACAACTCACTGTGTAAAAAACATGGCCCCTCATCTCCCCCTGTCGTTCGTTTGTTAAATTTGTTCTGATGAAGGATCATCGACATGTTCTGTTTCTATGCACAGAAGCTGCCTGACCTGCTGAATGTTTCCAGCACTTGTTTTTTTCTTGATTTTAATTCAACTTTCCAGCTTCTGTTATATTTTGATTTTATGTCAGCTTTAATATGTGCCTGCGGGTTCCTGCCCCTCATGCCAGTTTCTCCTTACTAACTATCCAGATCCTTCTCAATTTTGAGCACCTTGATTGAATCTCCCCTTAATGTCCTCTGCTCTCAGGAGAACAATCCCAGCTTCTCCAGCCTCTCCACATGAACCAAACTCCCTCATCTCTGGAACCATTCGGGTAAATCTCTGCTGCAACACTACAAAGTCTTGGTGTTCTTTTTAAAATGTAGAGCCCAGATTTTGACAAGGTTGGAGGTGAACTAAAAATAGAAAATGCTGGAATAACTCGGCAAGTCTGGCAGCACTAGTGGAGAGAGAAACAGAGTTAACATTCCGAATCTGTATGATACTTTGGACCTCTGAAGAGCCACATGGACTCAAAACGTTAACTCTGTTTCTCTCTCCATAGATGCTGCCAGACCTGGTGAGTTTTTCCTGTGTTTTCTGTTTTTGGTTCAGATTTCCAGCATCCACAGTATTTTGCTTTAATCTTAAGGTTGGAGGTGAGCTAGCCTTTGCAAAGGTTAAGCAGACAAACTGCAGTTCATCCTGGAGACAATGTATACTGCAGTCACAGTGTGCCACTGCTGGAGTCAGTCCTATTGTTGAGTAAGTTCTAAAACTGATGACATTTCATCCACCTTCACACCCTGTATTGGCAGGCGAACTCAAAGCCAACATCACACAGAGTTTGCTCCTGGATGTGGGACACCAGAAGGGGAGAGCTATCTTCCGGAGCTTGTCCAGGATTCTGACCAGGAGCCTGCAGAAATGTCAGGAATACACCATTCTCTTACAGGTGAGAACTTTCAATCATTTCACCTTGCACAGTATCACAGTCTGATTTATTTAGACAGCACGGGTTAGACGTCAGCTGGAGTATCCAGTTTAATTCTGGGTACTGTACTGAGGTCAGTACTGAGGGAGTGCTGCGCTGTCGCAGGGTCGGTACTGAGGGAGTGCTGCGCTGTCGCAGGGTCGGTACTGAGGGAGTGCTGCGCTGTCGCAGGGTCGGTACTGAGGGAGTGCTGCGCTGTCGCAGGGTCGGTACTGAGGGAGTGCTGCGCTGTCGCAGGGTCGGTACTGAGGGAGTGCTGCGCTGTCGCAGGGTCGGTACTGAGGGAGTGCTGCGCTGTCGCAGGGTCGGTACTGAGGGAGTGCTGCGCTGTCGCAGGGTCGGTACTGAGGGAGTGCTGCGCTGTCGCAGGGTCGGTACTGAGGGAGTGCTGCGCTGTCGCAGGGTCGGTACTGAGGGAGTGCTGCGCTGTCGCAGGGTCGGTACTGAGGGAGTGCTGCGCTGTCGCAGGGTCGGTACTGAGGGAGTGCTGCGCTGTCGCAGGGTCGGTACTGAGGGAGTGCTGCGCTGTCGCAGGGTCGGTACTGAGGGAGTGCTGCGCTGTCGCAGGGTCGGTACTGAGGGAGTGCTGCGCTGTCGCAGGGTCGGTACTGAGGGAGTGCTGCGCTGTCGCAGGGTCGGTACTGAGGGAGTGCTGCGCTGTCGCAGGGTCGGTACTGAGGGAGTGCTGCGCTGTCGCAGGGTCGGTACTGAGGGAGTGCTGCGCTGTCGCAGGGTCGGTACTGAGGGAGTGCTGCGCTGTCGCAGGGTCGGTACTGAGGGAGTGCTGCACTCTTGCAAGTGCTGTCTTTCAAATGAGACCATATGGAATGATAGAAACACAGAAACAGAAAAATAGAAGCAGGTGAAGATTATTTGGCCCTTCGAACGTGCTCCGCCATTCAATATGATCATGGTTGTTCCTCTATCTCAACACCGTTCTCCCACTCTCTCCCCATGCCCTTTGATGCCTTTTGAGTTTAGAAATTTATCTACTTCTTTCTTAAATATATTCAGTGACTTGGCTTCCACAGCCTTCTGTGGTAGAGAATTCCATAGGATCACCACCCTCTCAGTGAAGAAGCTTCTCCTCATCACAGCTCTAAATGGCCTATCCCGTATCCTGAGACTGTGACCCCTTGTTTTAGACCCCCACCCAGAGGAAACATCATCCTTGCATCCAGTCTGTCCACCCCTGTCAGAATTTTATATGTTTCAATGAGATCCCCTCTCATTCTTCTAAACTCCAGTAAATACAGGCCTAGTCGGCCCAATCTCTCCTCATACGACAATCCTGCTGTCCCAGAAACCAGCACTCCCTCTATGGTAAGCATATCCTTTCTTAGGTAAGGGGACCAAAACTACACACACTACTCCAGGTGTGGTCTCACCAAGGCCCTGTACAGCTGCAGTAAGACATCCTTGCTCCTGTACTCTAGTCCTCTGGCAATGAAGACCAACATGCATTTGCCTTCTTAACTGCTTGCTGCACCTGCATGCTTGCTTTTAGTGATTGGTGTACAAGGACACTCAGGTCCCTTTGTCCATCAACATTTCCTATTTCCTCATCATTGAAACAGGGATAAACATAGTGTTAAGGGCTTGGATGGATTGGATTTCTTGAAATGTGTACAGGAGAACTTTTTAGGTCAATATGTAGAGGATCCAACAAGGGATGGCGCAGTGCTGGACCTAATTCTGGGGAATGAATCCGGACAGGTAGCTGAGTTGGTGGTAGGGGAGCATTTTAGTGATAGCGATCACAACGTGGCACAGTTTAAAACAAAAACAGAATTACCTGGAAAAACTCAGCAGGTCTGGCAGCATCGGCGGAGAAGAAAAGAGTTGACGTTTCAAGTCCTCATGAACCTTCGACAGAACTAGGTGAATCCCAGGAAGGGTTGAAATATAAGCTGGTTTAAGGTGGTGGTGGGGGTGGGGAGCAGTTTAAGTTTTATATGGACAAAGAAATAGACAAGTTGCGAAAAAATGTTTTGGATTGGGGGAGAGTGGATTTTAGTAAAATAAGGCATGATCTGGGAACAGCTACTTGTGGGGAAATCTACAGAGGAGCAGTGGGGGGCATTCAAAAAGGAAATGGGGATGGTACAGGCTCAACGTGTTCCCTCTAGGGTGATAGGATGGAGTAACAAGCCCAGAGAACCACGAATGACCAGAGATATTCAGGTTACAATGAGAAGGAAAAGAAAGGCTTTTAGCAGGTACGAGGGAAGCAAATCAGCGGAGGCATTAGTGGAGTATAGAAAATGCAGGGTGGAGCTTAAGAAAGCAATTAGGAGAGCAAAGAAGGGGTATGAGAAAGCTCTGGCTGGTAAAGGTAGGGAAAATGCCAAGATATTCTATAAGTATATCCATGGGAAGAGGATAACCAGGGCCCATAAGGCACCAAGGGGGCAATCTATGGGTGGAGCCAGATGACATCACTAAAGTGTTAAATGAATACTTCACATCCATCTTCACCCAAGAGAAAGAGGACGAAGGTATCGAACTCGGGGAGAGAGACTGTGAGGTTCTTAAGCAAATTGATATATAAGGTATTGGAGGTGTTGGCAGACTTAAAATCTCCAGGTCCGGATGATTTGTGTCCCAAACTGCTGAGGAGGCAAGGGAGGAGATCACAAGGGCTCTGGCCCAAATTTTTAATTCCCCTCTAGCCATGGGGGAGGTTCCAGAGGACTAGAGAACAGCTAATGTGGTTCCGCTATTTAAGAAGAGATAAGCCAGGGAACTACAGACCAGTGAGTCTCAAGTCAGTGGTAGGGAAACTATTGGAGAAAATTCTGAAAGAGAGAATCTATCTCCACTTGGAGAGGCAAGGTTTGATCAGGGATAGTCAGCATGGCTTTGTCAGAGGGAGGTCATGCCTAACAAGTTTGATTGAATTTTTTGAGGAGATGTGTAGATGAGTGTGGTACAGTTGATGTAGTTTATATAGATTTCAGCAAAGCTTTTGACAAGGTCCCACTTATAAAGAAGGCAAACTCACCTGGGATACAGGATAATTTGATAAGGTGGATTCAAAATTGGCTTAGTTGTAGGAAACAGAAGGTGATGACAGAAGGACACTTTATGGACTGGAAGCCAATGTCTAGTGGCGTGCCACAGGGATCTGTGCTGGGTCGCCTATTATTTATCATTTATATAAACAACATAGATAACTATGTGGGGGTTAGGATTAGTAAGTTTGCGGGTGACACAAAGATTGGCTGGGTGGTTAACAGTGAGGTTGTGTCTTGGGCTACAGGAAGATATAGACAGGATGGTCAAATGGGCAGGTAAGTGTCAGATGGAATTTAACCCTGAAAAGTGTGAAGTGATACACTTTGGAAGGAGTAATTTGACAAAGAAGTACTCAATGAATGGTCTGATACTAGGAAGTTCTGTGGAACAAAGGGGCCTTGGTGTATGTCCATAGATCTCTGAAGGCAGAGGGGCATGTTAGTGGGGTGGTGAAAAAGGCATATGGGACCCTTGCCTTTATCAATCGAGGCATAGATTACAAAAGTAGGGAGGTCATGTTGGAGTTGTATAGAACTTCGGTGAGGTCGCAGGTGGAGTACTATGTGCAATTCTGGTCGGCACATTATAGCAAGGATGTGATTGCATTGGAGGGGGTGCAGAGGAGATTCACCAGGATGTTGCCTGGGATGAAACATTTAAGTTATGAAGAGAGGTTGGATAGACTTGCGTTGTTTTCATTGGAGCAGAGAAGACTGAGGGACAACCTGATCAAGATGTACAAGATTATAAGGAGCATGGACAAGATGGATAGGGAGCAGCTGTTTCCCTTAGTTGAAGGGTCAATCACAAGGGGACATAAGTTCAAGATGAGGGGCAGGAGATTTAAGGAGGATGTGAGGAAAACCATTTTGACCCAGAGGATGGTGACATTCTGGAATGCATTGCCTGGGAGGGTGGTGGAGGCGGGTTGCCTCACATCCTTTAAAAAGTACCTGGATGAGCACTTGGCATGTCATAACATTCAAGGCTATGGGCCAAGTGCTGGTAATTGGGATTAGGTAGGTAGGTCAGGTGTCTCTCACGTGTCGGCGCAGACTCGATGGGCTGAAAGGCCTCTTCTGCACTGTGTGATTCTGTGAAATAATACTGTCATTCTGTTTTTACCTACCAAAATGGATAACTTCACACTTGGCCACGTTATTCTGCATCTGCCATGTAATTGCCCACTCACTCAATCTGTCAAAATCACCTTGATGCCTCTTTACACCCTCCTCACCACTCACGTTCCCACTTAGTTTTCTGTCATCAGCAAACTTGGAAATATTATATTTGGTTCCCTCATCCAAATCATTGATGTGTTGTGAATAGCTGGGGTCCAAGCATTGATCCCTGCGTTACCCCACGAGTCATCGCTTCCCTCTCCAAAAAAGACCTATTTGTTTCTACTTTGTTTTCTATCTGCTAACCAATTCTCAACCCAGGCCAATATATTACCCTCAATCCCATGTGCTTTAATTTTACACACTGACCTCTTATGTGGGATTTTATCAAAAGCTTTCTGAAAATCCAAATACACCACATGCACTGGTTCTCCCTTATCTATTCTCCTAGTTATGTCCTCAAAAAAATTCCAGTAGGTTTGTCAAACACTATTTCCCTTTCATAAGTCCATGCTGACTTTGTCTAATCCTGTTGATATTTTCTAAGTGCCCTGTTATCACATCCTTTATAATAAACTCAAGCATTTTCCCTCCCACTGATGTTAGTCTAACCGGTCTGTAATTCCCTATTCTCTCCCTCCCTCCTCTTTTAAATAGTGGGTTACATTTGCCACCCTTCAATCTGCCGGGACTGTTCCAGTATATACATCATTTTGGAAGATGACAACCAATGTATCCACTATTTCCATGGCCAACTCCTTTAGTACCTTGGGATGTAGATTATTAAGCCCTGGGGATTTATCAGCTTTCAGACCCATTAATTTCACCAGCACTATTGTTTAAGTAATATTAATTTCCTTTAATTCCTCCTTCTCACTAGACCCTTGGTTCTCTTGTATTTCTGGGAAGTCACTTGTATCTTCCTCCACAAAGACAGAACTAAAGTAGTTGTTTGGTTCTGCCATATCTTTGTTCTCTAAATGAAGGGCTCTAATTACTTTCTCAGCTCGATGGTAATCGCCTGAGCAGCCGTGTTCTACCATATCCTGTCTCAGTATAAATCCCTCAGAATATCTCGAAGATAGTCATAGCCAATCAAATGTTGGCTTTTTGAAGTGTTTAACAAGTCCGAATAAACTGACTTTATTTCAGTTCCCAGTCTTTCAAATCATGAAACATTGCTCATAACTCTTAATAATGTCACAAATGCTCCTGAATTTTTTGTGACTGTAGTTGAGGTCTGGCTTTCTGCCTTTCTCAATGGTTTATTGTCTCTCCCCCTCACAGAATTGTGTCAAGGATTACTTTGATCTAACTGAGTTCTCACTCAACTTCACTCTGGCTGGTGAGGTCATTCCTGGGAGCAAGGGGCTCCGACCCATTCTCAACAAGTACAGCAAAACATCACAGAGATACGAGGTACAGGGTAATGGGATTGACATCTCAGGAGTGTACGTCAGTAAGCAGGGCACTGAAGAGATGGGTTACTGAGTGACAGTGTGAGGAATCTGGATTAACATATGTCGAGATACAGTCATTAACACAGGGTGCTTTTGAGAGTGGGGTGACTGAGTGACAGTGTGGGGGGTGTGCTGGATTAGATATACAGTATTTTAGACAGGATGTTGGGTGCAGGCCATACTGAGTGACTTTGTGCAACATGCTGAGTTGGAGTTGGAGTTGGAGTGGGAGCAGACTCATTCAGCACTTTTTCACTGTTGCTCCCATTCGAGAAGGACTGTGGAGTGAATAATGAGTGTGTGGACTATCTGAGGGTCGTCTTCAACTTCTCAGGGTAAGACCTTGGCAATCATTTCCTTGCTCACTTATTCTGGGTGTGAAAGGTCAAGGGTGAACCAAATTCCTGTGGCCACGATGTAAGAGTTTAAATTTTACTCCTTTTTGATGCACATCTTGCTTCAGCAGAATGAAAAATTGCCATCTGAGGCTGTGGCTCTCCCCCTCCCCATGGTTTCACAACAACATGAGAAGGCCGTACAGCCCCTTGAGACTGTTACACAGCGATAAGAAGAGACTGTTCAGCCCCTCGAGCCTGACACACAGTGACAGGAGGCGGCCAATCACTTCCATCAAACTTAACACAGGAACAGGAGGAAGCCGTTCAGCCCCTTCAAACTTAACACAGGAACCAGAGGATGCCATTCAGCCCCTTCAAACTTAGCACAGGAACAGGAGGAGGCTATTCAGTCCCTTGAGGCTTACACAGGAACAGGCCATTCAGCCCTTCGAGCTAGTCTGCCATTCAGTGAGATCAGGGCTGATCTGTATCCTAACTCTATCCAACGGGCTTTGCCCCATGTCCCTGAATCCCTTAACTGCAAACAGAGTGCAGCTGACTAACTGAGTGAAGACTTGAAGTTTGGTGAGGGGTGAGTTTAAAGTGTTAATTCTGCTCTTAAATTTTGCTCCTAAAATCTAATCTAGTCTGTAATTAGCAGTAACTGGAAAGTACTGTGTAAGCAGGCTAAATTCTTTCTTTCTTGCAGTTTAGGCAGGGTAAACTCACTCTCAGCTGTATTTAGTTAATTAGCTATAATGAAAACAGAAAATGCTGGAAAAATGAGCAGGTCTGACAGCATCCTTGGAGAGAGAAACAGTGTTAGCGTTTGAGTCTGTATGTCTCTTCTTCAGAGCTCAGCCCAGATCTGAAGAAGAGTCATACGGACTTGATAATGCGATAATAGAAAGTAGGGAGATGGTGGATGAATTAAACAGGTATGTTGCTTTGGTCTTCACCATAGATGACACAAGTAACATCCTGGAAAAAGCTGTAAATTGGGAAATGGAAGGGAGGGAGGAACTCGGGGAAAATTACAATCACCAGGGAAGTGGTAATGAGGAAATTGTTGGGGCTGACAAATCCCCAAGTCTGGATGTATTTCACACTAAGGTCTTGAATGAAGTGGCTAGTAAGGTAGTTGATGCATTTGTTTTAATTTTCCAAAATTCCCTAGATTCCGAGAAGTTTCCATTAGATTGGAAAAGAGCAAATATAACTCCATTATTCAAAAAGGGAGGGCAACAGACAGCAGGAAACTATAGGCCAGTTGACCTAACATCTGTCATAAGGAAAATGTTAGAAGCTATTATTAAAGGTGTTATAGCAGGGCACTTAGAAAAATTCAAGGCAATCAGGCAAAGTCAACATGGTTTTGTAAAAGGGAAATCATGTTTAATCAATTTATTGGAGTTCCTTGAAGGAGACATGTGCTGTAGATGAAGGGGAACCAGTGGATGTACTGAACTTAGATTTCCACAAAGCATTTGATAAAGTGCCACATCAAAGATTATTGCAGAAAATAAAAGTTCATGGTGTAGGGGGTAACATATTGGCAGGTACTTGCTCGGTCAATGGCTGATGATGCGCCTCTGGAGCCATTCATGAGGCAGAGAACACTGGAAGTGCAGCAGGGTATGAGGGACAATCTGGTGGAGATACATGAGGCTATGCATGACATGGTGCCCGTGCTGGAGGAGTCCACACAGAGCATCACTGATGCCATGAACCTCATGGCTGAGCGCCTTGCTTCCTCTATGGAGAGGGTGGTGACTCTCAGGGTGCTCCGGATGAGGGCAGCAGCTCCTCCACCCCTCTGTCAGTGACCATGGCATCTGATGAGGCTGTGGTGACTGGAGAGATGCCAGCTGTGAAGGCAGGCGGGGCCATCAAATGCTCCAGGGGCCAGAGGACAGCCGCCGAGGTAATCGAGGCAGAGTGAGCAGCTGTCTCAGATGCCAATGCCAGCGACAGGGGAGCGCCTAGATGTAGCACCCATAAATGTAAATTTACAGCACCTGAGGCACACAATGGGCTTCTCATTGACAATTTTATCTTGGCCCATAGCACTTAGTCGAAGACTTGGTGTGATGCCCAACACCGTTTGTGTTTTGCTTTATGAATCTACTTTTGTTTACTCAATAAATTTTGACATGCTGCCATCCCTCAGGGTGATTCCTTACTTCAGTATGTGTACGAGAAACCATGATGTTATGAGTGAGTTGCTTGACATTGAGCTTTGTTGACAAGAGTCTTAGTCAATGTTATTATCCAGGCTTATTTTGCAGTCAGGTATCGCATGTGGAGCCTGCAGCCCTGGCGTGTGTTGAAGATTCTCTGTGATGAGCTACCTGAAAGTTCTTTGGATTAAAGCCTCCTGGGTGTCCCTGCCTCCCCGGAGTATGCCCAGGTCAGCGTCTACCCCTTCAGCATTCTCCTGTGTGTGCTCATCCTCGGACTCACTACTGGACTCATCGTGTGCAGCCGGAGCATCTGCGTCTACATCGTGTTCCTCCACTGCGTCCCCCCTTTCCAGCACCAGATTGTGGAGAGTGCAGCATGCAGCCACTATCTGGAACACATGACCTGGGGAGTGTTGTAGTGCCTGAGTGGACCAGGCATCGGAAGCGCATCTCTCCACCAAAGCCCTTGTGGAGCCATGGCTCCTATTGTATCACTGCTTAGCCTCTGTTCTTGAATGGCGGAGAGGTGTCGTGAGCCACCTTTGGAGGGGATAGCCCTTGTTACCCAGCAGCCATCCATCCAGCAGGGCTGGAGCACTGAAGAGCCTTGGCACCTGGGAGTGTCTGAGGATGTAGGCATCGTGGGAGCTGCCTGGGTACCTTGTACAGACTTGTAGAATCTGCATCCTGTGATCACACACTATCTGCATGTTCATGGAGTGGAATCCCTTCCTGTTGACAAAGGCACCGGGCTCACCTGCTGGCGCCTTGCTGGCCACATTTGTACAGTCTATTGCACCCTGGATGCGGGGGAAGCCTGCAATGGCCGCGAAGCCTCTGGCTCACTCTGACTGGCATTGCCCCAGCGGTAGTGGATGAAAGTCAATGCACACCTGAACAGAGCGTCTGTAACCTGCTTGACACAAGTGTGGACAGCTGATTGGGAGACTCCACAGAGATCACTCACCGACCCCTGGAAAGAACTAGAGGCATAGAGGTTGAGGGCAGCTGTGACCTTTTACAGCCACTGGCTTGGGGTGTCCACCCACACAGTTTGCGGAGATTTCAGGGCCTATCATCTGAAGGTGGAGGTGACTGTCTCCCTTGAGAGACGGAGCCTCCTTCAGCACTGGACCTCAGACATTGCCACCCAAGTAGATATTGAGAAAGAGAAAAAGCTGGAGATACAGTGATTGCCACTTGCATACCCTGGCAGCAGGATATTGGCATCATCTGCGGCCCCTTCCACCTTACACTTCCTGTTGGCCCTGTGTCCCTTGTGCCTGCACCTCTGCTCCCAAAGGTGGCTCCCCTGGAGGCTGAATGTGGACTCATGGCCTCCTCCCCCTTCTGGCCCTCCCTTCCTCAGAGGAGGAGGTGCCTCCAGTGGAGAGCACAACTCCCATTCCCAGGCTAAATGATTCCTACTGTAGAGACCTGACCAAGGATTTTACTCCTGTGCTAGAAGCTGGTATGAGTTTTGAAGTCTTCCTGCTCACTCAGACAAGTAACTTTCACACTTAAATCCCTCAAACAGCACATTCATGACCCCACTCACCCCTCTTATCCCGCCCGTGGATGAGGCTTATACAAATGTCTCCTACCTGCCTGCCCGTTGCGCCCATGCAACGTCCAGAAGATCGCACGGGCTGTGAAAAATCGAGATCCATTGCTGCCTCAAGGGCCTTAACTGGCCCGTTAATTGATGGCAGGCGCGCATCTGAACTTATAGCGCACCCGCCTTCCCAACTATCTCAATGGCGCGTGGTGATGTCGGGACGCTTGTCCGACGTCACTGTGCATCATTTAATGCATGGGCATGCAAGGCTGCATCCGGTCACCAACGGGAAAATTCTGGCCATATATCTAGCTTCTTCTCTGTGTCTATAACTAGCAATTTCACTATAACCAACAGTTTTTCTATTTCCATCAATCACTGTATCTCCAGCCTTTTCTCTTTCTCAATATCTATCAATTTCTCTATTTCTATCAAATTCCCTCCATCTAGCTTCTTTGCGTCGATATCTAACAATTTCATTGTATCTAACAATTTCTCTATTTCTATCTATCTCTAGCTTTGTCTCTATCTCAATATTTAACAATTTCTCTGTTCCTATCAATTTCCCTTTATCTAGCTTTCTTCTCTTCATCTATATCTATCAATTTCACTACATCTATTAATTTCCCTATTGCTACATCAACCCTTCTATCCCTAGATTCTGCTCTTTCTCAATATCGATCAATTTTTGTTTCCATCAATTTGTTCATCAGGAGCCTGTTCTATTTCCCTAAATCAATTTATTTCTTTACTCCTATGGATTGCACTATTTCAGTACATCTTTCATTTTCTAGAGGAGTAACACCAGCTTTACTTTCCTATTTAAATACTTGTGGAAACTTTTACCATCTGTTTTTTATATTACTAGCTAGCTATCTCTCACACTCTACTTTCCCCTTTTTTATTTTTTTTCAGTCATTCTTGGCTGGTTCTTAAAATCTGACCAATCTTCTGACTTACCACTAATCTTTGGAGATTTGTATAATGTTCCTTTCAAATTGATACTATCCTTAACTTTCTTACTTAGCCATGGATGGTGCATCCACCTCAAAGAATATGGCTTTCTCATTGGGGTAAATATTTGCTGAGCATTAATAAATATCTGCTTAAAAATTTGCCACTGCATCTCTACTGTCCCACTTTTTAACCTCGTTTCCCAGTTCATTTTAGCTAGCACTGCCTTCATATTCTCATAGTTACCTTCATTCAGCTGTGAAACACTAGTCATAGATCCACACTTCACCACTTCAAATTGAACAGGAAATTCGACCATGGGCAGGATTTGTAGTTCGGCAGGCGCCCGAGATTGGCAGGCCCGGGAGCAGCCAATTCACGGCCAGCCAGTGTAAAATGCGCGCTGAAAGGCTCAGCACTGTCGGGGTGGGTGTGGGAGGAGGGCGAGTGCTGAATGAAAGCTCTCTGAAGGCAGAGAATTTCAACTCATTAAAGTTACCCTCTTCAAATTTAGAAATTCTACTTTAGATCATTTCTTGTTCTTTGGCATTACCAGTTTACACCTCATGATACGATGATCTCTGTTATCCAAGTGTTCTCCCACAGACACTCCCACTGCTAAACTACTTAATAAAACTACAAATAATCACTGAATGATATTTCAAAACTTGAAACCCTAGTAAGTAGAGTACAATACAATAGGGATGATAGGGCAGAAGATGTATTGCAACTCTAGCATGTGGGCTGTTGATGGACACCAGTGTGATCCACAGCAAGTATGTCTGCAGTAAGTGGTTGCATCCTGAGGAATTCCAGCTTAGAACTGATGAGCCGAGTCTGAGCTTTGGACAGTGCAGTTCACCTGGAAGGGAAAAAGTTACTTGGACAATTTGTTATACAAGGCAGTCATACCTCTTAGTTTAGGTACTTCAGAGTTAGTCTATGGTCAGAGGCAAGAAGGAGGGACTATGAAAGAGTCAGATATGGGGATCTAGGAGATAGGACTGGATGAGCCTCAGTGCTTGATTTGTGAACAGGTTGAAAGTTCTGTCAGGCTTGTGTGGACGAGAACAGGGACTGCAGGGAGGGTGAACAAACTTACCACAGCATTGTGCTACGGGGCAATTAGTAATGGGAAACAAAGAAATGACAGCTACATTGTATTCACAGTCTAAGACACAAAAAGTATTCCAAGAAATCAAGGGACAAAAGGGAGAGAGGAACTTAAAATAATCATTATCATGAGAAAAAATGTGCTTGGAAAACTAATGGGACTAAAGAGTGACATGTCCCATGGCGCTGATAGCCTGCATCCTAACAGAAGTGGCTGAAGAAGGCATGGATGCATTGTTTGTCATCTTCCAAAATGCCCTAGGTTCTGGAAAGATCCCAGTGAATTGGAAAACTGAAAATGGAGCATCCCTATATAAGAAATGAGGGAGAAAACAGGAAACAATAGGTTAGCCTAACGCCTGTCAGTGGAAAAATGCTGAAATCCATAAGTGGTAGCAGGACATTTAGAAAATCATAATACAATCAAGCAGAGCCAACATGATTTTGTGAAAGAGAAATCATGTTTAACAAATTTATTAGAGTTCTTTTAGGAGATAACAAAAAGGTTGGATAAAGCGGAACCAGTAGATGTAGTGTTGCTGGAATTCCAAAAGGCATTTAATAAAGTGGCACGTTAAAGATTACACATGATATGAGCTCCTGGTGTTGGATGTAATGGATAGAGGATGATATGAGCTCCTGGTGTTGGGTGTAATGGATAGAGGATTATATGAAATCTTGGTGTTGGGTGAAATGGATATAGGATTGGCAAACTAACAGGCAACAGAGAACAAAGAACAAAGAAGAAAAGTACAGCACAGGAACAGGACCTTCGGCCTTCCAAACCTGTGCTGATCATATTGCCTGTCAACTAAAACATTTGCACTTCCGGAGTCTGTATCCTTCTTTTCCCATCCTATTCATGTATTTGTCAAGCTGCCTCTTAAACACCACTATCGTACCTGCTTCCACCACTTCCTCTGGCAGGGAATTCCAGACACTTACTACCTTCTGCGTAAAAAAAAACTTGCCTCTAAAGTTTTCTTCTCTTACCTTAAATCTATGTCCCCTAGTAATTGACTCTTCCATCCTGGGAAAAATCTTCTGACAATCTACTCTGTCCATGACACTCATAATTTTGTAAACTTCTATCAAGTCACCCCTCAATCTCCGTCACTCTAGTGAGAACAATCCAAGTTTCTCCAACCTTTCCTCATAGCTAATAACCTCCAGACCAGGCAGCATCCTGGTAAACCTCCTCTGCACCTGCTCCAACGCCTCCATATCCTTCTGGTAATGTGGCGACCAGAATTGCATGCAATATTCCAAGTGTGGCCTAACCAAGGTTCTATACAGCTGCAGCATGACTTACCAGCTTTTATACTCAATACCCCTGCCAATGAAGGCAAGCATGCCATATGCCCTCCTGACTACCTTATCCACCTGCGTTGCCACTTTCAGTGACCTGTGGACCTGTATATCCAGATCCCTCTGCCCGTTGATGCTCTTAAGGGTTCTGCCATTGACTGTATAATTCCTGCCTGTATTAGACCTTCCAAAATGCATCACCTTGCATTTGTCCGGATTAAACTCTATCTGCCATTTCTCCGCCCAAGTCTCCAACCGATCCATATCCTGTTGTATCCTTTGACAATCTTCTTCACTATCTGCAACTCCTCCAACCTTAGTGTTGTCTGCAAACTTACTAATTAGCCCAGAGTCAGGTCATTTTTAGCTTGGCAAACTGTAACTAACAGAGTGCCACAGGGCACTCAGTACTGAGGCTTCAAACTATTTACAATCTATATTTATGAACTGGATGAAGGGACAAAGGGTGTTGTAGCCAAATTTTCTGACAATACAAACAGATACAAAGACAAGTTGTGAGAAGGAGACAAAGTGATATAGAGATAGGTCAAATGAGGAGACAAACATTTTGCAGATTGGGTATATTTGGGAAAATGTGATGTGATTTACTCTGGTAGGAAGAACAGAAAAGCCAAATATTATTTAAATGGAGAAAGACTCTAAAATACTACAGTACAGAGGGATCTGAGTGTCCTCATTCATGAATCACAGCAAGTTAGCATACAAGTATACCAAGTAATTAGGAAGGCAAATGAAATATTGGCCTTTATTGCAAGGCGAATGGAATATAAAGGTAAATAACTCTTGCCAAAACTATTAGTG
This sequence comes from Carcharodon carcharias, assembly GCF_017639515.1. Classification (NCBI taxonomy): domain Eukaryota; kingdom Metazoa; phylum Chordata; class Chondrichthyes; order Lamniformes; family Lamnidae; genus Carcharodon; species Carcharodon carcharias. The sequence goes on along the minus strand of NC_054481.1, from coordinate 81,450,020 downwards.
GGACTGCACCTGTACTGTGCAGTTTTGGCTTCCTTATTTAAGGAAGGATATACTTGCATTGGAAGCAATTTAGGGAAGATTCACTGGGCTGATTCCTGGGATATGAATAAAGATTGAACAGGTTGGGCCTATACTCATCAGCATTTAGGAAAATGAGAGGTAACCTTATTGAAACATGTCAGATTTTGAGGGGGTGAGATTCTGACAGGATATTTCCTCTTGTGGGGCAATCTACAACCAGGGGGCTCAGTTTTAGAATAAAGGGTCTCCCATTTAAGACTGAGGTGAGGAGGATTTTTTTCTCAGAGTTGTTGGTCTTTGGAATTTTCTTCCAAAGACAGCAGTGGAGACTGGGCAATTGAAGATATTCAGGCAGAGTTAGACAGATTTTTGATTGACAAGGGAGTCAAGGGTTATGGGGGAGGGCAAGATTAGATCAGCCATGATCTTACTGAATAGCAGAGCAGGCTCTAGGGGCCAAATGCCCTATACCTGCTCCTATTTCTTACATTCTTATGTTTTAATGTTCTTACTCATTTCTGTGATTTCCATGCAGATTTGTTCTTCTCTCTCTCTCTTTCACTATTTGCGGACCTATGAAATACGGGCAGTTGCTTCCCAATCCTAACCAAATGATTTCTGTCCTTGCCCCCTCTTTTTCCAACACTAAAATATCTTCCCTCATCAGATATGTGTTTAGTTTAGCATCCCGCAATGCCTATGTATTACTGATGATTCATATATACCATATTTCTATTTAATGAGACCCGATTCTATTTAATGTTGGCATGCTTTACTTTGTCAATTTAAGTTTATATCTAATTATGCTGATTATACTCTGCTTTATACATTTACTGTTGTCCCCGTATTAAAACATTTGCAGCTCATTCCTCCCACCCCTGTATTCTCATCAAATTTCAATTATATATATATGGGGTTTATAGCAAAAAACTTGGGATTAACAGGTTTATATGAAAGAATATTATCAAATTTATGAGGTCAGAATGGGTCAATATGAAATGCAAGGGGATTTGTGGGATCAATATAATGGAATATGAGCACTATATGAAGTGTTGGGCAATTTATTGAGTATATCTAATGGAGTATTCAATGGTGTATTGAGTCTATATGAAGGAGTATTGTGGAGGTTGTGGGGTATATATGGAGTTCTGGAAGCGTATGCGATCCATGTGAAGAAATATCAGAATTTATGGGATCCATAATTGATTGCAGGAAATCACTAGGGGCTACTGGGGTTTGTGGGATCCTCATGGGAAGCTGGGCATTTTATGAAGCAGTATTGAAGATTTTATGAAGCTATATTAAGCTCTGGGAACAAATTGAATCTCTGATGGAATATTGGGGAACCTATGCTGTTTATAAACTTGCTCCTCTATTTCCTTACTCTTTGGTGACATATAGTATACATCCACTAACATCATAACTCTTCTATTGGTCCTTAACTGTAACCAAAGAGGCTGTCTTTGGTTCTAAGCTATAAGAAAACTCTCCAGTGTTTACAGTTTATTTGATCAATGTCAGTCACCATCCTCTTATTCCTTTCCTATGCTCCCTACGAGGACCTTGTCGCCATTTTAAGTTAACAATCCTCCTCTTGAGGTAGTTATAACCATTATATCTATATAATGACCCTGTGGTGTACTCACCAATGTTATTTACATGTACATTTCTGCACATTCGCTGGAAATCCAACTGAGTGTGTCTGGCATTTTCCACCTCGATCCGATGACTTCTATTTCTGAACTATTCTTTACTCTAGTGGCATTTCACCTTCTGATTCCTCTGTGCTGCTTGTTTCTCCTCTCTAATGCCCACCCACCCCATCAAATGAGTTTAAACTTTCTCCATAGCACTAGTTAAACTTCCTAGGAGGACACTGATCCTAGCGCTATTGAGGTTCCTCGTGCCCAGCACTGGGAATAACCCCAAGGTTCTTCACTTTCATTTCCTCCTGAGTTCCTGAAACTCTAACTGCAGGACCTCAAGTCTTTTCATTCCTCTGTCATTGGCTCTCTGGCTATGATTTCTGGATCTTCTGTTTCATCCCATCAAAAGTATTCTGCACCTTCTCAGTGATGTCCTTTATCCTGGCAACAGGGAGCAACACAACTGTAATACACACATACAGGCATTCCCCGACTTTAAACTAACTATTTTTGCTGTATTTGCTGTACGCTTCATTTAGTCATTCACTCCACAGTGCCACAGAATTACTCAATGCTGCCCTTCCTCAAGATTTTGCCATCTTCAGCACTGAAAATCGGTTAGAGAGTGTCAGACTTAAAGGATTCCTGCACTGATATCTATCTCTTCCTTCCCTGCTGTTTCCTGAACTCTCTGTAGCTGCTGGGCAAACACCTCCTGGAATAGATACTGTAGCCAAGTGCTTCTCCTTTCCACTCCCCTCCAAATTCCTACCCATTCTGTCATCAATCCATTTAGCAGATTCCACAAGCTCCTTGCAAACGTTGTGATTAAAACTGTGCATTACAGATATCCCTCTAATCACACTAGATATAATATGGAGGAGTATTGTATTTGGAGATTAATGGGGTCTGTATAATTGAGACAGTTGTGAGCCTACTAGTTAGTATTCACAATCTGATAATATAAAGAGTTACACAAGAAGTTGGGCTGATATTAGAAACTCACTGAAGAACTCGCTGCAATTTATATTTCTTCAGGGCACTTTGGACCCAGTGTTATAATTGTGCTCTAAATAAATAGCTCTCTTTCCCTCCCTCACTTAGTCTGCCCTCTGTGCACCTTCACTTTTTGGCCAGGGTTGTGGGCAAACCTGGGTTCACTGAAAGGTGGATGAAAACTCCAGCAATGCAGAGGCAAAGTGTTTCCTGCACTCCACCGTACAGGGTTCTCAATAAAATTACATCTTGTGTAGTTTGTTGGAATGGTTTATAAAGAAGAATAAAGACTTGTGTCTATTAGGCAGCAATTTTTCAGCTTATTTTAACAAAGTTGTTGGATTAGATTATTGGTCAATGGTTTAGTAATAAAATTGATAGTCAATCATTGAATTTCATTGCAGCTCAGACCGTGTTCCAAAAACACTTGGAGTAAAGGCACTCATATATCAGCATATCATGTGTATCAGCAACAATGTGATATGTTACTTGCTCATGCTTATCCAAACTGTAGCAGAGCCTTTTAACCATTTTAACATTCTAACTACTTATAAATTCAAATACACTTTTCTGTGGAAATAGGAGGGGGGAGGGGTCATGCTTTAAACTTGCAATCAATAAATATTTGCTGTACACAATAAAAATTTAGTAAAATGTAAAAGAATTGGTGAATATTTTTGGGAGTCCAGAATAATTTCAATGTAGCATGTTTTTTGAATTTACTTAGTTAATGGCAGCAACACTGAGGGAAGATATTCGGTGACATGGTAACATCACTGAGCTGCTGACAGTTGGAAGAACTGCCAACTTTAAAATTCCTAACAAATCACCTTCAGAGAAACAGGACCATTATACTGATCCCAACTCCCTAAAAGTGTGATTGTTGTCAATCTTTTATTAAGTTTCATATGAAGAATTTTTTTTCTTAGAAAGACATGTCTCTTATATGGAAAGAGCCAGCCTCGAAATTTTTACTTTCCGAAATTCCTCAATTTTTATTCTTGCAGATATATGGCAGTGAAGTATTTTGAACTTTGTACTTCCAAATTGCACATTAATTACACATATTTTTCTGCTTTGTGTTTGTTGCTGGGAAAAATAATTAAAGATCATTGGGTACTGAAATTACACAAGGTGTCTATCCATTTAAACAATTCTGGGTGGATTGTGTGGTTCCTGGGATATTCTGGGTTTCTGTTCATTGAACCCTTTCAAAGGGCTTTCAGGCATCAAAAATCGTTCTCATCAAACATCATTCTCATTTCACTTAGAGCCTTTCCAATCTTCGTTGAAGTTCTCAGAAGGACTTTGCACGGTGAAGGTCCGGATTGAAGTGTGACAATCGCTCATTGCTTCCTGAATGAAGCTTATTCAGAACTGCAGTATGAACATATAGAAGGTCTTGAAGCAGACCACAGCCACTATCAGACTTCCACTGACTGAATTTGATTCATCTGTGCTTGCATCATCTGAATACTGTTCAAAATTTTCTTTTGATGTCCTGCCAAGGTAACACCAACCCGGAGGATATCCCTAGAGGAGAAAATAAGGCACTATGTGAGGTGATGCAAACATAAAATATTCAGGTGTTGCTTTCCATTCACTGAATTATTGTTTTCCTTGACTTAATTGCTTGCATGATTCTTTCACCCTTACAATCAACCCTTGATTGTGTAAGGAAAATAACATTGAAACTTTAACTTAATATTGTTCAGTTAAACAGTGTAACATATCAAATTGGAGCAAATGCAGGCCATAAGTTCCCTCAAGCCTGCTCCATATTGTTCAGTACCATTTGCAGCTCCTCAAATACTGAAACAGTCATTACCAATATGCCAATAAGACATGGACAACATTAAGGTTTGTGTTGATAAGTGGCAAGAAAATTTGCACCACACCAATGCCAGGAAATGCAGCAGAATCCAACCATCTCCCCTTGACATTCAATGACATTACCATCACTGAATCCCCCACTATCAACATCCCGGGGGTTACCATTGACCAGAAACTGAACTGGACTAGCCATGTAAATACCGTGCTACATGAGCAGGCCAGAGACTGGGAATTCCACAACACTCAAGAAGCTTGACACCATCCAGGACAAAGCAGCCCGCTTGATCGGCACCCTCATCCACGGACACACAGTGGCAATAGTGTAGTATAAACAAGTTGCTCTACAGCAACGTCCAAACTTGTGAGCTCTACCATCCAGAAGGACAAAGCCAGCAGATGCATGGGAACACCACCACCTGCAATTCCCCTCCAAGCCACACACCATCCTGAGTGGTGAGACAATGGCATAGTGGTAATGTCATTACATCAAAAAAGCTCAGGCTCTGAGGAGATGGGCTCCAATCCCACTGCAGCTGGTGGAATTTAAATTCCATTGCTGTACAAACCCATCTGGTTCACTAATGTTCTTTAGGGAAGGATACCTGCTATCCTTACCTGTCTGGCCTACATGTGACTCCAGGCCCACATCAATATGGTTGACTCTTAACTGCCCTCTGAAATGACCTAGCAAGCAGTGCTAGGGCAATTAGAAACATAGGAGCTGGAGTAGGCCTTTCAGCCCATCGAGCCTGCTCCGCCACTCAATATGATCATGGCTGATCATCCACTTCAATGCCTTTTTCCCACACAATCCCCATATCCCTTTACATGCTGTGCCCTGTACATGGCATTCAGAAATCTGTCAATCTCTACCTTAAACAATGACTTCCACAGCCCTCTGGGGTAGAGAATTCCAAAGGTTCACAACCCTCTGAATAAAAAAAAAAAGTTCATCTTGGTCCTAAGTGACTTTCCCCTTATTTTGAAATTGTGTCCCCTTGTTCTAGACTCCCCAACCAAGGGAAACATCTTACCTGTATATACCCTGTCTATCCCTTTACGTATTTTGTGGGTTTCAATGAGATCACCTCTCATTGTTCAAAACTCTAGAGAATACAGGCCCAGTTTTCCCAACTTCTCTTCATAGGACAGTCCCACCATCCCAGAAACAAGTCTGGTGAACCTTCATTGCACTCTCTCTATGACAGCAATATCCTTCCTAAGGTAAGGGGACCAAAATTGCACACACTAGTCCAGGTGCGGTCTAACCAAGGTTCTATACAATTGAAGCGAGTCTTCGCGAATCCTGTACTCAACCCGTCTTGTGATAAAGGGAAACATGCCATTAGCCTTCCCAGTAGCTTGCTCCATCTGCCTGTTAGCTTCCAGTGACTTATTGACGAGGACAGTTTCTACAGTTTCTAATCTCTTACCATTTAAGAAATATTCTGTACATCTGTTCCTTCTACCAAAGTGGATAACCTCACATTTTTCCACATTTATATAATGTTGCTCCCTCAATAGTGCCCCTCTGATAGCACACTGCTCCCTCACTATTGACTCTCTGACAGTGCAGCATACCTCAATTCTGCCCCTCCAAAACTGCTCCATCAGAACTGTTCCATGGATAATGCAGCACAACTTCAAAACTGACCCTTTGACATTGCATCCATCACTCAGTAGTCCCCTTCCTACGGTGCGGCACTCCCTCATTATTGCCCTTCCCACAGTGTAGACCCTCTTTAGGAACTTTACGACTCCCTCTATTTTCTTTTTGATTGACTGCATGTCGTGGGCTAGGCCAGCATTTCTTGCTGATGCCTAATGGCCCTTGAGAAGGTGGTGGTGAGCTGCCTTCTTGAATCGCTGCAGTCCATGTGGTGTAGGTACACCCACAGTGCTGTTAGGGAAGGAGTTCCAGGATTTTGACCCAGTGACAGTGAAGGAACGGCGGATATATTTCCAAGTCAGGATGGTGAGTGGCTTGGAGGGGAACTTCCAGGTGCTGTTCCCATGTGTCTGCTGCTTTTGTCCTTCTAGATAGTGGCGGTTGTGGGTTTGGAAGGTGCTGCCTAAGGAGCCTTGGTGAGTTCCTGCAGTGCATCCCGTAGATGGTACACATCTGCAGCTGTGGGTCAATGGTGCAGCGAGTGAATGTTTGTGTACTGGGTGCCAGTCAAGTAGGCTGATTTGTCCTGGATAGTGTCCAGCTCATTCAGTGTTGTAGGAGCTGCACTCATCCAAGCAAGTAGGTAGTATTCCATTACACTCCTGACTTGTGCCTTGTAGATGGTGGACAGGCTTTGGGAAGTCAGGAAATGAGACACTCGCTGCAGGATCCTAGCCTCTGACCTGCTATTGTAGCCGCAGTATTGATGTGGCTAGTCCAGTTCAGTTTCTGCTCAATGGTAACCCCCAGGATATTGTTAGTGGGGGATTCAGTGATGGTAATGCTATTGAATGTCAAGGGGCGATGGCTAGGCTCTCTCTTGTTGAAGTTGGTCATTGCCTAGCATTTGTGTGGCGTGAATGTTACTTGCCTCTTGTCAACCTAAGCCTGGATATTGCACAGATCATGCTGTATTTGGACATAGAACACTGAAAAGTTACAGTGCAGAAAGAAGCCATTCAGCTCATCGTGTCTGCCCCGGCCAAAGAGAGAATAAAAAAAACTAGCCGCTCATTTTAATCCCACTTTCCAGCACCCAGTCCGTAGCATTGCAGGTTACAGCATTTCAGGTGCAGACCCAGGTACCTTTTAAATGAGTTGAGCATTTCAGCCTCAACCACCAATTTAGCCAGTGAATTCCAGACCACCCTCTGGATGAAAAAGCTTTTTGTCATGTCCCCTCTGATCCTTCTACTAATCACCTTAAATCTGTGCCCCATGGTAATTACCCCTCCGCTAGGGGAAACAGGTCTTTCCTGTCTATCCTATCTAGGCCCCTCATAATTTTGTACACCTCAGTTAGGTCCCCCTTAGCCACCTCTGTTCTAAGGGAAACCACCCCAGCCTATCCAATCTCTCTTCATAGCTGCAATTTTCAAGCCCTGGCAACATTCTTGTAAATCTCCTCTGTAAATCTTCTCCAGAACAATTATGTCCTTCCTATAATGTGGTGATTAGAAGTGTACACAAAATTCCAGCTGTGCCTAACCAGCATTTTATACAGTAACATCATTACATCCCTGCTTTTGTATTCAATACCTCGTCCAACAAAAGAAAACATTCCATATGCTTTCTTGACCACCTTGTCCACCTGTCCTGCCACTTTCAAGGGCCTGTGGACATACACTCCAAGGTATCTCACTCCCTCAACCCCTCTCAATATCCTTCCATTTATTGAGTATTCCCTTGCTCTGTTTGCTGTCCCCAAGTGCATTACTTCACACTTTTCCAGGTTGAATTCCATTTGCCACTTTTCCACCCACTCAATCAAACCATTGATATCATTCTGGAGTTGACAGCTATCCTCTTCACAATCAACTACACGGCCAAACGACTTGGACTGCTTCAGTATCTGAGGAGTCGCAAATGGTGCTGAACATTGTGCAATCATCAGCGAGCATCACCACTTCTGACCTTATGATGGAAGGAAGGTCATTGATAAAGCAGCTGAAGATGGTTGGGATGAGGACACTATCCTGAGGAACTCCTGCAGTGATGTCCTGGAGCTGAGATGATTGACCTCCAACAACCACAACCATCTTCCTTTGTGCCAGGTATGTCTCCAACCAGCGGAGAGATTTCCCCCTTATTCTCATTGACTCCAGCTTTGCCAGGGCTCCTTGATGCCACACTTGGTCAAATGCTGCCTTGATGTCTAGGGCAGTCACTCTCACCACCTCTGTCCATGTTTGAACCAAGGCTGTAATGAGGTCAGAAGCTGAGTGACCCTGATGGAACCTAAACTGCATGTCAATGAGCAGGTTATTGCTAAATAAGTGCTGCTTGATAGCACTGTTGATGACCTTTACCATCACTTCACTGGTGATCGAGGGTAGACCGATGGGACGGTAATTGGCCAGTTGGATTTGTCCTGTATTTTGTGTATAGTTCGTACCTGGGCAATATTCCACATAGTCGGGAAGATGCCAGTGTTGTAGCTGTACTGGAACTGCTTGGCTAGGGGCACGGCAAGTTCTGGAGTACAAGTCTTCAATCTCCTGCCAGAATATTGTCAGGCTCCATAGCCTTTGCAGTATCCAGTGACTTCAGCCATTTCTTGATATTGTGTGAAGTGAATCAAATTGGCTGAAGGCTAGTATCTGTGATGCCTGGGACCTCCGGAGGAGGCCGAGATGAAACATCCACTCAACACTTCTGGTTGAAGATTGTAGCAAATGCTTCAGCCTTATCTTTTACACTGACATGCTGGGCTCCTCCATCATTGAGGATGGGGATACTGGTGAAGCCCTCCTCCTCAGTGTGTTGTCTAATTGTCCACCACCATTCACAACTGGTTGTGGCAGGACGGCAGAGCTTAGATCTGATCTGTTGGTTGTGGGATCACTTAGCTCTGTCTATCACTTACTGCTTATGCTGTTTGGCACGCAAGTAGTCCTGTGCTGTAGCTTCACCAGGTTGACACCTCAATTTAGGTATGCCTGGTGCTGCTCCTGGCATGCCCCCCTGTACTCTTCATTGAACCACTGTCGATCCCCTGGCTTGGTGTTAATGGTAGAGTGGGGGATATATTGGGCCATGAGGTTACAGATTGTGTTCAAGAACAATGCTGCTGCTGCTGATGGCCCACAGCACCTCAGGGATGCCCAGTCTTCAGATGCTAGATCTGTTTGAAATCTATCCCTTTCTGCCTATGTGATTGTGATGGAGGGTATTCTCAATGTGAAGAAGGGACTTCATCTCCACAAGGACGGTTACTGCTACTGATACTATCATGGACAGATGCATCTATGGCAGGCAGGTTGGTGAGCATGAGGTCAAGTGTGTCTTTCCCTCTTGTTGGTTCCCTCACTACCTGCCACCGACCCAGTCTGGCAGCAATGTCATCTAGGACTCGGCCAGCTCAGTCTGTGGTGGTGCTACCGAGCCACTTTTGGTGCTGGATATTGAAGTCCCCCACCCAGAGCAAATTCTGCACCCTTACCACCCTCAGTGCTTCCTCCAAGTGATGTTCAACATGGAGGAGCACTGATTCATCAGCTGAGGGAGGGTGGTACGTGGTAATCAGCAGGAGGTTTCCTTGCCCATGTTTGACTTGATTTCATGAAAATACATTGGGTCCAGAGTCGACGTTTAGGACTAGCAGGGCAATTCCCTCCCAACTGTGTGAAACTGTGCTGCCACCCCAGCTGGGTTTGTCCTGCTGGTGGGACAGGGCATACCCAGGGATGGTGATGGTGGTGTCTGGGACATTATCTGTAAGGTATGATTACTTGTGTATGACTATGTCAGGCTGTTGCTTGACTAGTCTGTAAGACAGCTCTCCCCATTTTGGCGCTAGCCCCCAGATGTTAGTAAGGAGGACTTTGCAGGGTCGACAGGGCTGTTTGCTGTTGTCATTTCCGATGCCTAGGTCAATGCTGGGTGGTCTGTCCAGTTTCATTCCTTTCTATTGACATTTTAGCGGTTGGATCCAACTGAGTGGCTTGCTAGGCCATTTCAGTGGGCATTTAAAAGTCAACCACGTTGCTGTGGGTCTGGAGTCACATGTAGGCCAGGCCAGGCAAGGATGGCAGATTTCCTTCCCTAAAGGACATTAGTGAACCAGATGGGTTTTTACAACGATTGACAATGGTTGCATGGTCATCATTAGACTTGTGGTTCCAGATTTTTATTGAATTCAAATTCCATCATCTGCCAGGGTAGGATTCGAATCCAGGTCCCCAGGACATTACCCTGGGTCCCTGGATTACTCATCTAGTGACAATACCACTGCCTCCCCAACTACCATTCTGAATTGACACTTATTCAGAGCTGTTCCTCTGACAGTGAAGCGATCGATAACTGCTGCCATTTCAACAGTGTGGACTCCCTCAGTAATTCTCATCTGACAAAACAGTGCTCCCTCAATACTGTCCCTCCAACAGTACGACGCTCCCTGAGTATTGCCCCTCTGTCAATGCGGTGCTCTATCAGTACAGCTCCTCTGACAGCGCAGCTCTCCCTCAGGACTGCCCTACCGACAGTGCAGTACTCCCTCTGAACAGCCACTCTGACAGTGCAGCACACCCTAAATACTGACCCTCCAACTGTGCAGCAGCCCCCCATTTCTGTACTTTTCACAGAACTCGGAGAGTGCAGCAGTACCTCAGAACTGACCCTCCGGCAGTGCAACACTCCCTCAGTACTGACCCGCTGACAGTGAAGCACTCACTCACTCCTGACCCTCTGACAGTGCAGCACTCACTCAATACAGAGCCTGTGATAGTGCAGCACTCCCTCAGTACTGGCCCTTCAACAGCACAGTACTCCCTGGATGGTAGGGCACTCAAGGTATAGCTCTAGTGGGTTTTTTTTTATTTTATATAATGGAAATAGGTGGGAAAAGGAAAATCTTTATAATTTATTGGGAAAAAAAAAAGAGAAGGGGGAAACAGAAAGGGGGTGGGGATGGGGGAGGGGACTCACGACCTAAAGTTGTTGAATTCAATATTCAGTCCGGAAGGCTGTAAAGTCCCTAGTCGGAAGATGAGGTGTTGTTCCTCCAGTTTGCGTTGGGCTTCACTGGAACAATGCAGCAAGCCAAGGACAGACATGTGGGCAAGAGAGCAGGGTGGAGTGTTAAAATGGCAAGCGACAGGGAGGTTTGGGTCATTCTTGCGGACAGACCGCAGGTGTTCTGCAAAGCGGTCGCCCAGTTTACGTTTGGTCTCTCCAATGTAGAGGAGACCACATTGGGAGCAACGAATGCAGTAGACTAAGTTGGGGGAAATGCAAGTGAAATGCTGCTTCACTTGAAAGGAGTGTTTGGGTCCTTGGACGGTGAGGAGAGAGGAAGTGAAGGGGCAGGTGTTGCATCTTTTGCGTGGGCAAGGGGTTGTGCCATAGGAGGGGGTTGAGGAGTAGGGGGTGATGGAGGAGTGGACCAGGGTGTCCCGGAGGGAGCGATCCCTACGGAATGCCGATAAGGGGGGTGAAGGGAAGATGTGTTTGGTAGTGGCATCATGCTGGAGTTGGCGGAAATGGCGGAGGATGATCCTTTGAATGCGGAGGCTGGTGGGGTGATAAGTGAGGACAAGGGGGACCCTATCATGTTTCTGGGAGGGAGGAGAAGGAGTGAGGGCGGATGCGCGGGAGATGGGCCGGACACGGTTGAGGGCCCTGTCAACGACCGTGGGTGGAAAACCTCGGTTAAGGAAGAAGGAGGACATGTCAGAGGAACTGTTTTTGAATGTAGCATCATCGGAACAGATGCGACGGAGGCGAAGGAACTGAGAGAATTCTCTCAGTTCCTTCGCCTCCGTCGCATCTGTTCCGATGATGCTACATTCAAAAACAGTTCCTCTGACATGTCCTCCTTCTTCCTTAACCGAGGTTTTCCACCCACGGTCGTTGACAGGGCCCTCAACCGTGTCCGGCCCATCTCCCGCGCATCCGCCCTCACTCCTTCTCCTCCCTCCCAGAAACATGATAGGGTCCCCCTTGTCCTCACTTATCACCCCACCAGCCTCCGCATTCAAAGGATCATCCTCCGCCATTTCCGCCAACTCCAGCATGATGCCACTACCAAACACATCTTCCCTTCACCCCCCTTATCGGCATTCCGTAGGGATCGCTCCCTCCGGGACACCCTGGTCCACTCCTCCATCACCCCCTACTCCTCAACCCCCTCCTATGGCACAACCCCTTGCCCACGCAAAAGATGCAACACCTGCCCCTTCACTTCCTCTCTCCTCACCGTCCAAGGACCCAAACACTCCTTTCAAGTGAAGCAGCATTTCACTTGCATTTCCCCCAACTTAGTCTACTGCATTCGTTGCTCCCAATGTGGTCTCCTCTACATTGGAGAGACCAAACGTAAACTGGGCGACCGCTTTGCAGAACACCTGCGGTCTGTCCGCAAGAATGACCCAAACCTCCCTGTCGCTTGCCATTTTAACACTCCACCCTGCTCTCTTGCCCACATGTCTGTCCTTGGCTTGCTGCATTGTTCCAGTGAAGCCCAACGCAAACTGGAGGAACAACACCTCATCTTCCGACTAGGGACTTTACAGCCTTCCGGACTGAATATTGAATTCAACAACTTTAGGTCGTGAGTCCCCTCCCCCATCCCCACCCCCTTTCTGTTTCCCCCTTCTCTTTTTTTTTCCCAATAAATTATAAAGATTTTCCTTTTCCCACCTATTTCCATTATATAAAATAAAAAAAAAACCCACTAGAGCTATACCTTGAGTGCCCTACCATCCATTCTTAATTAGCACATTCGTTTAGATAATATCACCAACTTTATCTTTAACACCTATGTGTTCTATTCTCCCACAGTACTGCCTCATTACTGACCCTCTGACAGTACAGCACTCCCTGAGTACTAACCCTCGCGGTGCAACCCTCCCTCAATAATGACCTCTGACAGTGCAGCCCCCCCTCAATAATGACTCTCCGACACTGCAACACTGCCTCAGGACTGAGCCTCCGACAGTGCATCACTCCCTCAGTACTGACCTTCTGACAGTGCAGCACTCCTACTGTAGTGACCCTCTGACACTGCAGAACTGCCTCATTACTGACCCGCTGACAGTGCAGCACTTCCTTAGTACTGACGCTCTGACAATACAGCAATTCCTCAGTCCTGACCCTTGGACAGGGGAGACCCCTCAGTACTGACCCATTGATACTGCATCTGCCTCAGTACTGGCTCTTTGAAAGTGCAGCACGCCCTGAGTACTGACCTGCAGACCGAGAAGCACTCTCTCAGTACTAACCCACTGACAGTGCTCCCGGCCTCAGTACTGTCTCTCTGACCATGCAGCACTCCTTGAGTACTAATCCTCCAACAGTGCAGCACTTCCTGAGCACTGACACTCCAAAACTGCAACACTGCCTGAAACTCATCACTGCACTAGCATCCCTCAGTACTGACCCTCTGACATTGTAGCACTTCCTCAGTACAGAGCCACCAACAATGGAGCACTGCATCAATACCCGCTCGCTGACAGTGCAGCACCCCCTCAGTACTGACCCTCTGACAGTGTAGCACTCCCTCAGTACCGACCTGCTGAAAGTGAAGGACTCTCTGAGTACTGACCCTCTGACATTGTGAAACTCCCTCAGTACTGACCCATTGAAAGTGAAGGACTCGTTGAATACTGACCCTCTGACGTTGTGACACTCTCACTGTACTGACCCTCTGACAGTGCAGCTCTCCTTCAGTACTGACCCTCCGACAGTGCAGCACTCCTTCAGTACTGACCTTCTGACAGTGCAGCACTCCCTCAGCACTGACCCTTTGACGGTGCAGCACTATCTCAGTACTGAGTCTCCGACAGTGCAGCAATCCCTCAATACGTACCATCCAAAAGTGCAGCACTCCCTCAGAACTGATCCGCTAACAATGCAGCACTACCTCAGTACTGATCCACTAATAGTGCAGCACTACCTCAGTACTGATCCTCCAAAACTGCAGCACCCCCTCCGCACTGACCAACCGACACTGCAGCACTCCCTCAGTACTGACCCTCTGACAGTGCAGCACTCCCTCAGTGCTGACATACTGACAGGTGCAGCACTCCCTTAGTACCAACACTATAACACTCAGTACTGACCCTCCGAATTCAACACTGCCCCAGTAGTGACCCCACCGACTGTGAAGCACTGCTCCAGGAGAGACCCTCTGACAGTGCAGCACTCCCTCAGTACTGACCCTCCAACACTGCTGCACTCCCTCAGTTCTGATCCCCCAAAAGTGCAGCACCGCCCCAGCACGGACCCTCCGACAGTGCAGCACTCCCTGAGTACTGACTCTCCGACAATGCAGCGATTCCCTCAGTACTGACCATGTGTGTGGAAAGTGTGTCCAAATGCAGCTTCTAGTTAACCGGATTTCAGGGCTGGAGCTGCGGGTGGACTCATTGTGGAGCATCCGCGATGCTGAGCAAATCGTGGATAGTGAGGTGGTCACACCGCAGGTGAAGATTACATAGCAGAAAGGGAATAGGTGACCATCAGGAACAGTAAAAGACTCAGGAAGATAGTGCAGGAGTCCCCTGTAGTCACCCCCCTCTCTAATAGATGTATAGCTTTGGATACTGTTGGGGGGGATGGCCTCTCAGGGGAAAGCAGCAACAGTCAAGTTCACGGCACTGTGGGTGGCTCTGCTGCTCAGAGGTGGGGGGGAGGAAAACAAGTGGCAGGGCTATAGTGATATGGGATTCAATAGTTAGAGGCACAGACAGAGGCTTCTGTGGCTGCAAACGTGAATCAAGGATGGTATGTTGCCTCCCTGGTGCCAGGGTCCAGGATATCATGGAGCAGCTGCAGGACATTCTGGGGAGGGAAGGTAAACAGCCAGTGGTCGTGGTACACATCAGTACCAATGACATAGATAAACTAAGTGATGAGGACCTGCAAGCTCAGTACAGGGAGTTAGGAGATAAATTAAAATGCAGGAACTCAAATGCAGTAATCTCAGGATTACCCCCAGTTCCACGTGCTAGTGAGAGCAGGAATAAGAGGATAGACCAAATGAACATGTGGCTGGAGAGATGGTATAGCTGGGAGGGATTCAGATTCTTGAGGCACTGGGACCGGTTATAGGGAAGGTGGGACCTGTACAAACCGAATGGGCTGCACCCAGGCAGAGCTGGGACCAATGTCGTTGCGGGGGCTTTTGCTAGTTCTGTTGGGGAGTATTTAAACTAGTGTGGCAGGGGAATTAGATCCCAGGAGTAGGATCAGATAGGTCAGATTCAGATCAGAAAAATGGAGGTAGAACATTAATTCAGGACGTTGTGATAGACATGGAGTTACAGGAGAAGTAAAGCTTAAAAAGTGTCCAGCAAGGGAAATTGACGGGGTTAAACTGTTTATGTTTCAATGCAAGGAGTATTACAAACAAGGTAGATGCACTCAGGGCACAGGTAAACACATGGCAGCAGGATGTCATTGCTATAACGGAGACCTGGCTAAAGGAGGGACAAAACTGGCAGCTAAATATCCCTGGTTATAGACACGATAGAGTAGGAGATAAAAAAGGAGGGTGGGGGGGTAGCACTAATGGTTAAAGAATCAATTCCAGTTGTGAGAAGGGATGATATGCTAAATGGGTCAACAAACAAGGTTTTATCGATTGAGCTTAGAAATAAAAAAGGGGCAGTCACACTACTGGGAGTATACTACAGACCCCCAAACAGTGAAAGGGAGATAGAAGAATAAATATGTCGGCAAATTTCTGCTTGTAAGAACAAGAGGGCTTCAACTATCCTAATATCAACTGGGATTCAAACAATATAAGGGGCACTGAGGGACAAAAATTCATGCAGTGTGTCTAAGAAAGTTTTTTCAACCAATTAGTGACAAACCCAATAAGAGGAGATGCAATTCTAGACCTAGTCTTAGGGAATGAAGAAGGTCAAGTGGGTGAAGTGACAATTGGCGACCATATCAGGGACAGTGATCACAATTCAGTTGGATTTAGTATTACCATGGAAAAGGATAGAGATAAGGCAGGAGTAAAAGTCTTGAACTGGGGAAAGGCAAATTTTGCAGAAATGAGGAGGGACTTGGCTGAGGTGGACTGGACAGCACTGCTGGAGGATAAAACAGTGGAAAACCAGTAGGAAGCACTAAAAAGCGAGATCCGAATTGTACAAAGTAGACATGTTCCCTACAAAAATAAGAGTGGTACTGCCAAATCTAGACCTCCCTGGTTGTCTAGAGGAATACGGGGGAAGATCAAACAGAAAAAGAAAATGTATGATAGGCACAAAGAACTAAGCACTGCAGATAGCCGAGACGAATATAGGAAGTGCAGGGACGAAGTAAAAAAGGAAATAAGGAAATCAAAGAGAAGGCACGAAGAAAGATTAGCAAGTAAAGTTAAAGATAACCCAAAGATGTTTTACCAATACATTAATGCTAAAAGGTTAGTTCAGGAAAAAGTGAGACCTATCAGAGATGAAGGTGGAAACTTGTGTGTAGATGCAGAGGTTTTGAATGAATATTTTGTCTCTTTGTTTACAAAGGAAAGGGAGGTTGTAGATATAGTAGTCCAGGAGGAACACTGCAAGATATTAGACTATCCCGTCAAAAAGAGAGAGGAAGTACTCGAAGGGTTGAAATCCTTGAAAGTTGATAAGTCACCAGGGCCAGATGGATTGTTTCCGAGGCTGCTGAAGGAAGTCAGGGAGGAGATAGTAGATGCTCTGAGGATGATTTTCCAATCTTCACTAGATACAGGGGAGGTACCGGAGGACTGGAGAAATGCAAACGTAGTTCCATTGTTTAAAAAGGGATCAAAGGAAATGCTAAACAATTATAGGCCAGTTAGTTTTACATCGGTGGTGAGCAAATTAGTAGAATCAATCCTGAGAGATGGGATTAACTGTTGATGAAGGTAGTGCAGTGGATATTGTTTACATGGATTTTAGCAAGGCATTTGACAAGGTCCCACATGGCAGATTGGTCAGGAAAGTAAAAGCCCATGGGATTCAGGGTAATGTGGCAAAACTGGATAAAAGATTGGCTTTGTAACAGGAAACAAAGGGTAATGGTTGATGGATGCCCGTGCGAATGGAAAGTTGTCTCAAGTGGTGTTCCACAGGGCTCGGTGTTGGGACCCTTGCTGTTTGTATTATATACTAACGATTTGGACGTGAATGTGGGGGGCACGTTTGGGAAATTTGCAGATGACACAAAGATTGGCTGAGCAGTGGATAGTGTAGAAGATAGCCATAATCTCCAAAATGATATAGATGGGTTGGTGGAGTGGGCGATAAAGTGGCAGATGGATTTTAATATAGAGAAGTGTGAGGTCATACATTTAGGGAGGTCAAACAGTTACAGGGATTACCAAATAAATGGGAATATACTAAGTGGGGTAGATGAAGTGAGAGATCTTGGCGTACAAGTACACAGGTCCCTGAAGACAGCAGTTGAAGTAGACAAGGTTGTAAAGAAGGCATATGGAATGTTCTCCTTCATTGGCAAGGTATGGAATATAAAAGTAAGGATATAATGTTCGAATTGTATAAAACACTAGTGAGGCCACAACTGGAGTATTGTGTGCAGTTCTGGTCACCACATTACAGGAAGGACGTAATAGCTCTGGAGAGAATGCAGAGGAGGTTTATAAGAATGTTGCCAAGGTTAGAAAAGTGTAGCTACGAGGAGAGATTGGATAGGTTGGGGTTATTTTCCTTAGAACAAAGAAGGCTGAGAGGTGACTTGATTGAGGTGTTGAGGGGAATAGATAGAGTGGACAGGATAAAATTGTTTCCCTTGTTGAATTCTAGAACCGGGGACAAGATTCAAGATAAGTGGCAGAAGGTGTAGGGGGACATGAGGAAGAACTTTTTCATGCAGAGGGTAGTGGGTGTCTGGAATTCGATGCTACAGTTGGTGGTAGAGGCAGAAACTTTAAACTCTTTTAAAAAGTACCTGGATCTGCACCTAAAGTGCTGTAAGCTGCAGAGCTATGAGCCTGGTGCAGGAAGGAGTGATAAGTGTTTAATCTTTGCTTTTATCTTAGAAAGGGTACCTGGGTGTCCTTGGGCTGGCATGGACAAGATGGGCTGAATGGCCTCCTTCTGTGCTGTAACTTTTCTATGGTTCTATGACCCACTGATGGTGCAGCACTCACTCAATATTGATTTCTGACAGTGCAGCACTCTCTCAGTACTGATCCCCCGATAGTGCAGCACCATCCCAGGACGGACCCTCCAACAGTGCAGCACTCCCTCAGTACTCAGTCTCCAATAGTGCAGCAATCCCTCATTATTCACCCCCGACAGTGAAGCACTCTCTCACTGCTGACCCACTGACAATGCAGCACTCCTTCAGTACTGGCCCTCTGACAGTGCAGCACTCCCTCAGTACTGATCCTCTGACAGTGCAGCACTCTCTCAGTACTGATCCTCTGATAGTGAAACGCTCCCCCAGTACTGACCCGCTGACAGTGCAGCACTCATTCAGTACTGAGCCCCTGACAATGCAGCACTTCCTCAGTACTGGGACTCCGACACTGCAGCACTCCCTCAGTACCGACCTGCTGAAAGTGCAGCATCCCTCAGTGCAGACCCACAGACAGTGCAGCAGTCCCTGAGTACTGACGCTCTGACAGTGTAGCAATCCCTCAGTATTGACCCTCTAACAGTGCAGCACTCCCTAAGTACTGACCCTCTGACAGTGCAGCGATCCCTCAGTACTGACCCTCTGAAGTGCAGCAATTCCCCAGTACTGATCCCCCGATGGGGCAGCACCGTACCAGTATGGACCCTCCAACAGTGCAGCACTCCCTCAGTACTCAGTTTCCAACAGCGCAGCACTCCCTCAGTATTTACCATCTGACAGTGCAGCACTGCCTCAATACTAATCCTCTAAAATTGCAGTACTCGCTCAGTACTGACCCGCTGACATTGCAGCAATTTCTCAGTACTGACCCTCTGACACTGCAGCACTTCCTCGGTACTTACCCGCTGAAAGTGTAGCGCTCCGTCAGTGCTGGCCCTCTGACAGTGCAGCACTCCCTCAATACTGACATACATAAGAACATAGAACATAAGAACTAGAAGCAGGAGTAGGCAATTCAGCCCCTCGAGCTTGCCCTGCCTTTCATTGCGATCACGGCTGATCTCATTTCGGCCTCAACTCCAATTTCCCACCCTCTCCCCATAAACTTTCAACCCATTACTAATTAAAAATCTGTCTATCTCCTCCTTAAATGTATTCAGTGTCCTGACATCCACTGTACTCTTAGGTAGTGAATTCCACAGATTCATGACCCTTTGAGAAAAGTAATTCTTCCTTATCTCTGATTTAAATCTACCACCCCTTAGCCTAAAACTATGGCCTCACATTCTAGAGTGCCCCAGAAGGGGAAACATCTGCTCCACGTTTACTTTGTCTATCCCCTTTAACATCTTATATATCTCAACTAGATCACCTCTCATCCTTCTAAACTCTGACCCTCTGACAATACAGCACTCCCTCAGTACCGACTCTCCGACAGTGCAGCGGTCCTGCAGTTCGTACCCTCGAACAGTGCAGCACTCCCTCAGTACTGCTCCTCTGGCAGTGCAGCACCACCTCTATACTGATCCTCCATAACTGCAGCAATCCCTCAGTACTGACCCTCTTTCAGTGCAGCAATCCCTCAGCACTGACCCACTGAGAGTGCAGCACTCCCTCAGCACTGACCCACTGACAGTGCAGCACTCCCTCAATACTGACCCTCTAACAGCACAGCACTCCCCGAGTACTGGCCTTCCAATACTACAGTACTCCCTCATTACTGACTCCCTGACATTGCGGCACACCCTCAGAACTGACCCTCTGACAGTAAAGCTCTCCCTCAGTACTGACCCTCCGACAGTACAACACTCCCTCAATACTGACCCTCCCGACAGTAAAGCTCTCCCTTAATACTGACCCTCCGACAGTGCAGCACTCTGTCAGTACTGACCCTCTGACAGTAAAGCTCCCCCTCAGTACTGACCCTCTGACTGTGCAGCACTTCCTCAATACTGACCCTCCGACAGAGTAGCACTCCCTTAGTACTGACCCTCCAACAGTAAAGCTCTCCCTCAGTACTGACCCTCCGACAGTAAAGCTCTCCCTCAGTACTGACCCTCCGACGGTAAAGCTCTCCATCAGTACTGTATCTCCAACAGTGCAGCACTCCCTCAGTACTGACTCTCCGACAGTAAACCTCTTCCCAGTGCTACTCTGAGGGGTTAGTTTGTTCAAGCCCTGTAGTGCTAAAACTCTAACTTTAAGAAAATGTTTCTTTTAACTTTTGATGATGCATGGAGTCTGCCTTCTCGATGGAATTGTTTATTTTAACTCAATGTCTATGTGAGGGGTATTAGTTAAGGAATGTAATAGCTTTCTTTGTGAGCTGGATTGATTTGCCTGATGTAATTTTGGGCAGAACTCTGGGATGCCGGCCCACAGAGAACACATCTATATTCCAGCAATCTCCAGTAGATGGTAGCTCGGATTGCAGAACACATGAATCACAGCACATAGCCACTGACAATTAGAGGCATGAAAGGAGTTTGTAATGTTACAAATTTATCGATCAATAGTCTTCAATCGCATAGGTTAATACTATAACTGAGTCATAGCACAAGTGAAGAACTTATAAGCTGTAGCTTTGGTGAACCAAGTTGCACTTTGCACTCATCTCAAGGATTAATAGATAAAAAGAAAAAACTGCGAATGTTGGAAATCCAAAACAAAAACAGAATTACCTGGAAAAACTCAGCAGGTCTGGCAGCAACGATGGAGGAAAAGTTGATGTTTCGAGTCCTCATGACCCTTCAACAGAACTGAGTAAAATTAGGAGACGGGTGAAATATAAGTTGGTTTAAAGTGGGTGGGGGGGAAGGTGAGGGAGGGGGTGGGGGGGCGGGTGGGTGTGGGCTGTGGAGGGAGAGAAGTTGGGGGGGGGGATGGTTGTAGGGACAAGCAAGCAGTGATAGGAGCAGATAACCAAAAGATGTCGCAGACAAAAGAACAAAGAAGTGTTGAAGGTGGTGATACTATCTAAACGAATGTGCTAATTAAGAATGGATGGCAGGACACACAAGGTACAGCTCTAGTGGGGGTGGGGTGGAATAAGACTAAAAGGGCATAAAAGGTATAGATTTTAAAAATAATGGAAATAGGTGGGAAAAGAAAAATCTATATAAATTATTGGAAAAATTAAAAGGTGGGGTAAGAAATGGAAAGGGGTTGGAGATGGAGGAGGGAGTTCAAGATCTAAAGTCAGAAGATGGGGTGCTGTTCCTCCAGTTTGCGTTGAGCTTCACTGGAACAATGCAGCAAGCCAATGACAGACATGTGGGCAAGAGAGCAGAGTGGGGTGTTAAAATGGTGAGCGACAGGGAAGTTTGGGTCATTCTTGCGGACAGACCGCAGGTGTTCTGCAAAGCGGTCGCCCAGTTTGCGTTTGGTCTCTCCAATGTAGAGGAGACCGCATTGGGAGCAACGAATGCGTTAGACTAAGTTGGGGGAAATGCAAGTGAAATGCTGCTTCACTTGAAAGGAGTGCTTGGGCCCTTGGACGGTGCGGAGAGAGGAAGTGAAGGGGCAGGTGTTGCATCTTTTGTGTATGCATGTGGAGGTGCCGTAGGTGGGGGTTGAGGAGTAGGGGATGATGGAGGAGTGGACCAGGGTGTCGCGGAGGGAAGGATCCCTACGGAATGCCACAGGGGGGGTGAAGGGAAGATGTGTTTTGTGGTGGCATCATGCTGGAGTTGGCGGAAATGGCGAAGGATGATCCTTTGAATGCGGAGGCTGGTGGGGTAATAAGTGAGGACAAGGGGGACCCTATCATGTTTCTGGGAGGGAGGAGAAGGCGTGAGGGCGGATATGCAGGAGATGGGCCGGACACGGTTGAGGGCCCTGTCAACGACCATGGGTGGAAAACCTCAGTTAAGGATGAAGGAGGACATGTCAGAGGAACTGTTTTTGAAGGTAGCATCATCAGAACAGATGCGACAGAGGTGAAGGAACTGAGAGAATGGGATGGAGTCCTTACAGGAAGCGGGGTGTGAGGAGCTGTAGTCGAGGTAGCTGTGGGAGTTGGTAGGCTTGTAATGGATATTGGTGTACAGTCTATCACCAGAAATTGAGACAAAGAGGTCAAGGAAGGGAAAGGAAGTGTCAGAGATGGACCATGTGAAAATGATAGAGGGGTGGAGATTGGAAACAAAAACCCGCTGACAAGGGTGGTGCTGTTGTTGTCTGGCGCACTGACCTCTACCTCGCGGAGGCTGAGCGTCAACTCGCAGACACTTCCTCCTACCTCTCCCTGGACCATGTCCTCACCACTGAACATCAAGCCATTGTTTCCAGGACTGTCACTGACCTCATCTCCTCTGGAGATCTTCCTCTCACAACTTCCAACCTGATAGTGGCCCAACCTCGGACGGCCCGCTTCTACCTCCTACCCAAAATCCACAAACAGGACTGTCCCAGCAGACCAATCATGTCAGCCTGCTCCTGCCCCACAGAACTCATTTCCCGTTGTCTTGACACACTTCTCTCTCACCTTGTCCAGTCCCTTCCCACCTACATCTGTGATTCCTCTGACACCTTACGTCATATCAACAACTTCCAGTTCCCTGGCCCCAACCGCCTCCTCTTCACCATTCACGTCCAATCCCTCTACACCTCCATCCCCCACCAGGATGGTCTGAGGGCCCTTAGCTTCTTCCTCAAACAGAGGCCCAAACAATCCCCATCCACCACTACTCTCCTCCATCTGGCTGAACTTGTTCTCACACTGAACAATTTCTCCTTCAACTCCTTTCACTTCCTCCAAATAAAAGGTGTGGCTATGGTACCCACATGGGCCCCAGCTATGCCTGTCTCTTTATGGGGTATGTGGAACATTCCTTGTTCCAGTCCTACTCCGTCCCCCTCCCACAACTCTTTCTCCGGTACTTCGATGATTACTTTGGTGCTGCTTCATGCCCTCGTCGGGACCTGGAAAAATTTATTAACTTTGCTTCCAATCTCCACCCCTCTATCATTTTCACATGGTCCATCTCTGACACTTCCCTTCCCTTCCTTGGCTTCTCTGTCTCAATCTCTGGTGATTGTCTGTACACCAATATCCATTACAAGCCTACCGACTCCCACAGCTACCTCGACTACAGCTCCTCACACCCCGCTTCCTGTAAGGACTCCATCCCATTCTCTCAGTTCCTTCGCCTGTTCTGATGATGCTACCGTCAAAAACAGTTCCTCTGACATGTCCTCCTTCTTCCTTAACCGAGGTTTTCCACCCACGGTCGTTGACAGGGCCCTCAACCGTGTCCGGCCCATCTCCCGCGCATCCGCCTTCATGAGCCTTCTCCTCCCTCCCAGAAACATGATAGGGTCCCTCTTGTTCTCACTTATTACCCCACCAGCCTCCGCATTCAAAGGATCATTCTTTGCCATTTCCGCCAACTCCAGCATGATGCCACCACAAAACACATCTTCCCTTCTCCACCCCCCTGTGGCATTCCGTAGGGATCCTTCCCTCCGCGACACCCTGGTCCACTCCTCCATCACCCCCTACTCCTCAACCCCCACCTAAGGCACTTCCACATGCATACACAAAAGATGTAACACCTGCCCCTTCACTTCCTCTCTCCTCACCGTCCAAGGGCCCAAACACTCCTTTCAAGTGAAGCAGCTTGCATTTCCCCCTACTTAGTCTACTGCATTCGTTGCTCCCAATGCGGTCTCCTCTACATTGAAGAGACCAAACGCAAACTGGGCGACCGCTTTGCAGAACACCTGCGGTCTGTCCGCAAGAATGACCCAAACCTCCCTGTCGCTCCCCATTTTAACACTCCACCCTACTCTCTTACCCACATGTCTGTCATTGGCTTGCTGAATTGTTCCATCGAAGCTCAACGCAAACTGGAGGAACAACACCCCATCTTCCGACCACGCACTTTACAGCCTTCCGGACTGAATATTGAATTCAACAACTTTAGATCTTGAACTCCCTCCTCCATTCCCACCCCCTTTCCGTTTCTTCCCCCTCCCTTTTGTTTTTTCCAATAATTTATATAGATTTTTCTTTTCCCACCTATTTCCATTATTTTTAAAATCTATACCTTTAAGCCCTGTTATTCCAACCCACCCCCACTAGAGCTGTACCTTGTGTGTCCTGCCATCCATTCTTAATTAGCACATTCGTTTAGATAATATCACCACCTTCAACACCTCTTTGTTCTTTTGTCTGTGAAATCTTTTGATTATCTGCTCCTATCACTGCTTGCTTGTCCCTACAACCCAACCACCCCCCCCAACCTCTCTCCTCCACCTTAAACCAACTTATATTTCACCCCTCTTCTAATTTTACTCAGTTCTGTTGAAGGTTCATGAGGATTCGAAACATCAACTTTTTCTTCTCCGCCGATGCTGCCAGACCTGCTGAGTTTTTCCAGGTAATTCTGTTTTTGTCAAGGATTAATAGGGTTGGAAAGTTTATATATTAAAAGATCAAAATACAAACTTACTCTGTTGTCATTTGAGATACAAGGTCAAATGATGTGAAGCCTTCATTAGAAAAGTTATCTTTATATTGGCCCATCTTTATGGCCTCCAACCACTCGGCAACTGTGCTGAAGCTAGAAAAATCAGGAACAGTCCGATCCAGCAATGGTAGGGTTACCCTGCAGACAGAATACAATACATGGAGCAATGGGGCATCGACTGACCACAACAGCAACATGGAGTCAGAACTATGGACAGAAATTCCAAAAGTTCAGAAGGACCCAATCCTACAATTCAATAGACAGGTTTGAGCCTCGAGGGCATCAAGACAAACAGGCTGAAACAGTGAGATGGATCATTATCAGAATGGGGTCTTGTTGCAACATTTCAAATTCAAGTTTGTTTAGGCATTGGAAACTGACCGATCTGACAGGCAGAGTGACAAGTCCTGTGGATAAGGTTCAAAACAGATTTATCTGTGATTATCCTCTTACTGCTGAGGGGAAAATACTCCAAACACAGATGACTAGCGTGGTTTATTTGGCATAACATCTGTGGAGAGAAGGCTACATCTAGGAATTTCAAGGAAGGGAGGAAGGTTTCAAATGGAGTGTGGAGAGTGAGTGTCACATGGAGTGAGGAGAATGAGGTCTCAAATGGAGTGAGGAGAGTGAGTGTCAATGGAGAGCGAGGATACAAAAGTATCAGTTGACAGTAGAAGCTCTAATCTGATATCTTGGGAAGGCTACAACTGAGTGTTGGGCTGGAAACAGATTCCAAATACAGGCTACTCAACTGGACATATACAACCAACCAAATTTTCTTGCAATTAATTTTGAACACATCACTGCGCTTAATACTTTTTCTTTCTTTGTCTTTTCATTTTTGTCTTTATAATGCAAAAACCCTTTATTTCAAAAACTGAATTTTCAACTTAGTACAGATCCCAAAATGAATTACCTTAATGCTATTCATTCCTACTTGTACATTCCTCCCACTTTACACACTTTTCAGAGTCTAACTGACCACTTGTTAATATCTTCAGTTATGATTAGTGTTTGGTGAAAGTTACAACAAACAGATGCGGACGCAAAATTTCTGGGTATTATAATTAATGATTTGTGAGGCCTAGAATGTGATGGACAAGGGGCAGCAAATGAGTTGTGGACAGTTGTGGAAATACATTAGATAAGTTGTTCTTACCCTGAAGTCAGTGGAGTCACAGCCTTTAGACTATTTGGATTCCGGATCATTTTATCCAAGGTATTCACAATCTGCCCAAACTTAGGTCTATTGTTGCGATCTTTCTGCCAGCAGTCAAGCATTAATTGATGAAGAGCTGTTGGACAGTCCATGGGTGGAGGGAGTCGATAATCTTGTTCAATAGCATTGATCACCTGTCAAAATAAACCACATTCATATTATGCTGTTATGGGGGAAGTGATACTGTATCCTGACAGCATCACTGCTCAATCATTTACTTTGTTATGAAAACATTAGGAAGTTTAACATTTAGAGTTAACATTTCGAGTTGAATACGACTCTTCATCTGAATTGAAGGGAGATAGAAATGTGATGGGTTCTATACTATTGAAAGTGGGAGGGAGAGGCAGGAGAAAGGAAAGGTCTGGGATAGGTTAAAGGGTGGGAGAGATTAGAGTGCGTGGCAAAGACACCTTGGAACAAAAGGCAAAGGGAAAGGTAATGATTGTAGTCAAGAAATAAAGCATTGGTCCAGACTGGAGGCTAATGGCAGAATAATGGACAGCTCTGTCTAAAAGCATGACACAAACTGGTCCTTGACAGAAAAAAAGATCAAAATGGAGGACAGAGTTTATGGTCTGAGTTATTGAACTCAATGTTGAGTCCAGAAGCTGTAAAGTGCCTAATTGGAAAATGAGGTGCTATTCCTCCAGCTTGTATTGAGCTTGACTAGAACATGGCAGTAGGTGGAGAACAGGAATGTGAGTGTGAGTGCAAGGTTGTGAATTAAAATGCGAGCAACTGGAAGATCAGGATCATACCTGAAGACTGAGTGGAGGCCTTGGGTAGTGAGGAGAGAGGAGGGTTGGGGATGAGTTGAAGGAGAAATTGTTCAAGGAAAGAACAGGTTCAGCCAGGTGGAGGATGGTGGTGTTGGATGGGAACTTGTTGGGCCTCTGCTCATGGAAGAAGCGTAGAGACTTCAAACTGCCCTAGTGGGGCATGGCAGTGTAGAGAGAATTGGACAAACATAATGAAGAGAGGCAGTTAGGGCCGGAAAACTGAAAATTGTTGAAATGACATAGGGCTCAGAAGAATCACGGATGTAAGTAGGAAGTGACTGGGTAAGGGGAAAACAAATAGAGTCAAGATAGTAAGAAATAAGTTCAGTGGGGCAGGAGCAGGCTGAAACAATGTCTCTACCTGGACAACCTTGTTTATGGATTTTGGGGAGGAGGTAGAAGCGGGCTGTCCAGAGTTGGGAGGCTGTGGAGGGAAGATCTTCAGAGGAGATGAGGTCAGTGCCAGTGGCTTGAAACAATAGCTTGATGCTTAATGGTGGAGTCATGGTCCGGGGTGGGGGGGGGGGGGGGCCGCGGCGGTGTGGGGGGGCGTAGAAAGTAGTTTCTGAGAGTTGGCACTCAGCCTCTGCAAGGTAGAGGTTGATATTCCAGACAACAACAGCACCACCCTTGTCAGCAGGTTTGATAACAATGTCAGGATAGATCTGAGAGAACAACTGCAGGAGGTGTAACACACCCGCCCTTTTATTTCCTCTTTCTTTACTGCCCAAGGTTCTAAACACTCCATCCAGGTGAAGCAGCAATTTACTTGTAATTCTTTCAATTTAACATACAGTTTTCGCTGCTCACAATTCTGTTTCCGCTACACAGGGGTGGTCTGGGAGATCACTTTGCTCAGCCCGCAAGTACGATCCCGATCTTCCAGTTGATTGCCATTTTAATTCACCACCTTGCACTCACACTCACATTTCTGTCCTTGTCCTGTTACAACATTCCAGTCAAGCTCAATATAAGCTGGAGGAAGAGCACATCATCCTCTGATTGGGCACTTTACAATCTTCTGGACTCAACATTGAGTTCAATAACTTCAGACCACATTATTTATTCTGACCTGATTTGATTTTTTTTTTGTCAAGGGACAGTGTACATCTTTTCTTTGCATGTTTTTGCTTTCAGACAGAGCTGTTCGTTATTCTGCCATTAACACTCATTCTGGCCCAATGCTCTGTTTCTTTACCACAAGCATTACCACTCTATTTGCTTTTTGCTCCAATGTCATCTTTAGTCTCTCCTGCCCTTTAACCTATCCCAGACCTTTCCTTTTGTTCTACTTCTCCCTCCCCCCTTTCAACAGCATACAACCCATCACATTTCTCCCAGCCTTCAGTTCCAAGTTTGAGTCATATTTGACTCGAAGCCTTAATTCTATTTCTCTCGCCACATATGCTGCCAGACCTGATGAATCTTACCAATGCATTTTGTTTTTGATTTCAGGTTTCCAGCAATTGCAGTATTTTGCTTTTATAATAGGAAGGGATTATGCAGCTTGGCAAATAAAGTTACCTGATTGCAACATACAACATTGACAGCACCAGAACCAGACTAAGATGCAGCATGGACTCCCCTATAACCGACTGAAATATACAGTTTTGACAGCACTATAGCCCAAAGGTAATAGCACAAATACACAGTTAACTCCATGGCACCACAGGTAGCTCAGCTTTGCAGTAGGGCATGATGAAGATTAGAAGAGTAATAGTGATAGGAGATTCAGTAGTTAGGGGAACAGACAGGTGCTTCTGTGGCTACAGATGTGAATCCAGGATGATGTGTCGTCTCCTTGGTGCTAGGATCAAGAATGTCACTGAGCAGTTGCAGGGCACCCTAAGGGTGGAGGGGGTGGGGGGGGGGGGGGGGTGATGGTGGGGGGGGTGGTGGTGGTGGTGGTGCGCGGGGGGGGTGGTTGGTGGGGGGTGGTGTTGAACAGTCATGATCTATATTGGTACCAATAACACAGGTAGAAAAAGTGATGTGATCCTGCAGTCAGAGCTCAGGGAGATAGATAGGAAATTAGCATGCAGGACCTCAAAAGTAGTAATCTCCAGATTAATTCCAGCACCATATGCATAGAGTATAGGAGGATAAAGCAGCTGAATGTATGGCTGGAAGGATGGTGCATTAGGAAGAGCTTTAGATTCTGGGGACATTGGGACCGACTCTGGGGGAGATGGATCATGTACAGGCCAGATAGATTGCACCTAAAAAGAGCTGGTACTGAGTTCTTCGCAGGGCGTTGCGCTCGTGTTATTGGGGAGAGTTTAAACTGATTCAGGAGGAGTGTGGGTATCAGGAGAAAATATCAAAGTGGAATACCAAGGTGCACAGAGTATACTGGGAGAAATAGATAACACTGGAGTAGGAAATAGGAAGTTATTACTTGGGTTCAGAGTAAGGGAAAAAGTAATAAAGTCTAAATTGTGCATATCCGTGAATGCACAGTGTGTGGTAAATGAGATTGGGCAGTTGCAGGTGCTATGTGGATACATTATGTGGCTGAGACTTGGTTCAAAGAAGGGCAGTCTGGATATTAAAAATTCCTGGATACAAAATGTTCAAGAAAGACAGGAAAGGGAGAAAAGTGGGAGATGTGCAATATTGGTTAAGGAGAGCATTGCAACTCTGCAGAAAGAGAAAGAGATAAGGCAATGATGGAGAACAATGTCCTCTGAGGGGCAGAACCAGAAGCCCAGAGTGTGGGCTGAAGAGGGGGTAGAGCCGGAGGCCCAGAGTGCAAGCTGAAGGGTGTGGAGCCAGAAGCCATGAGGATAAGCAGCAGGCAGAAGGAGGAGGAACTATCGAATAGTGTGGTAGGAGCAAAAGACACAGAGAGCATCAAAAGCCTCAGTCAGTCTGTCTGGAGAACCAGTGGGGGAAATTGGGGCAGGCATACAGCTGCTAGAGAACAAGGAGGATCATCATGACAGTACAGACACCCCCCCCCCCCCCACCCCACCCCCCACCCGAGTCTAGGAAGCTTTGAGATGAGGAAGATACCCTTTGTAGTCTGAAGGGTAAGATGATCCAGCTCATGTGGTCGAGGGGAATCAGCAATAGGAGTGCCTCGAGAACACCAGCTTCCAACCCTGTTTCTTTACTGTGATCACGAAGAGTCGCTTCTGCTGGATGCAAGGCATCCCTGCTCCCACTGCTTTATGGCCAAGTCTGCTCCCTGGCTGATTCAAGACCAGCTCTTGACGGTTTTCTTGTGCGTCTGGTGTGTTGGGCCATGGTGATCCTTGTAAAAAGTTAATTTTAAAAGCTTCGACAAAAATCCCTTTTTTCAGCAATTCAAAAGTTAATTTATTTAATATAAGCATTTTCACAAATGCGTTTATAAATCGGATGCCGGCGGAATAAAAGATCACTGTGCTGGAAGTTTTCTGTGCGTAAATCCTGCATTACACAAATACAGGCTGGGATAGAAGTGGTGTAAAGTGCAGAGCAGGCCAAGAGTTCCTACAGAGTGTTCAGGAGAATTTTCTGCAACAGTATGTTTCCGGTCCAATGAGAAAGAAGGCACTACTAGACTTGGTTCAGGCAATGAGACTGACCAACTGGATCAATAGTCAGTAGGGGATCGTTTAGGGGACAGTGATCACTATATCCTAAGCTTTACGTTGACTATGGAACCGGACAAGGAGCAATCCAGAGTAAGAATATTTCTTCTTCTTCTTAGGGAGTCCCTTGGGACTAATGATGACTTGCTTCTACTCCGGGGTTGTGCGTCCTGAGGAGACTAAAACGTCCAATGCTGGATCCGCACGCTCTGCCACAGGGAGTGTTTGACGAGGCGGTTGGGTGGGATGCTCGGGTTCCGCTGTTTGTGCTTGGCCTCCACCTGGGCCTGTGGGAGATGTTCAAAATGGTTGGCACTTTCACGGATGCTTCTTCTTCAGTTTGGATGGTCTCGAGCGAAAGATTCCCACATTTCGCTGGGGATGTTAAATTTTTGCAGGGAGGTTTTGAGGACATTGCTGAAACGCTTCCTCTACCCTCCTGGTAACTGCTTACCATGACGAACTGTGGGATAGAGCGATTCTTGTGTCAGACCCACCCAACATAGCTGACTAACCATAACCAGTGCCTCAATACTGAGGATTTTGGTCCGGGAGAGGACACTGATATTGGAGCACCTATCCTGCCATTGAATTTGCCGGATATTGCAGCCCAATAAATTGGAATCAAAGGTTGGCAGGAAAAACAGTAACTGAGCAATGGACTGCCTTTAAAGAAGAGATAGTTTGGACATAGTCAAGGTATATTCCCATGAATGGGAAAGGTAGGGCAAACAAATCTAGAGCTGCATGGATGATAAAAGGGATAGAGACTAAGATGAACAAGAAAATGTGTTCTTATGACAGATGTTGGTTGGATAATACAAGCAAGAACCAGGCTGAATATAGAAGGTTCAGAGGGGAATTGAAAACAAATAAGAGAACCAAAGAGACAGTATGACTGCCAGCTGACATAAAAGGGAATCCTAAAGTCTTCAATAGGCACATAAATAGTAAAAAGGGGTGGTAAAATGAGGAGTAAGGCCAACCAGGGACCAAAAAGTAGATTTACACTTGGAGGCATAGCTAAGGTATTAAATGAAATACTTTACATCTGTCTTTACCAAGGAAGATGATGCTGCACAGGTCATGGTGAAATAGGAGGTAATTGAGACACTTGAAGGGTTTAAAGCTTATAAAGAGGAGCTATTGGAAAGGCTGTCTGTACTATACTTAAAGTTGATCTGATGAGATGCATCCAAAAATATTGAGAGTGGAAATCATGGAGGCACTGGCCATAATTTTCAGTCTTCCTTTGACTCAGGAGTGGTCTTGAAGGACCGGAGAATTGCAAATGTTCAAAAAAAGGATCTAAAGATAAGCTCAGCAATGAAAGACCAGTCAGTTTAGTGGTGGGGAAACTTCTGGAAACAATAATTTGGAAGAAAATGGGAGAATGGAACCCAAGTTGGAAATATTGCGAGATTGCTGGTGGTGTCACATTTGTGCAGGAAGTAATGCAGGCATTTGTAACTTTGTGAGGTGTATCTTTGTTGTATTGACTATTTAAAGTGAAATTTACCTTTTTATTTGAAATATCCTTCACCTGTAAATTAATGTTTAAATGATATTGTTTTTAGGTGGTTTAGTACAGTATATTTTTTAATAAGTGAAACCTTGTCCACTGGTTTTCTTTCCGTTGGCTTGTGTGGAGAATCCTTTCTTTTCAAAGTTATCAGTCTCTTTGGGGATCATAACCACTCTAAGCGTAGCCAGCCTTTTCAAGATATTTTTATTTGATACATTTATTCTTTCATGGGATGTGGTCATCACTGGCTAGGCCAGCATTTATTATACCCCCCGAATGGCCCTTGAGAAAGTGGTGGTGAGCTGCCTTCTTGAACTGCTGCAGTCCATGTGGTATAGGTACACCCACAGTGCTGTTAGGGAAGGAGTTCCTGGATTTTGACCCAGTGACAGGGAAGGAATGGTGATATATTTCCAAGTCAGGATGGTGAGTGGCTTGGAGGAGAACATGCAGGTGGTGGTGTTTCAGTGTGTCTCTTGCCCTTGACCTTCTAGGTGGCAACAGTCATAGTCGTGGGTTTGGAAGGTGCTGTCAAAGGAGCCTTGGTGAATTGTTGCAGTGCATCTTGTAGATGGTATACACTGCAGCTACTGTGCGTCGGTGGTGGAGGGAGTGAATGTTTGTGGAAGTTTCCCCACCACTAAACTGATTGGTCTTTCATTGCTGAGCTTATCTTTAGATTCTTTTTTTGAACATTTGTAATTCTCCAGTCCTTCAAGACCACTCCTGAGTCAAAGGAAGACTGAAAATTATGGCCAGTGCCTCCATGATTTCCACTCAATATTTTTGGATGCATCTCATCAGATCAACTTTAAGTATAGTATAAAGTGGGCTGCTTTGTCCTGCATGGTGTCAAGATGGAGCTGCACTCATCTAGGCATCCTGCCTACTTTCAACTTTCACCCCATCTATTAACTATACCATATTCGTTTCTACCGACATATTTGGGCGGAACTCCTGCAGAGTGGCAAACAAAGTCAGATTGCCACTCTGTTCCTAATTACTTACCTGGAAATCCAGCTGATATTTTCTGGCCTGACCCTCCAACTCAAGCCAGGCAGGAACTGTGTGGTGCAGCACACTCTTGAGTTGTTCAGTCGAGGGCTGAGGAATTGGAGGTAAGGAAGCAACACCCTTTTTTTACAACACTAGTAGCCATAAAGCAGTTAAGTTTAATGGTCCAGCCACTTTCAGAAGCCATGGAAAAGATAGGTTTGTAAGATAAATGGTTAGGATCGGGGGTAGGGTGGTCAGGGGTGTCGGATCATCAGTGGGAGGGTGGTGTTTACTCCACTACAGTGCACTATCATGTGGCTGTCTACATCACAGTGCGGGTGGTACTGTCGCTGCAGTACCACATTAACCCTTACTCTGCCGAACATCCCCATCCTGCAGTTGTTTCCCTGCAGATTTGCTCCTCTGTCTTTCTCTCACTATTTGGAAGCCTATGGAATACCCCCAGTAGTGTAATCATCCCTGTTTTGCTGCTTAACTCTAACCAAACGTATTCTGTCCTTGCCCCCTCAAAGTCATCTTCCCTTTCCAACAATGCCATCTCTAATCAATACTGAAACTCCCCACTTTTTTTCATTTTCTATCTTTTCCGATTACTTTGAGTCTTTGAATATTAAGCAACCAGTCAGTCCTCACCATTTTAAGCCACATTTCAGTTATTGTTACTGCATCATATTCCCAGATGTATTTTTGTGCTTGTGGCTTACCCACCTTATTTACCCAACTTTGGGAGGTTTGTTGAAGTGCATGGACTTGGATGGAGAGAAGCATAGCAGAACCAGGAGCCAAATCAAACAGGAAAAATTAAGGAATGATGTCATCCTGACACCATAGTCACCAGCAAGCACAGGGAAGTGGAAAGAAGCAGAAAGAAGCTGGGGTTAATTAAAAACAAAATCAGGTTGAACAAAGGGTCTGGAATCTGAAGGTTTGAGGGATGGAGGCAGCAGCATGGAGGTGGGAAGCAGCGGCCTGGAGCCACTCTCTTCACACACCTGGAGGACAATCTGTGGCTTTCTGGGCTCAGCTAGACAGGGCCTTTCAAAATTAACAAGATCAAGAGCCAATAGTAAGGGAGTAAACTCGACACAAATCCTGGAGTGCAGCCCATTAGGCAGTTAGTGTTTCCCTCAAGCTGCTGCAACTGACTAGGCTCCAGACGTATAGGCTTTTGTCTTTCCTCTGGATACCAGACTACGAGGTGGAGAGGAGAGTACAGGTGCTAGTCGGCATCTCCTAAAACCATGCCGAGGCTACGCAACAAACAAAGAAAGGTAACCTCTCGGCTTGGAAGCTGGAATGTGAGGATTATGTGCCTGGCATAAACAATGACCTATCTTCCTCAGTAATTGTATGCGGGGCAGCCCTGATTGACTGTGAGCTAAACAAACTTGGTGTCGACGTTGCTGCTCTACAAGAAACTAGACGAGCCTATACATGCTCTATTTGTGAGACTACACCTTTTAGAGGCATGGAAAGAGCCCTGAAGACTACCATGAGCGTGGTGTAGACTTCATAGTGAGAGACTGACTGACACAGTCAATTAAGCATCAATAGTCTTGTCTCCCTGTGGCTATCATCTATGGAGGTGCAGTCAACATCACATGGGCCTACGCACCAAGTCTACGTCAGCATCTCAGGCAAAGAGCATTTCTATGACTCTCTAGGTGAGGTTCTGAGAAATATTCCAACTGGCAAGAGGCTATTTTATCCTGGGTCACTTCAATGCACATGTTGGTGCGGACAATGACTCATGGCCAATGTGCCTCGGTCATCATGGGTGGGCTAGATCAACATTAATAGAAAGCGCCTTCTTGAGCTTTGTGCTCTTAATGAGCTCTATGCCACCAACACCTTCGTCCAAGACAGGTACCACCACAAGGTAGCATGGTATCACCCAAAGTCTGGACATTGGCACCAACTGAACCTGAATCATCACAAGAAGCACAATCTACACCCGTACCTACAACAACGCAACAACGACAGCGAACACTCCCTTGTCAGCAGCAGAGTGAATGTGCATCTCTGAGAGTTTCAGTCCCAAATATGATGGCCCACCATGTATCAATATTGCTAGAGCGATTGCTACACACCAAAGTTTTACCAGGAAGCACCAATGCTGGTTTGTGGAAGGTTGGAAGTCACCAAGCTCAATCACCTGTGAAGCAGCAGAAGTATCATTTAGTAAAGGTGGAACCCACAACAAAGACTGGTTTCAGATGGCTCAGCTAGGATGACATCTGTCACTGGTGCAAAAAAAAATTAAAGCCTACATGATGCACAACATAAGCCCAACAGATAAAATACGGCGCTTCCTGTAAGTAGCCAAGATAGTATTTAAACGATATGCAAACAAGCACTGGATCAACTTATATCAAGAAATTCAAACTGCCTGTGACAATGGAAATCTATAAGCTACATACAAAGTGATCAAGTCCTTGGCCCCAAACCATCACCAGAGTTACTCCTGTTTATGTTCCCAGCCAATGTTATTACTAGGCAAGTCAGATCCCAGAATAGAACCTGGCTTGATAGATCATAATTTTTATTTATATTTTATTAAACTGTGGAGGGTACTTACTGAACAGATTCACAGGAGTCTGCTGTTAACTTTTTAACAAAAGTATAAAACATTTATTAAATAAGAAACATTAACTATATGACACTAGACAACAAAAAGATTGGAAAGGTTTGAACACAGATACGAAGAAAAAAATGATTTGAAACTTACTTTAGACCTTCTATCCCAGCAATACCCTTACAGACCCAAGACTCCAGTGTAGATGTTTCACTGTTACCGCACCAAGGCTAGAACAGGTTCAGTTTTAAAGAATTTTCTTTTTCAATGGACTTCTGAACATTCACTCAGTCTCCTTCCACAATTGGTATCTCCCCTGAGACATCCAAAAAATTCACTAGAACTTTAACTTTAGAGCAATACATAGGAGTTCTCTAAACTCATTCCTCAGCAATCAGGCAACATTTCTAACCAGAGAGTCTTAAACCTCAATCTTCAACCACTGGTATACACACACCTTTCTTTTCTCTGTGTCTCTGGGGGTAGAATTTTTCACTTGGCATGCGGGTGCCCGCCTGACACGCTTGAGCATGAAATAACTCGCGATGACATTGGGCAAGCGTCCCGATGTCATCACGCACTCGTGCGATATTTTGGTTGACAGGCATGTGCTCAACTGGGAAGCGTGCCCGCTGACATTTAAGGGTGTAATTAAGCCTATTAACAGCACAATTAACTGAGATTTTTCGCTGCCCATCCAACATTACGGTTGGCGGGTGGGCGAATCGGCCAGGCAGCCTTTGCATTTTTCAGGAAACCTCATCTAAGGACGGGCTGAGGTTTCCAAGGTTAATTTAAAAGAAGATAAAAATATTTGGACACAAATTTCAGCATCCATTTGTTTAGCTGATTCATTCTGAAGTGTGGGCATTTTTTCAGGATTTTAAAATGCTTTTATTGAATTTAAATTCTTCAGCTTCCTGAGGCAGCTCTCTGCCTTCAGGAAGCTTTCATTCCACTCTCCCCTGCGCCCACGCTGACTTCAGCGCTCACCCTCTTCCCGCCCCCACCCTGGCAGCGCTGAGCCTTTCAGGGCGCCTTACACACTGGCTGGCCGATTGAGGGCAGCGGTCCGTTCCCCGGCCGCTCCCAGGCTTGTCGATTGCAGCCACACTTCGACCCAAAAATTCTACCATGGGGTTTCTCTCTCAACCCCCGTTGCTAGGCAACAGCACAGTTTTTTTACTCTGTGTTTCTTTTAGCTGCACTTTTAAGAGTTGCAAACCCTCATTAATAATGCATGTTGAGAAACAAAGCGTGGAAAGAGCTAGGCTCCAGCTACAGAAAAAAACTCTATCATAAAACGAGACATCATGGGTGGAATCATCCCAGACTTGCATTAAGTGCGGTAGCAG
The DNA here is from genome assembly GCF_017639515.1 of Carcharodon carcharias. Taxonomy (NCBI): domain Eukaryota; kingdom Metazoa; phylum Chordata; class Chondrichthyes; order Lamniformes; family Lamnidae; genus Carcharodon; species Carcharodon carcharias. The sequence continues at coordinate 81,413,304 of NC_054481.1, read as the reverse complement.
ATGGGAAAAAGGATGTTTTACCCACCTGCTGTAATGGCGGCTTTTTGCGCCACAACACCCCACTCTCGCCTCATTAATCATGCATTCCCAGGAAACGCCTTTTAGTGGTGGGTGGGCTCCAATTCACCCACCACGCCATCACCTCACTGCTTCCTCACACCGGGCGCCATATGTAAAATGCAGCCAAATGCGCACCTCTCGCTGCTTCCAGCCCAGGACTGCTGCACAGAAGACTGCAGCTCCCAGTTTAAATACACGTCCCTCAAGCACCTTCTGGATGCAGTGGAGCCTCGCTTTGATGTTCTGTACTCCTACTCTGGCCACAGGAGCGGCAGCAAGATCACTGATCCAGCATGGGAAGCGATGGCAGCAGTGGTCAGTACCAATGCCCTGCAAAAGAGGACAGCCACCCAGTGCCGCAAGAGGATAGAAGATCTCTTTCAGGCTAAGTTACTCTTCTCATCACTCTCAACTCACACACTCACAAACCCATCACACATCCACAGGGCCCTCACTCACTGCTAGTTCAAGGGACATCACCATTCACCCTCTCACACACACCTTCATTGTCTTCATCCCATCCATGGGACCACTAAATACCCACAAATGCCAGGCACACTTATCACCCAGCCTGGCAGGTATCCTGCTTACACTGTCTCCACCTCTACTCATGCAGGACAAGCTGGCGCTCAAGAGAGAGAGGTCACAGGCCAGTGGAGGAATGTCTGAAATCAAGGTCCTCATAGACTTTGAAAACAGAGCAATCCAGCTGGCCGGCGACGACTGGGACCGGTCCCGGTCTGACGGTCAGGTAGGTGGTGCGTTACCAAGTGAGGGTCCAGCAGTGCAACGTCCTTCATACAATCATTCTGTGAGTGATGTGTCCTGTTTCACAGGCACTGCCATGCACTAATTATCTCTCCTTGCTTTCGCAGGCACATCTGCCAAACAGCCGACAGAATCCATGACCCAGGGCCTCCAATCAAGCCCCGAAGACACCCCTGAAGAGGAATCTGAAAGCACCCTCCCTGAAGTCCCATCACAGCGCTCACCTACACCTTCCACCAGTGCAGAGACACACACCTTGGTGGGACCTAGCTTTAGAGTAGCCTTGGGATCACAATCTGGTGAGCACATCGCACCGTCCAATCCACAGCAGGCGGAGGCAGGGACTTCCCAGGTCCCCGGCACTTGGAGGACTGCAGGAGGCCAGAAATTTTCTGAGTCTGAGTCAGATGACGAGCCTCTGGACTTGGTCATACTGGAGCTGCACGGGAACATCAGGAAGGGATATCCGCTGCACTCCTCAGATTGCAAGGAGTCCGTCCATCTTCAGGCTGAGGTGATAGTGCCGGCATGCCAGTGCACCAAGGGCAACACCTTATATATGCTGTTGTAAAACATGTCGGTGTGTAATCATGCTAATGTGCTCAGACGATCCAGCATGGGGGCTGATTCCAGCGATGATATGCAGATTCATTACAAGGGCGTTCCTGATGTCTGATGGCGGGCAATGCAGCCCAATATTGCTGGGCAGAGTGGACGATTGCAAATTGGTTTCACGACATTATGAAATCAATTTCTGGCCTTCTCAAAATATTGTCTGCTCATTCCTGTCATGACGCTGATGCCAGCAGGCACGGAAAATTCCGCCCATATTTCCTTTTCTTACCCATAAATACAAAATACAAATTACTTAAAACTATCTCGAGTTCTTAACGCTCCCCTGAAGTTGTTAGATGTTGAACACTGTGAGTTGGACATCTCCCAGTGTGCGTTGATGCCCTCTCGCAACTCCTACCATGGGTTAAATGAAGGACTCTCATCACTTGAGCGATAGATTGTTCCATGAACAGAAAGGTACTCAGCAAGGATGGTATCCCAGCCAAACTGCTCACGCATGGAAAGTTCCATCTGCTGCCACACCTTTATGAACTCCTCATTCTCTGCTGGAATGTAACCTCCATCCACAGGAGATGGGTGATGGTGAAATGGCCAAATCATCACACTTTAGAAAAACAAATGTGACAGAGGAGTCTGTGACAATGACAGCCGCATCTCACTCCTTAGCATCATAGAGAAGATCTTTGCTAAGGTTATACTTAAAAGACTCCATCTACTTGTAGACCAAGCATGACTGGAAGGACAGTACGGTTTCCATGCTGGCAGATCAACTATGGACATGATCTTTTCCATGTGCCAGCTAGAGGAGAAGTGTAAGGAACACCCCTTCACCTTACTAGCATAGATTTCACTAAGGCATTTAACACTATCAGCAGAGCAGGGCTCTACAGGATTTTGGGGAAAATTGGCTGTCCACCAAAGCTCCTCAGTCTCATCCTCTCCTTCCATGACAACAAGGGCAGTACTATTCCATTTAATGGCTCCACTTCCAACAGTTTCAGAGTGAAGAATGGAGTGAAACAGGCTGTGTCCTCGCCCCCACTCTGTTCAGCATTTTTCCAAGCGCCTGCAGATATAGAAGGAGCCTAATTGCACACTAGGTCAGACGGCAAGCCCTACAATCTATCAAGACTGAAAGTGAAGACAAAAACACATCACAACCTGATCACAGAACTCCTCTGTGCTGATGATGCTGTGCTAGGCACCCACACTACACCATAGCTACAAAGATTCGAGGACTATCCCTCCCACACCTATAACTTGTTCTCCCTGGCTATAAGCTTCAAGAAAACACTGGTAAAGGGAGAAGATCTCCATCCTTGATCACAGTAAATAACACCCCACTGGAAGTGGTTTGCAAATTCTGCTACCTCAGGTCCACAGTGACAGACAATCTGTCCCTTGATGTACAGCTTGCTACACACATAGGGAAATCAGCTATCTCCTTTGGTTCACTCACAAAACACATATGGGATAACATCAAACCCACCCCTAGGACAAGCTTTAGTTTATAAGGCCTGTGTTCTCAGCATCTGCTATATTTCCATGAAATATGGGTGACTTCCAGCTCAACAATTTCCATAATTGTTGTCTGCAGTGCATTATGGGTACATCCTGGCAGGACAAAACCATGAAAATGGCAGTCTGCTTAAAGGCAGAGCTCCTTACTGTGTTGGCACTAATCAAACAGAGGCAGTTTCAGTGGTTCCAGCACATCCACAGGATGGTTGCATACCCAGGGACTTTCTGTATGGTGAGGTAGCCAGAGCCAGGTAACAAGTTGGGCACCCAAGGCTCCATTTCAAGGATGCTTGCAAGTATGACATGAAGGACCAAAACATCAACTATTGCACTTGGAAGTCACTAGGTGGTGAAAGCAGGAAATGGTGACTCCTCCTGTGGGCTGCTGTGCATCATCACAATGACCAATGGCTATAGTGGTTTGGTGACAGATGCCAACACCAAAAACAGCCAGCCACAACATCACATGGCGGATTCATGTGTAGCACCTTTGGCAGAACATGCCATTCAAGAATTGGTCTTGACAGCCATCAGCAAAGATGCACTAAATAAATTCCACTTAACTGAATTGCTTGTTGTGTGTCCATCGTCTATCGCTGTAGATGGAAGGATGGTACAACATAAGATTATTGTTTTGGGACTGTGTCTTTAGGGTAAAATGGAAGAATGAAGGGGGTCATATGACCTGTTCTGGATTCTGCTTAACAACAAATTTGGTTGGCTTGGTTGTTAAAGTTTACACATGAACCCAGGCTGTTTTACTGGGAAGAAGGTGTTAGATATTCACACTTGCAAAAAAATGACAAGCCTGTTAGTCTCCAAGTCACAGACAGGTGTTAAGAATGCCAGGTCTTCTAAGTGGTTAGACTGTCTATCTAATTCTTAGATGAAGTTAGGGGTTTTAAATTCTAATTAGTATTTCTACCTGGATACGAGGCCTATGTAATTCATGTTATCATGGTGATCAGCTTTGAGAGGGGAAAGTTATGATTAGGACATGCTAGTAAAGATATGTCCTAATCATAATTTAAAACACAAACTCTACTCAGTGTGGAATCATATGAAACTTGACTATACCTTTAAAAATGGTCAATACAATACTGCTAAAGATGGCCTCTGAGGGTCACCTGGCTTGGCCTGTTTTTTTCCAAAACTGCCACATTATCTCAAATGGACAAAAGGACACAGTCCAGACAGAGAGGTGTCAATACCCATATTTTGAGACTGTCCAAACTGTTTTCCTTATTTTCGGGTCTTTCTGAAACCAATACAGTGATTGTCTCAAAACCTCAGGGCGAGTGTTTGCAAACAATAGCCCAGGTTGTGGCTAACCAACTGAAGGTCAACACTATATTTGGAAAAGGGGACTGTGAGAAACCACATGGTAAGGCAGGCATGCTGGTCTCCCTTTTTAATCTTTAAGTGCTGTCTGCAAAAGACACAACTGCACAAACATTAGTAGCAGTAAGGGCAGCAGCATCCATTCCTTCAGAGCTGGAGACTGCAAAAGCTGAAGGTCTCCAAGCATATTCCTTTTCAAGTCCACTAACACAGAAAACCAACCTTCTGGTACAAGACTGCAAGGAACTAACATTGTGACATGGGATTACAGTTACTTAGTATTATGACAGATCCTGGAATTCTTGGTTAAACTGACTCCCAACTATAAGGCCCCTTTAAAGCAACGGTCCAAAATAGATTTTAAATTTAAATAGCAAGCCAGCACGTTTACCACAGCACCCACTCGACAATGCAATTCCAAAGGCTTTTCTCCACCTTTACTGGACACAGCAGACTTTTGCAAACATGGCTGGAGATTTCCCCGTGGCTGTTTAACACCCTGCTGTTAGTTCTTATATCAACCCCTTTAAGGCTACATCACCCTTTGCTGTTTCTCTTTCTTTAATCTGTGAATTCCATTGATCCATATGTCCTTGGAAATGTACTTATACTTAAGAAGGAAATAGTGAGATTTCTAGACTCTAAAGGCATCAAGGGGTAATAGGAGAGATCAGGAGTACGGCATTGAGATAGAGGATTAACCAGGATTATACTGAATAGTGCAGCAGGCTCGAAGGCCCGAATAACCCACTCCTGCTTCTATTTTCTATGTTTCTTTAACATAAAAATCCATCTTGGTGCTAGTGTGGTCAGCACCTTTTTAGAAAAATAAACATAATATCCTTGCCCTATTTACCTTTATCTTTTTAAACATCCTAACGTCCATTTGAAACCCAAACAACTCCTTCACTTAACTAAAAATGCAAATTTCCTTTGCACCCTACATGCTAACACATCAAACATGTTTAATCATCAGCATTTCAAATGCCCTTTGCCCTAACTTCTTTTGATAATTTCAAGCTAGCAGCCAGCTGGGTTATGACCCAGCAGTGGGTAAAGCTGACTTATTTAAAAGTCCCAGAGGGAAACTTTAAACACATGTCATAACCTATATTTTCAATTGGTATGTTTGAGGTGCAACTCTAAATTTAGGAATCAGACCACCAGTTCTCGAGAGGTTTTTATATCAAACTACATGAGACATTTTTAATTTACACAAGTTAAAAATATATATACACATGGCTACAAATTACAACTATCATAACTTTTAAACCAATCTCCACTAAGGCAACAGCAACCCATAGACTTTAATAGACACCAGGCAAAGAAATTTCACCGTACAAATTCAAAATGAGGTTCCTTTCACTTTGGTTCCTTGGCAGACATAATGGCAGGCTTACAGGCTTTGATGTTACCTTGCCTCTGCTTTGCACACACAAAACGTCTATCAGTTATACCCAGCACATCTCATTGAATGTAAATTCTCATTGTATCAACAGCCCATTTGAACTCCATCTCTTCAAACAATAAAGCCCCTTTCATAGTACCAATTTTATTAGTAATATAAACATTGCTTGGTCTCTGTTAGCTAGGCACCAAATTTCACTCCTCTTCTTGAAAGCTCTATTCAACAAAATGCAAATGCACTCTACCTCTCTTACATCTCAAATCTAGTACACATCAAAGCACCCAGACTAGCTGGCTTTAATCCACTTAAGACACACCCACAGACTAACCCTTTATTTTTAAAAAATAATTTCCAATCATATTATATACATTAATAGCTTCATGCCAGCCTATCTGACTTTAATTTAATTAAATCTACACAGAACCATTTACACTCACACCCATAATATTTTGCTGGCTCATTGTGAAGTAGGTTTGTGAAAATTATTTTGTTTTGTGACCAGTTCAACAAAGCAGCTCACCATCAGCTTCTCAAGGGAAATTAGGGATAGGCAACAAATGCTGGCTTAGCCAGCCAGGCCCACTTGCGGTGAAAGAATAAAAATAATATGAAAATAGGGAGTTTAGATGTGATCGAATTAGGTGTGACTATTTCTCTTGCATGGAAACTATTATCCCAAGGCAGACAGGTGTGTGATCAAGTTCCATTTCAATGAATTAAAAACAAAAAACAAGATTAATACTCAAGCCCAGTACTGAGGGAGTGCCGCACTGTCAGAAGGTCAGTACTGAGGGAGTGCTGCACTGTTGGAGGGTCAGTACTGAGGGAATGCCACACTGTCGGAGGGTCAGTACTGAGGGAGCGCCGCACTGCTGGGGGGTCAGAATTGAGGGAGTGCCACACTGTCGGAGGGTCAGTACTGAGGGAGCGCAGCACTGTCGGAGGGTCAGTACTGAGGGAGCACCACACTTCTGGAGGGTCAGTACTGAGGGAGCGCAGCACTGTCGGAGGGTCAGTACTGAGGGAGCACCACACTTCTGGAGGGTCAGTACTGAGGGAGTGCCGCACTGCCGGAGGGTCAATATTGAGGGAGTGCTGCACTGTTGGAGGGTCAGTACTGAGGGAATGCCACACTGTTGGAGGGTCAGTACTGAGGGAGCGCAGCATTGTCGGAGGGTCAGTACTGAGGGAGTGCCATGCTGTCGGAGGGTCAGTATGGAGCGTCAGTGCCGACTGAGCGTCAAGGTGTCGAAGTGCCGGTACGGAGGGAGTGCCGCACTGTTGGAGAGGTAGTGCTGAGGGTGTGCGGCCCTCATAAATGTGTTATCTTTCAGATGAGAACTTAAATCGAGTCACCATCTGCCAAGGGAGGTGAAAAAGATGCCATGTCCTATGACCATTCCCCTGCCATCCCCAACAAAGATCCCAGGAACAGCTCTATACCCACAGGAAGTGGTCTATCGTGTTGGGAATGAATCAGCTTGTGTGCCGTGTTATGATCCCAGTAGAGACTAATAAATTTTGAAAGGAGATAAGAATTTACCAGTGACCTGGGCAAAAAAATCGCCCAACATTATTTCACGTTTTTTAGTTACACCTTGGCAGGACCGGGACTGATGTCCTAGGGGGAATATTTGCTAGAATGGTTGGAGTGAGTTTAAACTAAAATGGCAGGGAGATGGGAACCTATGCAAGGAGTCAGAGAAGGGGGAATCAAGGACAAGAACAAAAGACAGAAAGGGGAATAAGAAAAGTGATGGGCAGAGCAATCAAGGGCAAGAATCAAACAGGGCCTCAATGAAAAATAGTGGGAACGGGACATGTAATGTTAAAAAGACAAGCCTTAAAGCTTTGTGCCTCAACGCGAGGAGCATTCACAACAAGGTGGATGAATTAACTGCGCAAATAGATCTAAACAGGTATGATATAGTTGGGATTACAAGACATGGCAACAGGGTGACCAGGGATGGGAACTGATGATCCAGGGGTATTCAGTATTTAGGAAGGACAGACAAAAAAGAAAAGGCTGTGGAGTTGCATTGCTGTTAAAGAGGAAATTAACACAATAGTGAGGAAAGATATTAGCTCCAAGGATGTGGGATCTGTTTGGGTAGAGCTGAGAAACACTAAGGGACAAAAAATGTTAGTGGGGATTGTATATAGATCCCCAAACCGTAGTGCTGATGTTGGGAATGGCATTAAACAGGAAATTAGAGATGCATGCAAGAAAGGAACATCTGTAATTATGGGTGACTTTAATCTGCATGTAGATTGGGCAAATCAAAATAGTAACAACACCGTAGAGGAGGAATTCCTGGAGTGTATATAGGATGGTTTTCTGGACCAATACGTTGAGGAACCAATGAGAGAACAGGCCATCCTAGACTGGGTATTGTGTAATGAGAAAGTAATAATTGGCAATCTAGATGTGCGAAGCCCCTTGATAGAATTCTTCATCAAGATGGAGAGTGACGTAGTTGATTCTGAGACTAGGGTCATGAATCTTAACAAAGGAAACTACGATGGCATGAGGCATGAGTTGGCTATGATGGATTGGGAAACATTACTTAAGGGGATGATGGTGAATAGGCAATGGCAAACATTCAAAGAGTGCATGGGTGAACTGCAACAATTGTTTATTCCTGTCTGGTGCAAAAGTAAAACATGAAAGGTGGCCAAACCATGGGAAATTAGAGATAGTATTAGATCCAAGGAAGAGGCATACAAATTGGCCAGAAAAAAACAACAGACCTGAGGATTGGGAGCAGATTAGAATTCAGCAAAGGAGGACCAAGGGATTGATTAAGAAGGGCAAAATAGAGTATGACGGGGAACGTAAAAGTTTCTATAGCTGTGTGAAGAGAAAAAGATTGGTGAAGACAAATGTAGGTCCCTTACAGTCAGAAACAGGCGGATTTATAATGGGGAATAAAGAAATGACTGACCAACTAAATACATACTTTGGTTCTGTCTTCACAAAGAAGGACACAAATAACATACCAGAAATGTTGGGGAACACAGGATTTAGTGAGAGAGAGGAACTGAGAGAAATCAGTATTAGTAGGGAAATGGTGTTGGGGAAATTGATGGAATACATCCCAGAGTACTTAAGGAAGTGGCCCGGGAAACAGTGGATGCATTGGTCATCTTCAGAGATTGGAGGGTAACTAATGTAACCCCACTATTTAAAAAGGAAGGTAGGGAGAAAACAGGGAATTATAAACTAGTCAGCCTGACGTCAGAAGTGGAGAAAATTCAAGAGTCCATTATAAAAGATTTAATAGCTGAGCACTTGGAGAACAGTGGCAGAATCAGACTGAGTCAGCATTGATTTATGAAAGGGAAATCATGCTTGACAAATCTACTGGAATTTTTCGAGGATGTAACTAGTAGAATTGATGAGGGGGAGCGAGTGGATGTAGTTCATTTGGACTTTCAGAAGGCTTTCGACAAAGTCCCACATAAGAGATTAGCATATAAAATTAAAGTGCATGAGATTGGAGGTAGTGCATTGAGATGGATAGAAAACTGGTTGACAGACAGGAAACAAAGAGTAGGAATAAACGGGTCTTTTTCCGAATGGCAGGCAGTAACTAGTGAGGTACTGCAGGGATCGGTGCTGGGACCCCAGCTATTCACAATATATATTACTGATTTAGATGAGAGAACTAAATGTAATATCTCCAACTTTGCAAATGACACAAAGCTGAGTGGGAGGGTGAGCTGTGAGGAGGATGCAGAGATGCTTCAGTGTGATTTGGACAAGCTGAGTGAATGGGCAAATGCATGGCAGATGCTCTATACTGTGGATAAATGTGAGGTTATCCATTTTGATAGCGAAAACAGAGAGGCAGCTTATTATCTGAATGCTATAAATTGAGAGAGGGGAATGTGCAATGAGACCTGGGTGTCCTCGTACACCAGTCGCTGAAGGTAAGCATGAAGGTGCAGCAGGTGGTAAAGAAGGCTTTCATAGCGAAAGGTTTCAAATACAGGAGCAGGAGTGTCTTGCTGCAATTGTATAGGGCCCTGGTGAGACCACACCTGGAATATTGTGTGTAGTTTTGGTCTCCTTATCTGAGGAAGGATGTATTTGCTATAGAGGGAGTGCAGCAAAGGTTTACCAGACTGATTTCCGGGTTGCCGGGACTGACATGTGAGGAGAGATTGAGCTGGTTAGGATTATATTCGCTAGAGTTCAGAAGAATGAGGGGGGATCTCATAGAAACCTTTAAATTCTAACAGGGCTAGACAGGGTAGATGCAGGTAGGATGTTCCCAATGGTGGGGAAGTACAGAACCAGGGGTCATAGTCCAAGGATACGGAGTAGACCATTTAGGACTGAGATGAGGAGAAATTTCTTCACCCAGGGAGTGGTGAGCCTGTGGAATTCGCTACCACAGAAAATAGTTGAGGCCAAAACATTGTACGTTTTCAAGAAGGAGTTAGATATCGCTCTTGGGGTAAAAGGATCAAAGGATAAGGGGAGAAAGTGGGAGCAGGCTATTGAGTTGGATGATCAGCCATGATCATAATGAATGGCGGAGCAGGCTCGAAGAGCCGAATGGCCTACTCCTGCTCCTATTTTCTATGTTTCTATGTGACTAACAAAAAGTTGATCTCTTCGAAGAATCCTGCACCAACTCTGGTATACAACTTCGACTAGTGAATTCACCTAACTACACTTCGGGAGTGAAAAGCTTCTTCTTCATCTGGTGTGCACTGTGTGTTTTCCAGTGTCAGTCAACCATGTGAATTACAAACTATTCTTTTGATTATAACCTGTAATAGTGCACTACTCTTTCTAACTGTATTTTCCTAGAGGAAGAGAGAGAGAGAGAGAGGGAATGTGTGTGTGTGTGTGAGATGTAGTGTTAGATTTTCAGGGTGAATGCATGAATAAAAAATCCTCTTTATTTAAATCCATGAAAAGATTGCTGCTGGTTATTCAAATTGTTCACACCCTCAGGGCTAAGAAACGCATACCTCTTTCTTTTTAAAAAACACACTGATTATGGTCAGTAAGGGAAGGCAACAAAGGCTTTCAGTTCTCTCTGTAATATTTGTTTAGGTCCAACATTTAGACAGTATTTTATAGTTTCCCAGTGCTAGTGTAAATCACTCCCCGAGTTTTATTTTTAAAATGAATACTCACCAACTAATTACCTACCGCTGTCTGCTGATGTCACTCCTCATCAGGTCTATGCTGCTACACCCCACCCACCCCTACACTTTTATTGCCCACCACAGATAGTATTTGTGCTCAGGTCTACGCTGTTCCCCAACATGCTTTCTCTCTCTTCTTTTCTCCACTGCTACTCCTGGTGTCTCTCATCAGGTTCCCAATTTATCAGATAAACATTCCAACATTATACACCAAAGTCAACTAATCACCCTTCTCCAATCTCTTAGTGCCTGTTCTCCATGTGCCTTTACCTAGCCTAATTCTTCTAAACAGTGCTACTCCAGTATCTGCGGCATGTTTGGTGGAAGGCTGCTCGCTTTCAGTCAGGAGACCACAGCCTTTGTTGGATATTGTGGCTCTAATAAACCCAGTCTGGATTGGCCATGGGTGGCAGTAATTTGAGCTGACTGACATGCAACAGTAAGTTCACTGGTGGACTGGCAGTGGTAGGAGGGCAACGTTTATCATTCTGAGAGAGGATGACAGGTTTGTGCTCCACGGAGCCACTGCCACTCAGGCACAGCAGTACTTAACCAACCCTAGAGATGTGTAGGAGAGCAGATTGCTGGACTGCTTTGAAAGCCTGCATGCTGCTCGGAACACTAATGAGCTAGATGTTAGCAGTCTGTGCTATAAGGCAGCCCACTGCTTCTGCTTTATTAGCAACAAAATGAGCAGTGCTCCATTGTTAGTGCTGTAATGGAAGCTGAGCCTTTGGCCATTAGGTGCTATGGGTTGGGTTCACAAATATCTGCATATTCCCATGGAGTTGACACTATGCTCACAGGCCTTCTGGAAGGTCTGCCAATATGCCAAGCATTTAGTTTCACCATCATCAGTTTCTTTCTCTTCCACTTCATATTCCTGCACCACTCCCTTGCCAGGTGCAGTTCTTAGGTATCTGAAAAGAGAAAGGCACAGATGCACCGGCGCGGTGAGCGAAGCAAAAGGTGCATACTTACACTAGGTTTAACTTGGGATTTCGAAGAGATTTCATGTCAAGGGGGAAACAAGAAGAAAAGGGGCAAATGGAATTCAATCTGGAATTCTGGGAGGTATTGCCTTTGGGGAAGAACAAACAAGACAAGATAATACATGACAAATGGTAGTATTCTGAAAATCGTAGACAGAGGGACCTTGGATTGTATTTCTATAAGTCCCTGAAGGTAGTAGGACACATAGGTAAGGTGGTGAAGAAGGCATACAGGATACTGTCCTTTTCTGGTGGAGTCCAAAGTATAAAAGCAATGAGGATTCACTTAGAATGTATAAAACACTATTAGACAACAACTACAGTACTGTATACAGAACTGGTTGTTGGCTTACAGAAAGGATATGATCACACGAGCGAGAGTACACAAGAGGTTTACAAGAATGTTGACGTGATCACAGAATCACAGTGCAGAAGAGGCCCTTCAGCCCATCGAGTCTGCACCGACACGTGAGAAACACCTGACCTACCTACCTAATCCCATTTACCAGCACTTGGCCCATAGCCTTGAATACTATGATGTGCCAAGTGCTCACCCAGGTACTTTTTAAAGGATGTGAGGCAACCCACCTCCACCACCGTCCCAGACAGGAATGAAGAATTTTAGTTTTGAGGAAAGTTTGAAGAGGCTGAGGTTGTTTTCTTTGGAACAGAGGAGCACGAGCTATATAAGAATATGAGGAGCCTAGATAAAGTGGATAGAGAGGAACTATTTCCATTTGCTGAGAGGTCAGAAACCAGGAGGTACATGTTTAAAGTACTTGATGGAAGAATTAGAATAGAGTTGAGTAGTTTATCACTTACTGGGTGTGGTGTTCTGGAACCCACTGCTTGAAAGAGTGGCAGAGGCAGAAACCCTCATCACATTTAAAAAACACTTGGGTATGCACTTCAAGTGCTGTAACCTACAAGGCAGAGGTGAAAAGTGATATTAGATTGGATAGATCTTTCTCAACTGCCAAAGACCTGATCAGCCGAGTTTGCCACCTCCTTCTTGCTCTGTAAGCCTTGTTCTGTTTCTAAGCGGAATGTGAGGAGGAGGAGAGTGCAAGAGCATATCATCTTCAATGTTGTCAAACTTGTCACTGGCCACAGCCTCAGTCATGGCTGCTCTGATGATGGTGTGTACAGTCTCCTCCATTGGGGTGAGGACCTGCAGCAATGCCTGCCCTCTGTGGGTCAGGGCAATTGCGAATGGGCAACTATTGCTCACCTCACTAACATGGGCATCCCAAGGACAAAAAAAATAGGTGTTGCTGCCTCTGGTTGTGTGTCAACTTTTCCAACAAAAGAGACAGAAGAATATCAGTGAATGGAGTGCAATCTGTTTGGGTGAACTGCCTGTCATGGTTGAATAGCTGGCTGTGTGTGAAAGCTGTGAGATGTGAGTGTGATGCTTGCATCAGTGTGCCAAGGTGTGGTGAAGCTAAGAATCTTAGGTGTGACACATGTTTGATAGAGACAGGAGTATGGTGAATTGAACCATGTGAGGCTAGTGATGCAGTTGGAATGCAATGATTCCAGTTCAGTGACCTTGACCACTTGTGTGAGGTCATCAAGCTTCTTCCAGCACTGCTTTCAGGTCCTCAGGCCTACACTGCTGACATTGACCATAATGGTCACTTGCTTCTATTGTCTCCTGGCTCCCTGTTTAGAGGACTTATTTCCTGTTGACCTCCCGTACCAAGGCACCCAATCATTATTCAGAAAACTTTGGAGGTTGTTCTCTTCAATGTGCTGTCATTTCTTCCAGGTTAAAGTCATTCGTACAATGAATTCCAGAACCTGTTGCAGGAAAAAGGATCTTTCCTTTGCAAAGGTGCAAGGTATTTTAACAAATAGAGGCTAGCTTCAACTTACATTAGCCTCTCACATTTTGCACCCCTACTCAGATGTCTAGCCATTCAATATTGCGTTTAACACTGGGTGCATGCCACAATCATGTGAATGAACAGACAGCAGAGTTTGCGAGCTATCTGCACTGGAAAGTACAAGCATGGTCACTTGCCCAAATGTAGGCCTTATCCTCCTATATGTTTCGAAAATATTCACTATAAATGTTCAGTTCAAGGCTGCCTGGAATCAGGAGTGACTCTACAAGTCGGATTGTGATGGAATACTTTCCACTTGCCTGGATGAGTGCGGCTCCAACAATACTTAAGAAGCTTGACACCGTCCAGGACAAAGCTATCTACTTGATCAGCACCCGTCCACCAATTTAAATTTTCACTTCCACCACCATTGATGGACAGCGGCAGCAGTGTGTACAATCTACAAATGCACTTCAGCAACTCACCAACGGTCCTTTGACAGCACCTTCCAAACCCATAACCTGTTCCACCTGGAAGGACAAGGGTAGCAGCTGCATGGGAACACTGTTAACTACAAATTCCCTTCCAAGCCACACACCATCCTGGTTGGGACTATATTGCCATTCCTTCATTATTACTGGGTCAAAATCCTGGAACTCCTTTCCTAACAGCACTGTGAGTGTACCTACACCAGATGGACTGTAGCGGCTCAAGAGGCTGGTTCTTACAGCCCTCTCAAGGGCCATTAGGGATGAACAACAAATGCTGACTTTGCCAAATATGCTCATATCCCATGCAAGAATTTTTAAAAAAGGGTGTGGACAGGTTGATGGGTAGTCAAGTGGCAGTTGAAATTTAATGGAGATAAGCATGTCCTTTGGTAGAAAGAACGAGGAAACAATTCTGAACAGGGGTAGCAGACAAACTTGGGGTATATGTGCACAAATCTTTGAAGCTGGCAGGGCAGATTGAGTAAGTAACAACTTATAAGGCATAAAGGATCCTGGGCTTTATAAATAGAGGAATCGAGTACAAAAGCATGAACATAGGAGCACAGGAAATATGAGCAGGAGGGGCTCATTCCGCCCCTTGAGCCTGCTCTGCCATTTGACTAGATATTGGCTGTTCTTCTACCTCAATGTCATTTTCCACCACCATCCCCATGTCCCTGAATATCTTTAATATCTAAAAATCTATCAATCTCTGTCTTGAATGTATTTAATGACTGAGCTTTCAAAGCCCTCTGGGATAGAGAATTCCAAATATTCACCACCGTCTGAGTGAAGAAAATGCTCCTTATCTCAGTCTTAAATGGCCTACCCCTTATTCTGAGACTCTGCTTCCAGGTTCTGGACCCCCAGCCAAGGGCAATATCCTTGCTGCAGCTACCCTGTTGAGCCCTGTATGAATTTTGTATGCTTCAATGAGGTCACCTCTCATTCTTCTACACTCTAGAGAATATAGGCCCAATCTCCTCAATCTCTCTTCATAGAACAATCCCGCCATCCCTGGAATCAGTCTGGTGAATTCTCGTTGCATTCTGTCTATGGCAAGTATATCCTTCGTTAAGTAGGGCGACCAAAACTGTACACAATACTCCAGGTGCGGTCTCACAAAGGCCCTGTACAATTGCAGAAAGACCTCTTTACTCCTGTACTCAAATCCTCTTGCAATAAAGGCCAACATCTCATTTGCCTTCCTAATTGCTTGTTGCGTCTGCATGTTGGCTTTCAGCGACTCATGAACAAGGGAACCCAGGTCCCTTTGTACATCAACACTTCTCAATCTCCCACCATTTAAGAAATACTCTGCATTTCTATTTTTCCTACCAAAGTGGATGACTTCACATTTTACCGCATTATATTCCATTTTTAGGGGAGGCGATAGCGTTGTGGTATTGTCGCTGGACTAGTAATCCAGAGACCCAAGGTAATGCCCTAGGGACTTGGGTTCAAATCTCGTCATGGCAGATGGTGAAATTTGAATTCAATAAAAAATCTGGAATTAAAAGTATGATGTTGACCATGAAACCATTGTTGATTATTGTGAAAACCCACCTGGTTCACTAACCTCCTTTAGGAAGGAAATGTGTCATCATTACCAGACCTACATATGGCTCTAAACCCACAGCAATGTGGTTGGCTCTTCAAATGCACTCTGAAATGGCCTAGCAAGCCACTGTATCAAGCTGCTGCAGAAAATTGGATGAGGAATGAAATCGCACCAGAAACAACAACAGCAAACTCAGCTCAACCAACACTGCAAAGTCCTCCTTATGAAAATCTGGATGCCTGTGCCAAAATAGGAGAGCTGTCTCACAGACTAATCAAGCAACACCCTGACATAGTCATAGAATTGTATCTTATAGATAATGTCCCAGGTGCCACTATCACCATCCCTGGGTTTGTCCTGCTGCACCAGCAGAGGTGGTGGTACAGTGGTATACAGTCGGGAGGGAGTTGCCTGGGAGTCCTCAGGGCATTGACTCCGGGCCCCATGGCATCAGATCAAACATGGGCAAGGAAACCTCCTGCTGATTATCACAGGCACCCTCCCTCAGCTGATGAATCAGTACTCATCTAAGTTGAACACCACTTGGAGGAAGCACTAAGCGTTGCAAGGGTTCAGAATGTATTCTGGGTGGGGGACTTCAACGTCCCTCACAAAGAGTGGCTAGGTAGCACTACTACTGACTGAGCTGGCCGAGTCTTAATTGACATAGCTGCTAGACTGGGTCTGCAGCAGGTGAGGGAACCAACAAGAAGGGAAATATTTGACCTCATCCTCATCAGCCTGCCTGCCATAGAAGCATCTGCCCATGACAGTATCGGTAGGAATGACCACCAGACAATCCTTGTGGCGACCAAGTCCCGCCTTCACATTGTGGATACCCTCCTTCGTGTTGTGTGGCACTGCCACCGTGCTAAACGGCATAGATTTCGAACAGATCTAGCAACTCAAGACTGAGCAACCATGAGGCACTGAGAGCTGTCAGCAGTAGCAGAATTGTACACACCCACAATCTATAACCTCATAGCCTGGTATATTCCCCACTCTACAATTATCACCATCTTAAGGGATCAGCACTGGGTTCAAGAAAAAGTGCAAGAGGGCATGCCAGGAGCAGCACCAGGTATATCTAAAAATGAGGTGTCAACCTGGTGAAACTACACCACAGGACTGCTTACGTGCCAAACAGCATAAGCAGCAAGTGATAGACAGAGCTAAGCAATTCCACAACTAATGGAGCAGATCTAAGCTCTGCAGTCCTGCCACATCCAGTTGAGGAGGTCAGTCATCTCAGCTCCAGGATATCACTGCAGGAGTTCCTTAGGTTAGTGTCATTGGCCCAACCATCTTCAGTTGCTTCATCAGTGACCTTCCTTCCATCATAAGGTCAGAAGTGGGGATGTTCGCTGATGATTGCACAGATACTGAAGCAGTCCATGTCCAAATGCAACAAGATGAACAATATCCAGGCTTGGGCTGACAATTGGAAAGTAACATTCATGCCATACAATTGCCAGGCAATGACCATCTCCAACAAGAGAGAATCTAACCATCTCCCCTTGACATTCAATGGCATTACCATCACTGAATCCCCCATTATCAACATCCTGGGGGGGTTACCATTGACCAGAAACTGAACTGGATTAGCCATATTAATACTGTGGCTACGTGAGCAGGTCAGAGGATAGGAATCCTGCAGTGAGTAACTTACCTCCTGACTCCCCAAAGCCTGTCCAGCATCTACAAGGCACAATCAGGAGTGTGATGGAATACTCTCCACTTTCCTGGATGAGTACAGCTGTAGCAACACTCAAGAATCTTGACACCACAAAGGTCAAAGCAGCCCACTTGATTGGCACCCCATCCACAGGCATTCATTCCATTCACCACTGAGGCACAGTAGCAGCAGTGTGTACCATCTACAAGATGCACTGCCGGAACTCACCAAGGCTCCTTAGACAGCACCTTCCAAACCCACAACCGCTACCATATAGAAGGACAAGGGCAGCAGACACATGGGAACACCACCAGCTGGAAGTTCTCCTCCAAGCCACTCAGCATCCTGACTTGGAAATATATTGCCGTTCCTTCACTGTCACTGGGGCAAAACCCTGGAACTGCCTCCCTAACAGCACTGTGGGTGTACCTACACGACATGGACCGCAGCGGTTCAAGAAAGCAGTTCACCACCACCTTCTCAAGGGCAGTTAGGGATGGGCAATAAATGCTGGCCTAGCCAGCGATGCCTACATCCATGAATTAAAAGAAATCTCCCATTTTCTTTTCCACTCACTTATCCTGCCTAAATCCCCTTGAAGCTTCTTTGCATTCTCCCTAAATCCAAATCATTGATATAAACTATGCATAGCTGGGACCCAAACACTGATCCTTGCAGTACCCCACGAGTCACAGCCTACCAATCTGAGAATGACCAATTCATTCTTACTCTATGTTCTCTGTCCATTAAACAATTTTTGGTGTATGCCAGTATATTACCCCCAGTCCCATGTTCTCTAATTCTGCTTACAAGCCTCTTGTGTGGGACTTTATCAAAAGCCTTCTGAAACTCCAGATACACTACATTCACTGGTTTCCCCATAACTACTCTGCTCATTACGTCCTCAGAAAACTTGCAGTTTTGTCAAACATGATATCCCTTTCATAAATCTCTGTTGACTCCTCCCAATCCTGTCATTATTTTCTAAATATCCAGTTATCAAATCCTTTATAATAGATTCCAGCATTTTCCCTGCTACTGATGTCAGGCTAACATGTTTGTAGTTCTCTGTTTTTCCTCTCCCTCCTTTCCTCAACAATGGGGTGACATTTGCCACCTTCCAATCTGCAGGGACCGCTCAGCGATCTATAGAATTTAGGAAGATTTCCATCAAAGCATCCACTATCTCTACAGGCACCCCTTTCAAAACTCTGGAATGGAGATCATCAGGTCCAGTGGATTCTTCAACTTTCAGTCCCATTCATTTCAAGACTGTGCATTTTTTAATAATACTAATTTCTTTCTGTTCCTCAGTTGCATTAGTCCCCTAGATCTCCAGTACTTCTGAGAGGTTTTTTGCATCTTCCTCTGTGAAGACAGGCACAAAAGCCGGAATTTTCCAGCCTCATTGGCGTCAAGTAGTGGTGGAGAATGATATGGCGAAAAGGCCAAAAATCAGTTTCATACTGTTGTGAAACCAGTTGGCGATTGTCCACTCCACCCGGCAATGCATTTACAACCACCGCGCGTCAGGAACATAGTTTTAATGTTTTAGCATTAATTAAAACAGACAGCAGGTGAGTGTGTGGACTTTATTTAAAACAGAGAGTGGGTGAGCATGTGGACTTCATTTAAAATGGAGAGAGGGTGAGTGTGTGGACTTTATTTAAAACAGAAAGTGGGAGAGTGAATGGGCATTATTTAAAACAGAGAGTGGGTGTGTGTGTGGACTTTATTGAAAACAGAGAGTGAGTGAGCGTGTGGACTTTATTTAAAACAGAGAGTGGGTGAGAGTGTGGACTTTATTTAAAACAGAGAGTGGGTGAGCATGTGTACTTCATTTAAAACAGAGAGAGGATGAGCGCACGGACTTTATTTAAAACAGAAAGAGGGTGAGCGGGTGAACTTTATTTAAAACAGAGAGCAGGTGAGCGTGTGGACTTTCTTTAAAACAGAGAGTGGGTGAGTGAATGGACTTTATTTAAAATGGAGAGTGGGTGAATGTGTGGGCTTTATTTAAAACAGAGATTGGGTGAGCGTATGGACTTAACTTAAAACAGAGAGACGGTGAGCGGTGGACTTTCTTTAAAACAGAGAGTGGGTGAGCAAATGGACTTTATTTAAAACAGAGAGTTGGTGAGCGTGTGGGCTTTACTTAAAGCAGAGAGTGGGTGAGCGTGTGGACTTTTTTGAAAACAGAGAGAGGGTGAGCATATGGACTTTATTCAAAACAGAGAGAGGGTGAGCGAGTGGACTTGATTTAAAACAGATAGTGAGTGAGTGTGTGGACCTTATTTAAAACAGAGAGTGGGTGAGCGAATGGGCTATATTTAAAATAGAGAGCAGTTGAGCGTGTGGAATTTATTTAAAACAGAGAGTTGGTGAGCGTGTGGATTTTATTTAAAACAGAGAGCGGGTGAGTGTAGACTTTATTGAAAACTGAGAGTGGGTGAGTGTGTGGACTTTATTTAAAACAGAGCATCGGTGAGTTTGGGCATTATTTAAAACAGAGTGGGTGAATCTGTGGACTTTATTTAAAAGAGAGCGGGTGAGTGTGGACATTACTGAAAACAGAGAGTTGGTGTGCATGTGGACTTTACTTAAAGCAGAGAGTGGGTGAGCGTGTGGACTTTATTTAAAACAGAGGGAGGATGAGCGTTTGGACTTTTAAAACAGAGAGTGGGTGAACGTGTGGAATTTATTTAAAACAGAGAGTTGGTGAGCATGTGGATTTTATTTAAAACAGAGAGCGGGTGTTTGTAGACTTTATTGAAAACTGAGAGTGGGTGAGTGTGTGGACTTTATTTAAAACAGAGCGTCGGTGAGTGTGGGCATTATTTAAAACAGAGTGGGTGCATCTGTGGACTTTATTTAAAAGAGAGCGGGTGAGTGTGGACATTACTGAAAACAGAGAGTTGGTGTGCATGTGGACTTTACTTAAAACAGAGAGTGGATGAGCATATGGGTGTTATTTTAAACAGAGAGTGGGCGAGTGTGTGGACTTTATTGAAAACAGAGAGTGGTAGAGTGTGTGGGCTTTACTTAAAAGAAGGAGAAGGTGAGCATGTGGACTTTATTCAAAACAGAGAGCGGGTGAGTGTGGAATTTATTCAAAACAGAGAGAGGGTGAGCGAGTATACTTTATTTAAAACAGAGGGAGGATGAGCGTGTGGACTTTTAAAACAGAGCGTGGGTGAATGTGTGGAATTTATTTAAAACAGAGAGCGGGTGAGTGCAGACTTTATTGAAAACAGAGAGTGGGTGAGTGTGTGGACTTTATTTAAAACAGAGAGTCGATGAGTGTGGGTATTATTTAAAACAGAGTGGGTGAACGTGTGGACTTTATGTAAAAGAGAGCGGGTGAGTGTGGACATTACTGAAAACAGAGATTTGGTGTGCATGTGGACTTTACTTAAAACAGAGAGTGGGTGAGCATACGGGCTTTATTTTAAACAGAGAATGGGCGAGTGTGTGTACTTTATTGAAAACAGAGAGTGGTAGAGTGTATGGGCTTTATTTAAAAGAAGGAGAGTGTGAGAATGTGGACTTTATTTAAAACAGAGTGCGGTGAGTGTGGACTCCATTTAAAACAGAGAATGGGTGAGTGTGTGCTTTATTTAAAACAGAGTGAGCGAGCGAGTGGACTTTATTTAAAACAGAGAGAGGGTGAACGTGTGGACTTTATTTAAAACAGAGAGAGGGCGACCAGTGGACTTTATTTAAAATAGAGAGTGGGTGAGCGTGTGGACTTCATTTAAAACAGAGAGAGGGTGAGCGTGTGGGCTCTATTTAAAACAGAGAGTGGGCGAGCGTGTGGACTTCATTTAAAACAGAGAGAGGGTGAGCGTGTGGGCTCTATTTAAAACAGAGAGAGGGTGAGTGGTGGACTTTATTTAAATCAGAGCGTGGGTGAGCATGAGGACTTTACTTAAAACATAGAGTGGGTGAGCGGGTGAACTTTGTTTAAAACAGAGAGCAGGTGAGCGTATGGACTTTCTTTAAAACAGAGAGTGGGTGAGCGAATGGACTTTATTTAAAATGGAGAGTGGATGAATGTGTGTGCTTTATTTAAAACAGAGAGTTGGTGAGCGTTTGGGCTTTATTTAAAAGAGAGAGTGGGTCTGTGTGGTCTTTATTTTAAACAGAGAGTGGGCGAGTGTGTGGACTTTCTTGAAAACAGAGAGAGCATGAGCATGTGGACTTTATTTAAAACAGAGAGCGGGTGAGTGTGGACATTATTGAAAACAGAGAGTTGGTGTGTGTGTGGACTTTACTTAAAACAGAGAGTGGATGAGCATACGGGCTTTATTTTAAACAGAGAATCTGCGAGTGTGTGGACATAATTGAAAACAGAGAGTGGTAGATTGTGTGGGCTTTATTTAAAAGAAGGAAAGGGTGAGAATGTGGACTTTATTTAAAACAGAGTGTCGGTGAGTATGGGCATTATTTAAAACAGAGTGGGTGAATGTGTGGAATTTATTTAAAAGAGAGCAGTTGAGTGTGGACATTACTGAAAACAGAGAGTTGGTGTGCGTGTGGACTTTACTTAAAACAGAGAGTGGATGAGCATATGGGTGTTATTTGAAACAGAGAGTGGGTGAGCATACAGGCTTTATTTTAAACAGAGAATGGGCGAGTGTGTGGACTTTATTGAAAACAGGGAGTAGTAAGGTGTGTGTGCTTTATTTAAAAGAAGGAGAGGGTGAGAATGTGGACTTTATTTAAAACAGAGTGCGGTGAATTTGGTCTTCATTTATAACAGAGCATGGGTGAGTGTGGGCTTTATTTAAAACAGAGAGTGGGTGAGTGTGAGCTTTATTTAAAACAGAGAGTGGGTGAGGGTGGGCTTTTTTTAAAAAAGAGTGGGTGAGCAAGTGGGCTTTATTTAAAACAGAGATTGGGTAAGCGAATGGGCTTTATTTAAATCAGAGAATGTGTGAGCATGAGGACTTTATTTACCACATTCAGTGGGTGAGTGTGGACTTTATTTAAAATAGAGAGTGGGTGAGTGTGGGCATTATTTAAAACAGAGAGTGGGTTAGTGTTAGTTTTATTTAAAACAGAGTGAGCGAGCGTGTGGACTTTATTTAAAAAAGAGAGTGCTTGAGCGTGTGTACGTCATTTAAAACAGAGAGAAGGTGAGCGTGTGGACTTTATTTAAAACAGAGAGAGGGTGAGCGGTGGACTTTATTTAAAATAGAGAGTGGGTGAGCGTGTGGACTTCATTTAAAACAGAGAGAGGGTGAGCGTGTGGGCTTTAATTAAAACAGAGAGTGGGTGAGCGTGTGGACTTCATTTAAAATAGAGAGAGGGTGAGCGTTCTGGCTTTATTTAAAGCAGAGAGTGGGTGAGCGTGTGGACTTTATTTAAAACAGAGGGAGGATGAGCGTTTGGACTTTTAAAACAGAGAGTGGGTGAACGTGTGGAATTTATTTAAAACAGAGAGTTGGTGAGCATGTGGATTTTATTTAAAACAGAGAGCGGGTGTTTGTAGACTTTATTGAAAACTGAGAGTGGGTGAGTGTGTGGACTTTATTTAAACAGAGCGTCGGTGAGTGTGGGCATTATTTAAAACAGAGTGGGTGCATCTGTGGACTTTATTTAAAAGAGAGCGGGTGAGTGTGGACATTACTGAAAACAGAGAGTTGGTGTGCATGTGGACTTTACTTAAAACAGAGAGTGGATGAGCATATGGGCGTTATTTTAAACAGAGAGTGGGCGAGTGTGTGGACTTTATTGAAAACAGAGAGTGGTAGAGTGTGTGGGCTTTACTTAAAAGAAGGAGAAGGTGAGCATGTGGACTTTATTCAAAACAGAGAGCGGGTGAGTGTGGAATTTATTCAAAACAGAGAGAGGGTGAGCGAGTATACTTTATTTAAAACAGAGGGAGGATGAGCGTGTGGACTTTTAAAACAGAGCGTGGGTGAATGTGTGGAATTTATTTAAAACAGAGAGCGGGTGAGTGCAGACTTTATTGAAAACAGAGAGTGGGTGAGTGTGTGGACTTTATTTAAAACAGAGCGTCGATGAGTGTGGGCATTATTTAAAACAGAGTGGGTGAATGCGTGGACTTTATTTAAAAGAGAACGGGTGAGTGTGGACATTACTGAAAACAGAGATTGGTGTGCGTGTGGACTTTACTTAAAACAGAGAGTGGGTGAGCATACAGGCTTTATTTTAAACAGAGAATGGGCGAGTGTGTGTACTTTATTGAAAGCAGAGAGTGGTAGAGTGTATGGGCTTTATTTAAAACAGAGAGAGGGTGACTGGTGGACTTTATTTAAAATAGAGAGTGAGTGAGCGTGTGGACTTCATTTAAAACAGAGAGAGGGTGAGCATGTGGGCTCTATTTAAAACAGAGAGAGGGTGACTGGTGGACTTTATTTAAAATAGAGAGTGAGTGAGCGTGTGGACTTCATTTAAAACAGAGAGAGGGTGAGCATGTGGGCTCTATTTAAAACAGAGAGAGGGTGAGTGGTGGACTTTATTTAAATCAGAGCATGGGTGAGCATGAGGACTTTACTTAAAACATAGAGTGGGTGAGCGGGTGAACTTTATTTAAAACAGAGAGCAGGTGAGCGTGTGGACTTTCTTTAAAACAGAGAGTGGGTGAGCGAATGGACTTTATGTAAAATGGAGAGTGGGTGAATGTGTGTGCTTTATTTAAAACAGAGAGTTGGTGAGCGTGTGGGCTTTATTTAAAAGAGAGAGTGGGTCTGTGTGGTCTTTATTTTAAACAGAGAGTGGGCGAGTGTGTGGACTTTCTTGAAAACAGAGAGAGCGTGAGCATGTGGACTTTATTTAAAACAGAGAGCAGGTGAGTGTGGACATTATTGAAAACAGAGAGTTGGTGTGTGTGTGGACTTTACTTAAAACAGAGAGTGGATGAGCATGCGGGCTTTATTTTAAACAGAGTATCTGCGAGTGTGTGGACTTTATTGAAAACAGAGAGTGGTAGATTGTGTGGGCTTTATTTAAAAGAAGGAAAGGGTGAGAATGTGGACTTTATTTAAAACAGAGTGTCGGTGAGTATGGGCATTATTTAAAACAGAGTGGGTGAATGTGTGGAATTTATTTAAAAGAGAGCGGGTGAGTGTGGACATTACTGAAAACAGAGAGTTGGTGTGCGTGTGGACTTTACTTAAAACAGAGAGTGGGTGAGCATACGGGCTTTATTTTAAACAGAGAATGGGCGAGTGTCTGGACTTTATTGAAAACAGAGAGTAGTAAAGTGTGTGGGCTTTATTTAAAAGGAGAGGGTGAGAATGTGGACTTTATTTAAAACAGAGTGCGGTGAGTTTGGTCTTCATTTATAACAGAGAATGGGTGAGTGTGGGCTTTATTTAAAACAGAGAGTGTGTGAGTGTGGGCTTTATTTAAAACAGAGAGTGGGTGAGTGTGGGCTTTATTTAAAACAGAGAGTGTGTGAGTGTGGGCTGTATTTAAAACAGAGAGTGGGTGAGGGTGGGCTTTTTTTAAAAAAGAGTGGGTGAGCAAGTGGGCTTTATTTAAAACAGAGATTGGGTAAGCGAATGGGCTTTATTTAAATCAGAGAATGTGTGAGCATGAGGACTTTATTTACAACATTCAGTGGGTGAGTGTGGACTTTATTTAAAAAAGAGAGAGCGTGAGCGTGTGCACTTCATTTAAAACAGAGAGAAGGTGAGCGTGTGCACTTCATTTAAAACAGAGAGAGGGTGAGCGTGTGGGCTTTATTTAAAACAGAGAGTGGGTGAGCGTGTGGACTTCATTTAAAATAGAGAGAGGGTGAGCGTTCTGGCTTTATTTAAAACAGAGGGAGGATGAGCGTGTGGACTTTTAAAACAGAGAGTGGGTGAACGTGTGGAATTTATTTAAAGCAGAGAGTTGGTGAGCGTGTGGATTTTATTTAAAACAGAGAGCGGGTGGGTGTGTGGACTTTACTGAAAACAGAGAGTGGTAGAGTGTGTGGGCTTTATTTAAAAGAAGGAGAAGGTGGGCATGTGGACTTTATTCAAAACAGAGAGCGGGTGAGTGTGGAATTTATTCAAAACAGAGAGTGGGTGAGCGAGTTGACTTTATTTAAAACAGAGGGAGGATGAGCGTGTGGACTTTTAAAACAGAGCGTGGGTGAATGTGTGGAATTTATTTAAAACAGAGAGCGGGTGAGTGCAGACTTTATTGAAAACAGAGAGTGGGTGAGTGTGTGGACTTTATTTAAAACAGAGCGTCGATGAGTGTGGGCATTATTTAAAACAGAGTGGGTGAATGTGTGGACTTTATTTAAAAGAGAGCGGGAGAGTGTGGACATTACTGAAAACAGAGAGTTGGTGTGCATGTGGACTTTACTTAAAGCAGAGAGTGGGTGAGCATACGGGCTTTATTTTAAACAGAGAATGGGCAAGTGTGTGTACTTTATTGAAAACAGAGAGTGATAGAGTGTATGGGCTTTATTAAAAGGAGAGTGTGAGAATGTGGACATAATTTAAAACAGAGTGCGGTGAGTGTGGACTCCATTTAACACAGAGAATGGGTGAGTGTGGGCTTTATTTAAAACAGAGTGAGCGAGCGAATGCACTTTATTTAAAACAGAGAGAGGGCGAGCGTGTGGACTTTATTTAAAACAGAGGGCGGGTGACCGGTGGACTTTATTTAAAATAGAGAGTGGGTGAGCGTGTGGACTTCATTTAAAACAGAGAGAGGGTGAGCGGTGGACTTTATTTAAATCAGAGCGTGGGTGAGCATGACTTAAAACATAGAGTGGGTGAGCGGGTGAACTTTATTTAAAACAGAGAGCAGGTGAGCGTGTGGACTTTCTTTAAAACAGAGAGTGGGTGAGCGAATGGACTTTATTTAAAATGGAGAGTGGGTGAATGTGTGTGCTTTATTTAAAACAGAGAGTTGGTGAGCGTGTGGGCTTTATTTAAAAGAGAGAGTGGGTCTGTGTGGTCTTTATTTTAAACAGAGAGTGGGCGAGTGTGTGGACTTTCTTGAAAACAGAGAGAGCGTGAGCATGTGGACTTTATTTAAAACAGAGAGCGGGTGAGCGTGGTCTTTAATTAAAACAGAGAGTGGATGAGCATACGGGCTTTATTTTAAACAGAGAACTTGCGAGTGTGTGGACTTTATTGAAAACAGAGAGTGGTAGATTGTGTGGGCTTTATTTAAAAGAAGGAAAGGGTGAGAATGTGGACTTTATTTAAAACAGAGTGTCGTTGAGTGTGTGTATTATTTAAAACAGAGTGGGTGAATGTGTGGACTTTATTTAAAAGAGAGCGGGTGAGTGTGGACATTACTGAAAACAGAGAGCTGGTGTGCGTGTGGACTTCACTTAAAATAGAGAGTGGGGGAGCATACGGGCTTTAATTTAAACAGAGAATGGGCGAGTGTCTGGACTTTATTGAAAACAGAGTTTAGTAAAGTGTGTGGGCTTTATTTAAAAGAAGGAGAGTGTGAGAATGTGGACTTTATTTAAAACAGAGTGCGGTGAGTGTGGTCTTCATTTATAACAGAGAATGGGTGAGTGTGGACTTTATTTAAAACAGATAGTGTGTGAGTGTGGGCTGTATTTAAAACAGAGAGTGGGTGAGGGTGGGCTTTCTTTAAAAAAGAGTGGGTGAGCAAGAGGACTTTATTTAAAACAGAGATTGGGTAAGCAAATGGGCTTTAATTAAATCAGAGAATGTGTGAGCATGAGGACTTTATTTACAACATTCACTGGGTGAGTGTGGACTTTATTTAAAACAGAGAGTGGGTGAGTTTGGGCATTATTTAAAACAGAGAGTGGGTTAGTGTTGGTTTTATTTAAAACAGAGTGAGCGAGCGTGTGGACTTTATTTAAAAAAGAGAGTGCGTGAGCGTGTGTACTTCATTTAAAAGAGAGAGAGGGTGAGCGTGTGGACTTTATTTAAAACAGAGAGTGGATGAGCATGTGGACTTTATTTAGAACAGAGTGGGTGAGCATTTGGACTTCATTTAGAACAGAGAGTTGGTGAGCGTGTGGGCTTTATTTAAAAGAGAGAGTGGGTCTGTGTGGTCTTTATTTTAAACAGAGAGTGGGCGAGTGTGTGGACTTTATTGAAAACAGAGAGTAGTAAAGTGTGTGGGCTTTATTTAAAAGGAGAGGGTGAAAATGTGGACTTTATTTAAAACAGAGTGCGGTGAGTGTGGTCTTCATTTATAACAGAGAATGGGTGAGTATGGGCTTTATTTAAAACAGATAGTGGGTGAGTGTGGGCTTTATTTAAAACAGAGAGTGTGTGAGTGTGGGCTGTATTTAAAACAGAGAGTGGGTGAGGGTGGGCTTTCTTTAAAAAAGAGTGGGTGAGCAAGAGGACTTTATTTAAAACAGAGATTGGGTAAGCAAATGGGCTTTATTTAAATCAGAGAATGTGTGAGCATGAGGACTTTATTTACAACATTCACTGGGTGAGTGTGGACTTTATTTAAAACAGAGAGTGGGTGAGTTTGGGCATTATTTAAAACAGAGAGTGGGTTAGTGTTGGTTTTATTTAAAACAGAGTGAGCGAGCGTGTGGACTTTATTTAAAAAAGAGAGTGCGTGAGCGTGTGTACTTCATTTAATAGAGAGAGAGGGTGAGCGTGTGGACTTTATTTAAAACAGAGAGAGGGTGAGCGTTCTGGCTTTATTTAAAGCAGAGAGTGGGTGAGCGTGTGGACTTTATTTAAAACAGAGGGAGGATGAGCGTTTGGACTTTTAAAACAGAGAGTGGGTGAACGTGTGGAATTTATTTAAAACAGAGAGTTGGTGAGCATGTGGATTTTATTTAAAACAGAGAGCGGGTGTTTGTAGACTTTATTGAAAACTGAGAGTGGGTGAGTGTGTGGACTTTATTTAAACAGAGCGTCGGTGAGTGTGGGCATTATTTAAAACAGAGTGGGTGCATCTGTGGACTTTATTTAAAAGAGAGCGGGTGAGTGTGGACATTACTGAAAACAGAGAGTTGGTGTGCATGTGGACTTTACTTAAAACAGAGAGTGGATGAGCATATGGGCGTTATTTTAAACAGAGAGTGGGCGAGTGTGTGGACTTTATTGAAAACAGAGAGTGGTAGAGTGTGTGGGCTTTACTTAAAAGAAGGAGAAGGTGAGCATGTGGACTTTATTCAAAACAGAGAGCGGGTGAGTGTGGAATTTATTCAAAACAGAGAGAGGGTGAGCGAGTATACTTTATTTAAAACAGAGGGAGGATGAGCGTGTGGACTTTTAAAACAGAGCGTGGGTGAATGTGTGGAATTTATTTAAAACAGAGAGCGGGTGAGTGCAGACTTTATTGAAAACAGAGAGTGGGTGAGTGTGTGGACTTTATTTAAAACAGAGCGTCGATGAGTGTGGGCATTATTTAAAACAGAGTGGGTGAATGCGTGGACTTTATTTAAAAGAGAACGGGTGAGTGTGGACATTACTGAAAACAGAGATTGGTGTGCGTGTGGACTTTACTTAAAACAGAGAGTGGGTGAGCATACAGGCTTTATTTTAAACAGAGAATGGGCGAGTGTGTGTACTTTATTGAAAGCAGAGAGTGGTAGAGTGTATGGGCTTTATTTAAAACAGAGAGAGGGTGACTGGTGGACTTTATTTAAAATAGAGAGTGAGTGAGCGTGTGGACTTCATTTAAAACAGAGAGAGGGTGAGCATGTGGGCTCTATTTAAAACAGAGAGAGGGTGAGTGGTGGACTTTATTTAAATCAGAGCATGGGTGAGCATGAGGACTTTACTTAAAACATAGAGTGGGTGAGCGGGTGAACTTTTTATTTAAAACAGAGAGCAGGTGAGCGTGTGGACTTTCTTTAAAACAGAGAGTGGGTGAGCGAATGGACTTTATGTAAAATGGAGAGTGGGTGAATGTGTGTGCTTTATTTAAAACAGAGAGTTGGTGAGCGTGTGGGCTTTATTTAAAAGAGAGAGTGGGTCTGTGTGGTCTTTATTTTAAACAGAGAGTGGGCGAGTGTGTGGACTTTCTTGAAAACAGAGAGAGCGTGAGCATGTGGACTTTATTTAAAACAGAGAGCAGGTGAGTGTGGACATTATTGAAAACAGAGAGTTGGTGTGTGTGTGGACTTTACTTAAAACAGAGAGTGGATGAGCATGCGGGCTTTATTTTAAACAGAGTATCTGCGAGTGTGTGGACTTTATTGAAAACAGAGAGTGGTAGATTGTGTGGGCTTTATTTAAAAGAAGGAAAGGGTGAGAATGTGGACTTTATTTAAAACAGAGTGTCGGTGAGTATGGGCATTATTTAAAACAGAGTGGGTGAATGTGTGGAATTTATTTAAAAGAGAGCGGGTGAGTGTGGACATTACTGAAAACAGAGAGTTGGTGTGCGTGTGGACTTTACTTAAAACAGAGAGTGGGTGAGCATACGGGCTTTATTTTAAACAGAGAATGGGCGAGTGTCTGGACTTTATTGAAAACAGAGAGTAGTAAAGTGTGTGGGCTTTATTTAAAAGGAGAGGGTGAGAATGTGGACTTTATTTAAAACAGAGTGCGGTGAGTTTGGTCTTCATTTATAACAGAGAATGGGTGAGTGTGGGCTTTATTTAAAACAGAGAGTGTGTGAGTGTGGGCTTTATTTAAAACAGAGAGTGGGTGAGTGTGGGCTTTATTTAAAACAGAGAGTGTGTGAGTGTGGGCTGTATTTAAAACAGAGAGTGGGTGAGGGTGGGCTTTTTTTAAAAAAGAGTGGGTGAGCAAGTGGGCTTTATTTAAAACAGAGATTGGGTAAGCGAATGGGCTTTATTTAAATCAGAGAATGTGTGAGCATGAGGACTTTATTTACAACATTCAGTGGGTGAGTGTGGACTTTATTTAAAAAAGAGAGAGCGTGAGCGTGTGCACTTCATTTAAAACAGAGAGAAGGTGAGCGTGTGCACTTCATTTAAAACAGAGAGAGGGTGAGCGTGTGGGCTTTATTTAAAACAGAGAGTGGGTGAGCGTGTGGACTTCATTTAAAATAGAGAGAGGGTGAGCGTTCTGGCTTTATTTAAAACAGAGGGAGGATGAGCGTGTGGACTTTTAAAACAGAGAGTGGGTGAACGTGTGGAATTTATTTAAAGCAGAGAGTTGGTGAGCGTGTGGATTTTATTTAAAACAGAGAGCGGGTGGGTGTGTGGACTTTACTGAAAACAGAGAGTGGTAGAGTGTGTGGGCTTTATTTAAAAGAAGGAGAAGGTGGGCATGTGGACTTTATTCAAAACAGAGAGCGGGTGAGTGTGGAATTTATTCAAAACAGAGAGTGGGTGAGCGAGTTGACTTTATTTAAAACAGAGGGAGGATGAGCGTGTGGACTTTTAAAACAGAGCGTGGGTGAATGTGTGGAATTTATTTAAAACAGAGAGCGGGTGAGTGCAGACTTTATTGAAAACAGAGAGTGGGTGAGTGTGTGGACTTTATTTAAAACAGAGCGTCGATGAGTGTGGGCATTATTTAAAACAGAGTGGGTGAATGTGTGGACTTTATTTAAAAGAGAGCGGGAGAGTGTGGACATTACTGAAAACAGAGAGTTGGTGTGCATGTGGACTTTACTTAAAGCAGAGAGTGGGTGAGCATACGGGCTTTATTTTAAACAGAGAATGGGCAAGTGTGTGTACTTTATTGAAAACAGAGAGTGATAGAGTGTATGGGCTTTATTAAAAGAAGGAGAGTGTGAGAATGTGGACATAATTTAAAACAGAGTGCGGTGAGTGTGGACTCCATTTAACACAGAGAATGGGTGAGTGTGGGCTTTATTTAAAACAGAGTGAGCGAGCGAATGCACTTTATTTAAAACAGAGAGAGGGCGAGCGTGTGGACTTTATTTAAAACAGAGGGCGGGTGACCGGTGGACTTTATTTAAAATAGAGAGTGGGTGAGCGTGTGGACTTCATTTAAAACAGAGAGAGGGTGAGCGGTGGACTTTATTTAAATCAGAGCGTGGGTGAGCATGACTTAAAACATAGAGTGGGTGAGCGGGTGAACTTTATTTAAAACAGAGAGCAGGTGAGCGTGTGGACTTTCTTTAAAACAGAGAGTGGGTGAGCGAATGGACTTTATTTAAAATGGAGAGTGGGTGAATGTGTGTGCTTTATTTAAAACAGAGAGTTGGTGAGCGTGTGGGCTTTATTTAAAAGAGAGAGTGGGTCTGTGTGGTCTTTATTTTAAACAGAGAGTGGGCGAGTGTGTGGACTTTCTTGAAAACAGAGAGAGCGTGAGCATGTGGACTTTATTTAAAACAGAGAGCGGGTGAGCGTGGTCTTTAATTAAAACAGAGAGTGGATGAGCATACGGGCTTTATTTTAAACAGAGAACTTGCGAGTGTGTGGACTTTATTGAAAACAGAGAGTGGTAGATTGTGTGGGCTTTATTTAAAAGAAGGAAAGGGTGAGAATGTGGACTTTATTTAAAACAGAGTGTCGTTGAGTGTGTGTATTATTTAAAACAGAGTGGGTGAATGTGTGGACTTTATTTAAAAGAGAGCGGGTGAGTGTGGACATTACTGAAAACAGAGAGCTGGTGTGCGTGTGGACTTCACTTAAAATAGAGAGTGGGGGAGCATACGGGCTTTAATTTAAACAGAGAATGGGCGAGTGTCTGGACTTTATTGAAAACAGAGTTTAGTAAAGTGTGTGGGCTTTATTTAAAAGAAGGAGAGTGTGAGAATGTGGACTTTATTTAAAACAGAGTGCGGTGAGTGTGGTCTTCATTTATAACAGAGAATGGGTGAGTGTGGACTTTATTTAAAACAGATAGTGTGTGAGTGTGGGCTGTATTTAAAACAGAGAGTGGGTGAGGGTGGGCTTTCTTTAAAAAAGAGTGGGTGAGCAAGAGGACTTTATTTAAAACAGAGATTGGGTAAGCAAATGGGCTTTAATTAAATCAGAGAATGTGTGAGCATGAGGACTTTATTTACAACATTCACTGGGTGAGTGTGGACTTTATTTAAAACAGAGAGTGGGTGAGTTTGGGCATTATTTAAAACAGAGAGTGGGTTAGTGTTGGTTTTATTTAAAACAGAGTGAGCGAGCGTGTGGACTTTATTTAAAAAAGAGAGTGCGTGAGCGTGTGTACTTCATTTAAAAGAGAGAGAGGGTGAGCGTGTGGACTTTATTTAAAACAGAGAGTGGATGAGCATGTGGACTTTATTTAAAACAGAGTGGGTGAGCATTTGGACTTCATTTAGAACAGAGAGTTGGTGAGCGTGTGGGCTTTATTTAAAAGAGAGAGTGGGTCTGTGTGGTCTTTATTTTAAACAGAGAGTGGGCGAGTGTGTGGACTTTATTGAAAACAGAGAGTAGTAAAGTGTGTGGGCTTTATTTAAAAGGAGAGGGTGAAAATGTGGACTTTATTTAAAACAGAGTGCGGTGAGTGTGGTCTTCATTTATAACAGAGAATGGGTGAGTATGGGCTTTATTTAAAACAGATAGTGGGTGAGTGTGGGCTTTATTTAAAACAGAGAGTGTGTGAGTGTGGGCTGTATTTAAAACAGAGAGTGGGTGAGGGTGGGCTTTCTTTAAAAAAGAGTGGGTGAGCAAGAGGACTTTATTTAAAACAGAGATTGGGTAAGCAAATGGGCTTTATTTAAATCAGAGAATGTGTGAGCATGAGGACTTTATTTACAACATTCACTGGGTGAGTGTGGACTTTATTTAAAACAGAGAGTGGGTGAGTTTGGGCATTATTTAAAACAGAGAGTGGGTTAGTGTTGGTTTTATTTAAAACAGAGTGAGCGAGCGTGTGGACTTTATTTAAAAAAGAGAGTGCGTGAGCGTGTGTACTTCATTTAATAGAGAGAGAGGGTGAGCGTGTGGACTTTATTTAAAACAGAGAGTGGATGAGCATGTGGACTTTATTTAAAACAGAGTGGGTGAGCATTTGGACTTCATTTAAAACAGAGAGTTGGTGAGTGTGAGCTTTATTTAAAAAAAGAGTGGGTGAGCATGTGGACTTTATTTAAAACAGTGTGGTTGAGCGTGTGGGCTTTATTTAAAACAGAAAGCGGGTGAGTTGGGCTTTATTTAAAAAAGAGTGGGTGAGCGTGTGGACTTTAATTAAAACAGAGAGTGGGTGAGCTTGTGGGCTTTATTTAAAACAAAGAGTGGGTCAGTGTGTGGCCTTCCTTGAAAACAGAGCGTGGGTGAGAATGTGGACTTTATTTAAAACAGAGTGGGTCAGTGTGGACTTGATTTAAAACCTAGTTGGTGAGTGTGTGAGCATGCGGACTTTATTTAAGACAGAGAGTGGGTGAGCATGTAGACTCTATTTAAAACAGACAGCGGGTGAGCGTGTGGACTTTATTTAAAACAGAGTGGGTGAGCATTTGGACTTCATTTAAAACAGAGAGTTGGTGAGTGTGTGCTTTATTTAAAAAAGAGTGGGTGAGCGTGTGGACTTTATTTAAAACAGTGTGGGTGAGCGTGTGGGCTTTATTTAAAACAAAAAGCGGGTGAGTTGGGCTTTATTTAAAAAAGAGTGGGTGAGCGTGTGGACTTTAATTAAAACAGAGAGTGGGTGAGCTTGTGGGCTTTATTTAAAACAAAGAGTGGGTCAGTGTGTGGCCTTCCTTGAAAACAGAGCGTGGGTGAGAATGTGGACTTTATTTAAAACAGAGTGGGTCAGTGTGGAATTGATTTAAAACCTAGTTGGTGAGTGTGTGCGCATGCGGACTTTATTTAAGACAGAGAGTGGGTGAGCATGTAGACTCTATTTAAAACAGACAGCGGGTGAGCGTGTGGGCTTTATTTAAAGCAGAGAGTGGGTGAGCGTGTGGACTTTCTTGAAAACAGAGAGAGGGTGAGCATGTGGACTTTATTCAAAACAGAGAGAGGGTGAGCGAGTGGACTTGATTTAAAACAGATAGTGAGTGACTGTGTGGACCTTATTTAAAACAGAGAGTGGGTGAGCGAATGGGCTATATTTAAAATAGAGAGCAGTTGAGCGTGTGGAATTTATTTAAAACAGAGAGTTGGTGAGCATGTGGATTTTATTTAAAACAGAGAGCGGGTGAGTGTAGACTTTATTGAAAACTGAGAGTGGGTGAGTGTGTGGACTTTATTTAAAACAGAGCATCGGTGAGTTTGGGCATTATTTAAAACAGAGTGGGTGAATCTGTGGACTTTATTTAAAAGAGAGCGGGTGAGTGTGGACATTACTGAAAACAGAGAGTTGGTGTGCATGTGGACTTTACTTAAAACAGAGAGTGGATGAGCATATAGGCGTTATTTTAAACAGAGAGTTGGCGAGTGTGTGGACTTTATTGAAAACAGAGAGTGGTAGAGTGTGTGGGCTTTATTTAAAAGAAGGAGAAGGTGAGCATGTGGACTTTATTCAAAACAGAGAGTGGGTGAGTGTGGAATTTATTCAAAACAGAGAGAGGGTGAGCGAGTGGACTTTATTTAAAACAGAGGGAGGATGAGCGTGTGGACTTTTAAAATAGAGCGTGGGTGAATGTGTGGAATTTATTTAAAACAGAGAGCGGGTGAGTGCAGACTTTATTGAAAACAGAGAGTGGGTGAGTGTGTGGATTTTATTTAAAACAGAGCGTCGATGAGTGTGGGTATTATTTAAAACAGAGTGGGTGAAAATGTGGACTTTATTTAAAAGAGAACGGGTGAGTGTGGACATTACTGAAAACAGAGAGTTGGTGTGCGTGTGGACTTTACTTAAAACAGAGAGTGGGTGAGCATACGGGCTTTATTTTAAACAGAGAATGGGCGAGTGTGTGGACTTTATTGAAAACAGAGAGTGGTAGAGTGTGTGGGCTTTACTTAAAAGAAGGAGAAGGTGAGCATGTGGACTTTATTCAAAACAGAGAGCGGGTGAGTGTGGAATTTATTCAAAACAGAGAGAGGGTGAGCGAGTGGACTTTATTTAAAACAGAGGGAGGATGAGCGTGTGGACTTTTAAAATAGAGCGTGGGTGAATGTGTGGAATTTATTTAAAACAGAGAGCGGGTGAGTGCAGACTTTATTGAAAACAGAGAGTGGGTGAGTGTGTGGACTTTATTTAAAACAGAGCGTCGATGAGTGTGGGTATTATTTAAAACAGAGTGGGTGAACGTGTGGACTTTATTTAAAAGAGAGCGGGTGAGTGTGGACATTACTGAAAACAGAGAGTTGGTGTGCGTGTGGACTTTACTTAAAACAGAGAGTGGGTGAGCATACGGGCTTTATTTTAAACAGAGAATGGGCGAGTGTGTGTACTTTATTGAAAACAGAGAGTGGTAGAGTGTATGGGCTTTATTTAAAAGAAGGAGAGTGTGAGAATGTGGACTTTATTTAAAACAGAGTGCGGTGAGTGTGGACTCCATTTAAAACAGAGAATGGGGGAGTGTGGGCTTTATTTAAAACAGAGTGAGCGAGCAAGTGGACTTTATTTAAAACAGAGAGAGGGCGAGCGTGTGGACTTTATTTAAAACAGAGGGCGGGTGACCGGTGGACTTTATTTAAAATAGAGAGTGGGTGAGCGTGTGGACTTCATTTAAAACAGAGAGAGGGTGAGCGTGTGGGCTCTATTTAAAACAGAGAGTGGGTGAGCGTGTGGACTTCATTTAAAACAGAGAGAGGGTGAGTGGTGGACTTTATTTAAATCAGAGCGTGGGTGAGCATGAGGACTTTACTTAAAACATAGAGTGGGTGAGCGGGTGAACTTTGTTTAAAACAGAGAGCAGGTGAGCGTATGGACTTTCTTTAAAACAGAGAGTGGGTGAGCGAATGGACTTTATTTAAAATGGAGAGTGGATGAATGTGTGTGCTTTATTTAAAACAGAGAGTTGGTGAGCGTGTGGGCTTTATTTAAAAGAGAGAGTGGGTCTGTGTGGTCTTTATTTTAAACAGAGAGTGGGCGAGTGTGTGGACTTTCTTGAAAACAGAGAGAGCGTGAGCATGTGGACTTTATTTAAAACAGAGAGCGGGTGAGTGTGGACATTATTGAAAACAGAGAGTTGGTGTGTGTGTGGACATTACTTAAAACAGAGAGTGGATGAGCATACGGGCTTTATTTTAAACAGAGAATCTGCGAGTGTGTGGACTTTATTGAAAACAGAGAGTGGTAGATTGTGTGGGCTTTATTTAAAAGAAGGAAAGGGTGAGAATGTGGACTTCATTTAAAACAGAGTGTCGGTGAGTATGGGCATTATTTAAAACAGAGTGGGTGAATGTGTGGAATTTATTTAAAATAGAGCAGTTGAGTGTGGACATTACTGAAAACAGAGAGTTGGTGTGCGTGTGGACTTTACTTAAAACAGAGAGTGGATGAGCATATGGGTGTTATTTGAAACAGAGAGTGGGTGAGCATACAGGCTTTATTTTAAACAGAGAATGGGCGAGTGTGTGGACTTTATTGAAAACAGGGAGTAGTAAGGTGTGTGTGCTTTATTTAAAAGAAGGAGAGGGTGAGAATGTGGACTTTATTTAAAACAGAGTGCGGTGAGTTTGGTATTCATTTATAACAGAGAATGGGTGAGTGTGGGCTTTATTTAAAACAGAGAGTGGGTGAGTGTGAGCTTTATTTAAAACAGAGAGTGGGTGAGGGTGGGCTTTTTTTAAAAAAGAGTGGGTGAGCAAGTGGGCTTTATTTAAAACAGAGATTGGGTAAGCGAATGGGCTTTATTTAAATCAGAGAATGTGTGAGCATGAGGACTTCATTTACAACATTCAGTGGGTGAGTGTGGACTTTATTTAAAACAGAGAGTGGGTGAGTGTGGGCATTATTTAAAACAGGGAGTGGGTTAGTGTTAGTTTAATTTAAAACAGAGTGAGCGAGCGTGTGGACTTTATTTAAAAAAGAGAGTGCTTGAGCGTGTGTACTTCATTTAAAACAGAGAGAAGTTGAGCGTGTGTAATTTATTTAAAACAGAGAGAGGGTGTGCGGTGGACTTTATTTAAAATAGAGGGTGGGTGAGCGTGTGGACTTCATTTAAAACAGAGAGAGGGTGAGCGTGTGGGCTTTAATTAAAACAGAGAGTGGGTGAGCGTGTGGACTTCATTTAAAATAGAGAGAGGGTGAGCGTTCTGGCTTTATTTAAAACAGAGAGTGGGTGAACATGTGGAATTTATTTAAAACAGAGAGTTGGTGAGCATGTGGATTTTATTTAAAACAGAGAGCGGGTGAGTGTAGACTTTATTGAAAACTGAGAGTGGGTGAGTGTGTGGACTTTATTTAAAACAGAGCGTCGGTGAGTGTGGGCATTATTTAAAACAGAGTGGGTGCATCTGTGGACTTTATTTAAAAGAGAGCGGGTGAGTGTGGACATTACTGAAAACAGAGAGTTGGTGTGCATGTGGACTTTACTTAAAACAGAGAGTGGATGAGCATATGGGCATTATTTTAAACAGAGAGTGGGCGAGTGTGTGGACTTTATTGAAAACAGAGAGTGGTAGAGTGTGTGGGCTTTACTTAAAAGAAGGAGAAGGTGAGCATGTGGACTTTATTCAAAACAGAGAGCGGGTGAGTGTGGAATTTATTCAAAACAGAGAGAGGGTGAGCGAGTATACTTTATTTAAAACAGAGGGAGGATGAGCGTGTGGACTTTTAAAACAGAGCGTGGGTGAATGTGTGGAATTTATTTAAAACAGAGAGCGGGTGAGTGCAGACTTTATTGAAAAGAGAGTGGGTGAGTGTGTGGACTTTATTTAAAACAGAGCGTCGATGAGTGTGGGCATTATTTAAAACAGAGTGGGTGAATGCGTGGACTTTATTTAAAAGAGAGCGGGTGAGTGTGGACATTACTGAAAACAGAGATTGGTGTGCGTGTGGACTTTACTTAAAACAGAGAGTGGATGAGCATATGGGCATTATTTTAAACAGAGAGTGGGCGAGTGTGTGGACTTTATTGAAAACAGAGAGTGGTAGAGTGTGTGGGCTTTACTTAAAAGAAGGAGAAGGTGAGCATGTGGACTTTATTCAAAACAGAGAGCGGGTGAGTGTGGAATTTATTCAAAACAGAGAGAGGGTGAGCGAGTATACTTTATTTAAAACAGAGGGAGGATGAGCGTGTGGACTTTTAAAACAGAGCGTGGGTGAATGTGTGGAATTTATTTAAAACAGAGAGCGGGTGAGTGCAGACTTTATTGAAAACAGAGAGTGGGTGAGTGTGTGGACTTTATTTAAAACAGAGCGTCGATGAGTGTGGGCATTATTTAAAACAGAGTGGGTGAATGCGTGGACTTTATTTAAAAGAGAGCGGGTGAGTGTGGACATTACTGAAAACAGAGATTGGTGTGCGTGTGGACTTTACTTAAAACAGAGAGTGGGTGAGCATACAGGCTTTATTTTAAACAGAGAATGGGCGAGTGTGTGTACTTTATTGAAAACAGAGAGTGGTAGAGTGTATGGGCTTTATTTGAAACAGAGAGAGGGTGACTGGTGGACTTTATTTAAAATAGAGAGTGAGTGAGCGTGTGGACTTCATTTAAAACAGAGAGAGGGTGAGCGTGTGGGCTCTATTTAAAACAGAGAGTGGGTGAGCGTGTGGACTTCATTTAAAACAGAGAGAGGGTGAGTGGTGGACTTTATTTAAATCAGAGCATGGGTGAGCATGAGGACTTTACTTAAAACAGAGAGCGGGTGAGTGTGGACATTATTGAAAACAGAGAGTTGGTGTGTGTGTGGACTTTACTTAAAACAGAGAGTGGATGAGCATGCGGGCTTTATTTTAAACAGAGTATCTGCGAGTGTGTGGACTTTATTGAAAACAGAGAGTGGTAGATTTTGTGGGCTTTATTTAAAAGAAGGAAAGGGTGAGAATGTGGACTTTATTTAAAACAGAGTGTCGGTGAGTATGGGCATTATTTAAAACAGAGTGGGTGAATGTGTGGAATTTATTTAAAAGAGAGCGGGTGAGTGTGGACATTACTGAAAACAGAGAGTTGGTGTGCGTGTGGACTTTACTTAAAACAGAGAGTGGGTGAGCATACGGGCTTTATTTTAAACAGAGAATGGGCGAGTGTCTGGACTTTATTGAAAACAGAGAGTAGTAAAGTGTGTGGGCTTTATTTAAAAGGAGAGGGTTAGAATGTGGACTTTATTTAAAACAGAGTGCGGTGAGTTTGGTCTTCATTTATAACAGAGAATGGGTGAGTGTGGGCTTTATTTAAAACAGAGAGTGTGTGAGTGTGGGCTTTATTTAAAACAGAGAGTGGGTGAGTGTGGGCTTTATTTAAAACAGAGAGTGTGTGAGTGTGGGCTGTATTTAAAACAGAGAGTGGGTGAGGGTGGGCTTTTTTTAAAAAAGAGTGGGTGAGCAAGTGGGCTTTATTTAAAATAGAGAGTGGGTGAGCGTGTGGACTTCATTTAAAACAGAGAGAGGGTGAGCGTGTGGGCTTTATTTAAAACAGAGAGTGGGTGAGCGTGTGGATTTCATTTAAAATAGAGAGAGGGTGAGCGTTCTGGCTTTATTTAAAACAGAGGGAGGATGAGCGTGTGGACTTTTAAAACAGAGAGTGGGTGAACGTGTGGAATTTATTTAAAGCAGAGAGTTGGTGAGCGTGTGGATTTTATTTAAAACAGAGAGCGGGTGAGTGTAGACTTTATTGACAACTGAGAGTGGGTGAGTGTGTGGACTTTATTTGAAACAGTGCGTCGATGAGTGTGGGCATTATTTAAAACAGGGTGGGTGAATCTGTGGACTTTATTTAAAAGAGAGCGGGTGAGTGTGGACATTACTGAAAACAGAGAATTGGTGTGCAAGTGGACTTTAGTTAAAACAGAGAGTGGATGAGCATATGGGCGCTATTTTAAACAGAGAGTGTGCGAGTGTGTGGACTTTACTGAACACAGAGAGTGGTAGAGTGTGTGGGCTTTATTTAAAAGAAGGAGAAGGTGGGCATGTGGACTTTATTCAAAACAGAGAGCGGGTGAGTGTGGAATTTATTCAAAACAGAGAGAGGGTGAGCGAGTATACTTTATTTAAAACAGAGGGAGGATGAGCGTGTGGACTTTTAAAACAGAGCGTGGGTGAATGTGTGGAATTTATTTAAAACAGAGAGCGGGTGAGTGCAGACTTTATTGAAAACAGAGAGTGGGTGAGTGTGTGGACTTTATTTAAAACAGAGCGTCGATGAGTGTGGGCATTATTTAAAACAGAGTGGGTGAATGTGTGGACATTATTTAAAAGAGAGCGGGAGAGTGTGGACATTACTGAAAACAGAGAGTTGGTGTGCATGTGGACTTTACTTAAAGCAGAGAGTGGGTGAGCATACGGGCTTTATTTTAAACAGAGAATGGGCGAGTGTGTGTACTTTATTGAAAACAGAGAGTGGTAGAGTGTATGGGCTTTATTAAAAGAAGGAGAGTGTGAGAATGTGGACTTTATTTAAAACAGAGTGCGGTGAGTGTGGACTCCATTTCAAACAGAGAATGGGTGAGTGTGGGCTTTATTTAAAACAGAGTGAGCGAGCGAATGCACTTTATTTAAAACAGAGAGAGGGCGAGCGTGTGGACTTTATTTAAAACAGAGAATGGGTGAGCGTGTGGACTTCATTTAAAACAGAGAGTGGGTGAACGTGTGGACTTCATTTAAAACAGAGAGTGGGTAAGCGTGTGGGCTCTATTTAAAACAGAGAGTGGGTGAGCGTGTGGACTTCATTTAAAACAGAGAGAGGATGAGCGGTGGACCTTATTTAAATCAGAGTGTCGGTGAGCATGAGGACTTTACTTAAAACATAGAGTGGGTGAGCGGGTGAACTTTATTTAAAACAGAGAGCAGGTGAGCGTGTGGACTTTCTTTAAAACAGAGAGTGGGTGAGCGAATGGACTTTATTTAAAATGGAGAGTGGGTGAATGTGTGTGCTTTATTTAAAACAGAGAGTTGGTGAGCGAATGGGCTTTATTTAAATCAGAGAATGTGTGAGCATGAGGACTTTATTTACAACATTCAGTGGGTGAGTGTGGACTTTATTTAAAACAGAGAGTGGGTGAGTGTGGGCATTATTTAAAACAGAGAGTGGGTTAGTGTTAGTTTTATTTAAAACAGAGTGAGCGAGCGTGTGGACTTTATTTAAAAAAGAGAGTGCTTGAGCGTGTGTACTTCATTTAAAACAGAGAGAAGTTGAGCGTGTGGACTTTATTTAAAACAGAGAGAGGGTGAGCGGTGGACTTTATTTAAAATAGAGAGTGGGTGAGCGTGTGGACTTCATTTAAAACAGAGATAGGGTGAGCGTGTGGGCTTTAATTAAAACAGAGAGTGGGTGAGCGTGTGGACTTCATTTAAAATAGAGAGAGGGTGAGCGTTCTGGCTTTATTTAAAACAGAGAGTGGGTGAACGTGTGGAATTTATTTAAAACAGAGTTGGTGAGCATGTGGATTTTATTTAAAACAGAGAGCGGGTGAGTGTAGACTTTATTGAAAACTGAGAGTGGGTGAGTGTGTGGACTTTATTTAAAACAGAGCGTCGGTGAGTGTGGGAATTATTTAAAACAGAGTGGGTGCATCTGTGGACTTTATTTAAAAGAGAGCGGGTGAGTGTGGACATTACTGAAAACAGAGAGTTGGTGTGCATGTGGACTTTACTTAAAACAGAGAGTGGATGAGCATATGGGCATTATTTTAAACAGAGAGTGGGCGAGTGTGTGGACTTTATTGAAAACAGAGAATAGTAAGGTGTGTGTGCTTTATTTAAAAGAAGGAGAGGGTGAGAATGTGGACTTTATTTAAAACAGAGTGCGGTGAGTTTGGTCTTCATTTATAACAGAGAATGGGTGAGTGTGGGCTTTATTTAAAACAGAGAGTGGGTGAGTGTGAGCTTTATTTAAAACAGAGAGTGGGTGAGGGTGGGCTTTTTTTAAAAAAGAGTGGGTGAGCAAGTGGGCTTTATTTAAAACAGAGATTGGGTAAGCGAATGGGCTTTATTTAAATCAGAGAATGTGTGAGCATGAGGACTTTATTTACAACATTCAGTGGGTGAGTGTGGACTTTATTTAAAACAGAGAGTGGGTGAGTGTGGGCATTATTTAAAACAGAGAGTGGGTTAGTGTTAGTTTTATTTAAAACAGAGTGAGCGAGCGTGTGGACTTTATTTAAAAAAGAGAGTGCTTGAGCGTGTGTACTTCATTTAAAACAGAGAGAAGGTGAGCGTGTGGACTTTATTTAAAAAAGAGAGAGGGTGTGCGGTGGACTTTATTTAAAATAGAGAGTGGGTGAGCGTGTGGACTTCATTTAAAACAGAGATAGGGTGAGCGTGTGGGCTTTAATTAAAACAGAGAGTGGGTGAGCGTGTGGACTTCATTTAAAATAGAGAGAGGGTGAGCGTTCTGGCTTTATTTAAAACAGAGAGTGGGTGAACGTGTGGAATTTATTTAAAACAGAGAGTTGGTGAGCATGTGGATTTTATTTAAAACAGAGAGCGGGTGAGTGTAGACTTTATTGAAAACTGAGAGTGGGTGAGTGTGTGGACTTTATTTAAAACAGAGCGTCGGTGAGTGTGGGCATTATTTAAAACAGAGTGGGTGCATCTGTGGACTTTATTTAAAAGAGAGCAGGTGAGTGTGGACATTACTGAAAACAGAGAGTTGGTGTGCATGTGGACTTTACTTAAAACAGAGAGTGGATGAGCATATGGGCATTATTTTAAACAGAGAGTGGGCGAGTGTGTGGACTTTATTGAAAACAGAGAGTGGTAGAGTGTGTGGGCTTTACTTAAAAGAAGGAGAAGGTGAGCATGTGGCCTTTATTCAAAACAGAGAGCGGGTGAGTGTGGAATTTATTCAAAACAGAGAGAGGGTGAGCGAGTATACTTTATTTAAAACAGAGGGAGGATGAGCGTGTGGACTTTTAAAACAGAGCGTGGGTGAATGTGTGGAATTTATTTAAAACAGAGAGCGGGTGAGTGCAGACTTTATTGAAAACAGAGAGTGGGTGAGTGTGTGGACTTTATTTAAAACAGAGCGTCGATGAGTGTGGGCATTATTTAAAACAGAGTGGGTGAATGCGTGGACTTTATTTAAAAGAGAACGGGTGAGTGTGGACATTACTGAAAACAGAGATTGGTGTGCGTGTGGACTTTACTTAAAACAGAGAGTGGGTGAGCATACAGGCTTTATTTTAAACAGAGAATGGGCGAGTGTGTGTACTTTATTGAAAACAGAGAGTGGTAGAGTGTATGGGCTTTATTAAAAGAA
Organism: Carcharodon carcharias; assembly: GCF_017639515.1. NCBI lineage: Eukaryota > Metazoa > Chordata > Chondrichthyes > Lamniformes > Lamnidae > Carcharodon > Carcharodon carcharias. Next base: position 81,369,827 of record NC_054481.1, on the reverse strand, counting down.
GGAGAGTGTGAGAATGTGGACTTTATTTAAAACAGAGTGCGGTGAGTGTGGACTCCATTTCAAACAGAGAATGGGTGAGTGTGGGCTTTATTTAAAACAGAGTGAGCGAGCGAATGCACTTTATTTAAAACAGAGAGAGGGCGAGCGTGTGGACTTTATTTAAAACAGAGAATGGGTGAGCGTGTGGACTTCATTTAAAACAGAGAGTGGGTAAGCGTGTGGGCTCTATTTAAAACAGAGAGTGGGTGAGCGTGTGGACTTCATTTAAAACAGAGAGAGGATGAGCGGTGGACCTTATTTAAATCAGAGCGTGGGTGAGCATGAGGACTTTACTTAAAACATAGAGTGGGTGAGCGGGTGAACTTTATTTAAAACAGAGAGCAGGTGAGCGTGTGGACTTTCTTTAAAACAGAGAGTGGGTGAGTGAATGGACTTTATTTAAAATGGAGAGTGGGTGAATGTGTGTGCTTTATTTAAAACAGAGAGTTGGTGAGCGTGTGGGCTTTATTTAAAAGAGAGAGTGGGTCTGTGTGGTCTTTATTTTAAACAGAGAGTGGGCGAGTGTGTGGACTTTCTTGAAAACAGAGAGAGCGTGAGCATGTGGACTTTATTTAAAACAGAGAGCGGGTGAGCGTGGTCTTTAATTAAAACAGAGAGTGGATGAGCATACGGGCTTTATTTTAAACAGAGAATCTGCGAGTGTGTGGACTTTATTGAAAACAGAGAGTGGTAGATTGTGTGGGCTTTATTTAAAAGAAGGAAAGGGTGAGAATGTGGACTTTATTTAAAACAGAGTGTCGTTGAGTGTGGGTATTATTTAAAACAGATTGGGTGAGCATTTGGACTTCATTTAGAACAGAGAGTTGGTGAGCGTGTGGGCTTTATTTAAAAGAGAGAGTGGGTCTGTGTGGTCTTTATTTTAAACAGAGAGTGGGCGAGTGTGTGGACTTTATTGAAAACAGAGAGTAGTAAAGTGTGTGGGCTTTATTTAAAAGGAGAGGGTGAGAATGTGGACTTTATTTAAAACAGAGTGCGGTGAGTGTGGTCTTCATTTATAACAGAGAATGGGTGAGTGTGGGCTTTATTTAAAACAGTTAGTGGGTGAGTGTGGGCTTTATTTAAAACAGAGAGTGTGTGAGTGTGGGCTGTATTTAAAACAGAGAGTGGGTGAGGGTGGGCTTTCTTTAAAAAAGAGTGGGTGAGCAAGAGGACTTTATTTAAAACAGAGATTGGGTAAGCAAATGGGCTTTATTTAAATCAGAGAATGTGTGAGCATGAGGACTTTATTTACAACATTCACTGGGTGAGTGTGGACTTTATTTAAAACAGAGAGTGGGTGAGTTTGGGCATTATTTAAAACAGAGAGTGGGTTAGTGTTGGTTTTATTTAAAACAGAGTGAGCGAGCGTGTGGACTTTATTTAAAAAAGAGAGTGCGTGAGCGTGTGTACTTCATTTAATAGAGAGAGAGGGTGAGCGTGTGGACTTTATTTAAAACAGAGAGTGGATGAGCATGTGGACTTTATTTAAAACAGAGTGGGTGAGCATTTGGACTTCATTTAAAACAGAGAGTTGGTGAGTGTGAGCTTTATTTAAAAAAGAGTGGGTGAGCATGTGGACTTTATTTAAAACAGTGTGGGTGAGCGTGTGGGCTTTATTTAAAACAGAAAGCGGGTGAGTTGGGCTTTATTTAAAAAAGAGTGGGTGAGCGTGTGGACTTTAATTAAAACAGAGAGTGGGTGAGCTTGTGGGCTTTATTTAAAACAAAGAGTGGGTCAGTGTGTGGCCTTCCTTGAAAACAGAGCGTGGGTGAGAATGTGGACTTTATTTAAAACAGAGTGGGTCAGTGTGGACTTGATTTAAAACCTAGTTGGTGAGTGTGTGAGCATGCGGACTTTATTTAAGACAGAGAGTGGGTGAGCATGTAGACTATTTAAAACAGACAGCGGGTGAGCGTGTGGACTTTATTTAAAACAGAGAGTTGGTGAGCATGTGGGCTTTATTTAAAACAGAGTGGGTGAGCATGTGGAATTCATTTAAAACAGAGGGTGGGTGAGCGTGTGGGCTTTATATAAAAGAGAGAGTGGGTCAGTGTGGACGTTATTTAAAAGAGAGAGTGGGCGAGTGTGTGGACTTTCTTGAAAACAGAGAGAGTGTGAGCATGTGGACTTTATTTAATACAGAGAGCGGGTGATTGTGGACTTTATTTAAAACAGAGAGGGTCAGTGTGGACTTGATATAATACAGAGTCGGTGAGCGTGTAGACTTTGTTAAAAACAGAGAGTGGGTGAGTTTGTGGACTTCCTTGAAAACAGACAGTGGTTGAGCGTGTGGACTTTATATAAAACAGAGTGGGTTAGCGTGTGGACTTTATTTAAAACAGATTGGGTGAGCGTGTGGACTTGATTTAATACAGAGTGGGTGAGCGTGTGGACTTTATTTAAAACAGAGAGTGGGTGAGCGTGTGTACTTTATTTAAAACAGAGTGGGTGAGCATTTGGGCTTTATTTAAAACAGAGAGTGGGTGAGTGTGGGCTTTATTTAAAAGAGAGTGGGTGAGCGTTTGGGCTTTATTTAAAACAGAGAATGGCTGAGTGTGGGCTTTATTTAAAAAAGAATGTGTGAGTGTGTTGTCTTCATTTAAACAGAGCGTGGGTGAGCATGTGGACTCTATTTAAAACAGACAGCGGGTGAGCCTTTGGGCTTTGTTTAAAACAGAGTGGGTGTGTGTGTGGCCTTCCTTGTAAACAGAGCTTGGGTGAGCATGTGGACTTCATTTAAAACAGAGACTGGGTGAGAGTGTGGACTTTATTTAAAACAGAGTGGTCAGTATGGATTTGATTTAAAACCTAGTCGGTGAGCATGCGGACTTTATTTAAGACAGAGAGTGGGTGAGCATGTGGACTCTATTTAAAACAAAAGGGTGAGCATGTGGTCTTTATTTAAAACAGAGTGTGGGTGAGCGAGTGGACTTTATTAAAACAGACAGTGGGTGAGCATGTGGATTTCATTTAAAACATAGAGGGTCAGTGTAGACTTGATTTAAAACAGAGTGGGTGAGCGTGTGGACTTTATTTAAAACAGAGAGTTGGTGAGCATGTGGACTTTATTTAAAACAGAGAGTGGGTGAGCTTGTGGACTTCCTTGAAAACAGACAGTGGGTGACCATGTGGACTTTATTTAAAACAGAGGGGGTGAGCGTGAGGACTTTGTTTAAAACAGAGTTGGTGACCATGAGGTCTTTTAATTAAAAAATAGACTGGGTGAGCATGTGGACTTGAGTTAAAACAGAGAGTGGGTGAGGGTGGGTTTATTTAAAAAAGAGTGGGTGAGCATGTGGACTTTATTTAATAGAGAGTGGGTGAGCGTGTGCCCTTTATTTAAAACAGACAGTGGGTGAGCATGTGGACTTGATTTAAAATTGTGTGTGTGAGCATGTGGACTGTATTTAAAACAGACAGCTGGTGAGCGTGTGGACTTTATTTAAATCAGAGAGTGAGTGAGTTTGTGGACTTCCTTGAAAACAGACAGTGGTTGAGCGTGTGGACATTATTAAAACAGAATGGGTGAGCAGGTGGACTTTATTTGAAACAGAGTGGGTGAGCATTTGGACTTTACTTAAAACAGAATGGGTGAGTTTGTGGACTTTATTTAAAACAGAGTGGCTGAGCATGTGGACTTTATTTGAAACAGAGAGTGGGTGAGCATGTGGGCTTTATTTAAAACAGAGAGTGGGTGAGCGTGTGGACTTCATTCAAAACAGAGAGGGTCGGTGTGGACTTTATTTGAAACAGAGAGTGGGTGAGTGTGGGCTTTATTTAAAAAAGAGTGGGTGAGCGTGAGGACTTTATTTAAAACAGAGCGGGTTAGCGTGTGGACTTTATTTAAAACAGAGAGTGGGTGAGCATGAGGACTTTTAATTAAAAAATAGACTGGGTGAGCATGTGGACTTGAGTTAAAACAGAGAGTGGGTGAGGGTGGGTTTATTTAAAAAAGAGTGGGTGAGCATGTGGACTTTATTTAATAGAGAGTGGGTGAGCGTGTGCCCTTTATTTAAAACAGACAGTGGGTGAGCATGTGGACTTGATTTAAAATTGAGTGTTTGAGCGTGTGGACTTCATTTAAAACAGAGCGTGGGTGAGCATGTGGACTCTATTTAAAACAGACAGCGGGTGAGCGTGTGGACTTTATTTAAATCAGAGAGTGTGTGAGTTTGTGGACTTCCTTGAAAACAGACAGTGGTTGAGCGTGTGGACATTATTTAAAACAGAATGGGTGAGCGTGTGGACTTTATTTGAAACAGAGTGGGTGAGCATTTGGACTTAAAACAGAATGGGTGTGTTTGTGGACTTTATTTAAAGCAGAGTGGCTGAGCATGTGGACTTTATTTAAAAAAGAGTGGGTGAGCGTGTGGGCTTTATTTAAAAAAGAGTGGGTGAGCGTGTGGACTTTATTTAATACAGCGTGGTTGAATGTGTGGGCTTTCTTCAAAACAGAACGTGGGTGAGCATGTGGACTTCATTTAAAACAGAGAGTGGGTGAGCGTGTGCCCTTTATTTAAAACAGACAGTGGGTGAGCATGTGGACTTGATTTAAAATTGAGTGTGTGAGCGTATGGACTTCATTATATAACAGAGCGTGGGTGAGTGTGTGGACTTCCTTGAAAACGGAGCGTGGGCGAGCATGTGGACTTCATTTAAAACAGAGACTGTGTGAGTGTGTGGACTTTATTTAAAACAGAGTGGGTCAGTGTGGACTTGATTTAAAACCTAGTCGGTGAGCATGCGGACCTTATTTAAGACAGAGAGTGGGTAAGCATGTGGACTGTATTTCAAAAAGCGTGGGTGAGCGTTTGGGCTTTGTTTAAAACAGAGAGTCGGTGAGTATGGGATTTATTTAAAAAGGAGTGGGTGAGCGTTTGTCTTTATTTAAAACAGAGTGGGTGAGCGTGTGGGCTTTATTTAAAACAGAGAGAGGGTGAGTTGGGCTTTATTTAAAAAAGAGTGGGTGAGCATGTGGACTTTATTTAAAACAGAGAGTGGGTGAGCGTGTGCACTTCATTCAAAACAGAGAGGGTCAGTGTGGACTTTATTTGAAACAGAGAGTGGGTGAGTGTGGGCTTTAGTTAAAACAGAATGGATGAGCGTGTAGGCTTTATTTGAAACAGTGAGTGGGTGAGTGTGGGCTTTATTAAAAAAGAATGGGTGAGCGTGTGGACTTTATTTAAAACAGAGAGTGGGTGAGCGTGTGGGCTTTATATGAAACAGAGAGTGGGTGAGTGTGTGGCCTTCCTTGAAAACGGAGCGTGGGTGAGCATGTGGACTTCATTTAATACAGAGACTGGGTGAGTGTGTGGACTTTATTTAAAACAGAGTGCGTCAGTGTGGACTTGATTTAAAACCTATTTGGTGAGCATCTGGACTTTATTTAAAACAGAGAGGGGGTGAGCATGTGGACTTTATTTAATAGAGAGTGCATGAGCGTGTGCACTTTATTTAAATCAGACAGTGGGTGAACATGTGGACTTGATTTAAAATTGAGTGTGTGAGCGTGTGGATTTCATTTAAAACAGAGTGTGTGTGAGTTTGTGGACTTCGTTGAAAACAGACAGTGGTTGAGCGTGTGGACTTTATTTAAAACAGAGAGTGGGTGAGCGTGTGGACTTCATTTAAAAGAGAGGGGGTCAGTCTGGACTTGATTTAAAACAGATAGTGGGTGAGCGTGTGGACTTGATTTAAAACAGAGAATGGGTGAGCGTGTGGACTTTATTTGAAACAGAGAGTGGGTGAGCATGTGGATTTTATTTAAAACAGAGTGGGTAAGCGTTTGGGTTTATTTAAAAATGAGTGGGTGAGCATGTGGAATTTATTTTAAAAAGAGTGGGTGAGCGTGTGGGCTTTATTTAAAACAGAGAGAGGTTGAGTTGGGATTTATTTAAAAAAGGGTGGGTGAGCATGTGGACTTTATTTAAAACAGAGACTGGGTGAGCATGTGGGCTTTATTTAAAACAGAGAGTTGGTGAGCGTGTGGACTTCATTCAAAACAGAGAGGGTCAGTGTGGACTTTATTTGAAACAGAGAGTGGGTGAGTGTGGGCTTTATTTAAAAAAGAGTGGGTGAGCGTGAGGACTTTATTTAAAACAGAGAGTGGGTGAGCGTGTGGACTTTATTTAAAACAGAGATTGGGTGAGCGGGTGGACTTTATTTAAAACAGAGCGGGTTAGCGTGTGGACTTTATTTAAAACAGAGAGTGGGTGAGCGTGTGGACTTTATTTAAAACAGAGTTGGTGAGCATGAGGACTTTTAATTAAAAAATAGACTGGGTGAGCATGTGGACTTGAGTTAAAACAGAGAGTGGGTGAGCGTGTGCCCTTTATTTAAAACAGACAGTGGGTGAGCATGTGGACTTGATTTAAAATTGAGTGTGTGAGCGTGTGGACTTTATTTAAAAAAGATTGGGTGAGCATGTGGACTTTATTTAAAACAGTGTTTGAGCGTGTGGACTTTATTTAAAACAGACTGGTTGAGCATGTGGACTTTATTTAAAACAGAGTGGGTGAGCGTGTGGGCTTTATTTAAAACAGAGTGGGTGAGCGTGTGGACTTCCTTGAAATTGGAGCATGGCTGAGCATGTGGACTTCATTTAAAACAGAGTGGGTGAGCGTGTGGACTTTATTTAAAACAGAGTGGGTGAGCGTGTGGACTTTATTTAAAACAGAGTGGGTGAGCATGTGGACTTTATTTAAAACAGAGTGGGTGAGCGTGTGGACTTTATTTAAAACAGAGTGGTTGAGCATGTGGACTTTATTTAAAACAGAGTGGGTGAGCGTGTGGACTTTATTTAAAACAGAGTGGATGAGCGTGTGGACTTTATTTAAAACAGAGTGGCTGAGCGTGTGGGCTTTATTTAAAACAGAGTGGGTGAGCATGTGGACTTTATTTAAAACAGAGAGTGGGTGAGCGTGTGGACTTTATTTAAAACAGAGTGGGTGAGCGTGTGCACTTTATTTAAAACAGACAGTGTGTGAGCATGTGGACTTTATTTAAAACTGAGTGTGTGAGCGTGTGGACTTCTTTTAAAACAGAGCGTGGGTGAGTATGTGGACTTCCTTGAAAACAGAGAGTGGTTGAGCGGGTGGACTTTATTTAAAACAGAGATTGGGTGAGCGTGTGGACTTGATTTAAAACAGAGTTGGTGAGCATGAGGACTTTTATTTAAAACATAGACTGGGTGAGCATGTGGACTTGAGTTAAAACAGAGAGTGGGTGAGGGTGGGTTTATTTAAAAAAGAGTGGGTGAGCATGTGGACTTTATTTAAAACAGAGCGTGGGTGAGCTTGTGGACTTGATTTAAAATTGATTGTGTGAGCGTGTGGACTTCATTTAAAACAGACAGCGGGTGAGCGTGTGGACTTTATTTAAAACATTGAGTGTGTGAGTTTGTGTACTTCCTTGAAAACAGACAGTGGTTGAGCGTGTGGACTTTATTTAAAACAGAATGGGTGAGTTTGTGTCCTTTATCTAAAACAGAGTGGGTGAGCGTGTGGACTTAATTTAAAACAGACATTAGGTGAGCGTGTGGACTTTATTTAAAACAGAGTGGGTGAGCGTGTGGACTTTATTTAAAACAGAGTGGGTGAGCGTGTGGACTTTATTTAAAACAGAGTGGGTGAGCGTGTGGACTTTATTTAAAACAGAGTGGGTGAGCGTGTGGACTTTATTTAAAACAGAGTGGGTGAGCGTGTGGACTTTATTTAAAACAGAGTGGGTGAGCGTGTGGACTTTATTTAAAACAGAGTGGGTGAGCGTGTGGACTTTATTTAAAACAGAGTGGGTGAGCGTGTGGACTTTATTTAAAACAGTGGGTGAGCGTGTGGACTTTATTTAAAACAGAGTGGGTGAGCGTGTGGACTTTATTTAAAACAGAGTGGGTGAGCGTGTGGACTTTATTTAAAACAGAGTGGGTGAGCGTGTGGACTTTATTTAAAACAGAGTGGGTGAGCGTGTGGACTTTATTTAAAACAGAGTGGGTGAGCGTGTGGACTTTATTTAAAACAGAGTGGGTGAGCGTGTGGACTTTTTTTAAAACAGAGAGTGGGTGAGGGTGGGTTTATTTAAAAAAGAGTGTGTGAGCATGTGGACTTTATTTAAAACAGAGCGTGGGTGAGCTTGTGGACTTGATTTAAAATTGATTGTGTGAGTGTGTGGACTTCATTTAAAACAGACAGCGGGTGAGCGTGTGGACTTTATTTAAAACATTGAGTGTGTGAGTTTGTGTACTTCCTTGAAAACAGACAGTGGTTGAGCGTGTGGACTTTATTTAAAACAGAATGGGTGAGTTTGTGTCCTTTATCTAAAACAGAGTGGGTGAGCGTGTGGACTTAATTTAAAACAGACAGTAGGTGAGCGTGTGGACTTTATTTAAAACAGAGTGGGTAATGGTGTGGTCTTTATTTAAAACAGAGAGTGGGTGAGTGTGGTGATTATTTAAAAAAGAGTGGGTGAGCATGTGGACTTTATTTAAATCAGAGAGTGCGTGAGCGTGTGGACTTTATTTAAAAAAGAGTGGGTGAGCGTGTGGACTTTATTTAAAAAAGAGTGGGTGAGCGTGTGGACTTTATGTAATACAGCGTGGGTGAGTGTGTGGGCTTTCTTCAAAACAGAACGTGGGTGAGCATGTGGACTTCATTTAAAACAGAGACTGGGTGTTTGGACTTTATGTAAAACAGAGTGGTCAGTGTGGACTTGATTTAAAACCTAGTTGGTGAGCATGCGGACTTTATTTAAGACAGAGAATGGGTAAGCATGTGGACTTTATTTCAAACAGCGTGGGTGAGCGTTTGGACTTTATTTAAAACAAGAATTGGGTGAATGTGTGGACCTTATTTAAAAGAGAGAGTGGGAGAGCATGTGGACTTTACTTAAAACAGAGTGGGTGAGCATTTGGGCTTTATTTAAAACAGAGAGTGAGTGAGTGTGGACTTTATTTAAAACAGAGTGGGTGAGCGTGTGGTCTTTATTAAAACAGGGAGTGGATGAATGTGGGCTTTATTTAAAAAAGAGTGGGTGCGTGTGTGGACTTTATTTAAAACAGAGTGGATCAGTGTGGACTTAATTTAAAACCTAGTTGGTGAGCATGCGGACTTTATTTAAAACAGAGAGTGGGTGAGCGTGTGCCCTTTATTTAAAACAGACCGTGTGTGAGCATGTGGACTTGATTTAAAATTGAGTGTGTGATCGTGTGGACTTCATTTAAAACAGAGCATGGGTGAGCATGTGGACTCTATTTAAAACAGACAGCGGGTGAGCGTGTGGACTTCCTTGAAAACAGACAGTGGTTGAGCATGTGGACTTTATTTAAAACAGAGTGGTTGAGCGTGTGGACTTTATTTAAAACAGAGTGGTTGAGCATGTGGACTTTATTTAAAACAGAGTGGTTGAGCGTGTGGACTTTATTTAAAACAGAGTGGGTGAGCGTGTGGGCTTTATTTAAAAAAGAGTGTGTGAGCATGTGGACTTTATTTAAAACAGAGACTGGGTGAGTGTGTGGACTTTATTTAATAGAGAGTGGGTGAGCCTGTGCACTTTATTTAAAACAGAGTGGGTGAGCGTGTGGACTTTATTTAAAACAGAGTGGGTGAGCGTGTGGACTTTATTTAAAACAGAGTGGGTGAGCGTGTGGACTTTATTTAAAACAGAGTGGGTGAGCGTGTGGACTTTATTTAAAACAGAGTGGGTGAGCGTGTGGACTTTATTTAAAACAGAGTGGGTGAGCGTGTGGACTTTATTTAAAACAGAGTGGGTGAGCGTGTGGACTTTATTTAAAACAGAGTGGGTGAGCGTGTGGACTTTATTTAAAACAGAGTGGGTGAGCGTGTGGACTTTATTTAAAACAGAGTGGGTGAGCGTGTGGACTTTATTTAAAACAGAGTGGGTGAGCGTGTGGACTTTATTTAAAACAGAGTGGGTGAGCGTGTGGACTTTATTTAAAACAGAGTGGGTGAGCGTGTGGACTTTATTTAAAACAGAGTGGGTGAGCGTGTGGACTTTATTTAAAACAGAGTGGGTGAGCGTGTGGACCTTATTTAAAACAGAGTGGGTGAGCGTGTGGACTTTATTTAAAACAGAGTGGGTGAGCGTGTGGACTTTATTTAAAACAGAGTGGGTGAGCGTGTGGACTTTATTTAAAACAGAGTGGGTGAGCGTGTGGACTTTATTTAAAACAGAGTGGGTGAGCGTGTGGACTTTATTTAAAACAGAGTGGGTGAGCGTGTGGACTTTATTTAAAACAGAGTGGGTGAGCGTGTGGACTTTATTTAAAACAGAGTGGGTGAGCGTGTGGACTTTATTTAAAACAGAGTGGGTGAGCGTGTGGACTTTATTTAAAACAGAGTGGGTGAGCGTGTGGACTTTATTTAAAACAGAGTGGTGAGCGTGTGGACTTTATTTAAAACAGAGTGGGTGAGCGTGTGGACTTTATTTAAAACAGAGTGGTGAGCGTGTGGACTTTATTTATAACAGAGTGGGTGTGCGTGTGGACTTTATTTAAAACAGAGTGGGTGAGCGTATGGACTTTATTTAAAACAGAGTGGGTGAGCGTGTGGACTTTATTTAAAACAGAGTGGGTGAGCGTGTGGACTTTATTTAAAACAGAGTGGGTGAGCGTGTGGACTTTATTTAAAACAGAGTGGGTGAGCGTGTGGACTTTATTTAATACAGAGTGGGTGAGCGTGTGGACTTTATTTAAAACAGAGTGGGTGAGCGTGTGGACTTTATTTAAAACAGAGTGGGTGAGCGTGTGGACTTTATTTAAAACAGAGTGGGTGAGCGTGTGGACTTTATTTAAAACAGAGTGGGTGAGCGTGTGGACTTTATTTAAAACAGAGTGGGTGAGCGTGTGGACTTTATTTAAAACAGAGTGGGTGAGCGTGTGGACTTTATTTAAAACAGAGTGGGTGAGCGTGTGGACTTTATTTAAAACAGAGTGGGTGAGCGTGTGGACTTTATTTAAAACAGAGTGGGTGAGCGTGTGGACTTTATTTAAAACAGAGTGGGTGAGCATGTGGACTTTATTTAAAACAGAGAGTGGGTGAGCATGTTGACTTGATTTAAAATTGAGTGTGTGTGCGTGTGGATTTCATTTAAAACAGAGAGCATGGGTGACCATGTGGACTTTATTTAAAACAGAGAGTGGGTGAGTTTGTGGACTTCCTTGAAAACAGACAGTGGTTGAGCGTGTGGACTTTATTTAAAACAGAATGGGTGAGTTTGTGTCCTTTATCTAAAACAGAGTGGGTGAGCGTGTGGACTTAATTTAAAACAGACAGTAGGTGAGCGTGTGGACTTTATTTAAAACAGAGTGGGTAATGGTGTGGTCTTTATTTAAAACAGAGAGTGGGTGAGTGTGGTGATTATTTAAAAAAGAGTGGGTGAGCATGTGGACTTTATTTAACATTGAGTGGGTGAGCGTGTGGACTTTATTTATCACAGAGTGGGTGAGCGTGTGGACTTTATTTAAAAAAGAGTGGGTGAGCGTGTGGACTTTATTTAATACAGCGTGGGTGAGTGTGTGGGCTTTCTTCAAAACAGAACGTGGGTGAGCTTGTGGACTTCATTTAAAACAGAGACTGGGTGAGTGTGTGGACTTTATTTAAAACAGAGTGGTCAGTGTGGACTTGATTTAAAACCTAGTTGGTGAGCATGCGGACTTTATTTAAGACAGAGAGTGGGTAAGCATGTGGACTTTATTTCAAACAGCGTGGGTGAGCGTTTGGACTTTATTTAAAACAAGAATTGGGTGAATGTGTGGACCTTATTTAAAAGAGAGAGTGGGAGAGCATGTGGACTTTACTTAAAACAGAGTGGGTGAGCATTTGGGCTTTATTTAAAACAGAGAGTGAGTGAGTGTGGGCTTTATTTAAAACAGAGTGGGTGAGCATGTGGGCTTTATTAAAACAGAATGGAAGAGTGTGGGCTTTATTTAAAAATGAGTGGGTGAGTGTGTGGACTTTATTTAAAACAGAGTGGATCAGTGTGGACTTGATTTAAAACCTAGTTGGTGAGCATGCGCACTTTATTTAAAACAGAGAGTGGGTGAGCGTGTGCCCTTTATTTAAAACAGACAGTGGGTGAGCATGTGGACATGATTTAAAATTGAGTGTGTGAGCGTATGGACTTCATTATATAACAGAGCATGGGTGAGCATGTGGACTCTATTTAAAACAGACAGCGGGTGAGCGTGTGGTCATGATTTAAAACAGAGTGGTTGAGCATGTGGACTTTATTTAAAACAGAGTGGTTGAGCATGTGGACTTTATTTAAAACAGAGTGGTTGAGCATGTGGACTTTATTTAAAACAGAGTGGTTGAGCGTGTGGACTTTATTTAAAGCAGAGTGGGTGAGCGTGTGGGCTTTATTTAAAAAAGAGTGTGTGAGCATGTGGACTTCATTTAAAACAGAGACTGGGTGAGTGTGTGGACTTTAACAGAGAGTGGGTGAGCGTTTGCACTTTATTTAAAACAGACAGTGTGTAAGCATGTGGACTTGATTTAAAATTGAGTGTGTGAGCGTGTGGACTTTATTTAAAACAGAGTGGGTGAGCGTGTGGACTTTATTTAAAAATGACTGGGTGAGCGTGTGGACTTTATTTAAAACAGAGTGGGTGAGCGTGTGGACTTATTTAAAACAGAGTGGGTGAGCGTGTGGACTTTATTTAAAACAGAGTGGGTGAGCGTGTGGACTTTATTTAAAACAGAGTGGGTGAGCGTGTGGACTTTATTTAAAACAGAGTGGCTGAGCGTGTGGACTTTATTTAAAACAGAGTGGGTGAGCGTGTGGACTTTATTTAAAACAGAGTGGGTGAGCGTGTGGACTTTATTTAAAACAGAGTGGGTGAGCGTGTGGACTTTATTTAAAACAGAGTGGGTGAGCGTGTGGACTTTATTTAAAACAGAGTGGGTGAGCGTGTGGACTTTATTTAAAACAGAAGGGGTGAGCGTGTGGACTTTATTTAAAACAGAGTGGGTGAGCGTGTGGACTTTATTTAAAACAGAGTGGGTGAGCGTGTGGACTTTATTTAAAACAGAGTGGGTGAGCGTGTGGACTTTATTTAAAACAGAGTGGGTGAGCGTGTGGACTTTATTTAAAACAGAGTGGGTGAGCTTGTGGACTTTATTTAAAACAGAGTGGGTGAGCGTGTGGACTTTATTTAAAACAGAGTGGGTGAGCTTGTGGACTTTATTTAAAACAGAGTGGGTGAGCGTGTGGACTTTATTTAAAACAGAGTGGGTGATTGTTTGGACTTTATTTAAAACAGAGTGGGTGAGCATGTGGACTTTATTTAAAACCTAGTTGGTGAGCATGTGGACTTTATTTAAAACAGAGTGGGTGAGCATGTGGACTTTATTTAAAACAGAGTGGGTGAGCGTGTGGACTTTATTTAAAACAGAGTGGGTGAGCGTGTGGACTTTATTTAAAACAGAGTGGGTGAGCGTGTGGACTTTATTTAAAACAGAGTGGGTGAGCGTGTGGACTTTATTTAAAACAGAGAGTGGGTGAGCGTGTGGACTTTATTTAAAACAGACAATGGGTGAGCGTGTGGGCTTTATTTAAAACAAAGTGCGAGAGCGTGTGGGCTTTATTTAAAAAAGAGTGGGTGAGCGTGTGGACTTTATGCAATACAGCGTGGGTGAGTGTTTGGGCTTTCTTCAAAACAGAATGTGGGTGAGCATGTGGACTTCATTTAAAACAGAGACTGGGTGATTGTGTGGACTTTATGTAAAACAGTGTGGTCAGTGTGGACTTGATTTAAAACCTATTTGGTGAGCATGCGGACTTTATTTAAGACAGAGAGTGGGTAAGCATGTGGACTTCATTTCAAACAGTATGGGTGAGCGTTTGGACTTTATTAAAAACAAGAATTGGGTGAATGTGTGGACTTCATTTAAAAGAGAGAGTGGGAGAGCATGTGGAATTTATTTAAAACAGAGTGGGTGAGCATTTGGGCTTTATTTAAAACAGAGAGTGGGTGAGCGTGTGGACTTTATTTAAAACAGACAATGGGTGAGCGTGTGGACTTTATTTAAAACAAATTGGGTGAGCGTGTGGACTTTATTTAAAACAGAGTGGTGAGCGTGTGGACTTTATTTAAAACAGAGTGGGTGAGTGTGTGTGCTTTCTTCAAAACAGAATGTGGGTGAGCATGTGGACTTCATTTAAAACAGAGACTGGGTGAGTGTGTGGACTTTATTTAAAACAGAGTGGGTGAGCATGTGGACTTTATTTAAAACAGACAATGGGTGAGCGTGTGGGCTTGATTTAAAACAGAGTGGCTAAGTTTGTGGACATTATTTAAAAGAAAGTGGGTGAGCGTGTGGACTTGATTTAAAACCTAGTTGGTGAGCATGTGGACTTTATTTAAGACAGAGAGTGAGTGAGCATGTGGACTCTCTTTAAAACAGACAGCGGGTGAGCGTGTGGACTTTATTTAAAAGAGTGAGTGGGAGAGCATGTGGACATTATTTAAAACAGAGTGGGTGAGCATTTGGGCTTGATTTAAAACAGAGAGTGAGTGAGTGTGGGCTTTATTTAAAACAGAGTGGGTAAGCGTGTGGGCTTTATTTAAAACAAAGTGGGTGAGTTTGGCTTTATTTAAAAAAGAGTGGCTGAGCGTGTGGACTTTATTTAAAACAGAGTGGGTGAGCATGTGGGCTTTATTAAAACAGAAAGTGGAAGAGTGTGGGCTTTATTTAAAAATGAGTGGGTGAGTATGTGGACTTTATTTAAAACAGAGTGGATCAGTGTCGACTTGATTGAAAACCTGGTTGGTGAGCATGAGGACTTTATTTAAAACAGACAGTGGGTGAGCGTGTGCCCTTTATTTAAAACAGACAGTGGGTGAGCATGTGGACTTCATTTAAAACAGTGTTTGAGCGTGTGGACTTTATTTAATACAGCATGGGTGAGTGCGTGGGCTTTCTTTAAAACAGAACGTGGGTGAGCATGTGGTATTCATTTAAAACAGAGACTGGGTGAGTGTGTGTACTTCATTTAAAACAGAGTGGGTGAGCGTGTGGACTTTATTTAAAACAGAGTGGGTGAGCGTGTGGGGTTGATTTAAAACAGAGTGGGTGAGCGTGTGGACTTTATTTAAAACAGAGTGGGTGAGCGTGTGGACTTTATTTAAAACAGAGTGGGTGAGCGTGTGGACTTTATTTAAAACAGAGTGGGTGAGCGTGTGGACTTTATTTAAAACAGAGTGGGTGAGCGTGTGGACTTTATTTAAAACAGAGTGGGTGAGCGTGTGGACTTTATTTAAAACAGAGTGGTGAGCGTGTGGACTTTATTTAAAACAGAGTGGGTGAGCGTGTGGACTTTATTTAAAACAGAGTGGGTGAGCGTGTGGACTTTATTTAAAACAGAGTGGGTGAGCGTGTGGACTTTATTTAAAACAGAGTGGTGAGCGTGTGGACTTTATTTAAAACAGAGTGGGTGAGCGTGTGGACTTTATTTAAAACAGAGTGGGTGAGCGTGTGGACTTTATTTAAAACAGAGTGGGTGAGCGTGTGGACTTTATTTAAAACAGAGTGGGTGAGCGTGTGGACTTTATTTAAAACAGAGTGGGTGAGCGTGTGGACTTTATTTAAAACAGAGTGGGTGAGCGTGTGGACTTTATTTAAAACAGAGTGGGTGAGCGTGTGGACTTTATTTAAAACAGAGTGGGTGAGCGTGTGGACTTTATTTAAAACAGAGTGGGTGAGCGTGTGGACTTTATTTAAAACAGAGTGGGTGAGCGTGTGGACTTTATTTAAAACAGAGTGGGTGAGCGTGTGGACTTTATTTAAAACAGAGTGGGTGAGCGTGTGGACTTTATTTAAAACAGAGTGGGTGAGCGTGTGGACTTTATTTAAAACAGAGTGGGTGAGCGTGTGGACTTTATTTAAAACAGAGTGGGCTGAGCGTGTGGACTTTATTTAAAACAGAGTGGGTGAGCGTGTGGACTTTATTTAAAACAGAGTGGCTGAGCGTGTGGACTTTATTTAAAACAGAGTGGGTGAGCGTGTGGACTTTATTTAAAACAGAGTGGGTGAGCGTGTGGACTTTATTTAAAACAGAGTGGGTGAGCGTGTGGACTTTATTTAAAACAGAGTGGGTGAGCGTGTGGACTTTATTTAAAACAGAGTGGGTGAGCGTGTGGACTTTATTTAAAACAGAGTGGGTGAGCGTGTGGACTTTATTTAAAACAGAGTGGGTGAGCGTGTGGACTTTATTTAAAACAGAGTGGGTGAGCGTGTGGACTTTATTTAAAACAGAGTGGGTGAGCGTGTGGACTTTATTTAAAACAGAGTGGGTGAGCGTGTGGACTTTATTTAAAACAGAGTGGGTGAGCGTGTGGACTTTATTTAAAACAGAGTGGGTGAGCGTGTGGACTTTATTTAAAACAGAGTGGGTGAGCGTGTGGACTTTATTTAAAACAGAGTGGGTGAGCGTGTGGACTTTATTTAAAACAGAGTGGGTGAGCGTGTGGACTTTATTTAAAACAGAGTGGGTGAGCGTGTGGACTTTATTTAAAACAGAGTGGGTGAGCGTGTGGACTTTATTTAAAACAGAGTGGGTGAGCGTGTGGACTTTATTTAAAACAGAGTGGGTGAGCGTGTGGACTTTATTTAAAACAGAGTGGGTGAGCGTGTGGACTTTATTTAAAACAGAGTGGGTGAGCGTGTGGACTTTATTTAAAACAGAGTGGGTGAGCGTGTGGACTTTATTTAAAACAGAGTGGGTGAGCGTGTGGACTTTATTTAAAACAGAGTGGGTGAGCGTGTGGACTTTATTTAAAACAGAGTGGGTGAGCGTGTGGACTTTATTTAAAACAGAGTGGGTGAGCGTGTGGACTTTATTTAAAACAGAGTGGGTGAGCGTGTGGACTTTATTTAAAACAGAGTGGGTGAGCGTGTGGACTTTATTTAAAACAGAGTGGGTGAGCGTGTGGACTTTATTTAAAACAGAGTGGGTGAGCGTGTGGACTTTATTTAAAACAGAGTGGGTGAGCGTGTGGACTTTATTTAAAACAGAGTGGGTGAGCGTGTGGACTTTATTTAAAACAGAGTGGGTGAGTGCGAGGACTTTATTTAAAACAGAATGTGTGAGCGTGTGGACTTTATTTTAAACAGAGTGGGTGAGCGTGTGGACTTTATTTAAAACAGAGCATGGGTGACCGTGTGGACTTTATTTAAAACAGAGTGGGTGAGCGTGTGGACTTTATTTAAAACAGAGTGGGTGAGCGTGTGGACTTTATTTAAAACAGAGTGGGTGAGCTTGAGGACTTTATTTAAAACAGAGTGGGTGAGCTTGTGGACTTTATTTAAAACAGAGTGGGTGAGCTTGTGGACTTTATTTAAAACAGAGTGGGTGAGCTGTGGACTTTATTTAAAACAGAGACTGGGTGAGCATGTGGACTTTATTTAATACAGAGTGGGTGAGCAAGTGGACTTTATTTAAAACAAAGTAGGTGAGCATGTGGACTTTATTCAAAACAGAGTGGGTGAGCGTGTGGGCTTGACTTAAAACAGAGTGGCTAAGTGTGAAGACTTTATTTATAAAAGAGTGCGTGAGTGTGTGGACTTGATTTAAAACAGAGTTGGTGAGCAGGAGGACTTTTATTTAAAACATAGACTGGGTGAGCATGTGGACTTGAGTTAAAACAGCAAGTGGGAGAGGGTGGGTTTATTTAAAAAAGAGTGGGTGAGAATGTGGACTTTATTTAATAGAGAGTGGGTGAGCATGTGCCCTTGATTTAAAACAGACAGTGGGTGAGCATGTGGACTTGATTTAAAATTGAGTGTATGAGCGTGTGGACTTCATTTGAAACAGAGCGTGGATGAGCATGTGGACTCTATTTAAAACAGACAGCGTGTGAGCATGTGGACTTTATTTAAAACAGAGAGTGTGTGAGTTTGTGGACTTCCTTGAAAACAGACAGTGGTTGAGCGTGTGGACTTTATTTAAAACAGAGTGGGTGAGCGTTTGGACTTTATTTAAGACAGAATGGGTGAGTTTGTGTACTTTATTTAAAACAGAGTGGGTGAGCGTGTGGACTTAATTTAAAACAGACATTTGGTGAGCGTGTGGACTTTATTTAAAACAGACATTTGGTGAGCGTGTGGACTTTATTTAAAACAGAGTGGGTAATGGTGTGGTCTTTATTTAAAACAGAGAGTGGGTGAGTGTGGTGTTTATTTAAAAAAGAGTGAGTGAGCGTGTGGACTTTATTTAAAACAGAGAGTGGGTGAGTGTGTGGACTTTATTTAAAACAGAGAGTGGGTGAGCGTGTGGACTTTATTTAAAACAGAGAGTGGGTGAGCGTGTGGACTTTATTTAAAACAGAGATTGGGTGAGCGTGTGGACTTTATTTAAAACAGACAAAGGGTGAGCGTGTGGACTTTATTTAAAACAGACAAAGGGTGAGCGTGTGGACTTTATTTAAAACAGAGTGGGTGAGTGTGTGTTTATTTAAAAAAGAGTGGGTGAGCGTGTGGACTTTATTTAAAACAGAGAGTGGGTGAGTGTGTGAACTTTATTTAAAACAGAGTGGGTCAGTGTGGACTTGATTTACAAACTAGTTGGTGAGAATGTGGACTTTATTTAAGACATAGAGTGGGTGAGCATGTGGACTCTATTTAAAACAGAGAGTGGGTGAGCATGTGGACTTCATTTAAAACAGAGAGGGTCAGTGTGGACTTTATTTAAAACAGAGTGGGTGAGCATGTGGACTTTATTTAAAACAGAGTGGGTGAGCGTGTGGACTTTATTTAAAACAGAGTGGGTGAGCGTGTGGACTTTATTTAAAACAGAGTGGGTGAGCGTGTGGACTTTATTTAAAACAGAGATTGGGTGAGCGTGTGGACTTTATTTAAAACAGAGAGTGGGTGAGCGTGTGGACTTTATTTAAAACAGAGTGGGTGAGCGTGTGGACTTTATTTAAAACAGAGTGGGTGAGCGTGTGGACTTTATTTAAAACAGAGTGGGTGAGCGTGTGGACTTTATTTAAAACAGAGTGGGTGAGCGTGTGGACTTTATTTAAAACAGAGTGGGTGAGCGTGTGGACTTTATTTAAAACAGAGTGGGTGAGCGTGTGGACTTTATTTAAAACAGAGTGGGTGAGCGTGTGGACTTTATTTAAAACAGAGTGGGTGAGCGTGTGGACTTTATTTAAAACAGAGTGGGTGAGCGTGTGGACTTTATTTAAAACAGAGTGGGTGAGCGTGTGGACTTTATTTAAAACAGAGTGGGTGAGCGTGTGGACTTTATTTAAAACAGAGTGGGTGAGCATGTGGACTTTATTTAAAACAGAGTGGGTGAGCGTGTGGACTTTATTTAAAACAGAGTGGGTGAGCGTGTGGACTTTATTTAAAACAGAGTGGGTGAGCGTGTGGACTTTATTTAAAACAGAGAGGGTGAGCCTGTGGACTTTATTTAAAACAGAGTGGGTGAGCATGTGGACTTGATTTAAAATTGAGTGTGTGAGCGTATGGACTTCATTATATAA
The DNA here is from genome assembly GCF_017639515.1 of Carcharodon carcharias. Taxonomy (NCBI): domain Eukaryota; kingdom Metazoa; phylum Chordata; class Chondrichthyes; order Lamniformes; family Lamnidae; genus Carcharodon; species Carcharodon carcharias. The sequence goes on along the minus strand of NC_054481.1, from coordinate 81,350,287 downwards.
CAGAGCGTGGGTGAGCATGTGGACTCTATTTAAAACTGACAGCGGGTGAGCGTGTGGACTTTATTTAAAAAAGAGTGGGTGAGCATGTGGGCTTTATTAAAACAGAGAGTGGGTGAGTGTGGGCTTTATTTAAAAATGAGTGGGTGAGTGTGTGAACTTTATTTAAAACAGAGTGGGTCAGTGTGGACTTTATTTACAAACTAGTTGGTGAGAATGCGGACTTTATTTAAGACATAGAGTGGGTGAGCATGTGGACTCTATTTAAAACAGAGTGGGTGAGCATGTGGACTTCATTTAAAACAGAGAGGGTCAGTGTAGACTTTATTTAAAACAGAGTAGGTGAGCGTGTGGACTTTATTTAAAACAGAGTGGGTGAGCGTGTGGACTTTATTTAAAACAGAGTGGGTGAGCGTGTGGACTTTATTTAAAACAGAGTGGGTGAGCGTGTGGACTTTATTTAAAACAGAGTGGGTGAGCGTGTGGACTTTATTTAAAACAGAGTGGGTGAGCGTGTGGACTTTATTTAAAACAGAGTGGGTGAGCGTGTGGACTTTATTTAAAACAGAGTGGGTGAGCGTGTGGACTTTATTTAAAACAGAGTGGGTGAGCGTGTGGACTTTATTTAAAACAGAGTGGGTGAGCGTGTGGACTTTATTTAAAACAGAGTGGGTGAGCGTGTGGACTTTATTTAAAACAGAGTGGGTGAGCGTGTGGACTTTATTTAAAACAGAGTGGGTGAGCGTGTGGACTTTATTTAAAACAGAGTGGGTGAGCGTGTGGACTTTATTTAAAACAGAGTGGGTGAGCGTGTGGACTTTATTTAAAACAGAGTGGGTGAGCGTGTGGACTTTATTTAAAACAGAGTGGGTGAGCGTGTGGACTTTATTTAAAACAGAGTGGGTGAGCGTGTGGACTTTATTTAAAATTGAGTGTGTGAGCTTGTGGACTTCATTTAAAACAGAGCGTGGGTGAGCATGTGGACTCTATTTAAAACAGACAGCGGGTGAGCGTGTGGACTTTATTTAAAACAGAAAGTGGGTGAGCGTGTGGGCTTTATTAAAACAGAGAGTGGAAGAGTGTGGGCTTTATTTAAAAATGAGTGGGTGAGTGTGTGGACTTTATTTAAAACAGAGTGGATCAGTGTGGACTTGATTTAAAACCTAGTTGGTGAGCATGCGGACTTTATTTAAAACAGACAGTGGGTTAGCATGTGAACTTGATTTAAAATTGAGTGTGTGAGCGTATGGACTTCATTATATAACAGAGCGTGGGTGAGCATGTGGACTCTATTTAAAACTGACAGCGGGTGAGCGTGTGGACTTGATTTAAAAAAGAGTGGGTGAGCATGTGGGCTTTATTAAAACAGAGAGTGGAAGAGTGTGGGCTTTATTTAAAAATGAGTGGGTGAGTGTGTGGACTTTATTTAAAACAGAGTGGATCAGTGTGGACTTGATTTAAAACCTAGTTGGTGAGCATGCGGACTTTATTTAAAACAGACAGTGGGTTAGCATGTGAACTTGATTTAAAATTGAGTGTGTGAGCGTATGGACTTCATTATATAACAGAGCATGGGTGAGCATGTGGACTCTATTTAAAACTGACAGCGGGTGAGCGTGTGGACTTGATTTAAAAAAGAGTGGGTGAGCATGTGGACATTATTTAAAACAGTGGTTGAGCGTGTGGACTTTATTTAAAACAGAGTGGTTGAGCGTGTGGGCTTTATTTAAAAAAGAGTGGGTGAGCGTGGGGACTTCTTTTAAAACAGAGCGTGGGTGAGTTTGTGGACTTCCTTGAAAACAGAGAGTGGTTGAGCGTGTGGACTTCCTTGAAAACAGAGAGCGGTTGAGCGTGTGGACTGTATTTAAAAGAGAGAGTGGGTGAGCGTGTGGACTTTATTTAAAACAGACAGTGGGTGAGCATGTGGGCTTTATTTAAAACAGAGTGGGTGAGCGTGTGGACTTTATTTAAAACAGAGTGGGTGAGCGTGTGGACTTTATTTAAAACAGAGTGGGTGAGCGTGTGGACTTTATTTAAAACAGAGTGGGTGAGCGTGTGGACTTTATTTAAAACAGAGTGGGTGAGCCTGTGGACTTTATTTAAAACAGAGTGGGTGAGCGTGTGGACTTTATTTAAAACAGAGTGGGTGAGACTGTGGACTTTATTTAAAACAGAGTGGGTGAGCCTGTGGACTTTATTTAAAACAGAGTGGGTGAGCGTGTGGACTTTATTTAAAACAGAGTGGGTGAGCCTGTGGACTTTATTTAAAACAGAGTGGGTGAGCGTGTGGACTTTATTTAAAACAGAGTGGGTGAGCGTGTGGACTTTATTTAAAACAGAGTGGGTGAGCGTGTGGACTTTATTTAAAACAGAGTGGGTGAGACTGTGCACTTTATTTAAAACAGAGTGGGTGAGCCTGTGGACTTTATTTAAAACAGAGTGGGTGAGCGTGTGGACTTTATTTAAAACAGAGTGGGTGAGCGTGTGGACTTTATTTAAAACAGAGTGGGTGAGCGTGTGGACTTTATTTAAAACAGAGTGGGTGAGCGTGTGGACTTTATTTAAAACAGAGTGGGTGAGCGTGTGGACTTTATTTAAAACAGAGTGGGTGAGCGTGTGGACTTTATTTAAAACAGAGTGGGTGAGCGTGTGGACTTTATTTAAAACAGAGTGGGTGAGCGTGTGGACTTTATTTAAAACAGAGTGGGTGAGCGTGTGGACTTTATTTAAAACAGAGTGGGTGAGCGTGTGGACTTTATTTAAAACAGAGTGGGTGAGCGTGTGGACTTTATTTAAAACAGAGTGGGTGAGCGTGTGGACTTTATTTAAAACAGAGTGGGTGAGCGTGTGGACTTTATTTAAAACAGAGTGGGTGAGCGTGTGGACTTTATTTAAAACAGAGTGGGTGAGCATGTGGACTTTATTTAAGACAGAGAGTGGGTGAGCATGTGGACTCTCTTTATAACAGACAGCGGGTGAGCATGTGGACTTTATTTAAAAGAGTGAGTGGGAGAGCATGTGGACTTTATTTAAAACAGAGTGGGTGAGCATTTGGGCATGATTTAAAACAGAGAGTGAGTGAGTGTGGGCTTTATTTAAAACAGAGTGGGTAAGCGTGTGGGCTTTATTTAAAACAAAGTGGGTGAGTTGGGCTTTATTTAAAAAAGAGTGGGTGAGCGTGTGGACTTTATTTAAAACAGAGTGGGTGAGCATGTGGGCTTTATTAAAACAGAGAGTGGAAGAGTGTGGGCTTTATTTAAAAATAAGTGGGTGAGTGTGTGGACTTTATTTAAAACAGAGTGGATCAGTGTGGACTTGATTTAAAACCTAGTTGGTGAGCATGCGGACTTTATTTAAAACAGAGAGTGGGTGAGCATGTGCCCTTTATTTAAAACAGACAGTGGGTGAGCGTGTGGACTTTATTTATAACTGAGTGGGTGAGCGTGTGGACTTTATTTATAACAGAGTTGGTGAGTGTGTGGACTTTATTTAAAACAGAGTGGGTGAGCGTGTGGACTTTATTTAAAACAGAGTGGCTGAGCGTGTGGACTTTATTTAAAACAGAGTGCGTGAGCGTGTGGACTTTATTTAAAACAGAGTGGGTGAGCGTGTGGAGTTGATTTAAAACAGAGTGGGTGAGCGTGTGGACTTTATTTTAAACAGAGAGTGGGTGAGCGTGTGGACTTTATTTAAAACAGAGTGGGAGAGTGTGTGGACTTTATTTAAAACAGAATGTGTGAGCGTGTGGACTTTATTTAAAACAGAGTGGGTGAGCGTGTGGACTTTATTTAAAACAGAATGTGTGAGCGTGTGGACTTTATTTAAAACAGAGTGGGTGAGCGTGTGGACTTTATTTAAAACAGAGTGGCTAAGTGTGTGGACTTTATTTAAAAAAGAGTGCGTGAGCGTGTGGACTTTATTTAAAACAGAGTGGGTGAGCGTGTGGACTTTATTTAAAACAGAGTGGGTGAGCGTGTGGACTTTATTTAAAACAGAGTGGGTGAGCGTGTGGACTTTATTTAAAACAGAGTGGGTGAGCGTGTGGACTTTATTTAAAACAGAGTGGGTGAGCGTGTGGACTTTATTTAAAACAGAGTGGGTGAGAATGTGGACTTTATTTAAAACAGAGTGGGTGAGCGTGTGGACTTTATTTAAAACAGAGTGGGTGAGCGTGTGGACTTTATTTAAAACAGAGTGGGTGAGCGTGTGGGCTTTATTTAAAACAGAGTGGGTGAGCGTGTGGGCTTTATTTGAAACAGAGAGTGGGTGAGCGTGTGGGCTTTAGTTAAAAAGAATGGGTGAGCGTGTGGACTTTATTTAAAACAGAGTGGGTGAGCGTGTGGACTTTATTTAAAACAGAGTGGGTGAGCGTGTGGACTTTATTTAAAACAGAGTGGGTGAGCGTGTGGACTTTATTTAAAACAGAGTGGGTGAGCGTGTGGACTTTATTTAAAACAGAGTGGGTGAGCGTGTGGACTTTATTTAAAACAGAGTGGGTGAGCGTGTGGACTTTATTTAAAACAGAGTGGGTGAGCGTGTGGACTTTATTTAAAACAGAGTGGGTGAGCGTGTGGACTTTATTTAAAACAGAGTGGGTGAGCGTGTGGACTTTATTTAAAACAGAGTGGGTGAGCGTGTGGACTTTATTTAAAACAGAGTGGGTGAGCGTGTGGACTTTATTTAAAACAGAGTGGGTGAGCGTGTGGACTTTATTTAAAACAGAGTGGGTGAGCGTGTGGACTTTATTTAAAACAGAGTGGGTGAGCGTGTGGACTTTATTTAAAACAGAGTGGGTGAGCGTGTGGACTTTATTTAAAACAGAGTGGGTGAGCGTGTGGACTTTATTTAAAACAGAGTGGGTGAGCGTGTGGACTTTATTTAAAACAGAGTGGGTGAGCGTGTGGACTTTATTTAAAACAGAGTGGGTGAGCGTGTGGACTTTATTTAAAACAGAGTGGGTGAGCGTGTGGACTTTATTTAAAACAGAGTGGGTGAGCGTGTGGACTTTATTTAAAACAGAGTGGGTGAGCGTGTGGACTTTATTTAAAACAGAGTGGGTGAGCGTGTGGACTTTATTTAAAACAGAGTGGGTGAGCGTGTGGACTTTATTTAAAACAGAGTGGGTGAGCGTGTGGACTTTATTTAAAACAGAGTGGGTGAGCGTGTGGACTTTATTTAAAACAGAGTGGGTGAGCGTGTGGACTTTATTTAAAACAGAGTGGGTGAGCGTGTGGACTTTATTTAAAACAGAGTGGGTGAGCGTGTGGACTTTATTTAAAACAGAGTGGGTGAGCGTGTGGACTTTATTTAAAACAGAGTGGGTGAGCGTGTGGACTTTATTTAAAACAGAGTGGGTGAGCGTGTGGACTTTATTTAAAACAGAGTGGGTGAGCGTGTGGACTTTATTTAAAACAGAGTGGGTGAGCGTGTGGACTTTATTTAAAACAGAGTGGGTGAGCGTGTGGACTTTATTTAAAACAGAGTGGGTGAGCGTGTGGACTTTATTTAAAACAGAGTGGGTGAGCGTGTGGACTTTATTTAAAACAGAGTGGGTGAGCGTGTGGACTTTATTTAAAACAGAGTGGGTGAGCGTGTGGACTTTATTTAAAACAGAGTGGGTGAGCGTGTGGACTTTATTTAAAACAGAGTGGGTGAGCGTGTGGACTTTATTTAAAACAGAGTGGGTGAGCGTGTGGACTTTATTTAAAACAGAGTGGGTGAGCGTGTGGACTTTATTTAAAACAGAGTGGGTGAGCGTGTGGACTTTATTTAAAACAGAGTGGGTGAGCGTGTGGACTTTATTTAAAACAGAGTGGGTGAGCGTGTGGACTTTATTTAAAACAGAGTGGGTGAGCGTGTGGACTTTATTTAAAACAGAGTGGGTGAGCGTGTGGACTTTATTTAAAACAGAGTGGGTGAGCGTGTGGACTTTATTTAAAACAGAGTGGGTGAGCGTGTGGACTTTATTTAAAACAGAGTGGGTGAGCGTGTGGACTTTATTTAAAACAGAGTGGGTGAGCGTGTGGACTTTATTTAAAACAGAGTGGGTGAGCGTGTGGACTTTATTTAAAACAGAGTGGGTGAGCGTGTGGACTTTATTTAAAACAGAGTGGGTGAGCGTGTGGACTTTATTTAAAACAGAGTGGGTGAGCGTGTGGACTTTATTTAAAACAGAGTGGGTGAGCGTGTGGACTTTATTTAAAACAGAGTGGGTGAGCGTGTGGACTTTATTTAAAACAGAGTGGGTGAGCGTGTGGACTTTATTTAAAACAGAGTGGGTGAGCGTGTGGACTTTATTTAAAACAGAGTGGGTGAGCGTGTGGACTTTATTTAAAACAGAGTGGGTGAGCGTGTGGACTTTATTTAAAACAGAGTGGGTGAGCGTGTGGACTTTATTTAAAACAGAGTGGGTGAGCGTGTGGACTTTATTTAAAACAGAGTGGGTGAGCGTGTGGACTTTATTTAAAACAGAGTGGGTGAGCGTGTGGACTTTATTTAAAACAGAGTGGGTGAGCGTGTGGACTTTATTTAAAACAGAGTGGGTGAGCGTGTGGACTTTATTTAAAACAGAGTGGGTGAGCGTGTGGACTTTATTTAAAACAGAGTGGGTGAGCGTGTGGACTTTATTTAAAACAGAGTGGGTGAGTGTGTGGACTTTATTTAAAACAGAGTGGGTGAGCGTGTGGACTTTATTTAAAACAGAGTGGGTGAGCGTGTGGACTTTATTTATAACAGATTGGGTGAGCGTGTGGACTTTATTTAAAACAGAGTGGTGAGCGTGTGGACTTTATTTAAAACAGAGTGGGTGAGTGAGGCTTTATTTAAAACAGAGTGGGTGAGCGTGTGGACTTTATTTAAAACAGAGTGGGTGAGCGTGTGGACTTTATTTAAAACAGAGTGGGTGAGCGTGTGGACTTTATTTAAAACAGAGTGGGTGAGCGTGTGGACTTTATTTAAAACAGAGTGGGTGAGCGTGTGGACTTTATTTAAAACAGAGTGGGTGAGCGTGTGGACTTTATTTAAAACAGAGTGGGTGAGCGTGTGGACTTTATTTAAAACAGAGTGGGTGAGCGTGTGGACTTTATTTAAAACAGAGTGGGTGAGCGTGTGGACTTTATTTAAAACAGAGTGGGTGAGCGTGTGGACTTTATTTAAAACAGAGTGGGTGAGCGTGTGGACTTTATTTAAAACAGAGTGGGTGAGCGTGTGGACTTTATTTAAAACAGAGTGGGTGAGCGTGTGGACTTTATTTAAAACAGAGTGGGTGAGCGTGTGGACTTTATTTAAAACAGAGTGGGTGAGCGTGTGGACTTTATTTAAAACAGAGTGGGTGAGCGTGTGGACTTTATTTAAAACAGAGTGGGTGAGCGTGTGGACTTTATTTAAAACAGAGTGGGTGAGCGTGTGGACTTTATTTAAAACAGAGTGGGTGAGCGTGTGGACTTTATTTAAAACAGAGTGGGTGAGCGTGTGGACTTTATTTAAAACAGAGTGGGTGAGCGTGTGGACTTTATTTAAAACAGAGTGGGTGAGCGTGTGGACTTTATTTAAAACAGAGTGGGTGAGCGTGTGGACTTTATTTAAAACAGAGTGGGTGAGCGTGTGGACTTTATTTAAAACAGAGTGGGTGAGCGTGTGGACTTTATTTAAAACAGAGTGGGTGAGCGTGTGGACTTTATTTAAAACAGAGTGGGTGAGCGTGTGGACTTTATTTAAAACAGAGTGGGTGAGCGTGTGGACTTTATTTAAAACAGAGTGGGTGAGCGTGTGGACTTTATTTAAAACAGAGTGGGTGAGCGTGTGGACTTTATTTAAAACAGAGTGGGTGAGCGTGTGGACTTTATTTAAAACAGAGTGGGTGAGCGTGTGGACTTTATTTAAAACAGAGTGGGTGAGCGTGTGGACTTTATTTAAAACAGAGTGGGTGAGCGTGTGGACTTTATTTAAAACAGAGTGGGTGAGCGTGTGGACTTTATTTAAAACAGAGTGGGTGAGCGTGTGGACTTTATTTAAAACAGAGTGGGTGAGCGTGTGGACTTTATTTAAAACAGAGTGGGTGAGCGTGTGGACTTTATTTAAAACAGAGTGGGTGAGCGTGTGGACTTTATTTAAAACAGAGTGGGTGAGCGTGTGGACTTTATTTAAAACAGAGTGGGTGAGCGTGTGGACTTTATTTAAAACAGAGTGGGTGAGCGTGTGGACTTTATTTAAAACAGAGTGGGTGAGCGTGTGGACTTTATTTAAAACAGAGTGGGTGAGCGTGTGGACTTTATTTAAAACAGAGTGGGTGAGCGTGTGGACTTTATTTAAAACAGAGTGGGTGAGCGTGTGGACTTTATTTAAAACAGAGTGGGTGAGCGTGTGGACTTTATTTAAAACAGAGTGGGTGAGCGTGTGGACTTTATTTAAAACAGAGTGGGTGAGCGTGTGGACTTTATTTAAAACAGAGTGGGTGAGCGTGTGGACTTTATTTAAAACAGAGTGGGTGAGCGTGTGGACTTTATTTAAAACAGAGTGGGTGAGCGTGTGGACTTTATTTAAAACAGAGTGGGTGAGCGTGTGGACTTTATTTAAAACAGAGTGGGTGAGCGTGTGGACTTTATTTAAAACAGAGTGGGTGAGCGTGTGGACTTTATTTAAAACAGAGTGGGTGAGCGTGTGGACTTTATTTAAAACAGAGTGGGTGAGCGTGTGGACTTTATTTAAAACAGAGTGGGTGAGCGTGTGGACTTTATTTAAAACAGAGTGGGTGAGCGTGTGGACTTTATTTAAAACAGAGTGGGTGAGCGTGTGGACTTTATTTAAAACAGAGTGGGTGAGCGTGTGGACTTTATTTAAAACAGAGTGGGTGAGCGTGTGGACTTTATTTAAAACAGAGTGGGTGAGCGTGTGGACTTTATTTAAAACAGAGTGGGTGAGCGTGTGGACTTTATTTAAAACAGAGTGGGTGAGCGTGTGGACTTTATTTAAAACAGAGTGGGTGAGCGTGTGGACTTTATTTAAAACAGAGTGGGTGAGCGTGTGGACTTTATTTAAAACAGAGTGGGTGAGCGTGTGGACTTTATTTAAAACAGAGTGGGTGAGCGTGTGGACTTTATTTAAAACAGAGTGGGTGAGCGTGTGGACTTTATTTAAAACAGAGTGGGTGAGCGTGTGGACTTTATTTAAAACAGAGTGGGTGAGCGTGTGGACTTTATTTAAAACAGAGTGGGTGAGCGTGTGGACTTTATTTAAAACAGAGTGGGTGAGCGTGTGGACTTTATTTAAAACAGAGTGGGTGAGCGTGTGGACTTTATTTAAAACAGAGTGGGTGAGCGTGTGGACTTTATTTAAAACAGAGTGGGTGAGCGTGTGGACTTTATTTAAAACAGAGTGGCTGAGCGTGTGGACTTTATTTAAAACAGAGTGGCTGAGCGTGTGGACTTTATTTAAAACAGAGTGGCTGAGCGTGTGGACTTTATTTAAAACAGAGTGGCTGAGCGTGTGGACTTTATTTAAAACAGAGTGGGTGAGCGTGTGGACTTTATTTAAAACAGAGTGGGTGAGCGTGTGGACTTTATTTAAAACAGAGTGGCTGAGCGTGTGGACTTTATTTAAAACAGAGTGGCTGAGCGTGTGGACTTTATTTAAAACAGAGTGGGTGAGCGTGTGGACTTTATTTAAAACAGAGTGGGTGAGCGTGTGGACTTTATTTAAAACAGAGTGGGTGAGCGTGTGGACTTTATTTAAAACAGAGTGGGTGAGCGTGTGGACTTTATTTAAAACAGAGTGGGTGAGCGTGTGGACTTTATTTAAAACAGAGTGGGTGAGCGTGTGGACTTTATTTAAAACAGAGTGGGTGAGCGTGTGGACTTTATTTAAAACAGAGTGGGCTGAGCGTGTGGACTTTATTTAAAACAGAGTGGGTGAGCGTGTGGACTTTATTTAAAACAGAGTGGGTGAGCGTGTGGACTTTATTTAAAACAGAGTGGGTGAGCGTGTGGACTTTATTTAAAACAGACTGGGTGAGCGTGTGGACTTTATTTATAACAGAGTGGGTGAGCGTGTGGACTTAATTTATAACAGAGTGGGTGAGCGTGTGGACTTTATTTAAAACAGAGTGGGTGAGCGTGTGGACTTTATTTAAAACAGAGTGGGTGAGCGTGTGGACTTTATTTAAAACAGAGTGGGTGAGCGTGTGGACTTTATTTAAAACAGAGTGGGTGAGCGTGTGGACTTTATTTAAAACAGAGTGGGTGAGCGTGTGGACTTTATTTAAAACAGAGTGGGTGAGCGTGTGGACTTTATTTAAAACAGAGTGGGTGAGCGTGTGGACTTTATTTAAAACAGAGTGGGTGAGCGTGTGGACTTTATTTAAAACAGAGTGGGTGAGCGTGTGGACTTTATTTAAAACAGAGTGGGTGAGCGTGTGGACTTTATTTAAAACAGAGTGGGTGAGCGTGTGGACTTTATTTAAAACAGAGTGGGTGAGCGTGTGGACTTTATTTAAAACAGAGTGGGTGAGCGTGTGGACTTTATTTAAAACAGAGTGGGTGAGCGTGTGGACTTTATTTAAAACAGAGTGGGTGAGCGTGTGGACTTTATTTAAAACAGAGTGGGTGAGCGTGTGGACTTTATTTAAAACAGAGTGGGTGAGCGTGTGGACTTTATTTAAAACAGAGTGGGTGAGCGTGTGGACTTTATTTAAAACAGAGTGGGTGAGCGTGTGGACTTTATTTAAAACAGAGTGGGCTGAGCGTGTGGACTTTATTTAAAACAGAGTGGGTGAGCGTGTGGACTTTATTTAAAACAGAGTGGGTGAGCGTGTGGACTTTATTTAAAACAGAGTGGGTGAGCGTGTGGACTTTATTTAAAACAGAGTGGGTGAGCGTGTGGACTTTATTTAAAACAGAGTGGGTGAGCGTGTGGACTTTATTTAAAACAGAGTGGGTGAGCGTGTGGACTTTATTTAAAACAGAGTGGGTGAGCGTGTGGACTTTATTTAAAACAGAGTGGGTGAGCGTGTGGACTTTATTTAAAACAGAGTGGGTGAGCGTGTGGACTTTATTTAAAACAGAGTGGGTGAGCGTGTGGACTTTATTTAAAACAGAGTGGGTGAGCGTGTGGACTTTATTTAAAACAGAGTGGGTGAGCGTGTGGACTTTATTTAAAACAGAGTGGGTGAGCGTGTGGACTTTATTTAAAACAGAGTGGGTGAGCGTGTGGACTTTATTTAAAACAGAGTGGGTGAGCGTGTGGACTTTATTTAAAACAGAGTGGGTGAGCGTGTGGACTTTATTTAAAACAGAGTGGGTGAGCGTGTGGACTTTATTTAAAACAGAGTGGGTGAGCGTGTGGACTTTATTTAAAACAGAGTGGGTGAGCGTGTGGACTTTATTTAAAACAGAGTGGGTGAGCGTGTGGACTTTATTTAAAACAGAGTGGCTGAGCGTGTGGACTTTATTTAAAACAGAGTGGGTGAGCGTGTGGACTTTATTTAAAACAGAGTGGGTGAGCGTGTGGACTTTATTTAAAACAGAGTGGGTGAGCGTGTGGACTTTATTTAAAACAGAGTGGGCTGAGCGTGTGGACTTTATTTAAAACAGAGTGGCTGAGCGTGTGGACTTTATTTAAAACAGAGTGGCTGAGCGTGTGGACTTTATTTAAAACAGAGTGGGTGAGCGTGTGGACTTTATTTAAAACAGAGTGGCTGAGCGTGTGGACTTTATTTAAAACAGAGTGGCTGAGCGTGTGGACTTTATTTAAAACAGAGTGGCTGAGCGTGTGGACTTTATTTAAAACAGAGTGGGTGAGCGTGTGGACTTTATTTAAAACAGAGTGGGTGAGCGTGTGGACTTTATTTAAAACAGAGTGGGTGAGCGTGTGGACTTTATTGAAAGCAGAGTGGGCTGAGCGTGTGGACTTTATTTAAAACAGAGTGGGTGAGCGTGTGGACTTTATTTAAAACAGAGTGGGTGAGCGTGTGGACTTTATTTAAAACAGAGTGGGCTGAGCGTGTGGACTTTATTTAAAACAGAGTGGGTGAGCGTGTGGACTTTATTTAAAACAGAGTGGTGAGCGTGTGGACTTTATTTAAAACAGAGTGGGTGAGCGTGTGGACTTTATTTAAAACAGAGTGGGTGAGCGTGTGGACTTTATTTAAAACAGAGTGGGTGAGCGTGTGGACTTTATTTAAAACAGAGTGGGTGAGCGTGTGGACTTTATTTAAAACAGAGTGGGTGAGCGTGTGGACTTTATTTAAAACAGAGTGGGTGAGCGTGTGGACTTTATTTAAAACAGAGTGGGTGAGCGTGTGGACTTTATTTAAAACAGAGTGGGTGAGCGTGTGGACTTTATTTAAAACAGAGTGGGTGAGCGTGTGGACTTTATTTAAAACAGAGTGGGTGAGCGTGTGGACTTTATTTAAAACAGAGTGGGTGAGCGTGTGGACTTTATTTAAAACAGAGTGGGTGAGCGTGTGGACTTTATTTAAAACAGAGTGGGTGAGCGTGTGGACTTTATTTAAAACAGAGTGGGTGAGCGTGTGGACTTTATTTAAAACAGAGTGGGTGAGCGTGTGGACTTTATTTAAAACAGAGTGGGTGAGCGTGTGGACTTTATTTAAAACAGAGTGGGTGAGCGTGTGGACTTTATTTAAAACAGAGTGGGTGAGCGTGTGGACTTTATTTAAAACAGAGTGGGTGAGCGTGTGGACTTTATTTAAAACAGAGTGGGTGAGCGTGTGGACTTTATTTAAAACAGAGTGGGTGAGCGTGTGGACTTTATTTAAAACAGAGTGGGTGAGCGTGTGGACTTTATTTAAAACAGAGTGGGTGAGCGTGTGGACTTTATTTAAAACAGAGTGGGTGAGCGTGTGGACTTTATTTAAAACAGAGTGGGTGAGCGTGTGGACTTTATTTAAAACAGAGTGGGTGAGCGTGTGGACTTTATTTAAAACAGAGTGGGTGAGCGTGTGGACTTTATTTAAAACAGAGTGGGTGAGCGTGTGGACTTTATTTAAAACAGAGTGGGTGAGCGTGTGGACTTTATTTAAAACAGAGTGGGTGAGCGTGTGGACTTTATTTAAAACAGAGTGGGTGAGCGTGTGGACTTTATTTAAAACAGAGTGGGTGAGCGTGTGGACTTTATTTAAAACAGAGTGGGTGAGCGTGTGGACTTTATTTAAAACAGAGTGGGTGAGCGTGTGGACTTTATTTAAAACAGAGTGGGTGAGCGTGTGGACTTTATTTAAAACAGAGTGGGTGAGCGTGTGGACTTTATTTAAAACAGAGTGGGTGAGCGTGTGGACTTTATTTAAAACAGAGTGGGTGAGCGTGTGGACTTTATTTAAAACAGAGTGGGTGAGCGTGTGGACTTTATTTAAAACAGAGTGGGTGAGCGTGTGGACTTTATTTAAAACAGAGTGGGTGAGCGTGTGGACTTTATTTAAAACAGAGTGGGTGAGCGTGTGGACTTTATTTAAAACAGAGTGGGTGAGCGTGTGGACTTTATTTAAAACAGAGTGGGTGAGCGTGTGGACTTTATTTAAAACAGAGTGGGTGAGCGTGTGGACTTTATTTAAAACAGAGTGGGTGAGCGTGTGGACTTTATTTAAAACAGAGTGGGTGAGCGTGTGGACTTTATTTAAAACAGAGTGGGTGAGCGTGTGGACTTTATTTAAAACAGAGTGGGTGAGCGTGTGGACTTTATTTAAAACAGAGTGGGTGAGCGTGTGGACTTTATTTAAAACAGAGTGGGTGAGCGTGTGGACTTTATTTAAAACAGAGTGGGTGAGCGTGTGGACTTTATTTAAAACAGAGTGGGCTGAGCGTGTGGACTTTATTTAAAACAGAGTGGCTGAGCGTGTGGACTTTATTTAAAACAGAGTGGGTGAGCGTGTGGACTTTATTTAAAACAGAGTGGGCTGAGCGTGTGGACTTTATTTAAAACAGAGTGGGTGAGCGTGTGGACTTTATTTAAAACAGAGTGGGTGAGCGTGTGGACTTTATTTAAAACAGAGTGGGTGAGCGTGTGGACTTTATTTAAAACAGAGTGGGTGAGCGTGTGGACTTTATTTAAAACAGAGTGGGTGAGCGTGTGGACTTTATTTAAAACAGAGTGGGTGAGCGTGTGGACTTTATTTAAAACAGAGTGGGTGAGCGTGTGGACTTTATTTAAAACAGAGTGGGTGAGCGTGTGGACTTTATTTAAAACAGAGTGGGTGAGCGTGTGGACTTTATTTAAAACAGAGTGGGTGAGCGTGTGGACTTTATTTAAAACAGAGTGGGTGAGCGTGTGGACTTTATTTAAAACAGAGTGGGTGAGCGTGTGGACTTTATTTAAAACAGAGTGGGTGAGCGTGTGGACTTTATTTAAAACAGAGTGGGTGAGCGTGTGGACTTTATTTAAAACAGAGTGGGTGAGCGTGTGGACTTTATTTAAAACAGAGTGGGTGAGCGTGTGGACTTTATTTAAAACAGAGTGGGTGAGCGTGTGGACTTTATTTAAAACAGAGTGGGTGAGCGTGTGGACTTTATTTAAAACAGAGTGGGTGAGCGTGTGGACTTTATTTAAAACAGAGTGGGTGAGCGTGTGGACTTTATTTAAAACAGAGTGGGTGAGCGTGTGGACTTTATTTAAAACAGAGTGGGTGAGCGTGTGGACTTTATTTAAAACAGAGTGGGTGAGCGTGTGGACTTTATTTAAAACAGAGTGGGTGAGCGTGTGGACTTTATTTAAAACAGAGTGGGTGAGCGTGTGGACTTTATTTAAAACAGAGTGGGTGAGCGTGTGGACTTTATTTAAAACAGAGTGGGTGAGCGTGTGGACTTTATTTAAAACAGAGTGGGTGAGCGTGTGGACTTTATTTAAAACAGAGTGGGTGAGCGTGTGGACTTTATTTAAAACAGAGTGGGTGAGCGTGTGGACTTTATTTAAAACAGAGTGGGTGAGCGTGTGGACTTTATTTAAAACAGAGTGGGTGAGCGTGTGGACTTTATTTAAAACAGAGTGGGTGAGCGTGTGGACTTTATTTAAAACAGAGTGGGTGAGCGTGTGGACTTTATTTAAAACAGAGTGGGTGAGCGTGTGGACTTTATTTAAAACAGAGTGGGTGAGCGTGTGGACTTTATTTAAAACAGAGTGGGTGAGCGTGTGGACTTTATTTAAAACAGAGTGGGTGAGCGTGTGGACTTTATTTAAAACAGAGTGGGTGAGCGTGTGGACTTTATTTAAAACAGAGTGGGTGAGCGTGTGGACTTTATTTAAAACAGAGTGGGTGAGCGTGTGGACTTTATTTAAAACAGAGTGGGTGAGCGTGTGGACTTTATTTAAAACAGAGTGGGTGAGCGTGTGGACTTTATTTAAAACAGAGTGGGTGAGCGTGTGGACTTTATTTAAAACAGAGTGGGTGAGCGTGTGGACTTTATTTAAAACAGAGTGGGTGAGCGTGTGGACTTTATTTAAAACAGAGTGGGTGAGCGTGTGGACTTTATTTAAAACAGAGTGGGTGAGCGTGTGGACTTTATTTAAAACAGAGTGGGTGAGCGTGTGGACTTTATTTAAAACAGAGTGGGTGAGCGTGTGGACTTTATTTAAAACAGAGTGGGTGAGCGTGTGGACTTTATTTAAAACAGAGTGGGTGAGCGTGTGGACTTTATTTAAAACAGAGTGGGTGAGCGTGTGGACTTTATTTAAAACAGAGTGGGTGAGCGTGTGGACTTTATTTAAAACAGAGTGGGTGAGCGTGTGGACTTTATTTAAAACAGAGTGGGTGAGCGTGTGGACTTTATTTAAAACAGAGTGGGTGAGCGTGTGGACTTTATTTAAAACAGAGTGGGTGAGCGTGTGGACTTTATTTAAAACAGAGTGGGTGAGCGTGTGGACTTTATTTAAAACAGAGTGGGTGAGCGTGTGGACTTTATTTAAAACAGAGTGGGTGAGCGTGTGGACTTTATTTAAAACAGAGTGGGTGAGCGTGTGGACTTTATTTAAAACAGAGTGGGTGAGCGTGTGGACTTTATTTAAAACAGAGTGGCTGAGCGTGTGGACTTTATTTAAAACAGAGTGGGTGAGCGTGTGGACTTTATTTAAAACAGAGTGGGTGAGCGTGTGGACTTTATTTAAAACAGAGTGGGTGAGCGTGTGGACTTTATTTAAAACAGAGTGGGTGAGCGTGTGGACTTTATTTAAAACAGAGTGGGCTGAGCGTGTGGACTTTATTTAAAACAGAGTGGGTGAGCGTGTGGACTTTATTTAAAACAGAGTGGGTGAGCGTGTGGACTTTATTTAAAACAGAGTGGGTGAGCGTGTGGACTTTATTTAAAACAGAGTGGGTGAGCGTGTGGACTTTATTTAAAACAGAGTGGGTGAGCGTGTGGACTTTATTTAAAACAGAGTGGGTGAGCGTGTGGACTTTATTTAAAACAGAGTGGGTGAGCGTGTGGACTTTATTTAAAACAGAGTGGGTGAGCGTGTGGACTTTATTTAAAACAGAGTGGGTGAGCGTGTGGACTTTATTTAAAACAGAGTGGGTGAGCGTGTGGACTTTATTTAAAACAGAGTGGGTGAGCGTGTGGACTTTATTTAAAACAGAGTGGGTGAGCGTGTGGACTTTATTTAAAACAGAGTGGGTGAGCGTGTGGACTTTATTTAAAACAGAGTGGGTGAGCGTGTGGACTTTATTTAAAACAGAGTGGGTGAGCGTGTGGACTTTATTTAAAACAGAGTGGGTGAGCGTGTGGACTTTATTTAAAACAGAGTGGGTGAGCGTGTGGACTTTATTTAAAACAGAGTGGGTGAGCGTGTGGACTTTATTTAAAACAGAGTGGGTGAGCGTGTGGACTTTATTTAAAACAGAGTGGGTGAGCGTGTGGACTTTATTTAAAACAGAGTGGGTGAGCGTGTGGACTTTATTTAAAACAGAGTGGGTGAGCGTGTGGACTTTATTTAAAACAGAGTGGGTGAGCGTGTGGACTTTATTTAAAACAGAGTGGGTGAGCGTGTGGACTTTATTTAAAACAGAGTGGGTGAGCGTGTGGACTTTATTTAAAACAGAGTGGGTGAGCGTGTGGACTTTATTTAAAACAGAGTGGGTGAGCGTGTGGACTTTATTTAAAACAGAGTGGGTGAGCGTGTGGACTTTATTTAAAACAGAGTGGGTGAGCGTGTGGACTTTATTTAAAACAGAGTGGGTGAGCGTGTGGACTTTATTTAAAACAGAGTGGGTGAGCGTGTGGACTTTATTTAAAACAGAGTGGGTGAGCGTGTGGACTTTATTTAAAACAGAGTGGGTGAGCGTGTGGACTTTATTTAAAACAGAGTGGGTGAGCGTGTGGACTTTATTTAAAACAGAGTGGGTGAGCGTGTGGACTTTATTTAAAACAGAGTGGGTGAGCGTGTGGACTTTATTTAAAACAGAGTGGGTGAGCGTGTGGACTTTATTTAAAACAGAGTGGGTGAGCGTGTGGACTTTATTTAAAACAGAGTGGGTGAGCGTGTGGACTTTATTTAAAACAGAGTGGGTGAGCGTGTGGACTTTATTTAAAACAGAGTGGGTGAGCGTGTGGACTTTATTTAAAACAGAGTGGGTGAGCGTGTGGACTTTATTTAAAACAGAGTGGGTGAGCGTGTGGACTTTATTTAAAACAGAGTGGGTGAGCGTGTGGACTTTATTTAAAACAGAGTGGGTGAGCGTGTGGACTTTATTTAAAACAGAGTGGGTGAGCGTGTGGACTTTATTTAAAACAGAGTGGGTGAGCGTGTGGACTTTATTTAAAACAGAGTGGGTGAGCGTGTGGACTTTATTTAAAACAGAGTGGGCTGAGCGTGTGGACTTTATTTAAAACAGAGTGGGTGAGCGTGTGGACTTTATTTAAAACAGAGTGGCTGAGCGTGTGGACTTTATTTAAAACAGAGTGGGTGAGCGTGTGGACTTTATTTAAAACAGAGTGGGTGAGCGTGTGGACTTTATTTAAAACAGAGTGGGTGAGCGTGTGGACTTTATTTAAAACAGAGTGGTGAGCGTGTGGACTTTATTTAAAACAGAGTGGGTGAGCGTGTGGACTTTATTTAAAACAGAGTGGGTGAGCGTGTGGACTTTATTTAAAACAGAGTGGGTGAGCGTGTGGACTTTATTTAAAACAGAGTGGCTGAGCGTGTGGACTTTATTTAAAACAGAGTGGCTGAGCGTGTGGACTTTATTTAAAACAGAGTGGGTGAGCGTGTGGACTTTATTTAAAACAGAGTGGGCTGAGCGTGTGGACTTTATTTAAAACAGAGTGGGTGAGCGTGTGGACTTTATTTAAAACAGAGTGGGTGAGCGTGTGGACTTTATTTAAAACAGAGTGGGTGAGCGTGTGGACTTTATTTAAAACAGAGTGGGTGAGCGTGTGGACTTTATTTAAAACAGAGTGGGTGAGCGTGTGGACTTTATTTAAAACAGAGTGGGTGAGCGTGTGGACTTTATTTAAAACAGAGTGGGTGAGCGTGTGGACTTTATTTAAAACAGAGTGGGTGAGCGTGTGGACTTTATTTAAAACAGAGTGGGTGAGCGTGTGGACTTTATTTAAAACAGAGTGGGTGAGCGTGTGGACTTTATTTAAAACAGAGTGGGTGAGCGTGTGGACTTTATTTAAAACAGAGTGGGTGAGCGTGTGGACTTTATTTAAAACAGAGTGGGTGAGCGTGTGGACTTTATTTAAAACAGAGTGGGTGAGCGTGTGGACTTTATTTAAAACAGAGTGGGTGAGCGTGTGGACTTTATTTAAAACAGAGTGGGTGAGCGTGTGGACTTTATTTAAAACAGAGTGGGTGAGCGTGTGGACTTTATTTAAAACAGAGTGGGTGAGCGTGTGGACTTTATTTAAAACAGAGTGGGTGAGCGTGTGGACTTTATTTAAAACAGAGTGGGTGAGCGTGTGGACTTTATTTAAAACAGAGTGGGTGAGCGTGTGGACTTTATTTAAAACAGAGTGGGTGAGCGTGTGGACTTTATTTAAAACAGAGTGGGTGAGCGTGTGGACTTTATTTAAAACAGAGTGGGTGAGCGTGTGGACTTTATTTAAAACAGAGTGGGTGAGCGTGTGGACTTTATTTAAAACAGAGTGGGTGAGCGTGTGGACTTTATTTAAAACAGAGTGGGTGAGCGTGTGGACTTTATTTAAAACAGAGTGGGTGAGCGTGTGGACTTTATTTAAAACAGAGTGGGTGAGCGTGTGGACTTTATTTAAAACAGAGTGGGTGAGCGTGTGGACTTTATTTAAAACAGAGTGGGTGAGCGTGTGGACTTTATTTAAAACAGAGTGGGTGAGCGTGTGGACTTTATTTAAAACAGAGTGGGTGAGCGTGTGGACTTTATTTAAAACAGAGTGGGTGAGCGTGTGGACTTTATTTAAAACAGAGTGGGTGAGCGTGTGGACTTTATTTAAAACAGAGTGGGTGAGCGTGTGGACTTTATTTAAAACAGAGTGGGTGAGCGTGTGGACTTTATTTAAAACAGAGTGGGTGAGCGTGTGGACTTTATTTAAAACAGAGTGGGTGAGCGTGTGGACTTTATTTAAAACAGAGTGGGTGAGCGTGTGGACTTTATTTAAAACAGAGTGGGTGAGCGTGTGGACTTTATTTAAAACAGAGTGGGTGAGCGTGTGGACTTTATTTAAAACAGAGTGGGTGAGCGTGTGGACTTTATTTAAAACAGAGTGGGTGAGCGTGTGGACTTTATTTAAAACAGAGTGGGTGAGCGTGTGGACTTTATTTAAAACAGAGTGGGTGAGCGTGTGGACTTTATTTAAAACAGAGTGGGTGAGCGTGTGGACTTTATTTAAAACAGAGTGGGTGAGCGTGTGGACTTTATTTAAAACAGAGTGGGTGAGCGTGTGGACTTTATTTAAAACAGAGTGGGTGAGCGTGTGGACTTTATTTAAAACAGAGTGGGTGAGCGTGTGGACTTTATTTAAAACAGAGTGGCTGAGCGTGTGGAAATATTTAAAACAGAGTGGGTGAGCGTGTGGACTTTATTTAAAACAGAGTGGGTGAGCGTGTGGACTTTATTTAAAACAGAGTGGCTGAGCGTGTGGACTTTATTTAAAACAGAGTGGGTGAGCGTGTGGACTTTATTTAAAACAGAGTGGGTGAGCGTGTGGACTTTATTTAAAACAGAGTGGGTGAGCGTGTGGACTTTATTTAAAACAGAGTGGGTGAGCGTGTGGACTTTATTTAAAACAGAGTGGTGAGCGTGTGGACTTTATTTAAAACAGAGTGGGTGAGCGTGTGGACTTTATTTAAAACAGAGTGGGTGAGCGTGTGGACTTTATTTAAAACAGAGTGGGTGAGCGTGTGGACTTTATTTAAAACAGAGTGGGTGAGCGTGTGGACTTTATTTAAAACAGAGTGGGTGAGCGTGTGGACTTTATTTAAAACAGAGTGGGTGAGCGTGTGGACTTTATTTAAAACAGAGTGGGTGAGCGTGTGGACTTTATTTAAAACAGAGTGGGTGAGCGTGTGGACTTTATTTAAAACAGAGTGGGTGAGCGTGTGGACTTTATTTAAAACAGAGTGGGTGAGCGTGTGGACTTTATTTAAAACAGAGTGGGTGAGCGTGTGGACTTTATTTAAAACAGAGTGGTGAGCGTGTGGACTTTATTTAAAACAGAGTGGGTGAGCGTGTGGACTTTATTTAAAACAGAGTGGGTGAGCGTGTGGACTTTATTTAAAACAGAGTGGGTGAGCGTGTGGACTTTATTTAAAACAGAGTGGGTGAGCGTGTGGACTTTATTTAAAACAGAGTGGGTGAGCGTGTGGACTTTATTTAAAACAGAGTGGGTGAGCGTGTGGACTTTATTTAAAACAGAGTGGGTGAGCGTGTGGACTTTATTTAAAACAGAGTGGGTGAGCGTGTGGACTTTATTTAAAACAGAGTGGGTGAGCGTGTGGACTTTATTTAAAACAGAGTGGGTGAGCGTGTGGACTTTATTTAAAACAGAGTGGGTGAGCGTGTGGACTTTATTTAAAACAGAGTGGGTGAGCGTGTGGACTTTATTTAAAACAGAGTGGGTGAGCGTGTGGACTTTATTTAAAACAGAGTGGGTGAGCGTGTGGACTTTATTTAAAACAGAGTGGGTGAGCGTGTGGACTTTATTTAAAACAGAGTGGGTGAGCGTGTGGACTTTATTTAAAACAGAGTGGGTGAGCGTGTGGACTTTATTTAAAACAGAGTGGGTGAGCGTGTGGACTTTATTTAAAACAGAGTGGGTGAGCGTGTGGACTTTATTTAAAACAGAGTGGGTGAGCGTGTGGACTTTATTTAAAACAGAGTGGGTGAGCGTGTGGACTTTATTTAAAACAGAGTGGGTGAGCGTGTGGACTTTATTTAAAACAGAGTGGGTGAGCGTGTGGACTTTATTTAAAACAGAGTGGGTGAGCGTGTGGACTTTATTTAAAACAGAGTGGGTGAGCGTGTGGACTTTATTTAAAACAGAGTGGGTGAGCGTGTGGACTTTATTTAAAACAGAGTGGGTGAGCGTGTGGACTTTATTTAAAACAGAGTGGGTGAGCGTGTGGACTTTATTTAAAACAGAGTGGGTGAGCGTGTGGACTTTATTTAAAACAGAGTGGGTGAGCGTGTGGACTTTATTTAAAACAGAGTGGGTGAGCGTGTGGACTTTATTTAAAACAGAGTGGGTGAGCGTGTGGACT
Organism: Carcharodon carcharias; assembly: GCF_017639515.1. Classification (NCBI taxonomy): domain Eukaryota; kingdom Metazoa; phylum Chordata; class Chondrichthyes; order Lamniformes; family Lamnidae; genus Carcharodon; species Carcharodon carcharias. The sequence goes on along the minus strand of NC_054481.1, from coordinate 81,328,618 downwards.
TTATTTAAAACAGAGTGGGTGAGCGTGTGGACTTTATTTAAAACAGAGTGGGTGAGCGTGTGGACTTTATTTAAAACAGAGTGGGTGAGCGTGTGGACTTTATTTAAAACAGAGTGGGTGAGCGTGTGGACTTTATTTAAAACAGAGTGGGTGAGCGTGTGGACTTTATTTAAAACAGAGTGGGTGAGCGTGTGGACTTTATTTAAAACAGAGTGGGTGAGCGTGTGGACTTTATTTAAAACAGAGTGGGTGAGCGTGTGGACTTTATTTAAAACAGAGTGGGTGAGCGTGTGGACTTTATTTAAAACAGAGTGGGTGAGCGTGTGGACTTTATTTAAAACAGAGTGGGTGAGCGTGTGGACTTTATTTAAAACAGAGTGGGTGAGCGTGTGGACTTTATTTAAAACAGAGTGGGTGAGCGTGTGGACTTTATTTAAAACAGAGTGGGTGAGCGTGTGGACTTTATTTAAAACAGAGTGGGTGAGCGTGTGGACTTTATTTAAAACAGAGTGGGTGAGCGTGTGGACTTTATTTAAAACAGAGTGGGTGAGCGTGTGGACTTTATTTAAAACAGAGTGGGTGAGCGTGTGGACTTTATTTAAAACAGAGTGGGTGAGCGTGTGGACTTTATTTAAAACAGAGTGGGTGAGCGTGTGGACTTTATTTAAAACAGAGTGGGTGAGCGTGTGGACTTTATTTAAAACAGAGTGGGTGAGCGTGTGGACTTTATTTAAAACAGAGTGGGTGAGCGTGTGGACTTTATTTAAAACAGAGTGGGTGAGCGTGTGGACTTTATTTAAAACAGAGTGGCTGAGCGTGTGGACTTTATTTAAAACAGAGTGGGTGAGCGTGTGGACTTTATTTAAAACAGAGTGGGTGAGCGTGTGGACTTTATTTAAAACAGAGTGGGTGAGCGTGTGGACTTTATTTAAAACAGAGTGGGTGAGCGTGTGGACTTTATTTAAAACAGAGTGGGTGAGCGTGTGGACTTTATTTAAAACAGAGTGGGTGAGCGTGTGGACTTTATTTAAAACAGAGTGGTGAGCGTGTGGACTTTATTTAAAACAGAGTGGGTGAGCGTGTGGACTTTATTTAAAACAGAGTGGGTGAGCGTGTGGACTTTATTTAAAACAGAGTGGGTGAGCGTGTGGACTTTATTTAAAACAGAGTGGGTGAGCGTGTGGACTTTATTTAAAACAGAGTGGGTGAGCGTGTGGACTTTATTTAAAACAGAGTGGGTGAGCGTGTGGACTTTATTTAAAACAGAGTGGGTGAGCGTGTGGACTTTATTTAAAACAGAGTGGGTGAGCGTGTGGACTTTATTTAAAACAGAGTGGGTGAGCGTGTGGACTTTATTTAAAACAGAGTGGGTGAGCGTGTGGACTTTATTTAAAACAGAGTGGGTGAGCGTGTGGACTTTATTTAAAACAGAGTGGGTGAGCGTGTGGACTTTATTTAAAACAGAGTGGGTGAGCGTGTGGACTTTATTTAAAACAGAGTGGGTGAGCGTGTGGACTTTATTTAAAACAGAGTGGGTGAGCGTGTGGACTTTATTTAAAACAGAGTGGGTGAGCGTGTGGACTTTATTTAAAACAGAGTGGGTGAGCGTGTGGACTTTATTTAAAACAGAGTGGGTGAGCGTGTGGACTTTATTTAAAACAGAGTGGGTGAGCGTGTGGACTTTATTTAAAACAGAGTGGGTGAGCGTGTGGACTTTATTTAAAACAGAGTGGGTGAGCGTGTGGACTTTATTTAAAACAGAGTGGGTGAGCGTGTGGACTTTATTTAAAACAGAGTGGGTGAGCGTGTGGACTTTATTTAAAACAGAGTGGGTGAGCGTGTGGACTTTATTTAAAACAGAGTGGGTGAGCGTGTGGACTTTATTTAAAACAGAGTGGGTGAGCGTGTGGACTTTATTTAAAACAGAGTGGGTGAGCGTGTGGACTTTATTTAAAACAGAGTGGGTGAGCGTGTGGACTTTATTTAAAACAGAGTGGGTGAGCGTGTGGACTTTATTTAAAACAGAGTGGGTGAGCGTGTGGACTTTATTTAAAACAGAGTGGGTGAGCGTGTGGACTTTATTTAAAACAGAGTGGGTGAGCGTGTGGACTTTATTTAAAACAGAGTGGGTGAGCGTGTGGACTTTATTTAAAACAGAGTGGGTGAGCGTGTGGACTTTATTTAAAACAGAGTGGGTGAGCGTGTGGACTTTATTTAAAACAGAGTGGGTGAGCGTGTGGACTTTATTTAAAACAGAGTGGGTGAGCGTGTGGACTTTATTTAAAACAGAGTGGGTGAGCGTGTGGACTTTATTTAAAACAGAGTGGGTGAGCGTGTGGACTTTATTTAAAACAGAGTGGGTGAGCGTGTGGACTTTATTTAAAACAGAGTGGGTGAGCGTGTGGACTTTATTTAAAACAGAGTGGGTGAGCGTGTGGACTTTATTTAAAACAGAGTGGGTGAGCGTGTGGACTTTATTTAAAACAGAGTGGGTGAGCGTGTGGACTTTATTTAAAACAGAGTGGGTGAGCGTGTGGACTTTATTTAAAACAGAGTGGGTGAGCGTGTGGACTTTATTTAAAACAGAGTGGGTGAGCGTGTGGACTTTATTTAAAACAGAGTGGGTGAGCGTGTGGACTTTATTTAAAACAGAGTGGCTGAGCGTGTGGACTTTATTTAAAACAGAGTGGGCTGAGCGTGTGGACTTTATTTAAAACAGAGTGGGTGAGCGTGTGGACTTTATTTAAAACAGAGTGGCTGAGCGTGTGGACTTTATTTAAAACAGAGTGGGTGAGCGTGTGGACTTTATTTAAAACAGAGTGGGTGAGCGTGTGGACTTTATTTAAAACAGAGTGGGTGAGCGTGTGGACTTTATTTAAAACAGAGTGGGTGAGCGTGTGGACTTTATTTAAAACAGAGTGGGTGAGCGTGTGGACTTTATTTAAAACAGAGTGGGTGAGCGTGTGGACTTTATTTAAAACAGAGTGGGTGAGCGTGTGGACTTTATTTAAAACAGAGTGGGTGAGCGTGTGGACTTTATTTAAAACAGAGTGGGTGAGCGTGTGGACTTTATTTAAAACAGAGTGGGTGAGCGTGTGGACTTTATTTAAAACAGAGTGGGTGAGCGTGTGGACTTTATTTAAAACAGAGTGGGTGAGCGTGTGGACTTTATTTAAAACAGAGTGGGTGAGCGTGTGGACTTTATTTAAAACAGAGTGGGTGAGCGTGTGGACTTTATTTAAAACAGAGTGGGTGAGCGTGTGGACTTTATTTAAAACAGAGTGGGTGAGCGTGTGGACTTTATTTAAAACAGAGTGGGTGAGCGTGTGGACTTTATTTAAAACAGAGTGGGTGAGCGTGTGGACTTTATTTAAAACAGAGTGGGTGAGCGTGTGGACTTTATTTAAAACAGAGTGGGTGAGCGTGTGGACTTTATTTAAAACAGAGTGGGTGAGCGTGTGGACTTTATTTAAAACAGAGTGGGTGAGCGTGTGGACTTTATTTAAAACAGAGTGGGTGAGCGTGTGGACTTTATTTAAAACAGAGTGGGTGAGCGTGTGGACTTTATTTAAAACAGAGTGGGTGAGCGTGTGGACTTTATTTAAAACAGAGTGGGTGAGCGTGTGGACTTTATTTAAAACAGAGTGGGTGAGCGTGTGGACTTTATTTAAAACAGAGTGGGTGAGCGTGTGGACTTTATTTAAAACAGAGTGGGTGAGCGTGTGGACTTTATTTAAAACAGAGTGGGTGAGCGTGTGGACTTTATTTAAAACAGAGTGGGTGAGCGTGTGGACTTTATTTAAAACAGAGTGGGTGAGCGTGTGGACTTTATTTAAAACAGAGTGGGTGAGCGTGTGGACTTTATTTAAAACAGAGTGGGTGAGCGTGTGGACTTTATTTAAAACAGAGTGGGTGAGCGTGTGGACTTTATTTAAAACAGAGTGGGTGAGCGTGTGGACTTTATTTAAAACAGAGTGGGTGAGCGTGTGGACTTTATTTAAAACAGAGTGGGTGAGCGTGTGGACTTTATTTAAAACAGAGTGGGTGAGCGTGTGGACTTTATTTAAAACAGAGTGGGTGAGCGTGTGGACTTTATTTAAAACAGAGTGGGTGAGCGTGTGGACTTTATTTAAAACAGAGTGGGTGAGCGTGTGGACTTTATTTAAAACAGAGTGGGTGAGCGTGTGGACTTTATTTAAAACAGAGTGGGTGAGCGTGTGGACTTTATTTAAAACAGAGTGGGTGAGCGTGTGGACTTTATTTAAAACAGAGTGGGTGAGCGTGTGGACTTTATTTAAAACAGAGTGGGTGAGCGTGTGGACTTTATTTAAAACAGAGTGGGTGAGCGTGTGGACTTTATTTAAAACAGAGTGGGTGAGCGTGTGGACTTTATTTAAAACAGAGTGGGTGAGCGTGTGGACTTTATTTAAAACAGAGTGGGTGAGCGTGTGGACTTTATTTAAAACAGAGTGGGTGAGCGTGTGGACTTTATTTAAAACAGAGTGGGTGAGCGTGTGGACTTTATTTAAAACAGAGTGGGTGAGCGTGTGGACTTTATTTAAA